>NC_048298.1:177328909-177950165 GCF_013100865.1 Trachemys scripta elegans | reverse complement strand
GCCCCCCCAGAACTCCTGACCCATCCAACCCTCCTCCTGATCCCTGTCTCTTGACTGCTCCCTCCAGAACCCCCCTACCCCTTCTCTAACCCCCTGGCCCCCTTACCGTGCCACTCAGAACAGCGTGTCGGGCTCCATGCGGAGCCCGACATGCTGCCACGCTCCCCCACGGAGAGCATAGCCCGGTTTGCGCCCACACAGAGCGCTGCTGAGCGGCACGCTGGGCAGCAGGGGAGGGGGAGCAGGGGGAGGAGCTCCAGACTGCTGGAGGCCCGATGCGAATGGCCGGCGATCTGCGAATGCAGGGAGGCGGAGGCGGAGGCGGGGAGAGAGAGGAAGGGAGTGATCTGAAGCTTCAGGGAAGAGGAGGGGGGAAGCGGAGGAGGGGCTCTGGCTGCTGGAGCCCCGTGCGAGTGGCTCGATCCGGCTGGCTGCCCTGTCAGCCGTGCCACACTCTGCAGTGGGGGAGAAATCCGGACATTTACAAATTCCCCCCGATGCTATTTTTAAACTCAAAAAGCCGGTGATGTCCGGGAGAATCTGGACGAATGGTAACCCTAACTTACCAGAATCTAGCTACTAATGATCAGTCAAACCCTATGCATGTGAACAAGAATCACCAGTGTGAACTATCCATGGCAGCAGTTGTGGTAAGTAGGATCACTCTGCTCAAGAACTTTGACCTGATGACATTTTTACTTAAGTCAATAGCAAAACTGTTAAGATCAAACCTCCACATGTTTTGTAACTGACTACAGGAAACTATTCATTCAAATAAATCACTTTTAAAAAAATCATAATATGGGGGTACAATTCTGTATGTTGACTCACAGAAAGTGGTGATAACATGGCTCTAGATAAGTTTTCTGCTTGCTACAGTGATATTACAGAAACACTATACAGCTATTTCATCACTTCACTTATCTATGGGATCCTTTTTTAAACCATACACTCAGAGCAACATTTAACTGTGGACATATGTATTCCACCTCCCAGCCCTCCTCTGTTTGATTCAGTGGATTTTTTTTTCTTTTTTAACTCATACAAATATTTTCGAGATGACACATATGCTGATGATCGCCACACAGGATTTTTGAAGGCTGTCATAATGCATTCAAAACTCAACAGTAAATGTCATCAGTCTTCCACACTGAGGAAAGATATGAATGGGCCAGCAGATTGTGGATCCTGGATCTGCGGTGAGACCCAGCAGCAAAAAGGTCAAAATGCCATATGAGCTTATTTTTTTTATTTTATTTATTTTTAATGTATTACACTTTGGGAAACTGTAAGGTGAACTGAGAAGTGGAGAGCCAGGGGAAAAGATCTCCTTCTCTTGGGGAAGATAACTCTGAGTTCACTTAAACTTTAAAACCTTGCTCATCATTCACAGAGGCACTGTACATTTATAACTGTATATTGCAAAGGAACCCACAGCAGCTTCACTCATTCTGGCAACTCTCCAAGGCACAATTCTACAAAGCACTGAGCACTCCCATGAGTTGTTGAGTTCCCTCAATTCCCATTCAAGTCACTAGTAGATGAGAACACACACTACCTCACAGGAGTGCAAAGCGTCCTGCAGGATTGAGACAACAGAACAGGGATGGAGATGGGCTAGGCAGGCCATCTTCTGCTAGGCACTTCTCCTCACCCCACAGATAAGCTAATAAAATACTTGGAAATGCTGAGAGCTGTGGAACATTGGTGCAATTATGAGTGGGTGAAGGGACAAATCCCTCTCCATCTTTCAGCCTGCAGGCCAACAATGTTTTTCTCCTCTGAACTTTCAACTGGCTGACAGATAACAGAAAGCAGGACCTATTACTGCTGAGTGCTGCAGCCTCAGCAAACTCTTCCTCCACTCCTCTTCCCTCTTGCCACAGAGTTGGAGGGGCACAAACCAGGTATGTCATGGTATCTACAGAGGAGTTTTTAAATCAGGTAAAATCATGTTTTTTTACCACCAAGGGAAAAACTAGTTAATCCCAGTGTAAGGCATTTTCTATGTTTAAAACTGTTTTGTTAATGCACACCACATCACACTTAGTTTTAGTTACATATTGAAATTGTGGTCCTGTATCCTATCTGACAGTGGCAAGCAACAGAGGCTTCAGGGATAGGTGCATGCAACTCCCCAGTGGACAAATGTGGGACAATCTGTCTCCAGGAAGGTTTTATCCTAATCCCTAACTGTTAGAGATTGGTTTGAACCCTGAAACCTGATGTTTTATACCCCTTCAAAAATTGCAAGCATTAACAATTGTAACTCTGAATATTTTTTATCCAAATAAGTGTCCAATTCCTCTTTGAATCTTGCTAAATTCTTGGCCTCAACACATCCTGTGGCAAGAATGCATTGTGTGAAGAAATAAAAGCACATTCAGTGCATCTCTTGGAAATCTCATGGATTTGATGACTTTCTCTTACTATCTCTCTCTCTCTCTAGAGAGAGAGAGAGAGAGAGAGACAAGGAGGCGGGACTAGCTCAGTGAGAACAGGAGTTTAAAAAGACGGGTCCTAAACAACCAGATGTGCTAGTCAACATGGGAGATTTGCAAGGGAGTTTAGAGAGGATGTGTGAAAGACAAACTCATCTAGCAAACTTACTTTAAACTTAGGCCAATAACTCCTCCCAAAAACACCCCAACCAAACAGCTAAAAACACCCACAAGAATAAAAATAATGCAGGTAGAACTCCAGCAGCAGAATTGGGGCAATCCAGTTTACTGCACTCATTGAAGTATGTATGATTACTTGCCTTGTGGGCAGGTGGCATATGTGTGTATTTGGTGCAAGCAGTTCATGGCCCTCAGAAACCAAATATTGGCGCTTTAGACCAGAGTGGTTGAACTGAAAGAGCTAAGGGAAACAGAGAGGCACACAGAGGAAACTTTCAGGGGCATGGTAGAGTGGTCCTACCCCCATTCTGTCAGTCTCTGTGCTGTTGAAGACAACAAAAGTCTTGGGGAATCAGAACCTCAAGCTGGAACACAGGGAAACAATCCCATAATTGAGACTCCCCTTCCAGATGAGGTCATGGTATCCTCTCGCACTGGGGGACCCCAACATTAGGAAGAGACAGGTAATAGTAATGGGTGATTCAATTATTAGACACAAGGATAGTTGGCTTTGTGATGACCAGGAGAACTGCATGGTGAACTGCCTGCTGGGTGAGAAGGTGCAGACTTCATGAGACATCTACACAGACTTATCTACAGTGTTGAACAGGAGCCAGTGGTGACAGTACATATAGATACCAGTGACATAAGAAAAGATAGGAGAAAGTTCCTGGAGGCCAAACGTAGACTGCTATCTAACACATTAAATTCCAGGACCTCCATGTCAGCATTTTCTGAAATGCTTCCAAATCCATGCACAGGACCAGTTAGACAGGCAGAAGTGCAGGGTCTCAATGAGTGGATGGGACAATGGTGTTGGAAGGAGAGAGTTAGGTTTACTAGGAACCAGGAACCTTTTTGGAAATGAAGAGCCTATAACAGAACCAGATTGCTGGCATGTAAAATTAAAAAGGTCATAGTTGATCTTATAAACTAAGAGATTGGGGAAAGGTGATGGATCTGGAGGAGCACACAGTTTGGACAAAGACATATCCCCAGTGTGTGTCTCTGTGTGTGTCAATTACCATGTTACCAAATTTTGCAATTTTACTGTGAGCAGAGAGATTTTGCCTCCTGCTATAGGAGTTTTCACTCTAGGGACCAAACAAGATCTTGTCAATATTGCACTAGGCACTGGACAGCCACATAGTAAGGGACATCCCAACCTGAGCAGTTTACAATCTAATGCAAAGAAAAGTGCTAAGTTTGTGATGAGAGAGCTGGAACTGGACCAACCAAACTCATCCCATATAAAGCCATCAAACATCCATTGGATTGGAACAGTTTTTAATCTCTGTTGATTCTCACTGCTGTCCTACAGTCAAAGGCTCTGCTGTGCATTAGCAATGAACTAAGGCATCCAGTCATTTATAAATGCTAAAGCTAGACTGTCAAGAATGAATAAATTTATTAAATCAAGTTCAGACCTTTTGAAGTTTATGCAGACAAGATCTTCCACTTTCTGGACACACAAGAAAAATCTCTTACACCTGGCACTCAGCCCCAAACATACCTTACATTAAAGCACCTCACCCTCTTCTTGAACAAACACCTCATATTAACCAAAATGCATTTACAGAAAATAAATTAAGACAGATATTAACAAAATCTCCAAACTCACTTCTAACCACAGTGTTTTGCAATATAAAGTCACCCCACCATTTCAATTATTCCAGGGTCCTTAGTCTGATTTTTATATATTCCATATACATAAATTTGCAAGTTAAGGGTTCAAACTTGTGTGTGTGTATATATTACATACACACACACACACACACAAGTTTGAACCCATAACTTTCAGACTGACGTCAGCTGCAGTGTGTGATAGGGTGTCCACCCCATACAAGGCTTGAATGGGTTAAGGTGGCCCGGTGGGCCAATTAACTTCCAAGACTGCACCTGGAGGAGAAGCCAGGGAGCAGGAATTGATTAAATGAGGCTCAGCTGGGGAGGAACAGAAGGGGCCTGTATAAAGTCCAAGAGCTGAGAGCAGAAGGGGGCTACTTTGTAGTCACTCCATGGGAGAAGGGAGGTATGTTTGGGTCTAGGATAGGTAGCCCACAGTTACTCCCTGGGAGGAGGAAGTTGGGAGCCTGGCAAACCCAGAGAAGGAGGAGAACCAGAAAGGCTCAGGGGAAAGGCAGCAAGGTGTGGGACAGGGCAGATTCTTGGCTGCTGAGGAGAGGGCCCCTGAGCTGGAATCTGGAGCAGAGGGCAGGCCCAGGTTTCCCTCCCACCCACTGGGGAAGTGGTGCAGACCGGGTAAAGGAGAGCAGACTGCCTGGACCAGTTACCGTGAAATAATCTGATGCCCCAGAAGGGGAAAACATGCAGTGACCTGGCTGGAGGGCCAAGTCACAAAATGGAAACTGCAGCTCCTGGAGCGAGAGGGATGATGCATCAAGAGGCCGCCAGAGGAGGTCACAGCACCTGGAAAGAGCTAATCCCCAGAGTGACAAGGACTCAGGCTCTACCAGTGATGTGTTGACCCCGTGACATGTAGGAATAACTTGTGTGGGAGAAAGCATGCTGTTATCTGCTATGTGGATCAGTTCATGTTGGGAGACCCATCAACCTCCTTTGTGGGTTGTGGCTTGTGGGTTACACAATTATCTCTAGACAGCAATGAAATGTTGGACATCAGGATTCCTGATGTCTATTCCTGACTCTGGGATCAAAGTGTGTTCCAGTGATAATGGACAGCAGCCACATACAATCTCACTCCTGTTTGGATCATTTCCAGGGTTTGAACCCATGACCTCTGGATGTAAAAGCTTGAGCTGATACCACTTGAGGTAAAGACCTACATATGCTAGCCTGGAGACAGTAATAGTCATAAACCTCTGAAAGTCATCTAGCCATTAGAACATAACACAGTGCCAAACTGTGTTAGTGCCTTTGTCATGATCCTTCTAAAGGGCAATGTGGCAAAGCAGATGAGACTTGGCTCTCTTATGTTAAAAGCTTGGGTTCTATTCACAGATCTATCTTTAGCTTCCCAGTGAAAACTCTGCATTATCCTACCTGTAAAATGTCTGAATGAAAATTACTTACTTAAAGGCACCAGTATGAGGTTTTAGTTAATAGAAGTGTTGTGAAGGGCACATCAATGTTAACAAAATGTCAAAAAAAGTACTGGGACTAGAACTCTGTTTTCCATTTTATAGTGCAGTGCACCATTTCTCTAAGTTTCTCCTAAATCATATATAGAGGACCTTAAAATGTTGTCATGAGACCTCCTGCAGCAGGGGCCAAACTCACATTACTCATAACACATTTGTGAGACTTGCAACACTCCACCTCCCGGCTGACAACAGCAAAGGGCCCATCACAGAAAAGTCATAACCCATATAAGAACACTGAGGGAGATTTCCTGAACATGCTCAACTGAGTGTAGTTAACATCACTGTAAAGACCCTATGTGCTATATATGATAATCAGATTGGTCGAGTTGTTACTCTAGATTTGAGGCATATATCCCGGAATGTGATAAAGCTAATTGCAACCATATTATGTGCAATCAGACACCATGAATTAATGAAATAGAACACCAAATAGTTAAGGGTTAATTTGGAGAGAGGGTTTCAGAAGCAAGGTCATAATTACTGGCAGTTTTAATCAGTATGGGAGGAGGGGAGGAAAAAGTAATTAACTGAGAATGAAAGAAGATATGTGGATGGACAACCTTGAGTCTAGACGCCTCTGATAGGAAAAGTTTATTGAAAGTTAGGAAAAGTGATGATTTATTAGGGTCAGTCTGACCTTTGTGTTTAGTAGAAGTTAGCTATAAAAAGTTCAGATAACAGAGTGTATTTGGGAGCAGTCCTCGGGAGCTATCCTGGGAGAGACATTTTCCTGAGATATTTACTCCCCGGCAGGGTGGCATTTGGTCAGCACTGACCTTTTGTCGATTACTCAATACCGTCTCAGAATATATGTAAATATCTGGGATGTTCTAAGCCTATTGCTTATGTCTGTGTGTGCTTAAATCTAATAACCTGCAGTGTTAGGCAAGAGCATGCTTACTTGCATTGTTCCTTGATCAGACAGAATTGCTGAGTTCCTGTTGATTTCTTCCTTACACCGCCTGGAGTGAAATACTTAAGTTGTTCCTGTTGGGGGTTCTGATAACCCTGGGTAACGGAGTCCATGGGCAAGATTCAGCATTGGTATAAGTGGATGCACCTCCCACTCATGTAAACAGAAGTCAGCTCTGATTGCACCACGAGTGAATGTTATCCCATGTTGAAAGGGGGAGGTTGCAGCCTAGCAGCACAGAAAACTGAGGTGGAATTCTTCTGGTGTAAATAAACAAACATCTTTACAATTTTCTCTGATCGACCTGATTAAAGGACCAGAACCCATTAGATGCACTGAGGCTTTTTATTATTGAATTGAGTTCAAAGAAGCAATCATCATGTATTCAGCCTAGGAACTGGAAAAACAACAAGTGAACTGAAGAGAATGTTTGCATGTGTCCTTCTCTATGTGAAACTGCCAAGTTTCACCATTCTGAAATTAATTTCAGTGTCAGATAATATTGCTATAGTTAAGTTTATGCAGTGTTCCCATTATATGCCATTCTTCTTTGTGGTTTACGTCTTAGGGCTGGTCTACACTTAGTCCGGACTTCGGACTAAGGTACGCAAATTCAGCTACGTTAATAACGTAGCTGAATTCGAAGTACCTTACTCCGGACTTACCGCGGTCCAGACGCGGCCGGAAGTCTCCCCCCGTCGACGCCGCGTACTCCTCTCGGCGAGCTGGAGTACCGGCGTCGATTGTGAGCACTTCCGGGATCGATCCCAGAACATCGATGGCGTGCCTCCGGACCAGCCGGTAAGTGAAGACTAGGCCTTAGAATAAAACTTCTTTTGTACTACAACTTCCCAAAGTCCAGAAACGTAGTTACTCAAACAACTCTCAAAAGAATGTGTTTGTTCAAATATAAATGACATGAGTGTTGCTAAAGCAAAAAAAAAGTTTAAGAAACACTTTTGCCCCCCACTTTGGTAAATGACTCCTCTGTAATACGGTTTGATTGCTTTGGGTATTTTAACAAATAAAATAGCCAAAAATAGTGACAATTAATAAATTATTAATGTCCAATGTATATACAGTAATTTAAAAAAAAAATCAGAAATGTTCACAATGTGAGCAGAGTACTTTTGTTGAATAAGTTCAGTAATTCTTGAACACAGAATTTCCATGAGTCTCAGAATTATTTCAATTGAGCATATCAAATATCTACAATAATTTTAGGGACCAGATTCTGCTATAACTCACATTGAGTAGACACTTACAATATGCATAGTCTTATTGAAGTTAGTCGGAACCTGTAAGATACTACTCAAAATAAGTGTTGGAACATCTGGACTTAAGTAACTGGATATATTTCATACTGGAAATATGTTTTCAGAATCCACACACATACTAAACTACTGTTTACTTGCTAAAGAATAAAAGCTCATAAACAGAGTCATTATAGTTTCTGCTTATGCATTTGCATGTTTCCAAAATTAACAGACATTAAAAATATGTATTTGATCAACAGACCAGAACTCCAAATGGGGCTACTGAAATATATTGGTTAAACAATACTCCTTCACATAAAATTAGTCTACACATATTCATAGCAATGTTATTGGGCTATTATGGTTTTTTTAATGCAAACTTCTACACTAAAGATTTCCTCTTTTTTATTACTATAAAAAGTGAATGTTATGTTCAAAGAAATATTAAGATTATGATAAATAATGGGAAACCAAATAAATTATAAGTTAAGATTCATAGATTATAAAACCAGAAGTGACCACTGCAAACATCTAGTCTGACTGCAAACATCTAGTCTGTTATAAGACAGGCCATAGGACATTTCTATAAATTAATTCCTCTTCGAACTAGAGCTTATCTTTTAGAGGAGAAAAATCAATCTTGATTTAAAATTTTCCAGTGATGGTAACCACAACACTTGGTAAGTTGTTAATTACCTTCACTGTTAAAAAAAGTACATCTTATTTCCAGTTTGAATTTGTCTAGCTTCAATTTCCATCTATTGAATCTTGTACCTTTGTCTGCCAGATTGAAGAGTCCTCTATTATCAAATTTCTGTTTCCTGTATAGGTACTTATTGACCTATAAGTCACCCCTTATTGACCCTATCAAGTCACCCCTTCACCTTCTCTTTGTTAAGCTAAATAGATTGAGTTCCTTGAGTTTGTCACTAAAAAGCATATTTTCCAGTCCTTTAATTGTTCTTGGGGTTCTTCTCTGAACCTTCTCCAGTTTATCAAAATCCTTCTTAAACTGTGAAAACCAGAAATGTACCTGGTATTAAGGCTGAATCTCTGTCTGTAGATTGTAATTCCATCCTTAACTCATCCTGTTTTGCCTGAGTATTACAATCCTTTCTGTGTGGGCCTTAACACAATAAATTATATCAGCTGCCTGTAATGTACAGTGAGGTAGGTTAAGCTGTAGCAGCAATAAATTAAAGAGTACTTTATAGTATTAATTCCCTCACCTTTGACATGTGTGTCACATCCTTGCAAGTACTTGCACTTTGTTTGTAGAACCAGAGAATTACATAAATTGAAGATGAAATTTAAAAAAAAGCCTGTTAGGTCACCTGCCCCACCTTCCGGCCAATGCAAGATAATTCCTCACAGTACATGTTCTAGTTCTTTGCCTAATTTAATTTTAAATGTTTTAAGGAATGAGGCTTCAAATATTTGCCTTTAAATAATGTTCTAGAATGTAACCAGTCTCTGTTTCAGGGAGTTTTTCTTCAAATGTAGGTTAATTTACCTATGTTTTAAATGTCACTTTATTACTCCTACACCCTCTTGTATCATGAATAACTCCTCACCATGTGTATATGTACACTCCTGTGTACACACCTGTGCTAGGTTTGTGGAATGTAGCAATAAGCATATGTACATGTGTAGGGAATTCTATATCCAAAGACCACTAAAATAAAAACTTGGTTATAGAATGACCCAAAACGAAGCTGGGACCGCTAAAACATTGATGGCATTCGAGCGCAGATTCACCTTATAAGATGAGGTTCAACAAGGAGGTCTCAAACAAAGACAGATTCCTCCCCATTATACTGTGTTTTTTTAAACAACAGCAGAACAAGCTTTATAAGTAGTCAGTATACTAAGCAAAGATAATGCTTAATAAGGGACCACTCATCTCTTATCTAGCGCTATTTTATTCTACATTTCAAACTGTTTCACAAAGGTTAGGTAACAATTATTGATATGTTATTAACAAGGTAACTGATGCACAAAATGTTTAAGTGACTCACTAAGGGCCACATAGCAAAACAGTGGCAGAGTCAGGAATGTAACTAAGTTCCCTTACTCCCAATGCTGCTCTCGGTCCACTATATCACAGTTCCCATGGTGACAGCAGATTTTGGAAAAGAGACTCCTACAGTAGATAAAACCCTGAAAGGCTACATATTTCAGAAATTTCTGGGTGATACCTTACAGTACACTACTTCATGTCTCCTATCCTATGCTCATTGTATGACTGTAACAACTGAATGCATTTTCAGAAACAATATCCATTCTTAGTTAAAGAAACAATAGCTATTGAAAAACTATATGAAAATCACTGAAACATAAAATAGCTGCTGCTTATACAGAAGTCCACAGACCAATACTTTGTGTTATGATGTTTTTTGCTGTAGCAGCAGTTAATTAACATTCATTTCCAAGCTTTACTGATATGACAGGAGATGCTGGTGCATAAAAAAAGCTTAAAAATTAAAACATATTAATTTCATTCTCTGTCAGTGTAACAGGGAAAATCATCAGTGAAGGGTAAATGGGGGGAAAAAAAACTATATTTGTAGGGAAAGAAATTAAAGGTGGGTAAGGTAATATCTTTTATTGGAGCAACTTCTGCTGGGGAGAGAGACAAGCTTTCAAGCTTACACAAAGCTCTTCTTCAGGTCTGGAAAATGTACTCAGAGGGTATGTCTACATTTCAATTAAAAATCCATGGCGGCCTGTCCCAGCTGATTTGGGCTTGGGCTAAGGGGCTGTTTAACTGCCGTTTCGATGTCTGCGTCTGGGCTGTAGCCCAGGCTCTAGGGTCCTGTGAGGTAGGAGGGTCCCAGAGCTTGTGCTGCAGACTGAGCCCAAATGTCTACACTGCAATTAAATAGCCCCTTAGCCTGAGCCCGGCAAGTTGGAGTGAGCTGGTGCGGGCCAGCCGTAGGAATCCAATTGCAGTGTAGACATACACAGAGTGTCACAGCTAAATACAAGGTGGAACAGATTGTTTATCATGAGCAGTTAAAACATATTCAAGGCAAAAGCTGGTGGGGGTGTTTATTGTGTCCAGGGCTTTGGAGCTGTGCTCCGGCTCCGCTCCAGCTCCAGGCAAAAACCTGCAGCTCCACTGCTCCGGAGCTGTTCTGCGCTCCAGATCCGGGCTCCGCTCCAAAGTCCTGGACACGCACTGGATTTATGGTTTATTACAACAATCTATAATCCACTAGCCCCTACCTCCCCCCAGCTATGTTTTGTTCTTTAGCCTTCTGTGTCCCCATATATTTAACTTTTACACCACAAAGCAGCTTACGTTAACCTAACTGTATAAGCATCTATACCAATATGTCACTCCCACTGATGCAATTTGCCTGCTATGCCGACTTAATAATTCCATCTTTTTGAGAGGCATAGTGTTTCAGTCGACGTAGTTAGGTTGACATAATGTCAGTGTAGACACTGCATTGCTTACATCAACTATTGCTGCCTTTCAGAAGGTGTCCTATAATGCCCCATGCTGACAGTTAAATCAGTGCAAGTGCTCCTGGTGCTGACATGAACTGCTGACACACGGAGCATACTGTAGACATGGCAAAAGCAATCTAATTACTCTGGTGGCTGTACAGTAACATAATTTAGGTCTACCTAATTTTGTAATGTAGACATACCCTAAGGAAGAGTTTTGTGTAAGTTTGAAAGCTCGTTTCTCTCAGCAACAGAAATTGGTCCAATAAAAGACATTACTTTACCCACCTTGTCTCTCCAATATCCTGGGATCAACATAAACACAGAAAAACTGCATATAACACAGAGAAAGAAATGTCATTTACAAGCTTCTAGAACTTTATTGAAAACATTACATGAAATATTACAACCCATAAAGTACTTGACAGCATCCATTTCATGTGTATTTAGCGCATTAGCAGAAGGATTAAATGGCTGATATTTCTAAACTTGAAATTCAACTAGACAGGATATATCCATTCATTTGCATAATGTATTAACAAAATGTAAACTTTGTATTTAAGTAAGTTTAGAGATCAGGCCAAACAATAAATTAAATTAGGGCTTAGTCCAAACAAATAACTTTTTATGAAAAGAAAGAGACCCACAAACCTCAGAAAATAGCCCAGCTCCCTGGAGGTATGGGAGCCTCAGGTTCAAGTCCCTGCTCTGTCTGATCTAGTCTGTCTCAATGTCTCCTGCTGGAGCCATTCCTATGTGTAAATATTCATTGAGACACAGAGAGACACATTAACTCTACAGCTCTGTGGTCAGCACAGTCACCTGGGCTGTGGGAGACCCAGGATCACATCTCTGCTCCAAATTGGGCAGCACAGGACTTAAACTTGGGTTTCCCAGAGTTCAGGTGAGTGCCCTAACCATAGGACTGGGTTGCCTTTTTCTCTCTCTAAATCCCATCTTGGACCTTACAATCCTTTCCTGACAAATTTTTTGTGGAAACTTGTATTTCTAGAAAAAGTTGGTTTCAATCAATCAGTATTTTACAATGAAAAATGTTCAGTCGAAAAATTCTCAACCAGCTCATACTGTAAAAAAAAAAAAAGGGGGGGGGGAGGCTTATTTCAAGTCTGAATTTGTCTAACTTCAACTTCCAGTCACTTGGATCTTATTATACCTTTGTCTGCAAGATTGAAGAGCCCTCTATTACGAAATATGTATTCCCCATGTTAGCATTTATAAATAGTGAAGAAACAGTCCTTAACTTTCCCTCAATAAGCTAAATAGATTGAGCGCCATGAGTCTTTCACCTCAAGGCATGTTTTCCAATCATTTAATCTTCTCCAAACTGTCTAATGTTTTAACATCCTTCTTGAATGATGGACACCAGAACTGGACACCGTATTCCATAACAGTCACACCAATGCCAAATACATAGGTAATATGACCTCTCTACTCCTGTTTATTCCTATTTATTCATCCAAGGATCACATTAGCCTTTTTGGCCACAGTGAGCTGATGTTCAGCTGAATATCTACCATGACCCCCAAGTCTTTTTCAGAGCCACTGCTTTCCAGGATAAAGTCCCATATCCTGTAAGTATGGCCTATATTCATTGTTCCTAAGTGCATACATGTATATTTGTCTATATTAAAATGCATATTGTTTGGTTGCACCCACTTTACTAAGCAGTCTGTATCAGTAACCTATTATTTAACACTTCCCAAATCTTTGTGTTATCTGCAGACTTTATCAGTAATGATTTTATTTCCTTCCAAGTGATTGATAAAAAATGTTAAATAGCATATGGTCTACAACCAATCCTTACATTACACTATTACCTTTATCTACCAAACCTGTAATATCATCAGAAATAAATATTAAGTTAGTTTTGGCAAAGTTTTGGGGTCACTGCATCTCTAACCCTATTGTAACTTCCTTGGAAGCACCCCCACTAAATCTCTGGCCTCCAGTTGTCACCTCTCTTGGGGTGGGAACCAACATTCCTCTTCCTCTAGAATGGGGATGTAGGCTGCAATTTCTCCTGCCCTTCACTGTTATCACTTTAGCAAGCCTGAGGTTACTCCAGCACTTGTGGTCCTGTTATCTTCCAAGGGCTATGACAGGTTTTACCAGTGACCAGCCAGACTTCATAAAGCAAAGTACTTATTTAGAACACAAGCATTAAAGATAAAACATAACTTGAAAACAATGAACAGCTTATATGCATGCCTGCCTTACCAATTGTCACCCATCTTCTATATGGAGATTCTGGTAGATTTCAAAGTCTTTCAACCTTTCCAGCAAGGTTAGACTCACAGATATTAAGGCCAGATGGGACCATCATGATAATCTAGTCTCAACTTCCTGCACATAGTATGCCACAGAACCTCACCCACCCACTCCTGTAAAAGACCCATAACACCTGGTTGAGTTACTGAAGTCCTCAAATCGTGATTTCAAGACTATTTCCTCTTGGTGAAAGTCTCATGTCAGTTCTAAGGCTGAGTGAATGTGAACCCTTCTCTATAGCAATCTTCCCATTTTATGCATTCTCAGTTCTTTGTCTGCTGGGACTCCTGAACCCACTCAAAACCAGTATATGTAACTTTCCACAAGGAGGTGCTATTTCTGCAGTCTTATTTATGCATCTGTGGATTTACAGTAATTGCCCCCTAGTTAGCTAGTTTCTGATAGTTCATTCACATTAAGTGACTTCCTCTCAGTTGCTGCATTGCTTATCATATTTCAAGAAAGATGTTAACCCCTTCAGTGGGCAACAATGCAGGATAAGAAGGAAAACTGACTCACATTTCATTCATAAAATTAAATCAGATGTTTCCCAGTTCTCCACAAATTTGACAAGATCTGTTTTTTATAATGTTGATTAGCGTTAATTATATTCCCTTTTTAAATTCTTTATTAATCAAGTCCCCCATCATTCATTCCATTATATTTCCCAAGCTCAATGTCAGGGTGACAGGTATATTTACCCTTTTAAAAGGTCGGCACATTAGCTTGCTTACTGTCCTCTGGAATTTCTTCAGTGTTACAAGACTTATTTCAAATCAACACTGACAGTCCAGAAAGCACCTCAGCCAGCTCTGTTAAAACTCATCAGTTATCCCTCAACTGTTATCTACCCAGATAACTCAACCTCATAAGATTTCTGGAGGCTGCCAGAGTCCGGAATGGCTGAATGGAGGCCTAGAGGCTGGAAAAGGAGCTGTCTGGTGTGCAGTGATTGGGACAGGTCTATAAATCCGACAACGTGCAGCTAAGTGGGTATGGAGCAGACAGGCCCTAGAAGAACCACCAATGCACAAAGATCTTGATCTTCATCTATCATTTGAGGTAGATCACTGACCAGTCACATTAACATGATTAACTAGGGTCAAGAAAGTATGAGGACCACAGAAACCCTAGAGCAGCCAGCTACAGTCTATAGGTAGGGCGTACCATCAATTTATATAAGGGCAATAATATATTCTCAGTCTTATTCTCTATCTCCTTTTTAATGATTCCTAACATCCTGTTTGCTTTTTTGATTGCCTCTGCACACTGCGTGGACATTTTCAGAGAACTATCCACGATGACTCCAAGATCTTTTTCCTGATTTGTTGTAGCTAAATTAGCCCCCATCATATTGTATGCATAGTTGGGGTTATTTTTTCCAATGTGCATTACTTTACATTTATCCACATTAAATTTCATTTGCCATTTTGTTGCCCAATCACTTAGTTTTGTGAGATCTTTTTGAAGTTCTTCACAGTCTGCTTTGGTCTTAACTATCTTTAGCAGTTGAGTATCATCTGCAAACTTTGCCACCTCACTGTTTACCCCTTTCTCCAGATCATTTATGAATAAGTTGAATAGGATCGATCCGAGGAACACCACTAGTTACCCCTCTCCATTCTGAGAATTTACCATTAATTCCTACCTTTTGTTCCCTGCCTTTTAACCAGTTCTCAATCCATGAAAGGACCTTCCCTTTTATCCCATGGCAGCTTAATTTACATAAGAGCCTTTGGTGAGGGACCTTGTCAAAGGCTTTCTGGAAATCTAAGTACACTATGTCCACTGGATCCCCCTTGTCCACATGTTTGTTGACCCCTTCAAAGAATTCTAATAGATTAGTAAGACACGATTTCCCTTTACAGAAACCATGTTGACTATTGCTCAACAGTTTATGTTTTTCTATGTGTCGGACAATTTTATTCTTAACTATTGTTTCAACTAATTTGCCTGGTACAGACGTTAGACTTACCGGTCTGTAATTGCCAGGATCACCTCTAGAGCCCTTTTTAAATATTGGCGTTACATTAGCTAACTTCCAGACACTGGGTACAGAAGCTGATTTAAAGGACAGGTTACAAACCTTAGTTAACAGTTCCACAACTTCACATTTGAGTTCTTTCAGAACTCTTGGGTGAATGCCATCTGGTTCCGGTGACTTGTTAATGTTAAGTTTATCAATTAAATCCAAAACCTCCTCTCATGACACTTCAATCCATGACAGTTCCTCAGATTTGTCACCTACAAAAGCCAGCTCAGGTTTGGGAATCTTTCTAACATCCTCAGCCGTGAAGACTGAAGCAAAGAATCCATTTAGTTTCTCCACAATGACTTTATCATCTTTAAGTGCTCCTTTTGTATCTCGATCATCAAGGGGCCCCACTGGTTGTTTAGCAGGCTTCCTGCTTCTGATATACTTAAACATTTTGTTATTACCTTTGGAGTTTTTGGCTAGCCGTTCTTCAAACTCCTCTTTGGCTTTTCTTATTACATTCTTGCACTTAATTTGGCAGTGTTTATGCTCCTTTCTATTTGCCTCACTAGGATTTAACTTCCACTTTTTAAAGGAAGTCTTTTTATCTCTCACTGTTTCTTTTACATGGTTGTTAAGCCACGGTGGCTCTTTTTTAGTTCTTTTACTGTGTTTCTTAATTTGGGGTATACATTGAAGTTGGGCCTCTATTATGGTGTCTTTAAAAAGCGCCCATGCAGCTTGCAGGGATTTCACTTTAGTCACTGTACTTTTTAACTTCTGTTTAACTATCCCCTTCATTTTTGCATAGTTCCCACTTTTGAAATTAAATGCCACAGTGTTGGGCTGTTGAGATGTTCTTCCCACCACAGGGATGTTGAATGCTATTGTATTATGGTCACTATTTCCAAGCGGTCCTGCTATAGTTACCTCTTGGACCAGCTCCTGCGCTCCACTCAGGACTAAATCGAGAGTTGCCTCTCCCCTTGTGGGTTCCCGTACCAGCTGCTCCATGAAGCAGTCATTTAAAGTATCGAGAAATTTTATCTCTGCATTTCGTCCTGAAGTGAAATGTTCCCAGTCAATATGGGGATAATTGAAATCCCCCACTATTATTGAGTTCTTAATTTTGATAGCCTCTCTAATTTCCCTTAGCATTTCATCATCACTATCACCGTCCTGGTCAGGTGGTCGATAATAGATCCCTAATGTTATATTCTTATTAGAGCATGAAATTTCTATCCTCTGAGGGCAAACCATGAAAACAGGTCAGTGTCTTGACCTCAAATAGAGGAGGCAATGATTGATCCATAACAAAGGTGTAATTTCCACTTTGCCAACATCTTGTCCCAACTCCAATATGAGATCCACAGAATCCCACAGAGTTCCAAAGCTAACCTCAGCCTAAGCCCAAAAGAAGTGTATACAATTTTGGCATCTTTCAGCTAAATCTCAAGTATAAAAGTGGGTTTGGGTTTTTTTAGAGTACTGTATGCCGCTTCTGTGGGACTACCTTTATCTTCTTTGACAGTTTCACAGAATGAACACTTTCCATTGTTTTACCATGCAACATAACAGTAATATGAGCAGTAAATATTTTAAATCTTCAAGGCCTTTCATATTAAAGTGACATTATTTATGCCAAATCTTGTTTTATGTAATCCTTTTTGTATGCATAAAACATGGTTTAATTTCAAATTTACAAATTTTTGGAAATAAACCTCCTTTAACTATAAATATAAGTTTTCAAATGACAAATCACTAGGATATTTAAGCTAGTTAATTCAAGACTGAGGGATATTGTTTGTACTGTATCCATGTCTGTGATGTCTGGCAGATTCTGTGAGTAAATACAAATAGGATTGTTTTGTAATAGGTTGGTGAGTCTTCTTTTGTGTGTGTGCGTGTGTGTGTATGTGTCTAAAGAGCTCTTAGCTAAATTTATTAAACCAACTGAACATGAGTTCCCAGAGTGGTGATGTGGCAAAGGGGGCTAATATGTTCCTTGGATGCATAAAGAGGAGACGATCAAACTGAAATATGGAGACACTATATTTGTATATGGCATTGGGGCGACCACTACTGGAATAGTGTGTCCAGTTCTGTGTCCACTCTTTAAAAAAGGATGTTGAAACACTGTAGAGTGTTTGGAAAAGAGTTACTAGAATAATTTGTTGTCTGCAAAATATGCCTTACACTATGCTTCATTTATATAGCTTATTAAAAAGAAGGTAAAGAGGCAACTTGATCAGTTATTTACAAAAAGAGGAGACACCTGATTTTAGAGAGCTCTTTCTTTTAGCAGATAAAGACATAACTCGATTTAATGGCTAGAAGTTCAAGTCAGCCAAGTTCAAACTGGAAATAAGATGGGGACAATTAATCATTGGCAACAGATTACCAAGGGATATAATACATTTTCCATCAAATGGAGTCTCTTTGAAATATGTGATTTTTTCTTTTAAAAAAATGTTCTAATTCAACTGCAGGCTGTTAGGCTAGATTAAGGATTCACTGGGTGATATTCTATGGCTTGTATTAGCAGGATGTTGGATTAAATAACTATAATGGTTCCCTTGTGTCCTTAAAAATCTATGAAGAACTGTGTGGGTCAAACAGTGGAAATAACAGAGTCTGTCAAACAAACAAAATCAAAAGCAAGGAATATCTAAGCCTGCCACAAGCACTCTTAAATAACCCCTGTTGTGCCTGCCTACTGTAGCACACATTTTATTAGAAGATCTTAAAACAACTTAATCATGAACAACAATGTTCCTTTATTTATAGCCTAATGATGTATTCTAGTCCACCGTCAGGGTTCCCTCCCAAATCTGAACTTTAGGGCACAGATGTGGGGACCTGCATGAAGACCCCCTAAGCTTATTTCTACCATCTTAGGTTAAAAACTCCTCTATTCCTTGGATTAAGTAACGCTGCCACCACCAAGTGATTTAAACAAACATTTAGGGAGGGTCACTTGGAGCCCTACCTTCCCCAAATATCCCCCCAAGTCCCTACACCCCTTTTCCTGGGCAGGCTTGAGAATAATCCCCCAAGCCTCTACACCCCCTTTCCTGGGGAGGCTTGAAAATATATCCTCACCAATTGGTACAGGTGAACACAGACCCAAACTCTTGGATCTTAAAACAATGAAAAAAATCAATCAGGTTCTTAAAAGAAGAATTTTAATTAAAGAAAAGGTAAAAGAATTACCTCTGTAAAATCAGGATGGTAAGTACTTTACAGAATAACAAAAGACTCAAGAACACAGAGGATCTCCCCACTAGGCAAAACCTTAAAGTTACAAAACCAGGTATAAACCTCCCTCTTACACAAAGGAAATCACAAGCCAAAATAAAAGTAAGCTAACGCATTCCTTCACTAGTACTTACTAATAGTAATGGAGTTGGATTGCTTGCTTTCCTGATCTGTCTCCGGCAAGTACACAGAACAGACAGACAAAGAACAGACAAAACAAAGCCTTCTCCCTCCTCCCCCAGATTTGAAAGTATCTTGTCCCCTTATCGGTCCTTTTGGTCAGGTACCAGCCATATTATCTGGCCAAGAGGCATTTTATAGTACTGTATACAGGAAGGTTGTTACCCTTCCCTTTATATTTATCACAACACCTATAATGCAGGTACAGTTTTGGTTGATTTGTTTATATAGGACAGGGGTCGGCAACCTCTGGCACGCAGTTCGCCAGGGTAAGCCCCCTGGCAGGCTGGGCCCCCATTGGCCTGGGACGGCGAACCGCAGCCAGTGGGAGCCGCGATCAGCCGAACCTGCCTACGCGGCAGGTAAACAAATTGGCCAAACCCGCCAGGGTGCTTACCCTGGCGAGCTGCGTGCCAGAGGTTGCCAATCCCCGATATAGGATATACCCATTATATTTCCTTGTCATGACTGGATTCTGTCCTGGCTACCCTTCCACCACGGCTGTAGTGCACTAATGGGGTGACACCTGAAGAGACCCCTTGGGTAGGTGGAAAACTAAAGGCTTCGTGGGCATCACAGGCCAGTCTACTGGTTTTCCACACATACCTTCAAGGGGCCTCTTGAATGGCTATACAAGCTGAGGAGTTAAAAAGGGACCACATTTGGTTTCTCAGTATATTTTAATTGTACTGTATAACATACATATCAATTCAGTTTCATAGTAATTGTAGTGGTCTATTTATATATTTTGAAAAAAAACAATTAAATATTTTAATGTAAAATAAAAAAGTTATCACAAGTGTAAGCTACTTACTTGATAAGGCTTTTGCACTGTAATTACAAAACTGGACTGAGTAAAAGGGGCAGCAAAAGCTTGCAATAAAGGCTGAGGAACTAGATATTAACAACATTTGCAGCTTAAGAATCTATATATAAAGACCAAATTCATTATCAGCTCTAATATTTTAAAGAACTACTTTCGATAGTTTGAACACAAATATGTTTAATGACATACATTTGTAATAATATAGGCTTATCTACTTAAACAAGAGCTTTATTCAAAGCCCATTCAGCTCAATATGAGTTCTTTACATTAACTTCCATCGGCTTTGGATTAGGTCCTAAGTGTCTGTGTTTGTGTTAAATAATTGTTTTTTTTTAATTATATACATATATACACACAACACTTGTGCTATTGGCAATTTTAATATTAATATGTTTCACAGTTTAAAACATTTTTATACTCTGGGTTCTAAATATTACTGATGGAATCTACAGTTGTAATGTTCCACATGAAATGTTTAGGATTTGATTTGCAAATGCTGAACAAGAAGTTTTAATATTTATTTTCAAATAAATGATTCATCTAAATAAAAAATGCTGAGCAACCTTCATATTTTTAATTTATTCTCGGTTATTCATTCTCAATTAGAGATAATTCAATCAGATTGGAAAAAAACTACTGCACAACAGTCAAAACTCTATCCATGGCAGAATAGTGGATCAAATTAAAAAAACTCCACTTAGTAACTTTTTTTATTTTAAGATTAGGTTCTGCCAAAGAGGAGGGTACCACATCCAGAAATAACCAAAATATATGACATGCACCAGTATTCTTCTTCTTACTATTATTGAGAAGAAATAGTATAAGAGTCATTACTGAAAAACTTTATTTTCTCATTCACGTTCAGCTCATCTAATAGCATGAAGTGGAACAAGTAGAACAAGTTAAGAGCTACTGCCCAAGAGTCACATTCTAGCATATATTGGGTTGATTTTGTAGCCCAGAAGCCCTGTAATCTCATTATACATGTTTGTTGACAAATAAACTTGGTGAAAACAAATGCTAAAAACGGTGGCATCTTTCCATTCTTTTTTTAATGAGAAACAGATGACTAGTCTGACAAATATTACAAATGGAAAAAATGATACTGTCTATTGAGAGACTTTAATATGTAGCTAAATATACTTCTTTTCTGGTACAGGCTAAACTGGCTAGTGATATAATACTCCTATCATTTCCAAAGGAAGGAAATAGCTTTATTTATTTAAAGTTAGCTAACAGCCACAATGTCCTACTTGCTAGCAATACGAGACAATTGAGACAATTTAGCTAGAGTCTTTCAATGAGAGAGAAATCTAATTGGGATACATACTTGTGCCCATAGTTTGTGAATGTGGAGCTGATGTGCTTAAAGCTAAGCTAGTGATTATACCACAGCAGTCTAGGCCAAAAAATGTGCTAAATTTAAAACTAGTGACAATCACATAAGTGTCCTCTATTTATATGTGCTAATATTTTTCAAAGGAATTAGAACTTTTGAAGTAAAGTCATAATATGCATTGTTGCAATGTATTCCAATATTAGTTTTTAGCCAGTAAAGATCAGTGACAGAGTAGGCTCACCTCACTTACAGTGCAGGTAGCTCCCTGAACAGACTAAATAAATACTACCCACAAAGCTGAACAATAAATTATTGGGCTCAATGCAGGAATTATTGGAGACATTTTATAGTCTATGCTATGCAGGTCAGAATTGTTGATCATAATGTTTCATTTGGGTGTTACAAGTACCGTATCTATAAAAGCTCTTTTTTTAAAAATAAACTCCTTTTTCAGGATACAATCTAAATGTAAATGTAAACAGATACAGAGAGGACACACCATTGCTTACAAAATTTCCACCATGCCACTGTAATAAGGTTCAAATACAAGTGAGTTGGGGAAGGTATAAGTAAACTCCAAACTGAATCTCCAAGTTTCCAAGCCGGTGACTTAATCTCTGCCCCATCAAATATTGTCCGGATGAGCAATGAATGAAGTAAGAGGGACATTCAATGGTAAAAGCAAAAGGCAATTGTACAACCCTCTTGAATCCCATTTCTTTTGACCTTTTATGTGCAGTGTGTTAAGCATACAAAAGGTAGCTGAACTGAGTTTGTTCATCACTACCTTTTTAGGTTGATGCACAATCTAAAAAGAAAGAGGTGCAACATGGATTAATACTGACACACAGAGTTTTAACCTTCCACACAATGTATGGAAAGCATAATACTGTATGAAATATAGGGAAATACTTAGGGCCAGATTGCTCAAAAAGTTATCAAACTATTAATGGAATTTATTTGAGTTCACTGGTTGATATGGCAAAGCTATCCTAAGGTACATTCCAACACCAGAAATTTTGCCCTTTGTACATGCAATAGAAGGATGTTACCATTGGAAAAATTTAACTCAAAATAGTTCAGTTGGTCTTTTGCTTCTGTTTTAATCTATATTTCTTGGAAAGATTATGATATAAAATTGCAAATATTCATCTATATTGTTTTATTGAAAGGGGAATATCTCATCCAATCAGAGTGCAGGGAGTAAAGGAAGGGCCTCAAGCAAAGCCCACTTGACGTCAATGAAGGTAATTCCATTATTTTCTTTTCACTTTAGATCAGATCCTTGAGGAGGCAAAAATGTGCATTTTTCTTCCATTCACTAATTCCCTGTACACTGTTTGGCTCTGGGAGAATCTGACTGGCAGAATCACTGTACGGTTATTTTTCAGTAATGGTATTATAGATACGGAAATATCTCTAACTTGAGTGGCTACAACAATCCATCTGCTCTGCTTCCTGTACTCAATATTCTCATTTTTGCCACCAATCAAGATGCCATTTCACTCCCTTCAAATGAAGCAGAGAAACTCCAAAATGTACATGAAAAAAGAAAAAAAATACCAGCAAGCAAATAGCATTGTGAAACCACTGAAAGGGAAATTTTTAAATATTTGACTCAGTCCCCTCCTGTAGCCCTGCTCCTGCTCCTATTGCAATCAGCTGAAGTCTTGCTGTTGACATGATTAGGGGTAAAATTATGCCTTTTTTCTAATACCTGTCTGCCCTTCACCACTCCCCTCCTGCACAGTTCTTTGTTCCCACAATAACTGTCATCTATTTATGCTTTTGTTTATATTGGAAGAATCTTATCCTTTCCCATCCCATTCAGTTATGAAAGAAAACATTGTAGAAACAAATGTATTGTAGTTCTAGTGGGGTGAAGAGTCTCTCTGAGCTGTAAGAAGGAAAGTTGGGAGCAAAAGAAAAAACATGCAGAGAGAAGAATAAATAAGAGGAGTAAAGAAAAGGTGCAGAAGGTTTAGGCCGAAGTTTCCGAAAATGTTCTTCATTTTGGCTGCTTCAATTTTTGGGTCCCCAACTTTGGACACCTACAGATCGATTTTCAGAAGTGCTGAGCACCTAAAGCTCCAGCTAAAGTGAATGGGAGCTGTGGGAGAGCCGCACCTCTAAAAATTGGGTTCCACATGTCTCAAGATGGGCACCAAGAAATTAAAGAACCCAAAATAAGAGGACACCTTTAAAAGTTTAACTCTAATTTTTGACAGTTGGACTTTTAATAATTTGACAGCATATTTTGTTTCATATTTTCATTTAATTTTTTAGGATTTTTATACCACAGTGCTATGACCTTGTAAACATAAGGGCATCCTCCAGTTCTAACATATGCCTGTTAATTGTTTTCTACATTAGTTTTCAATTAAAAAAAACCAACAAAACAAATGACAATACATATTTAGACTTATCTCTAATCCTGTAGAAACATACATGAAATGCTGGTTTACCTTGTCACCTTCAGAAAAAGTTATTCCATCGATGGCTCTTTTCCAAGTAATTTCTGGGACAGGTTCTCCTTCTGCCTCACATATCAGTGTTGTTTGACCATTTTCAAATGTGGTTTCATTTTTAAGATGTATTATCTGAGGCTGTACTGTTAAAAGTATAAATTATATTACTCATTGTGCATCAGAAACATTAAATAGCAGTTTATTTTTAAATGTCCTTTTTGTTTTAAAAGTTCATTCATGTTTAGTCCATTGGGATTATCAGCAGCACTATTTCAAAATCCATGAGACAACACAGCAAAACGAACTGCATAGTGGGACTTATTTTTTAAAACAATGTAGGTCAAAATTGAATACAGACCTTGCATTATTAACAAGTTAAATACATCCTATGAAAAAAACTAACCAACAAATAGTATTAACATAATATTAAGGCAGAGAAATCAAGCTCTCAGGTGTGCAGACATGAAATGTTCAAGTTGAAATCTCAACTTTACTTCTGCTCCTTTGTACTTATGCCTTAAAACACTGATATTGAAACGATCCCGAGTTTGAGGCCTGCTCTACACTTAAAATTTAAATTGAACTAGCAGTGTCGCTCAGTGGGTGTGGAAAATTCACATGCTTGAATGCCACAGTTAAGCCAACTTAGCCTCCAGGATAGACGTGGCTAGGTCAATGGAATAATTATTTCACTGACCTAGTTACTGCAACTTAGGGAGATGAATTACCTTTATTGACAGAAAAAAACATTCTATTGCCGTAGGAAGAATCTACTTATGGGAGTGTAGCTGTGCCATGGTAGTACCTGTAGTGTAGCTGTCATAACTGTAAAGGGTTAAGAAGCTCAGGTAACCTGGCTGGCATCTGACCTAAAGGACCAATAAGGGGACAAGATACTTTCAAATCTTGCGGGGATTTGAAGGCTTTTGTTTGTGTTCTTTGTTTGGGAGTGTGTTCGTTCTCGGGACTGAGAGGGACCAGACATCAATCCAGGTTCTCCACATCTTTCTAAACAAGTCTCTCCTATTTCAAACTTGTAAGTAAATAGCCAGGCAAGGTGTGTTAGTTTTCCTGTGTTTTCTCAACTTGTAAACGTACCTTTTACTAGAGTGTTTATCTTTGTTTGCTGTACTTTGAACCTGAGACTAGAGGAGAGTCCTCTGAGCTCTTTAAGTTTGATTACCCTGTAAGGTTAATTTCCATACTAATTTTACAGAGATAATTTTTACCTTTTTTTTCTTTAATTAAAAACTTTCTTTTTAGAACCTGATTGATTTTTCCTTGTTTTAAAATCCAAGGGGTTTGGATCTGTATTCACCAGGGAATTGGTGAAGGTTTTTCAAGGCTTCCCAGGGAGGGAAAATTAATGGTGGCAGCTGGTAGTTAAGCTTAAAAGTTTTCATGCAGGCCCCTACATTTGTACCCTGAAGTTCAAAGTGGGGATCCAGCCTTAACAGTAGCCATACCCTGAGATGACTCAGATATTAAGACAGACCAATGCCCTATACTACATTAACTTTGAATCAGTCTAAACCTTTTAGCCTGCTGAATTTAACCTTTCATAACTGCAAAACTATTGAAACAATTTTCTCCAAACTGGTGCCCTGATCCTGAAGAGATCCATGCAGGTGGACTCTTGACAACTGGTAATCCACATGGATGCCAGGGTCCATATGCACGGATAACATTACAGGACCAGAGTCTTTACTAATGCTAAATTATTGTGTGCTAAAGCCTCAGTCAGAATACAAGTCCCATTGTGCTTGGTGCTGTAAAAACAAAGTTCCTGGCCCAAAGAACACATTTTAAAAAGATAAAAAACAAACATATAAAAATAGACAAAGGTTGGGGGAAAGGGATACAACATATAAGCAAAGTGATTAAGATAAAGATGGTCACACATCTTATTTCCATTTTTTCCTATATATTTATACTATTATTAGGATTTTGCTCAGTCTTCCACACACAAATCATCTTGAAGCAAAGACTAAGGGTACATCTACACTACAGCGGGGAGTCGATTTAAGATACGCAAATTCAGCTACGTGAATAGCGTAGCTGAATTCGACGTATTACAGCCGACTTACCCCGTTGTGAGGACGGCGGCAAAATCGACTTCTGCCGCTTTTTGTCGGCGGCGCTTACTACCACCTCCGCTGGTGGAGTTAGAGCGCCGATTCGGGGATCGATTGTCGCGTCCCGACGGGACGCGATAAATCGATCCCCGAGAGGTCGATTTCTACCCGCCGATTCAGGCGGGTAGTATAGACCAGGCCTCTAGCATGAAAAATTTTAGCCTGATAGTTGAATAGTTTAGAAAGAAATGTGTGAGAAAATTGTTTCCAAAATTATTTCCATGATTTCCCCTAACTATAGTGGTCCCTGCTATCTATTGTGACCATCCCAAATAGACTCTTTTAAGGCACACACAAGTGGTTACAGTGGTGACATACACCGCTGTGTCAAGTATATTTGACAAAGCTAACAAATTTAATTTAATGTAATTAATGGAGATATCCCATCTCCTAGAACTGGAAGGGACCTTGAAAGGTCATCGAGTCCAGCCCCCTGCCTTCACTAGCAGGACCAAGTACTGATTTTGCCCCAGATCCCCAAGTGGCCCCCTCAAGGATTGAACTCACAACCCTGGGTTTAGCAGGCCAGTGCTCAAACCACTGAGCTATCCCTCCCCCCCGCTCAATACTCTAAACCAGGGGTTGGCAACGTTTGGCACGCAGCTCGCCAAGGTAAGCACCCTGGCGGGCCGGGACAATTTATTTACCTACTAATGCGGCAGGTTCGGCCGATCGCGGCCCCCACTGGCTGCAGTTCGACGTCCCGGCCAATGGGGGTGGCGGGAAGCCGCAGCCAGCACATCCCTCACCCGCTCCGCTTCCCACCGCCCCCATTGGCCTGGGATGGCAAACCATGGCCAGTGGGGGCCGCGATTGGCTGAACCTGACGCATCAGCAAGTAAATAAACTGGCTTGGCCCGCCAGGGTGCTTACCCTGGTGAGCCACATGCCAAACGTTGCCGACCCCTGCTCTAAATATTTGCTTATTATTTTGGGACAAAGTCTATAGTCTTACCCTTGGTGTAACCCCAATGAAGTAAATGTGATTTCATGTGGAACAAATCGGTGAAGAATTTCACCCATTATCTCTCTTTCCTGTTTATTAAATTTAGTGACCACTGGAACAATACAAGACTGTTTCATGTTAAAATTTTAGATATGGAACTACTCATAAATAAATTAATAAATAAATACTTTTTGTTTCTACTAAGGATGTTTGCATCCATGCAGGAAGAAGATAAGACATGGTCAAAAGTTTAGGGGCATAAAATAGGAGCAGATCTCTAATATTACTTCATTTTTATCCAGATTTTCTCAATTTGGTTCTCAATTCAAAATGTGGTATCTATGTGAGAACCACTGAACTGCATCCCATACATTCTACAGTATTAGTAGCTGCTGTAAAGTCAGGGCTTAAGTCAGTTTCCCATAATAAAATCCTGATTTCTAACTCACATATTCATGCACAAACCAAATCCCCCCCCAAAAGAAACAAATCACACCAAAATTTTACATGGTACCTCTCATCCCCAGAACAGGGATTATTTTTAAGTTAAGAAATAATTAAAGTGAATTGTAAAATTACAATGTTTAAAAACTTTCTATGACAGTAAAAAATTGAAGATCCCCCTAACTTTTCTGTCTCATCATAGCTCCAGAAAGGCTTATGTTCAGAAGTACTTGAGTGCATCAAACATTAATTAATTTACTTTCACAACTTGCCTGAGAGATAGGAGAGTATTAATATTCCCATTTTACAGATGGGAAAACTAAAACACAGTATTTTATCTAATGCCACCAAGTAAATATGTGACAAAGCCAGGATAAGAACTCAGGATGAGCTCTGATTCCAAGCTTAGGCTCATTCCTTCAGACCACACTGCCTGAGGTGCTGAACCTCCACAGCTCCCATTAACTTTGGTTGCAATTGTGATTCTGCTTTGGACAACTTGCCCGTATAGCATCATAAGGGAATTCTGCTGCAGATCTAGGGACCAAAAGAAGTTCTCTTGGATGGAAATCAACTACCTTAATTACAAGACTATCCTTTTTCTTCTTACAGTCCTTTGGTTCATTCTCTTCCCACATTCCAACTTCCAAAGTAAATGAGATGGGGTCCTCTAGCCTTATTCACTACACAATCCTGGTTCATTCTCACAATTCCATCGATCTTATATATTGAATAAGGCAGGGGTTCTGTTGGAAAAATAGTGTGTGATCATATAACTAAAGGTTGTGCCTTCATGCATATGGAACAGCAGGCAAATTTATGGTTGTCCTAGTCACCTTAATTTTGGCCTCTTTTATGTTTGAATATTAGACTTTGCAACTTTAACATTCTTTTAAGAGATTGTAGTATTTTGCATGTAGTCTTTTCCTAGGTTTTTGTTGTTGTTGTTAAACAAAACTCAAATTGCATCCTGTAGAACCATAATGACCCTCCCATCAGTCCACAGCACAGACCTTTACCAATTGAACTAAAGGAATAACCAACAGCAGCAATATGCTGTTATCTTCAGTATAAACCAGTCACTATGTGACACATTTTACTATTGGTTTGCAAAAGTATTTGTTAGACAGGAGAAATATATCAGATTGTATTAGTGGCTTAGGAGGGGAATGCTGTCCAGTGGTTACAAATAGCTAAGCCAAGTACCCAGAACTACTTCAGCAAAGCAGTGCCATTAAGTGGGTGGATAATACTTACCTGCTTCTTAAAGTAAGCACTAGGAGGCCTTGGCCAATAACAAGAACCATGAAGCGCACAGAAGTAACACCAATCAGTGGAAGAACTGAGACTAGAACTCATAATTTCCTCTTGGCCACTGACACAGTGCATCTTGACTAGCCCAATACTGCCAGTCATAAGAGTTCAAAACTTATGAGTCAAAGCCAAAAATGAGAGATTGTAAAAAAATTATAAACTGAAGTGGGGGACTTTTTTCGACTCCTGTCTCTGACTTTTTACTTTTTAGGTGAAGTTCCCACTGCCAATATCTATATTTCCTTTCTGGTTGAAAATTCAACCTTAAGTGTATACACAAATATGCCCTCCTGCCCCACAATACTACTCAGAGGATCGGGAGTTGCTCTCTTCTAACTTCTATGGCAGGAGACATGCCATTCTATTGCTCTCAAAATTCTGGCTCTGTCACCCTCCTGCCTCCTTCCCCACCCACCAGCCCCTTCCCATCGCAATCTCTTATTCTTCCACATTTTCCAAACGTGCTCTCTTGGTCTCTTTATGTCTAAAAGTACCTGATCAAGTGATAAACATGGTCTAGCTGCCAGGCATGTCCAGTATCATTTCAAAAAACTGGGTTCAAACAAGGCTTCATTTTCTTGCATCCAACAGACTCTTTACCATCCCACCACCCCACCACATCCCCCTGTCCCTCTTTATGCCCCAGTCTCCATTCCTGATCCTTCTACATTCCCTATCACTATCTCTACTCACATTCCTTATACCCTCCACATCCTCCACCCCTGCTGTGCCTCATCTTCCAGATCCCCACCTCAGTTTCATGTCCTGCATTTGAACATTCCCCTTTCGTACACCTGAATCACCTGTATAGTGACTAAAGGGCCACACTCTTTCTGAATGGCAGGCTGGCTTTTGCCTCATTGGAAACAATGGGATGTGGTGGCCACCTTTACTAAAGGAATCCTCACTTTTATCAGCTAACAGTGTAGGGAAATGGTGGCCATCTTGGCTGAGGGCAGCCTGTGGCTTCATTCCCATTGACAAGAATGAGAGATGATGTTCATTTTGGCTAAGGGCAAAACTGCATCTTTGAAGATAGAAGAAAATCATGTTAAATCTCAAAATAATCCCCATCTACCACTCTCCTATTCCTTTTCTATAGGAAAGATATAAAGCTTGATGTTCATCGACCACAGAGCTAACCTTACAAATTTTGTCAAGTATCAGAGTGGTAGCTGTGTTAGTCTGAATCTGTAAAAAGCAACAGAGGGTCCTTTGGCACCTTAAAGACTTAAAGTCTTCAAGATGCCACAGGACCCTCTGTTGCTTTTTACAGATTCAGACTAACACGGCTACCCCTCTAATACTTGACACCATGCAAGGCACTGCATTTAGCCGTATGGAATGGAAATCTATCATCCTCATGAAGAAACTTGCACAAATACAGACAGATATCATCTTCCTTTCCAAATGCAAACGGATGGACATCATACCAAATGGACTGAAGGTGAAAAATCAATTGCTATCTACATACTGCACTGACCACAGTGAGAGATTATGCCATACACTATCATAGAAACTGAGGAACCACCTGATCAGCATCCTATACAGCAAACAGGAAAACATCAACAAAGAGCTCTCCAACCTGGAGACTTTTATAAATAATCAACCCTCCACACAAATGGACTTTACTAAAATAAGACAGGAGATCTACATTACACACTTCACCTCTCTACAAAGGAAAAAGGACCGTAAGCTGTCTAAAATCCTACCTGCCACATGGGGCCAAAACAGGGGTACCCCTAACTCACCCAGCAATATCGTCAATTTATCCAGCTACACACTCAACCCAGCAGAAGAGTCTGTCCTATCTCGGGGACTCTCTTTTTGCCCCAGCACCCCCACAAACATGATACAGTTCTGCGGTGATCTGGAAGCCTACTTTTGCCGCCTCCGACTCAAAGAATACTTTCAAGATAACACTGAACAGCGCACTGATACACAGATACCCTCCCACCAACAACACAGGAAGAAGAACTCCACATGGATCCTCCTGAGGGTCGAAATGACAGTCTGGACCTATACATAGAATGCTTCCGCTGACGTGCACAGGCAGAAATTGTGGAAAAACAACATCGCTTGCCTCATAACCTAAGTCATGCAGAACGCAATGCCATCCACAGCCTCAGAAACCACCCTGACATTATCATCAAAGAGGCTGATAAAGGAGGTGCTGTTGTCATCATGAACAGGTCTGACTACCAGAAGGAGGCTGCCAGACAACTCTCCAATGCCAAATTCTACAGGCCACTTTCCTCAGATCCCACTGAGGAATACACTAGGAAACTGCACCATCTATTCAGGACTCTCCCTACACTAACACAGGAACAAATCAACATACCCTTAGAGCCCCGACCGGGGTTATTCCATCTATTACCCAAGATCCACAAACCTGGAAATCCTGGACGCCCCATCATCTCGGGCATTGGCACTCTCACTGAAGGACTGTCTGGATATGTTGACTCCCTACTCAGACCCTATGCCACCAGCACTCCCAGCTATCTCCGTGACACCACTGATTTCCTGAGAAAACTACAATGCATTGGTGACCTCCCAGAAAACACCGTCCTAGCCACCATGGATGTAGAGGCTCTCTACACAAACATCCCACACACAGATGGAATACAAGCTGTCAGCTCTGTGACTTTATCCTCACGCACAATTATTTCAAATTTGGTGACAATATATACCTCCAGACCAGTGGCACTGCTATGGGCACCTGCATAGCCCCACAATATGCCAACATTTTTATGGCTGACCTGGAAAAACACTTCCTCAGCTCTCGTCCACTCATGCCCCTTCTCTACCTACGCTACATTGATGACATCTTCATCATCTGGACCCATGGGAAAGGAGACCCTGGAAGAATTCCACCATGATTTCAACAGCTTCCACCCCACCATCAACCTCAGCCTGGACCAATCTACACGGGAGGTCCACTTCCTAGACACCACAGTACAAATAAGCGATGGCCACATTAACACCAGCCTATACCGAAAACCCACCGACCGCTACGCCTACCTTCATGCCTCCAGCTTCCATCCCGGACACACCACACGATCCATCGTCTACAGCCAAGCGCTGAGGTACAATCACATCTGCTCCAACCCTCAGACACAGACCAACACCTACAAGATCTTCACGAAGCATTCTCAAAACTACTATACCCACACAAGGAAATAGAGAAACAAATCAACAGAGCCAGATGAGTACCTAGAAGCCTCCTGCTACAAGACAGGCCCAAAAAAGAAACCAACAGAACTCCACTGGCCATCACCTACTGTCCTCAGCTTAAACCTCTTCAACGCATCAGCAGTGATCTACAACCCATCCTGGACAATGATCCCTCACTTTCACAGACCTTGGGAGGCAGGCCAGTCCTCGCCCACAGACAACCCGCCAACCTTAAGCATATTCTCACCAGCAACCACGCACCACACCATAACAACTCTAACTCAGGAACCAACCCATGCAACAAACCTCGATGCCAACTCTGCCCACATATCTACACCAGCAACACCATCACAGGACCTAACCAGATCAGCTACAACATCACCGGCTCATTCACCTGCACGTCCACCAATGTTATATATGCCATCATGTGCCAGCAATGCCCCTCTGCTATGTACATTGGCCAAACTGGACAGTCACTACGCAAGAGGATAAATGGACACAAGTCAGATATCAGGAATGGCAATATACAAAAACCTGTAGGAGAACACTTCAACCTCCCTGGCCTCCCTGGCCAGCAGATGTAAAGGTAGCCATCTTACAGCAAAAAAACTTCAGGACCAGACTCCAAAGAGAACTGCTGAGCTCCAGTTCATTTGCAAATTTGACACCATCAGATCAGGATTAAACAAAGATTGTGAATGGCTATCCAACTACAGAAGCAGTTTCTCCTCCCTTGGTGTTCACACCTCAACTGCTAGCAGAGCACCTCACCCTCCCTGATTGAACTAACCTCGTTATCTCCATACTGATTTATACCTGCCTCTGGAAATTTCCATTACTTGCATCTGAAGAAGTGAGGTTCTTACCCACAAAAGCTTATGCTCCCAATACTTCTGTTAGTCTTTAAGGTGCCACAGGACCCTCTTACAAATTTTGTGTGCCCGCCTTTTGTAGAAGTTATTCAGATTAGCACAAGAATATTTCCCTAAATTTATGCACGACAAACAATTCAATTTCCCCAAAGGGATGCATGTTCTAAACCTTACATGTAAAAAGCCTTGATCTTTACAGGTTCTACTATTCTAAATTTCATAAACACCTACTTCTAGTGGGTCACTTTAGGAGGAAAACATTCAGTTTGACATTTTAGACACAAGGAGCTGACATTTAATAGACTAACCACTGATTAATATTCCTAGCTGACAATTATTATTAAGAGGAAGGAGAAAAGCTTGAAAGGGAGAAAAAGATACTATTTCATTGCCTTGTTTTTATAGGCCAGAAAATCATAATTCACTATTGACCTAAAGGTCTGCAATGTATTATGTTAGTTGGTTAACTTTTAATTATACAGGTAGGATAATAAGATAGTATTTTAAAAAACATGAGAACTATGCATCTATGCCACAGTGAGGTACCAAGACTTCTGTGGATAGGAAAACTAGAACAGACTTTTAAATCTGTAAATGTTCTTTCTCTGATTGGACAAGGCCATTCTCAAATTAAATTGATACTTGCTTACAGTACTATTGATCAGACAAGCAACCAATGGAATTAAAGAACTGTGCTGCCAATCCAGGCATGCCACTAATGAAATTATGGAATCTTGGGATGCCAATCCAGAAAGGTTGAAGGCTTATGTTAACATAAACATAAATGTTTTTATTGTAAGTAAAGCACTTACAATAAAATGTACTAACAAGCTGTGATCTTGCTGAGATATCTGTCTGGAATGAAAGAAGATTCAGGAAAGAAAGGACTTGCACGCAAGCTTAGTTAAAGTGAAAATTGTTATGCAGAAAACAAAATGGACAGTCCCCTATAAGAAAAAAAAAATCACAAATGGGACACTAACAAAGAGACTAAACATCCATCAGAGAAACAACCTTTAAAGGTAAGAAAAAATGTCTGTTGTCTGAGCAGTCAAGGTCAGTCACTAGATAAGCTCTATGTAGTATTTTATCAATACATAAAGGTGATATTATTTCTCCAGAACATAAAGAGTAATCTACAGAACGATAAGTGTCCATCAGAAGTATTCATGGAAGATTATACAGAACCTTTTCTAATCTGTGACACTAGTTCCATATCTTTCCATTTAAATAAAATGCTGGGTTTGTTTTTGTTTGCTTTGTTTTTATCAGCTTTTAGGATTCAGGTTTTCAAGCTTTTCTCTGCAAAAGAATGAGGGTTAGAAACTTTATTTATTTTTAAGATGAGATTCTCACATAATGAAATAACTCGAAGAGGTAGCACTTTAAGAAAAATACCAAATATTGCAAGATTCGTAATAAAAATCACAAGACTTAGTAATACTGTAATGTTGTTGATTGTCCTTTTCTTTAATGTCTTCAAAAGAGCCCACAGTTTTACCCAGGGTCAGAAAGTTCCTGTAGGATCTTCGGACAAGGGGTTAATAAGACTCAGGACTAGGAAAAAGTTTAAGTGCAGAGACATTGCTGCTTCTGGAAAGAACTACCTCAAGCTAGCTAATCATAAAGATATAGCAAAACTGCAACCCCTTCTGTTTCCAGAATGGACATGAATTTGGTAAATATGCTGCAAGCCAATGAGAAGCCAAAGAAGAGACAGAACTACTTCAGATGCAGGTTCCTGAGACAGCATTGTAGGTTCTGAGGTAATCAGGACTTACAGATACACTTGTAAGGAAGGACTGACTTGGACAAATCTATCTTGAACCCATGGGCCATGAGGGAGAAGTCTCCTTCTGAGCAATTCTTCAATATCAAATTAATACAGTAGGAATCTAAGACTTCCTCTTCTGAGAGCACTGGTATCACTGTCTTTATAGCAAGGCATACTGGACTGTAACATTTTTTATCTCTTTTCTAGGAGGGCGTGCGCGAGAGAGAGAGGGAGGCAGAGGAGTAATAGGGAAGGCAAGAGGTAAATTTAGAAAATGTATAAACTAACTATAGGTGACAAAAGATCTTAGCCAGCTCATGGAATTAGACAGGTTGTATTGCAGGTGGCCTTGATGCTGAGTGGAATGAATTGGGTCAGTGGTAGTTAGAAAGATGCTTCTTACAGCACACACAGGCTTAGCCACTGGTCCCCCTGCCTCGGGTACAGAACATTTTTGCTTTGTGGGAATGATAAATACTTGAAATTATATTTAGGATATTGATAACTCCTTGGTGTGCAGAGTTCACTTTTCTCCTCTGTAGAATGCATGGAATTCTTCCTCTGGGTAGATTTGTAGCGTTTAATCAGGGAACTTCCATTGGGTATTGATAGGCCTCCTTTTCTGAAGTTTATTAACCAATTTAATACATACAGCAAAAACATTACCCATTTGTATCCACTATAAAGGCTTCAATCAGCATGGATGTTAAATCTGGAGATAATTAAGGAAGTGGGGGGGAAGAATCATGTTCCAAAGGGCACGTCCCATTTTAGAGCTACTGTAGCATATCTATTTAGTCTTGAAACCCCTGGGTAGTTGAGGCTCCTTCTTGCAAAATGCCTTCAGTGCAATGGGTTTGGAATATGTTGGGTTATGTCTAACTAAGGTAGAAAAGGAGATGGTAGTTGCATCCACTCACTTGCCTGAAGAAATAGGGAGAAAGCAATAGCAGTAATATATTCTCTCCAACACTGCCATGCATCTCTTCTGCTGGAGGGCAATTGCCAGGAACTGTGTAATGGCAATGAAAGCTTTGCTAAGTCTCTTGCACATTGAATTGATAAACACTGGCTATTTAATCTTCCTTTCAGGTATAACTTTTAAGCAGTGCTTTGTTAAAAAATGATAGAGTTGGCAAAAAAAAGTTCTATCTTAAAAAGTTTTGAAATGAACGGAACCAATCGTTGAAAACAGAACTCCTTTGGATTTTAGTGTCTGTTTTTATTGGAGAACAGAAATTGAAGTCTATAATCAACTCTCTTTCTTTCCCAAGACTTTGGTGTAAATGGAATTCTGATAAAATCTGTTGACAATGGCAAAAATGGAGGGAATTGCAAACATGCAGAATGGCAGAATCAAAATGCCAAGTGACCCAGTGAGGTAACAGCAGTGATGTCCGTGAGCAACAAAAGAAGAAATAATAGAAACAAAATTTAAGTCCTGTACCCAGAGAGGAAATAAGCATAACTGATACAAAGCATAGGCACATATGTAATTAGAATTAGTTGTTTTTTTAATCTGATCCCATTAATACACTTACTTTAGGTAAGCAAATATTGGAGTCTCCAAATGTGAGAATTAATGATTCAGAGAAGGGGCTTAGGTCTATAATGAGATGATGGAGAGTTTTGCAGGAGTGCTCTAGGGGGTTGAGCTTTGTTGGCTGACACACAGTTTAGCAGGTAATTAGTACAGTACTTGTGCTCTTGTAATATATATCAGGGCACCTACAGCTTTTGGGTAGTCACCTCCAGATATATATTTTGACAAAGTTCCGAGCCTGTATTGCTGGGTCCCATGCTTCCTGGAGGATACAATGGCCTCAGAAGCTTGCTAAGGCCCTCAATATGACCTCCCTTTCCCAGTATGGTGGCAAAGGTTACAGCTTATTGAGCTACTTTCATCATAGGCCGGTATGGGAGGTGGGAAGGTGGAATACCCACAGTCTCTGTTGGTCCTTACAGCCCCGTCGGCACAGTTTGGTCTCCTGCCTGTACCGAAGTCCGTTCCCCCTCTCCAAGGGATTTCAGCCCAGGGACCCTAATGATAGCAGCTGTTGGCGGCTTCCCTCCTCCACTGACGCTGCTTTGATTCCCTGGGTGACTTCCCCATGGTCCCCTTTTCCAAGCTTCACCTTTACCTCAGCGTTCAGTAATGCTTCTTCTCTAGCTCCTTTCACCTGGGCTCCTCTCAAGAGAACTGGAAAGGAGAGCTTTTAAAACAGTATAAGTGGGACCTTAATTGGTTCCAGCTGGCTCCATTAGCCTAACAGCCTTAGCAGACCCTTTGTCAGTTAATTGAGGTCAGGTGCTGGTATTAGCCTAATGACCTTACTGGTTAAATTGGTGTCAGGTGTCTTGATTGGCCTGGAGTAGCCCTTGTTTGGCTATCCAGGGAACAGGGACCTGCTCATATCTGCCTTCCACTACCCTCTTATATCCTTCTGGCCTGAGTCCGTCACAATATATATAAATACACCACAGAGAGAGAGAGATAATGGCCTAGAGAAATAAAAAGTAGAACTATAAGGTAAGATTGAAAAGAATGAGGCCTAGCTTATGACAAGAAAGGAGACAAACAGAAAAATAGAATATTTTAAATCAGTATGTAAGTAGGAATGTCCAGATAGCAGAAATAGTGGAAATGACAAAAACAGAAGAAAAAAAAATCAGTTAACACCCATGTTTCCCAGCAGGTGTGGAAGGATCAAATAGAAATGAATTTATAGCAAAAACCTTGGCACAAGTCTTAAACATTAATTTGGACGAGATCTCCTGAATGGCATTGAATATCAATACGGAGCGACACTATGGCAGGAAAACAGAATGACAGAGAGAGATTACCAAGACTGGCTCATGATCAGATCCTCTATGAGGGAAATAGCATGTTTCTGATATCTTCCTGATATAAGCCTCATCACAGAGAACAGATATAAAATCCTAGCAAAGATCAAAAAATATTGTGTTCCAGAAAATAGAGGTAGAAGTTCTGTAATCTTCCAACGTTAGGATTTTATATAAGGAGAAAACATCTTTTGGGGGAGTGGAAAATAGCAAACTAATTATTGAATAAAATAAAAACTGTAGCCCATATAACAAATCCAAACAATGATATTCATAAGCACAGACATAGGCATATTAACTCAGAAAACACAGCATTCTAAAACCTTTACTACCCTCTCAGCTACATCGTCTGGAGTTTAAAAGTGTGGAGTTGTAACTTATTATATTACTACTTAACCTTTATATTGAAGCATTGACAGATCAGGGCTTCATTGTGTTGCATACCCTACAAACATATAGTAAATGAGAGTCCCTGCCCCAAAGATCTTGCATTCTAAAGAAAAAAAATAAATAACAGGTGGATGAGAGAGACAAGCAGGCAGTAGGGTTTCAAGGACAATAAAAAAAAAAACCTGATAGGATGTTTTAGCATAGATTGGCTGTGTGCACAATTCTGAGCAGTAATCAGACGTTATCTTCCTAATCATTATCAGACCGCAGGTTTCTGAATGAACTATGTCATTTAAGGAGGGATTTGAAGGAGAAGGTGTTGTCTTTCCTATGACTAGGAGTTTTCTCTTTGTGTAAGGGACAACGTGGAAGAAAGAGTCTTGGGGAAGAAAAGGAATATCAGGCAATCAAAGCTGGCATTGTTAGGGTGAATGCAAGGTATTGTGAAAAAGTAGTATGATAAAGATTGTGCAGATATTTGTAGGATATGATAAGGAATTAGTGTTGGGTGCAATGATTCTCTCTTATTTTCCCTCATTTCTTGGAAACAGTAGAAGGATTATTAGATTATTATAACTGAAATATACCCAGTAGATCATATAGCTATTGTGTGAGCCCATGTCATACAGGAGCCTCCTACACCTGCCCATTCAATCCCTACCTCTGGTGAGGTGCTGCTGCACTCTGGTGGCTTGGCCTTAATTCTACTCCTCACCCCTCCCCTTGTCTGTCCCATGCTACTGTCACCCTTTTCTTCATCCCTTTCTTGGGGGATGACCCTCAGGAGGTGGTATTTGTATTCCTCTTCCTTGCTCCACTGTGTGCTGCTGTGCTCCCTCTGCCACTCACTCCCATGCAGTGACAATGCAGTGCACATGGTGCTGCACCAGCATTCTGATACCATTGAGGGAGGACTGCTCATGCCCCTGCCCAAAGGCTGCAGGGCCACTGATGGTGCCCAGCCGGAGGATGATCGAGAGTCTGTGGGCTCAGTTGAGACTGCAGAGCTCTCAGATTCTACCATGCTCTGGAACAAGCTGCGCCTGTTGTTGGCAGACACACATGGCTCCACGGGGATGGTGCAGCTCACTCTGCAGTGGTGGGGGGGATTTTAATCTTTTACTCCAGGCTGTGAGAGCTGTGATGGGGGAAGGCAAAAAAGGACCAGGAAACAGGATGATGCAGCCTACCAGTGGGCCTGCAGTTTCTGCAATTCTTTGATTGCATTTGGGATCAACCACAGTTGGCTGCGTGGCTCCGCAGGGGTGGGCAGCGGCTGTAGGGTGAGTCTCCACAGGTGCCAGGTACTCTCTTTTCTTTGGGCAGGTGGGTGGGTGGGAGTTTTCTGTGATGTTTCTGGAGGAGATTTGCACTGATTCAGCTGTCAAAGGGGATGAGGAGTACTTCAGCCACTTCACCAAGCTCTCAGGTGGGGTGGCAACCCTATTTTCCCCACACCTATTGTCCAAGATACTTGCTAAGGTCATACTGGGACACCTTCTGCACCTCCAGGACTGTGTGGAGGGGCTGATTCTCAAGCTGGTTAACATCTATGCCCTGATACTGGGCCCGGCGGTGCAGCAGGCATGAGTTCCTAGTCCTAGGTGGGGACTTCAACACCACCCTGAACCACAGCACCACCTTGGGAGACAGAAATGAACATTCTCAGGAACACCACTGACTACAACTCTCTGGTAGATATCTGGTGCAACCACCACCTGGATGACTCCACCATCTTCGCTTATGTCCAGATGGAGGACACTTGGTCATGCCCCTCAAAGTTGGACCTAATTTATATTTCCTGATTTAACATCTTGCAAGAGAACTCTTCCAGCATTAGGCTGGCCCCATTCTTGCACCACCACATGGGGGCATGGCAGCCTCAATGACATCTGAGAGGCTGGAGCTGGCCTACAGACATTTCAATAACAGTCTTTTTGAGGATGTGTGCTTTGTAGCATCATTCCAGGAGTTCTGGCTGGCCTGGCAAAGGCAGAAGCAGAGGCACATCTTTCCCTTGGCACGGAGGTGGTGGGACCTGTCCCTCTGCAGAGAATGTCAGGAGAAGTGGGATGAACTTTGGGCCTTCAATGACCATCTGGCCTGTGGTCCTTTCATTTGATCCTGCATCCAGCTTCTTTGGGAGATGGATTGTGGCTCCCACTTCTTCTACACCTGGAGAAAAAGGGAGGGCCAAAAAGCACATCACCTGCCTCCTGGCAGAGAACAGTATCCCTCTCATGGACCCAGTGGAGATGTGGGGAAAGGTTAGGGCCTTCTATGCCAGCCTCTTCTCCCCGGAACCGACTGTTGCCAATATCTGTGGGGTCCTGTGGGACAAACTCCTTATGGTCAATATAGGAGACTGGGACTGGCTAGAGCACCCTCTCACTCTGGCTGAGTTCTTGGAAGCCCTTCATCTGATATCCACCAACGAATCTCCAGGCATTAACGTGCTGACCCTGGAGTTGTACCACCAGTTCTAAGACATTCTTGTCTGGACCAAGTCCTTAGGAATCAGGGAGCTCCCCATGTCGTCTTGGTGGGCTGTGTTTGAACTGCTGCCTAAGAAGGGTTACCTTCATGACCTAAGGAAATGGCATCTTAATCTGTGTCTCACTCCTCAACTCCTCAACACAGACTACAAGGTCATAGTGAAAGCCATCTTGCTGGGGCTGGGGTCTGTGCTAGACATGGCACATCAAAATCGGACCTACATCATCGTGGGCAGGACCATCTTTGATAACCATGAGAAACCACGTAGGGCCAGTCCGTGCTCTACTCTGGTTCCACAGCCCACTAGGGATATTAGCTGGCAGCTCCTCCATGGACCATTGTGTTCATTTGTGACCATTGTGTTCATTTATAACAGTTTTTGGTGTATAATTTCTTAGGGTTCTTTAAAAAACAATAACAACACAACTTAAACAAACTCCATCATATAGCATCATACTAACGCTCACATGGGTCATCAACAGGGCTGAAACCCTTAGATCCACTGTACAGACCTCTGCCACTTCAGCTATCAGAGAACATAATGCACTTGGCTGACATCCTGTTTGTAACACAGCACTCTGCTAGTGAGTTTCACTGATATTTGCTTACACCACAGGACTGGTGAGAGTTAGGAATCATGAGTTCCCTTCCAGACTCTGCAAATGAGTGTGATCGAGTGGACACAGACTCTCTTGCCCATTCTTCCCAAACTTAATCCCTTCTGTCCTGCCCCTTCCAATCTATCTTACTTCCAGTTCTCTCTCTTCCTTACACCAGGATCCTCATCCCAGTCCCATTCTCCTTGCCTAACCACTCCTAATCACCAATTCTCAGGCTTCTCATCTAAGTCCAAGCTTCCTTCCTCGATCAGTCTCAGTTTCCATATAGGATGGTCTGTTCACAAGTCATGCCAATACTGTATAAGGCTGATGTAGAAAGGCATTAGATAGGACAAGGAAAGTTTAGGCTGAAGGTTAGGGTTATAGATATGTCATTTACACAGACCAATGTTCCCAACATCCTGCAGAAGTGGTGCAGAGGGGTCATGGTTGATGATTGGTTGGGATGTGGATTCCACTTTCCCAAGACCCTTCTCATGCCATCCTCTTAGAGACAACTTTATACAGATGGAGTGGATTTAATCCTTAGTATTACTTCTATAAAAAGGTAGAAATTAGCCCTTTTAAACAAACAAACAAACAAACCTGGACTTAATAGATAAATTGAAAAAAATATAGTAGTATATTTGTTTTCAACATTGTTGCAACAGTCATTTCAATTGTTAATATTTAGTGTTAATTTAAATGAATATTTATGTATACTTTTTGTTTTAATTATGTATTTTCAGAATTATAATTGTCAAGTTCTTTCATATTTCAGATTCCCCCACACACACTGCCAATGTAAATAGCAGCTTTGCTCTACTATACTATATTTTTAATTTAACAATTTAGGAGACATTATTTTATGGTGGCAACATTATGTGCTGACATAAATGTGAGAATTTTTTTTTTGTCTTCTCTGGGGTTTATTTTCTCCCCTTCTTTCTTTATCTGACATTGTGCACTTGGGATGTTTCTTTACTTTAGGGCTTTAGTGAAAAAATTATAGCCTTGTTCCTGCAGTCTGATTCTGCAGTCTTGACCTCTTCACCCACACAGAGCCTTAGTGTCTGCAATGGGGCTCCATCTACATGGAACTCCATTAAAGCTAACAGTATTACACCTGTGTAAGCAGAAGGGTCCACCCACATAGGTTGGCTTGGAGGAACAGGGTTCATAAACAGCAATAAGATTTTTCGACTTTCTCACGTAAAAAACAAAAAAAAAGTATATTAAGATCAACCAATACATTTAAAAAAATGAATAAAATAAATAATAAATACCCTGCTTTTGTATGGTTTTATCTGGCTTAAAAATTCTGTATTTAGAAGGCTAAATATCCTGTTTTTGACCCACAAGGTTTCCTCTTCTTTTTCTCACAGTCCAACAACCAACTTTGAAAAGGAATCCAGAGAAAATTAACAATTTACCAGTTCAGTGTTCTGTATCTGAATTGTAGAACAGCAGATGCTGAAGATAAAAGAATTTCAAAGTCAAATTTAGGAGTAAAGGTTAAAGTGGCCAACAGCCGGGAAAGCTTTCCTTGTAACCCAATGCCAAAAGTTGGCTGCTGCATCAATAGGCACCTCCGGGGGGCACGATTCCATATAAACTCGTGAATTATAATTTAAGTTACTACTGTTCCTCAGTAACTGTTGCGTGTATTTAATAAATAAATAAATAAACAAACAAACTAAGCTGGCATTTGGACCTTAAAAGTCCATACTTTATAACCTCACTCGGCTTCTTGATACTTTATTTTCCTCCATGTTTTGATGTCTACAAATAAAATTGTGACCTCAATATGGGCCTAATCCTCAAATGGCATAAATTGCCAGTGTTCCACTGACTTCATTTTATACCCAGTGAGGATCTGTCACAATATGTCTTTTTATATCAAATATTACAACCAGCTGCAATCAGATAACTGTGACAAAACAAAAACAAAGAAACAAAATAGCATGATAGTATATGCCGTGAAATACTTACCAAAAACTTGGAGGAATGTCTGCTTTTTATCATTTCCTGCTTTATTTTTTGCTCCACAAACATAAGGACCTGCATCAATATTTTTGATATCTCTGATTGTTAATTCTGTATTGCTTCCTCTCAAAATATATTTTTCACTTTCATCGATAAGTTTGCCATTCCTGAAGAATAAAAGGGATTTATAATCACACAGTGTATTTCATAATCTGATTTAGAAGTGTCAGTCACTTCAGTGATTTCCAATGGTGGAAGTGACTATTTTGCTATCTTAAAAAGCACACCAAAAAATGTGTGGTAGAGACTGGCATTATATTTGGAAAGCAGTTGATTTCACTCTGATGTAAATTGTTGGAGTGGGTAATTGCGTGTCTTTATAAATGTGTCCAAATTCTGGGCATAAGGGAATCATTCTGGATTGTATCTTGATGCTCAGAACTCCTTGGCATATGATTTTTATTAACATGTTCTAAAATACAAATTAATTAGAAACAATATAACATTTTCATTCCAATAAGTTTTAACATTGATTTAATGATACTACTATTGACATTAGTGCAATAATGTATAAAAATAGTTTCATACTACTTACACATATAGTACACTGGCACATAAACAACTTGTGTCAGTTTTTTCTTTTCAGCTGTTGTTGGCTAGCCACACAACGGTAAACAAACAAACCTCTAGTCACTGGGATATGTGCAGTGCAGATGGTTTAGAAATAATGAAACCTGTGAATACTCTGATGGTTGATCAGTACTTGAGCAACTCACTTCAGCACCCTGGCATATACTCAATTATATTGTGCACTTTTTCTACTAGAATGTAATCCTAGTAAGCTCAGCCCGCCGCTGCGTTCCATCAAAAATCGGCTCGCGTGCCATCTATGGCACGTGTGCTGTAGGTTGCCGACCCCTGCCCTAGCATGTAGCATAAGTGTGTAGATATCTTGGCATAGACACAAATCTTCTATTCCTTTTGATGTAAGTGGTAAATAAATTACAATAATAGTACTCTGCATATTTCTAGCACTTTCCACATTAAGATCTCTATGTGCTTTTTATATAGTACCCATGTTACAGATAAGTAAACTGAGGCACAGAGATGATAAGAGACTTGCCCAAGGACACAGAACTCAATGGCATAGTTGGAAACAGAATGCAAAGTCATGGCTCTCAAACAATAGATCACATTTCTTCTCATAGTCTACTTTAAAATCTAACACAATGAAACTCTAGTGGGGGAGTGAAGATGAATCTAAATAGGATTTTTCTGATAGCTTTGGAAAACAAAGGCCAAAATAACAATGTTTCACCAATAACATAAATAGCATACAATACTAAACAAGACAAAATAACATTCTAACCCCATAACTGAACAAAAGCTCTGTGTAGGTCAAAGCTTGTCTCTTTCACCAACAGAATTTGATTCAATAAAATATATTACCTCACCGACCATATTTCTATAATGTCAATGAAGCAGTAATGCTGAGGAAACACTTTGAATTAAGTTCCAAATATAGACCTATAGATCAATCTCTTGTAAAAGCATCCTCATATTGGCTACAAGTGGCAAGATTTTGGTGGAGTAAACTTTAAAATTAACTTATCAGAAATAATAAGAAAGGTAAATATTTTGATCTGTTTTTTTCCTCAAACCTGCTCTATTAATTACAGAAGAAACAAAGTCTGAATGGATTTTTTTGCTTCACTGGCAATTCCAAAAATAAATAAAATAAAATAATTTGGGGTCAACCTGAAAAGATTTTTTATTTGTTTTGGGCTAATTGAAGTGATAAAAAATCAATGTTTTGTTTAATCCAAAACAAAAGGGTTATTTTTTATTTTAAACATTTTTTCACATTTTTATTTAATAAAAATAAAATTAAATATTTCAAAACAAAAAGTTGATTTGAATCGAGAAATCAAAATATTTCATTCTGAAAATGTGAAAATGAAGTGTTTTGATTTTTTCACATATTTTTTAAACATTTTTTTTCAACCAAAATAATGTGGGTAAATCAATACGACTTTATTAACTATTTTGGTCCTCAATCTGGATTTTTTCTGTTGAAAAAAATAATACAGCTGAAAATTTTGCCCAGCTCTACTTAAAACACATCTTGAGATGTCTTTGAGATGAGCATGAGAGCAAGCAGAAATATATCATCAGATTTTGAGCTACATCAGTTCAAAACCAAGGTGTGAATGATTAGTCAATGGAAGTGAAATCAGAAATGAAATTGGCTGCATGCATCTGGAATAACACATGGAATCAAGTTTTCTCCATCCAATGAGGAAACAGTTGAAGTCCCACCGTCTATTATTATTACTTATTTGTATTTCAGTAGCATCTAGGTGCTGTCACCAACAGGGCTGGCTCTGGCTTTTTTGCCGCCCCAAGCAAAACAAAAACAAAAATGTGTGGGGTGGACGGAGCCAAGGTGCAGGGGGACTCGCTGCGCTGCAGTCGTGCCCCGGGCAACAGAGTGCGCTCCCCGGCTAGTGGGAGGGAGTGGAGGGGGGGAGAGAGAAGAGGGGCGGCCAAGGCTTCCTTCAGCTGGGGCGCTTGCCATGCAGCCCCTCCTGCTGCGCCGCTTGCTGGGAGGGCTTTGCACCACTCCGGTCGGCGGGGAGGGAAGGACGTGGGCTTGCTGCAGACCTGGCACTGGCTGGGGCAGATGGAGCTCCCCTCCTCCGCGCCGCTGCCCCCTACAGGGCGGCCGGATCAGCGAAGCAAAAAAAAAAAAAAGGATTGGAGGGAAACTACTTCTTAGAATCTGCCGCTTGCTCGACTGGTGCCTGGAGCCGGCCCTGGTCACCAAGATCAAAGCCTCATTGTAGCAGGCATTGTAATAACACATAATCAAAGACAGTCCTGCTTCCCCTGAGAGCTTATATTGTAAATAGACAAAACAAATGAAGGCAGGAGGAGAAACAGAGAAGTGAATTGATTTCCCTAAGGTCTCATAGCACAGGTCAGAGGCAGAGCTAGGAATAAAACCCAAGTCCACTGGCTCACAAGCCTTTACCACATTCACTAGACCACACAGTGGCTCAGGGCCTGAGTAAGGCTTTATCGACTAGAGGTATAGGAAGGTCTACAACAACCATTTTTCTTAGTGAAGAGTCATTATTGCTACTGAAGGAAGATCTGGTTCACTAGTATCTGATCCACAGACTATTTGTATAGGGCCTTCTGTAAGGTGTTTCATTTGTTTGTATATTTTACTGTGATACTTTCAAATTAAAGTATACTAAAGATATGGCACTGAAGACTGACAATTCTAAACATATAGCTTCCCAAGACACAAGATGACTGTGTCCATTCTTTTCATCTTGAACATGTAAAACACCATGTTCAATTGTCTTCTTGCAGTGAGGCAAATGAGGTTATCAGATTTCTGATAAACTCAAGAGACTTCTGCCCAGCTGGGAGCTACATTTTATAATATGACCTCAAAGGGATACCAAATTCCCAAAGTGTGAAACTTTTGTTTGTGAATTTCAAATTACTACTTCAAATAATTTGGGCTTTGAATGATTTATGTTATTTTTGTTTCATCTGAGAGGAACTGAATTCTCATCTATATTAGTGAGTGGGGCAAAGATGGCACTTATTTGCATCTTCTGCAATCCAAATGAATTCATGTGAGACAAAGTCAGCATACCATTTGACACAATATGTGTCATAAAGCAGGTATCAGTCAAGGGAAACCAACATCTACCTAAGATGAATCTAACAGACTCTCTTAAGTTTCAAATGCTGAGTAACAATGAGAGAAGATAGCTGAGGAGAATCTCTACAGAGTCCAGTGCACGCTGAAAGATGTTCACTAATCTCTTGGTCGCTTTGAAAGAGCACATAGGGGGACAATTCATTCAAGCCCCAAATAGAAATACATGTCCATACAAGGAATCTGAGCTATTTCACACCCTGATATTGGACTGCATCCTTCGTGAATAGATCAGGTGTTGAAACAAAAGGCATATAAGTCCGTTCCATAAATATGCATGCAAAAGCTGAGATCCTTAGAGACGTTATGTGGCAAATTTTCAAAATTGCACAGTTTTAACCATATAAATCTCACTGACTTCACCTGGAAGATATACCCCATATCCCCCAAACAGTTTTCTGTTTTTAAGAGAATCAGATTTGCAAGAGTATCCACAACCTGTCTGTAATTAATGGAATCAAATATTCAGACAAACTAACACAACACACAGAACCCATACCTGTTACTGAATATCTGGCTGCACTGAAATATCAGATGACTAAAATCAGCTTAAGATAGATATTTTTTTACATTGTATTGATGTATAATATGATACTGTTACTCTGTGTGTTGGACATGTATTTATAGCATTAATCTGTATTCTGTGTTATTTTAGGTAGTTGTATATGGGATTGGAGTGTGAAAATTTCATGGAGAAATTGAGAAATACATCCATAGCCTTTTTTAAAGTCATAGGTTCTTCAGCTTTATTTGTTTCTCCTTTAATGTGAGGCACGTTAAAAATATGTTAGATATTTTCCAATTTCTCTTTCTTGATGATAAACATAGTTTGATCAAATGTGTGTTATTTAATTTGTTTAGCAATTCCCTATGAACAGCCATAAACACAATGGAGATAGTTTATTTCAGTATGATACAAACTTGTAGCATATTTCAAATCTTTCTGATATACAGATCTAAACTGAACTTACCTATGCCAGCTGATTTCAGGTTCAGGAGAGCCAGTGGCTCTACAGAATAAAGTAATTGCCTCTCCCCGATCTGCTGTAGCATTAAAGGACTTCTGTAGCAAAGTAATTGCTGGAGGAACTGAAGGAAATGTAAAAAAATACATGTGAGGTAAAATAATTGAAAAAAATATAAAGTTTCAACTGCTTCTGTGGAAACTGTGAGCAGAGCAATCCTTATTAGCATTCAATTTACAAATACAAAATGAAGTCAGCCTATAATATCAGATAACACTATATTTGCATTCTTGTATTTCCTTCAGACAACATTAATCATGATTATTCCATTTTAATGTTATCAAACCACTTGTGTATGCAAAAAGAAGAACAGGAGTACTTGTGGCACCTTAGAGACTAACAAATTTATTAGAGCATAAGCTTTCGTGGACTACAGCCCACTTCTTACAGTCCACGAAAGCTTATGCTCTAATAAATTTGTTAATCTCTAAGGTGCCACAAGTACTCCTGTTCTTCTTTTTGCGGATACAGACTAACACGGCTGCTACTCTGAAACCTGTCACTTGTGTATGGTTTCTTTTGAACTAAACTAACAACAAAATGAATATAAGCATGTTTTTCTCCTGATCTGCTTTATTAAAAAAGATTTAAAAGTAGCTGAAGGACGATAGCTACTGGGTGCATGTCAGTGCAAAGAGACTGATTAGTGTTAATTAAACTACCTGAAATGAAAATGTCTCTCTTTTCTCCTCCCTCTTTGACACAATCGTGCAGCTGACAGACAACCATGCACTGATGTGAGACGGCACTTTCAAATTAGGTGTCAACCCTTAATGTTCTTCTTGATTAAACATATTTAATTCTTCTAAACAAACTACAGTATATTTTCTGGACAGGAATATCATCAGCTTAAAATGATACATTGTGATAGAGTTCTCCATATACAGTCCATATCTAAAATTACATTTCCAAAAATTCCAACTAATTATTGTGTCCTGGTAATTGCATAGTTTGCATTTTTGATATAATGCAGTTATTACTAAAACAACAGTAATTTGCACTGAACACCTCACCAACATTCATAATAACAAGCAGTTTCAAGAACCAATAAAGCAGAAGATGTAATTTAATATCTCCATTCATGATACTAATTTTGCTATTCTACTGGAATGGGCTTAAGATGGATGGTATGAATCTTAATTTCCACAAGATTCCTACTCAAGATGAACTAAAAGCATCTATTATATTATTAGAGACGTCATAGTTAGACATCTTTGATAGGTAAGCAAAAATCCCAATTCCTCTGCGGCCAAGCAGATTTAAAATCACATGTGTTCTTTGCTTGTACTGTACCAAAGAGAGAAGCTCAAGGACTTTGACCTGAATTTTCTGCCATCAAGTTCACTTTGCTCTGCTGCCTGACTTCCACACTACCTGTGCTGGAATGCCACTCCCCAGAATAAGGAAAGAAAGAGGGTGTATTGGAAGAGGACAGAACAGGGAGAATAGATCTATTTTCTACCAAGCCCAATTCTCTGCTGGCAAGGATATCCTGTCAGCAGGATAACTTAGGGGTGCTCCTGTGCAGCTTTAACTTATGTGGTGGCTGTTGGGTGAGGATCAGGGAAGCAAAAACAGCTCCCTGTCAGTCTCCTCCCTCCACTGTACCCAAGCTCTGCTTGGCCAGAGGAGAGAATCAAGCCCTTTTTCACTGACAGATCACTGCCTCCCTCTTTCAATTTCAAAACATCTCTCTGGCAATTACAGCAATTTCTTATATGGCAAAATATTAGGAATGTGTTTAATTAATTTGTAGCTATTTTGTGATTTGCTCTAGCTCCTGGACCTGAGCAGGAACCAACTCCAGGTAATCAGACAGCTCTTTGTGGACCAACAGCAAGTTCTCCATTGACCACAAACTCAGCTGAAGTTAATTTAATTTCAAGATTATGGATTCAATTCAGCAACTTGCTTAATAATTTCAAATGATAAAAAAGAGATATAATGAAGTAATTTTATTCTAAGACTCATTCTTTTTTTGTAGGCCCAAGGCTTCCAAACATTTGAGTTTCCCATCCATCTTGATTTACCTGTAATTTTATTTGTGGTTCAAGCCTATTAGGTACCATTAAGACAAGATGGTAATAAAGAGGGATCTTAAGAGAGAAACAATGAACTGAAAACTCCAGAAACTAACATTTACATATCAAACACATTTTCTTAAAAAAAAAAAAAAAAAAACTTTTGTTTGTTGACCTGGATTTTGTTAGCATTTTACCTATAGTACAATAAAGTCAAGATAACCAATCCACGGAATAGCCATTCGATGCTAAATCAGCTCTTGGAGGGTTCAGAATACATCTTTCCCTTGTCATCCATGAAAACTAATTAGAGAGAATAATTTGTGGAAGAGAGATCATCAGGAAACACATACCTTATAATTAGGCTTGGAAGGATTTGTTTTTAATCGGATAATGTCAGTATATATATATTCTATACAATTTTGACTTCAAAACTAGACAAATAAATGAACTGAAGGATGGAAAATGATGTAAGATCAACAGGTCCTATGACTTCTCATTAACCAGAAATTCTAAATTCCAGTCCTGCTTTCAAGGACACCCGGAGAAATGAGAAATATCTCAGTAATCAGGCTGAAATAAATGACCACTAAAATATTCTAACACTAATGTAAGGTACAGGTTCAGCAGAGAATTGTGTTGAGATACTACACTGATGGGTGACAATATAAAATCTTAAAATATGTATAATAGGGTTCTACATGTTTCCCACACCCTATATCTAATGACACAGAACAAGTGGCAATACATTAGGCCTGCTTCTTCTCCCATTGAAGTCAACAAACCTGTTGTCATTTACTTTAATGAGAACAGTCTGAGGCCCTTACTGCCCTTCTGTACTAGTATTCGTGTCTTCTGTCAACTGTAATTCAGTTGCTTGTATCATCAGTGAAGTGAAGATACATTTACTTCTTGCCCCATCATGTCTGTACAATATACAGTGGGCATAAATGGCAAAAAGTACATAAGCACCATTTTAGATATTAGAATAATCTGAGGGGAAAAGCAAGCTCCAAACTTATTCTATGACACCAACCAAACCGGGTGCACTATGCTCTGAGGGAACCTCTCTTTTCATAAATCAAAGTGAAATCAGGTGCTGATGTGCAAATGTACATTTCAGATGTTCTATTTTAATATATTTCAGACAATGCAAGGGACTTGCTGTGAGAAAATTCTGGAGAAAAGGTATGAATGCATAATCAAATATTTGAATGTAATGACTGAAGACAGGAAGATGATAATGAAGATTTTGTCTTCAGATAGATAGCTCCAATTACACTGTCTTCCTGGTCATAGATACAAACTACAAGAGCACAATAACTTCAGCTCTTTCCATCACAAAGTATTGCATTATTTTTCTGAGCACTGTTTCCTGAAATGAGATATTCAAATGGTGCAATAATAATATGCCAATAAGTTATACTTATTATTGTAGCATATGTATGATTGGACATAGAAATATTGTATTCCCAGAACAAGGAACCTCCACAGTTGACTGTCAATTATCTAGACAGATATATTACAAACCTTTTTTTCAGGACATTCACTGCATTTTCCTCTCCTCACAAATTAGAAGGGAGGATTTTTATTTATTTTTAATGTAGTTTGAGAACCAAGCTATCAAGGTATTCAGCAGAGGCTCTCTGTCATCCGACTGTGACCAGAACATTGATTACTAAATAATTTTTTCCATAAGGAATTGACCTGACATCCACACGTATGAAGAAATACTGTAGGGTTTCAACTCATTCCTTCATTTTAGTTTTCCATTTGAATCTATTCTACCTGTGAGTAAGGCAATGTTAAGAAAACCAGCCTAACACTCGAATTAATCTTCTCTATGACTGCAATCCCTCTCTCCACTAACCTGTAAAGGGTGCCAGGGAGGAGGAAGGGTCTTCCAACAGATACACCATTCGTCCTCTCCCCAAAACGGAGGGAATCATCTCTACAACACAATCAACCCAAGCTATGAGAGCCTAATATTTATATTCTAGCTCTGGATTATTTTTCCCCTTCTATCATAGTTACAAAGCAAGAATTCTGTATTTTCAATGATGCAAAATGCACTGTGTAAAATAAAAAAAAAGTCATGTTCTGATCCCCTGTTCATTTCCCCAATCCCCCCCAAATTCCGTCATTTTGGGTCAAGAAACCTTTTTCAGTCTGTAAGGCTTCAATTACTGCGCAGGTAAATATCACTGTTTTATCCACACAACCCAGCTCTGGAGTGCCTTCATATATAACTTCGGTTCGTTTGTTGGGTGTTTTATTTATTTAAAGACATATGTATTTACAAAATACTTCTACGAAACAAAAGGGCCACACATTTCAAATCTGGATATCCAAATTTCGGTGTTTAACTTCTGTTAAAGTCAATGACAACTGCAGGTGCTCAGCAACTGTGAAAATCAGGCTATGCATCTGGGTGCCTAAATATGGAGGCTGATGCCTAATTTTAGTTATACAGGTTTGACCATTTGGGCTAAAACGGCTGTGTGTCTCTGGAACAGCTGAAGGGATGACTTAAACCACTTTACTTTCCCCATTATTCTATGGATGCCAGGCACTAGCCTGGTCCTCCAGTTTACAGTGGATGTTCTACATTGCAATAGCTGCCAACAGTCTCAAGAGACATTTCTGGCTGCCATGACTCATCCAGGTGGGTAAAGATGACATGGCCACAACCAACCAGGAATCATGAAGTAGTCCTCTTGGTTTGTTTTAAGGCTCCCTTGTGTTGCCCCAGGATCTGTGCAAAAATGACACTATCATGCAATTTTCATTCTCTCTGTAAGTTGCTTGTTCCTCCATTACCAAGCCTGAAATAGTAATAAGCATATCATTCGTCTTGACTGCACAACAGAATCAGAATGCAAAGTCTTTCTATTGTATTCACAATGACATTTTCTAAAATAGTTTCTTTACATGGTACATTTGTTCATATTTGCAATGAGACCGAAGTCTGAAAGAATGATAAATGGAGGGCATAACTGCTATGTAGCAATTATTAATCTTGAGAAAGCATATGACTTGGTTTTGTGGGAGTTAGTATTTGGACTCTTGAGGTGGATGGAAGGGGGGCTTCAAGAAGTGGATATGATAAAGGAAGTGTATAGAGCCTCAAGAGTTACAGTGGTAACAATACATGGAATTTCAAAGAGTTTTGACATGACAGTGGGATTGAGACAGAGCAGTGTGCGGAGTCCACTTCTCTTCATTCTAATTATGGAGTTAATTAGTAGGAGAATCAAGACTGTGGAGACACATAGAAAACAAATGTATGCTGAAGATCTGGCCCTTCTGATTGGCAGCAAAGAGAGATTGGTAAATATGGTATCAGAGCAGGCATCTGTTTTCAAAGACCATGGTTTGAAGGTAAACCCAAAAAACCATGAAGTTATGCAAGTGGAAACAGGAGAAGAAGAAAGCATGGAAGAAAGAGAACATCAGGAAAGGATGTGGAAGACCAAGGATACATGAACGACTTTGTCAAGTTAAGTTTGAAGAGAAAAGGACTGGAACTGCAAGATCTACGAACCTGTGCTATTGACCAGAAGGAGTGGTGAAGAATTTTTGGCACTCCAACCCCATATAGATAGGAATGGGAGTTGAGAAATGAAGTGAAACGACATGCTGTATATTTTTAACTTGACAAATTTTCCTCGATATTTCCTTCACTCTACCAGTCTCAAACATGACAGCAGACTTCTATATGGATAGTTTATATCTCCAAAACATTTTAAACTAAGAGCCCAGAATCCATTTTTAAACAGACGGTTTTATCCATAGCTGGTGTAAATTGTCCAAGCACCATTGACCTAATGGGGATTCATTGATTTACACAAGCCGAGGATCTGGTCTAATGATCCCTATATTTCAGCAAAGGACCAAATCCTACAAGAGACTGAGCTTTTGTTCAGAAAGCTTTTACAGAAGCCAATGTCAGCTCAGGGTGCTCACTGCCTTGCAGGATTGGACCCACAGGTATTACAGTTATATAAAATAGTAAAGGGGGTGAGGGGTTAATCAATATTATCATCTGCATTTCTAATCTATGTAGTGGTTGGATATTCAATGAGATACAAATCCATATCTCAGGCTACTCTAGTGGTAATGCATAGGATCCACATATTTTTTATGGTCTGAAAAATCCACTGTCAGCTCTTGAAAGATGCCCAGGTTAAACCTCTTCCGGTCCAAAAGAACTGTAGTTCCCATAAATAAGTAAAATATATATATATATATATATATATATATATATATATATATATATATATATATATATTATTTAATTAAAATTAAATTAAAAAATCACAATAGAATATTGCACTTCCAACAACCAGAAGGACTAACCTTAAAGCCCTGAAGGTTTGTTTTTCATCTACAGTGCCAAGCTATGAAAGTGTTTAAACAAACAGGTATTGTGTTGTATGCTAAGCCCTATCAATGACCCACTTTCAGTTGGCCATCCAACACCTGATCACAAGCCCTTCTGCCAAACCATCCTTTTACCTCCTTCTCATTCACACACATCATCCCTCTTACCCCCCATTCATCTTCTCAACTTCCCTACCCTGTATGGTAAGTGCCTCCTAAAGACTCCTTTCTCCACTATCAAACACTACTGTCTGCCCTGCTCCTGTTACCTGTACATAATCTTGTCTTCTCTGCTTCCCATGAGTCAAACCACAATCCCCAGTATATCTCTACCTCAAGCCAGTTACCTCTATGGCCCACATCACCTCTTCCCATTTGCCAAACTCTACTGTTATCCCATTCCCTACAAATATCTAGTCCTAACCTGCTAGCTACATGACTCAACTATTATATCTCCACTCCAGACTAGCACTTAATCCAGTCCTCTGAGTATAAAAGTAAGACTGTTAAACACTCTTCAGAGCAAAAACTTTTAAGCTCCACTTTTAATAGCAGACCTCATCCCTGCAACCTCAGTATATTTTTTTCAATGTATTGTCAACATCTAAATATTTTCCTTACTCGAATGTAACTTTAAAAGGTGAAATTATTTTTTCAGGAAAAATCAGATTGTTAATTTTAAAGTTTGATTTGACTCTTTATATAATTCAAATCAGTGTGAGTGTTACTGTCTCACAATGAGAATGATCTTCCATTTATATAGTACTTTTTTGTCCCAAAAGGAATCCAAAGCACTTTACAGACAATCTTTACACTGTGATGCCTTCAAATAACATACAACTGATATTTATCCACCTCCCTGTTGAAATTCATCAATGATTTAACAGCACTCAGCAACACTACACAAGATTTTAGACCAGTACGTGAAGAAGAAAATACTTTCCAAGTGAAATTGCAGGGAGAATTTAGGTAGGTGGGATGTAATTGCTTCCTGGGTCAATATTTCATTAGGGACACTTAATTTAATAACTCTGCTCTTAAGAAAAGCACTGTGGAATCTTTAAAGGTACCAAGGGACCTGCACCTGGACCTGAACCTCCTCTGAAAGACAGTTTTCTTAAAATTACAAAAAGAACAGGAGTACTTGTGACACCTTAGAGACTAACAAATTTGAGCATAAATTTCCGTGGGCTACAGCCCACTACATCAGATGCTGTAGCCCACAAAAGCTTATGCTCAAATAAATTTGTTAGTCTCTAAGGTGCCACAGGTACTCCTGTTCTTTTTGCAGATACAGACTAACACAGCTGCTACTCGGAAACTTAATACTACAGTAAATTCTAATCCTATGTTCGGACATTGTTCATTATTGACCACACGTTTATTTGTCTGTAATGAGCTATGCATACGCAAAGAACTGAATATGTGATAACAACAGTGCCATCTCCTAATACAAATACTTCAAGTAGCTTTCTGGGTTTCCCTAATGGCTATCCAGTACCAACACAGTCAAATCCTTCTTAGTGTATGTAATTTCTCAGGATAGCTTGGAAAGTGGCATGGAAACAGCCACCTAAATGAGGAAAAAGAAGAACAGGAGTACTTGTGGCACCTTAGAGACTAACAAATTTATTAGAGCATAAGCTTTCGTGGACTACACGAAGTGGGCTGTAGTCCACAAAAACTTATACTCTAATAAATTTGTTAGTCTCTAAGGAGCCACAAGTACTCCTGTTCTTCTTTTTGCGGATACAGACTAACACGGCTGCTACTCTGAAACCTAAATGAGGGAAATTCTATATTCTGAAGATATGTCTATTTTTTTAAAATAGGTAAATATGACCAAGTGCTATACTTCAGCCTAACAGTATAAGACTGATACTCTAACCACCTTTAAAATGATGAAGGATATGTCTGTCCATCTTAGGTATTTATGAGGTGGCATTCATATTGGTATCTAGTACTTCAATATATGTTATTTATTTTTGCTCCTAATATCTACTAGAGTGAATTAATACTACAGTACTTATATATTTGATAGGTGCTTTAACACTTGAAGAGTTGCTCTAACTCTCCAAAATTTTTTAAAGTACTCTAAGAATTATCCCTTAGAGAGATTCATATATGTGCAATGTGTTCCCTTTTAAAACTTGCTTCTTTACCTATTCACTTTCCATTCTGGCACTTCCCTAGTAGCAAGAATTCAAATGTCCAAGGAGCCACTGGAAGGGTAGGGCAAGAGAAGGATCTAGAAAACAATGAGGGGGCTCCTGCAGTGAAGGATGGGGAGGGACGCTATATAGGTGGAACAGAGAGATGCTGGAGGCCAGGATGATTAAGAAGAAGGGGGGAAAAGAGGAGTTGAAGACAGCATCAGCCATTTCTGCACACTCTGCTCCCCAAGGTCCTGCACACTGACCTTTCCCTGAAGAACTCAATTCAAACAGAATTAAAAATAAAATTGAAGATTTCACAAAGCTCCAAAGCTGGACAGTATCTGTGCACAAAAAAACCTCTTGCATAGCTCTCCTCCATTTTTATTATTATTTTAATGATATGACTATCCTCCAAGTCATTTTTATTTTATGGAAGAGGGGAAGGTACTGTGGGGCTGCACTCGTGAAGGTATTACAGGCAAAGAAAATTGATGCATTTTTGCTGAAACAGATTAATAGACATTTCCCTTTCTTGTTAGGTGTCATTGCAATTTAATTATTTATTTGTTACTTTACAGACCAGTTGGGAATAGATTTAGTACACTTAGCTTCCTCTTGCAGAAGCCAGTCATCCCGATAAATCAAGCAGGAGATGGCCTTAATCAATATCACTCTACAATGTGAAATGCTTTTAGCGTTGCTCAGTTGGTAACTCTTTTGCCTCTAGATCATAACACTGAGTTCAAAGCTAGATGTGTTCACTGATAAAGATGTTGGGCCAGATTCAGACTGAGTGCAAAGAGGTACAACTCTACTGACATCATTCAATCACACAAGGTTAGAATTTGGCCCACCATTTTTAATGCAATACATTGTGCCAGACACAGCCATCCTCTCCATCTCTTTTTAAAAGTCCAGTCTGAAGTGAAAGATTTCATAGCATTCTTCAAAATGGGAAGGATATAACTCCAGTGTTCAGGCCAACAATTACCTGCCTTGATAAATTATGTTCCAATATCCAAACTGTGAGTGAACTCACTGCGTAATGGTTGCTCTTTTTCTGTACCCAGTGATGGGACTAATGGCATTTATCTCATTTACTTTGTGAAACACTCAAGGATACCTGGAGCATTCAACGCATTACAGGCTGTAAAGCTTTTTTATTCTCTTCAAATCCCTTTATTATATATTATAGTCAATGATTTTTGTTTTAAGTAAGAGACACCCAGCCATATAGGGTATGTCTACATTTGAGGTGGGGGTGTGTGCTTCCCAGCTCATATAGACTTACCTATGCTAGCGCTGCAGCGTAGACAGGTAACAGGGGTGGTGGCCAGGCTAGCTCCCTGTATATGTGATGGGGCTGGGTCTATATGTACTCAGGCAGCCAGCTCAAGCCACAGCCCTTGCAACCCCAGCTACACTGTTATTTTTAGTGCACTAATTCGAGCCGAACTAGCATAGATAAGTTTATCTGTGTGGAGAACCACACGTCCCAGCTCAAATATGGATTACAGATAGAAATACTGTGATATAGTAAATATTACAGACTAGACTATGGGAATTGCACATAGCCAGAACTGAGGAGTATTGCACACCAAGGAAGCAGAGGGAAACATTTTCCCTTGGGAACTCCCCAGTATACACAAAGCATGCACACTCCTATACTCTTTAATTGTGCACAGCACAATCTTCTGCCCTCACTCCCAATCCCTTTACGTGCACTATTGATAGCAACCTGAAGATGTATTGCTTTAATACACAGCTATTCTTTATCGCTATGGATTTAAGGAATACCCATGCAATGAGTAACCTTTACTCACACAAGCAGTCCAGACTTCAATAGTTTCATTATTACTAAAGGGAGTAAAGTTTTGCATGACAGGGCCATTCAGAAACAAGACATTAGATATTAGAAATGGCACTTAGATAATAAGGAGCTAGTATCATAGAAATACCTAAGTTAGAGATAACCTTGCTGGCCAATAAGTGAATAGAGATCCACTCACTTATGTTTTATTGTGCTGACACTGACTTTAACAGTGAGGTCAACCTACATATTCAATTTTATGCTTGCACTTTCATATTCCTTGTTAAAAGGGTTTATAATAAATTGTTAAAATTTATAATGACTTAAATAATAGTGGCAATGTTCAATGGCATATCCAGTTAATTCAGCTGTAGTCCTACAGTTACAAATTATGTCCATGGTGTTTAACCAGGTTTTAAATACTGGCAATTTATAAAATAACTGTGCTACTGTGAAACTTAATAACTGCATAAAATGAAGTGGTTTATAACAAAAAATGTCACGCACTGAAAGATATACACCAAGCTAAATTATTGCATGTTATAGTCTGAACTCTGAGCTTGGTGTGGTTGGCTATTTCCTGTGAAGGATATGTTTTTTTAAACCCCTACATTTACACATAACATTTACATACGTTTATACCATTAAAGGAGATATGAAATTTCCTTAACTACATAATTATATTAATTAAATTAAACATAAAAACCCACATAAATTAAACCTCACAATGTACAAATTGTAAACAGTAAACAACTCAATTTCTATTGAAAGAAAAACAATGTAACTTCTATATTATGTAGTTGATACTGCAATAAGTGGCCTAATTAAGATTTTGTAGAAGATGATAAACCTTGTTTATATAATGTTATAATCAATGAAAGCAAGACCTAATTTCAACATCAGAAAAATCACTGTACACCTTACCGTTGACAATAACTGTGATATCCCGAAAGTCGATTTCTCCTCTAGCTTCCACTCTTCCTTCACATCTATATATTCCTTCATCACTTTTATTGATATTAAGAATTTGGAGATTGTTGTTTGATAACATCACAAATCGATCTAGAAAGCCATGTAAGGAATAAAGTGTTATCAGTAAATTAAGACAATGTTGGGAATATTAATTTAAATTATTAAGATTAATGAACTTGTCTAATGAGATCAAATAGTTCATCAACAAAACACTTTCAATTTAAAATTAAAATGTAATATTATAAGTTAAGTTATTTCACCCCAAAACCACACTGGTTTATCTTTTGTTTAAATTCAGTTCGGGTTTTTTTCTATATAAAATGGAAATGCAGATGTTTTTCTGTACATTTTTATTCCCGACTTGTCACTGCAGTGCCAATAGAAGCATAATATAAATACAGTACATTCAACCAAATATTAAATGCTGTGCTATATTTTTTAAATAAGATATATTACATGCATCCTCCCTCACACCCTATTCAGTTCTTGCCAAGGACCAACTATCCTGAGAACCTTGCTTTTCCAAATTAAAGTTAATGGGTGAAATCTTGGGTCTATTTAAATCAATGATAAAACTCGCACTGGCTTCAATATGGCTAGGATTTCACCCAATATGACATCATTTATGTCCCAATTCTGCAACTCATTTTGTGCAGCCAGACCTCATAGAACCTTGCTGATTTCAATAGGTGTCTACCAATATGAAACAAGTTGCAGGACTGGGATCTTATTGCAGACGATATTGTGATAACATCGTGAAAAAATATGCATTTTTCCTGTTGCCAAAAACAAAATATTGTAATAGGTTAGCCCAGAAGTAGAATCCTTAGCTCATTTAATGTCTTTTGTAAAACTAAGAATCTGACTCAAATTATTACAAAGTGAATGAGATGCTTATTTACCTTGACTGGTAAAAGGATTAGAGAAACATAGAAATGTCACACATCAGACCTTACAATTGTACAGATGGAACTAGATAATGTTGTTTTATGTACTAGTTGTCTCTGTTCTTACTGAACAACTGTTCTTATTCCTGTTTGTACAGGATCTTTCAGTTTCAGTCAAAAATTATATATAAACTATTTTTCTTACATATTATGACCCCGATCATGTGTCTCACCGTGAGCTTGGCATTTCAAGATGCTGAGTACACCAACCCTAATCCAGCAAAGCACTTAAGCACATGTTGAACCTTAAGCAAGTGGTTAAGTCTCATTGACTTCCAAGTTACATAGCTTAAGTGCTTTGCTGAATCGGGCCTAAGCATGCACTTAAGTGTTTTCTTGGATCAGAGTCAGCACACTTATCACCCTGCAGATAGAAAAGGCAGATGGATTTAATTTTTCAAGTCCCTCAGTCTAAATCAGCCATTATCAGCTCATGCCTTTTGAGAGACATATTGCTCCTTAGATCACTATATGTGGTTCTTGTGCTATCTGTATACATGTGCCTCAACTCAGCAAACACTTAACCAGGTGTTTAAATTTAAGCATGTGCTTAAGGGATTTGCTGAACTGGGGTCCTGGTGCTCCACTCCCTTTGTCAAGATCATGAAGACAGACACTGGCCATTAAGATCTAATAGCTGATTTTCAAATCAATAAAAGTCACAATCCAAAACACCAAGAAGTAAAACCCATTTCCTGGTGTGATCCTCTGACAGTCACACTTCAAAATGTTCTCTCTTTCAAAACGTGTGGGGGGTGTCATTTCTCTCTCTTTAAACTTCTGCTAGCTTTTGTTGTTGTTGTTATTGTTGTTGTTGTTGAAACTAAATTCTTAGATCATAAAAAAATGTATATTTTCAAATATTTGGAAAATGCTGTTTAGAGGATTAATTTAATACAAGTAAAGCTTCATCCCTGTTGGCTGGATGTTCTGTCAACCACCAGGCCTTTTCAGCTAAGGAGGCTATTTCGAGTTCATCAAAGAAAATGAAATGAAAATGAACTCTAATGTTGGGTGACTGCAGAACACCATGAACACCCTAATCTTGTCATGGGATATACTGGAGAAATGTGTGTATAAAAACAGGAGAAATGCTTATGATTAAATTAGGTTGATTTGATCAGATGATCAGATGAATCAAGATGTTTCTACATCCCATACTACCTGGCATTTAGACAGACAGATTAATACACAGCACACACAATATCTATCGGAAAGTTGAAAAAGAGTGGAAAGTGAATTGAATTGATTTCTCAGAGAAGCCACACACAACTCTGTATGACTTATCCACTGATAGAGCTGGAGGGAATTACTGCCTTTCAAGACATAATACCAAATATTTTAAAGAATTGTTTCTACCTTGCATAGTAATTATGTAAAGTCAGACTGAAACAGCAAACTCACCTGAACCTTTGCAGTCATGCATTAAGCCTGGATAATGTGATTCACATAAAAGTATGCTCAGAGCAAAGTGGAGAGCATCCAACCTCTCTAGCGGACTCCATGTTTATACAAGTAGTACTTTATGATATATCCATAGATACACTGATATATAAACTGCATGCTTTTGTAAGGGGATCACAGTCAATCGATGTGGGCCGTTAACAGCCACCAGACACTGCCAGCTCATCACACATAGTCAACAACGTTCACCATAGCCTAAGACACTAAGGGTATGTCTATACTGCAATTAAAAACCTGAAGCTGCCCCAGGACAGCTGACTTCAGCTCACAGGGCTCAGGCTAATGGGCTATAAAAGTGCAGTATAGATGTTCAGACTCAGGCTGGAGCCTGGGCTCTCAGACACTCCCCACTCACAAGATCCCAGAACACAAAGTCTAGCCTGATCCCAAATGTCTACATTGTAATTTTATATCCCCACAGACTTATCCCCTTGTGCCTGAGTCAGCTGACCTGGGGCAGCCATAAGTCTTTTACTGCAATGTAGACATACCCAAAGTAGGATGTGAACACCCATAGCTAATTGGTAGACAAGCATGAGGCCCACACAAAAACGTGCTGGAGACCTAGCAAGGCACCCCCACCAAAGACTTGCTGAGGACAAAATGCTGGAAGTACTTGAAACCATTAAGGCTTCCACCCGTTCTGCCACTGATGCAGCTGAAATAATGATAGTCTGAGTGTTTTATGGTCCCACTGCCCCCCTAAAATTTACTTTTAGAGGCAGGGCCTAAAAGCCGCAGCCAGTCCTGGGTACAGTAGTTTTCCAGAGAAAGGGTGAAATTTACTTCTGTGATGGCAGCCAACACAAGCTATATGCACCACTAAACTCCCACTGACAAGAACTTATGCAGGCTCTCTGTATCAGGATGAATTTCACCCAACGTGTCCCATTCTCCTTCGCATAGCTACACAGTTCTAATTAGAGGTGTGTAAACTCTTGATCTAAAGCAGAAAAATATGCAAAACCATCCTGGTTTTGTGTTCAGCTTGTTTCCAGGAAGCAGCGATGGCTTTCATAAATGTTGTTTCTTCAAGCTATCAGCAGAAGCTTTTTATAACCTCAACTCTCCTCTCCGGTTATTGGTTCACTTTATGGCATTCATAATGTAATTTGAGCCAAAATCACCGAGATAAGTCATCGGTGCAAATCACATGGCATTTCTTCAGTGGCTCTAAATTGGTTGAGTCTATCCAATATGATCAGTCCAATAGGGTCAGCCCAGTTCAATAGAAGTCTTTTTCATTTGTAATCTCAGATTGAGAGAGGCTGTAGCTTGTTTAAGATTTTTGATAAAAAAAATAAAAGTCATCATAATCTATCTTGAAATGTCAGGGAGAAAAGCCTAGAAGGCAGAGTCGTAGCATACTTGTAATTCCACTGTTATTGGAAATTTGTCCTTATATTTTATATATGGGCTCCCATATTTATATCTAGATTTCTGATTGGGAAAATCTCTTGAAATCAAAGTTGTCTTGTTGTATCAGGCCTAGTCCCTTAGAATACGTTCCTGGAGCATGCCCTTATATTTCTCCTGTAATTGCCCTGTTATTAGGCATTATTTTATATTTTGGCTCATGTATCATGTTTTAAAAGGAGAAGTTTTCCTCTCTGAAATAAGAGTTCTGTTGTAACATCAGGACGCAGGCCTACTTCCTGTTTCATGTTTTGTGAAGCAGTGATCCCATATGAAGAAGTATGAATTTGAGGACCTGAAAAGCCATACAAACCAGTTTCCACCAAAAATCCTGCAAACTCTTTTTGAACTGAACTTGGAATGGTTTGCACACCTGTAATTCTAACAGTCTGCAGAATGTAGGATGACCAGATGTCCTGATTTTATAGGGACAGTCCCGATATTCAGGTCTTTTTCTTATATGGTCACCTATTACCACCCACACTCTGTCCCGATTTTTCATACTTGCTGTCTGGTCACCCTAGCAGAATCTCTTACAGACCTAAAATGTGATGGTGTTGAAGAGAGTCACACTCCATATGATCAGAAACCCCCCAGAAAGGAACCAGACAAAAAGGAAAATATATAATATAATATCACAACATAATACATGACAGGGGTGAAGGATACACCAGTCTTCAGTACAATATCTCTGCAATCAGCTATGATGTAGACCAAAACAACATTTACATACAGTAATCCTGAACCTTACAACTGTGCTATATCCAGCAAGTTGTAACTGCATGTACGACAAACCTTTGCAATTTGAGCACTGGACTGGTGAATAGAAAAGTTTTCTGCAGGTGATGTTCAGACTAGCCCTCGGTAGCTAGTTCCTCTTGTGGCTGACTCCAATCAGTCCCAGAAACCTGAATGTCTCCATATAACCTTGCTGTATTTGTGATAGGCACTATGGTGTAGGCAGTGTGTTTAATTCCTTATGCAGCAATACTGCTGTGCAAAAATAAAGAGTAAATCACTGACTTGGTGAATAGAATAAGGTTTGATCTATAAAAAAAAAAGTTGCAGGCCACCTTCATCTCTAGTACCAGGCCTTTGCTGCCTGCACAATGGGATTGTGACAATTAAACTTTTGAGGACAGAACATGCTCAGAGAGTTCTACATTCCATTGAGCTATTGAGCTCTTACATCCAACTTTAAAGATACAACATCAAGTCAAGATAGAATCTTTTAACAGAGTGTGGGCTCTTTCCTGAGGTCATGGTCTCCCCAGTCATTGTATTTAATTTCCCTGGTCAAAGGATGATGGACAGCTGACCCCTCTGTCCCTCTTTCCCTCCCCTCATAGATGAACAGGAGAAGGACTATAGGTCTTGGGACTGAACAGATGTCTAGGAGTTTGGCTCTGGGGGAAGAAGTAAAGCTACTTTAGAATGAGGAGTTGCCATTCCCAGTCAGCTCTACACTTCCCTGTGGAACAATTCTTTAAATGTTCGCTTCTGATTCCGTGAACAAACTTCCTTTCTGGTGAGCAGATAGCTCTGTGTGGATAGCACATACAAGCATTAGGAACTGCCAAGACTTTGTACAGCCTGAATAGTCATAGTTAATTGTGCTAAATCATATCCTAGAGGTTTATTCACTTTGCCACATATAGCAGAAATATTTTCACGTTATAACTAAAAAGCCAATCACTGTGTATCTCTCCACAATGCAGGTGCTAAAAAAGGTTTTAAATGGAAGCTGCTTCCCAATGCACAATAAAAAGCTAAATAATATAACTGGAAATTATCCTTTCAACTGCAGTTGTCAAATTATTTTACATTTTAAGCTTTCTATGAACAAAAAAATTAAGAAGACAAATATGCATTATTTTAATTATCTCTAATAAACTCATCTTTTAGTATACGTAACATTTAATGAATTTAAGTATTATATACTATAGGAATAATGATCAATTGGTTACTAGCGAATAATCTCTTCTCCACCATCCAAGGTGGTATGTCCAGGTGATACTGTGAACACTCATGCAGCTCAAACTCTTCTAGTTATATACTATTTAAAGCACCGATTTCAACAGCAGGAGCTGCTATCTTTGGTCCATGCAGAATCCCCTTGAATTTTAATGGGGATTTGTATGGGCATAGCAGTCTGTGCTAGGAGATCCCAATGCAAGATCAGGGGATAAAAGAAAACGTTTTTTTGTTGTTTTTTTTAAATCTGTTTTTCAACTATATACTGTTTAAAATCCGAACACTTTGTATCTATCTGGCTCAAATAGCTAAACTGCTTTATGTCCTGTCACATCTTAAAAGAAAATGAAACAAACTCAAAATTACATAATGAAATGCAGCATGGCACACTGGAAATATTTCAAAAACTCAGATTAATTTAAAATGCATGATCTTAAGAAAAAAATTCTCAAGATTTTCTTTTTATGATTAAGTCTTTTAAAACAGGGTTGACTGGAATAACAGAAGTGCAAAATCAAATTAAATTAACAAACTGTAGCGTATCCCTGATCTTTTGGAGAAAATCTCACATTTGTAGACTTTAAACTGTAACCTTGAGCAAATGCTGCTTGCTTAATTGTTCAGCTACTGTTTAGTTCCAAAATCCTGCAACCCTTACCTTCTTTTACAATTGAAACATATATAAAAGTGGCATATCTCTTCTACAGGTAACTCTTTCACCATGAATTCTGCACATGTGACTATGTGGGTAATGACAGAGATTAAACACAATATGTAAGTAGCAAATCCAATTAAAACTCTGTCTGGCTTTTGTACCATGGAGGTTCACACAAGAATCTGAAAGCACCCAAATAAGTGATTTTTCAGCTTTACAATAAGAAGCCTAATAGGTTTATTAAATCCTCTCTTCTTTGGCTGTAATCATTCCTTAGTGACTCTACAGTTCCATACTTTCACGCCACTAAATAAACTTTAATTTAATTTTGAATTAAAAATATGAAAAAAAACCATATATTAATGACCAGCATGAGGGATGTACAAACTCAACCTTGCATTTTAATACATTTCATGCCAAAGCTGTGGGAGAATAAGCAGGTAGCTCTCCAAAGAGGTTTTCTGTGCATTGTGAGGTACATAATTATTTTGTTGCCCCAGAAAGGCAGAAAAAGTAGTATTGGGGCAGTCAACTGCTTCCTAAAGACATCACAGGTGTGTGTAGTGGACACTGAAAGCCACTAGTACCCCACATCCCATGAGAACAACAGGTATGGGGGAGAGAAGATGATCCAGAGTTTATGGTTTGGATTGAAAATCATACACAACTCTATAGACCCAGCTGTACAATCCTTAAACATGTTGGTGAGAACTCACTCACTCAAGTACCTCTATTGGCTTCCGTGGGACTACTCATGTGAGTAACTGCTTACAAATGGGCTAACAGTCCTTGGCTGAATTTTGCTTTAAAATTATTGGGTTAATATGAAACCAAAGTGAAATTGAAGGTACATCCTTTAATAAGATACCTAGTCTTGATTTAAAGCTTCAAGTGATGGAGAATTCACCACATCCATAGGTAAAATTAAAGTTTACGTTTAGGAACTACTCACTGCTATCCTACGTTGCAGTTTTGATATATCTTCTTTTAAAATAATATTTTAATCTATAAATAGAACATATAACTTAAAGAGTTACCAAAATACTAACTGTCAGCAATAGTTGTGACTTCCTCATTTCGATACAACCAGCTGACAACAGGTGCAGGTGAACTAGTAACATGGCAAACCACTTCAGCATCTTCTCCTTGTCTGAATTCTTGTGGGGTTATTATGTCTCGGAAAGTGAGCTTTTCTAAAAAGAAAGAAAACTGAATTTAACAAGCTTTTCCTGTTTTCTTTAGCAGTCCAAGATACATGCACAGTTACTCTGAACACAGCATCAAATCATAGAAAATTAGAGATGTGAAAGATAGTTTGTTTTTTCGGTGAGTGCAGTAGAGGACTGTTTACAGTGTATTTTCTATAGCTTTGGCCAGCCTAGGCATAAATGTTCCTGGTAATGAGAATTCCACTATTTCCCTTGAGAAATGACTGCATAATATCATAGAATCATAGAAAAGTAGGGCTGGAAGGGAGCTCAAGGGACCTCAAGAGGTTATCTAGTCCATTCCACCACTACTCCCTGTTAGGCAGCACCAAGTAAGATCATCCCTTACTGGTGTTTGTCCAACCTTTTCTTTAAAACCACCAATGAAAGGTGTTACACAACCTCCCTTGATAACCAATTCCAGTACTGAACTATCCTTACAGTTAGAAAGATTATCCTAATATTTAACCTAAATCTCCCTTGCTGCAAACTAAGCCCATTACTACTTCTCCTACCTTCTGTGGACTTGAAGAACAATTGGTTACCATCCCTTTTACAACAGCCCTTAACCTATTTGAAGACTTATCAGGTCCCCCATCAGTGTTCTTTTCCCAGGTTTGTTAACCCTTCCTCACAGGCCAGGTTTTCTAACCCCCCTTTCAAAATGTTTTTTGTTCTCCTGTAGACTTTCTCCAATTTGTCCCTTTTCCTTAAAGCATGGTGTCCAAAATTGGACATAATAGTCCAGCTGAGGCCCCACCAGAGCTGAGTAGAGTGGTATAATTATCTCCCTTGTGTTAAGTATAACACTCCTGTTAATATATCATAGAATGATATTAGCTTTTTTTTTTTAAATGCATCGTATTGTTGTCTCATAGTACTACTGCCTAGCTAGTTATTCCCCAGTTTCTATTTGTGCATTTGATTTCTCCTTCCTCAGTGTAGTGTTTTGCACTTGTTTTATTGAATTGCATCTTGTTAATTTCAGACTGATTCTCCAATTAATCAAGATCATTTTGAATTCTAACCCTGTCCTCCAAAGTACTTGCAATCCCTTCCATCTTGGTGTCATCCAGAAATTTTATATGCACACTGTCCACTCCATTATCCATGTCATTAATTAAAATATTGATTAGTGTCAGACACATAGGGGGCCCCACTAGATATGCCCTCCCAGTTTGATAGCAACCCATTAATACCTAGCCTTTGTGTATGGTATTTCAAACAGTTATGCATCCACCTTATAGTAATTTAATCTAGACCACATGTCCCTAGTTCATTTATGAGAATGTCACGTGGGACAGTATCATCAGAGTCTTTGAAGTAATCTCTTCAGTTTGAATATACAAAATAATTTCTTACTTTCTTCTTGCTTTCAACATTTTTGGGCCCAACTGTGGAACTCTTACTCATATTGTGAGCATTAATTACTCCAGTGAGTAGCTCTATTGACTCCATTATTTGGCGTTTTTCTTCAAGTCCCGGCTGTTGAAGGCAAGTGATTGTGAGAATTTCAGTTTTCATGGGGGAGGAGTAGTGTGGGGAGAACTTTCTAGCTATCATGGTTGTGGGAAAAGCCTGACATCATCAACTGGTTCAAAACCCAAAAGGCAAATAATAAGAAACCCAATTATTTTTAAATCATGTGATTTTTAGCCAATATGACCATTTTCTGGAGGTCTGATTTTTGAATGCTAAGGGTTGGTAATATCATAAGTAAGTACTCAGTTTTGTGAGTAAGGGTTGCATAATTTTAGCTGTTATTGCAAAATGGCTTTTACTCCACAACCTTCTTTAGGCACCACTGTGGAATTGTACAGACCTAAGAAGAGCTCTGGAGGAACTGCTTCTCCGTGACACATCCTCTCTCTATTCAACTCACTGCATATGGGTAGTGCAGAAACATGTGCCTCCTTTAGTCAGAGCAGATTGCTTTGCTTTCCTCCAATCCATCAATTCCAGTTCATGGCTGCCATAAAAGATAAGGAGAAGGCATCCCTACATTTCTGCCCCCTATCGCTCCCTATTCCCTTTTCAGAGATGTGAGAGCTGGAGTAAACAGTTCATGTGCTACCCAGAGCATAGACTGCTATCACTGCTTCTGAAGATGATACTAACAAACTGATCCAATATCCACTGAAATCAATGAGCTTAGGTTCAGACCCAAAAGGAAATCATCTTGCTGATCCTCTGCAACATATCATGTAGCCCTAAATGTGCTAGCTTTCAGGCAAAATTTCTGTCAAACTTCACACCTTGTGTCTGGCTTTCTATGGTTTTTTTTTTTTTTTGTTCCATCCTGAGAACTATTTTTTGTAAAGAACTACTATGTCTCTTCCTGACAGATTTCAAAGGATTTCTATCTTGCACAGCAGTCAACCTGTATAGTGATTGGCAGCTTTAAGCATAAAAATGATGACTTACAGAATATGAAATCCTTTCTTGGAACTACCAACTTTGCAACCATCATGTAATTGCTTGTTAACTGTCATCATCAGCCTGAATGGTGGTTTTATCAATTACATTTATTTTTAAAATTATCTATCATTGGATATCTGCTGTACCTTTAAAGCTGCAGTACTTTATTATTTTATCTTGCATTTACTTGTCATATTTCAGTTCATAAGTCTTGGCCTGACCATGAACCATATCCTGTCATGAATATTTAAGAAAATGTCACCATTCAAATCAATAAGGAATTCTGCCTAAATACTAATGGCACAATATGGCTCCTCTTTTTGGTTTTGTGTTAGCTTTAAGCCTCTTCTGTATAATGCATTTTGCATATTATATTTTTCTAATTGATGTAAAGAATTCAGTTCAATATTCTGTACTTTTTAAAGTGATGTCAGTTACAATTTGACAAAGTTTCTGTAAGATGCTTTTACATATTCATTTTGCATAACGCATTATATTTACATTTGAAGAAATAATCCTCCATTAATTGTTTAACTCAATTTTAAAAATAATAGTACTTTGGTGGCTTATACAGATTTATATCTCAACACATATAGGATTTTATGTCATATAAGTCCCTTATGCAGGCAAGAACAGGAAAAGATTAACATAAAAGCCATTGCAAACTGGTTTAAACGTATATGTTGTGTCTCTTGCACTCCAAATCAATGCACAATTTGACTATTGTAAGAGGATTTATTTTGGTGCATCTCTCTCTCTCTCTCTCTCTCTCTATCTCTCACAAACACATTTTGTCCTTTCCATAAGAGAGGTATATATGGTGCATCTTGATGATAAGTGATGCTATACCATACTGGATTAATGTACTCTGGATATCAATTCCATTCAAGTCTTTTTCACAGTAGATATGCTTGACTGCAACAGATACAATCTATTGCTCCTAAAATGAGATATATAGAGAAGGGGTATATATTTATTTAATGTTAATTTTCTGTATAGCAAATGGAATTCAAAATAGATCCTCTTTTTTATGGTTAGTTTTTCCTTTATGTTTCACTTACGATAAATTTCCAAAACAACAGTAGCTTCTTGAGTCTGTCCTTTTGCATCAGTTGCTTGACATCGATATATCCCAGCATCTTCTATATTTGCATTGTAAATAGTTAGCCGTGATCTAACACCTTCTTTTTGAATGACCACTCTTTGACTCGACGCAATCTTCTCTCCTTGTGGATTGTACCAGTCTATACTCTCTGGCTCACCAATCGCTACAAAAAGCAATGTTAAAAGAAAAGTTCAGCTAGACCCTAAGTAACATTCAGTTGAGTTCTTTCTTTGCAAAATCCAGCTTGCCTTGTCTGTAGGAGGAACACAAGTTATAAGAAAGAGAAAAGAGAAGCCAGCAAGTATGATGGCCATAATTTAACTATTTTGAGATATTAATAATAATTAGGAAAATGTTTATATATCCAGCTGAGCCAGATATCACCAAAATGTCCACATTGTCCAGTAATTATTTGGGACATCTGTGGGTATTTTAGAAAAATTGATTTCGATCAAACCTTTGCCCAAAATCCAAACAACCTTTTACAAGATTCAAAGACCAAAATCAGAGAACTTTCCCTCCTCCATGACATAATCTAATGTTCAAGTACTAGCAAATTTGTCCCTCTTGGTCCCAGCCTATGTTCAAATTTCAAAACAGATTAAAAAAACAAACTGTCAGATTTTTTTTTGACCTGCTCTACTGATTTTTCTCTCACAGATGTGTTTTCACTATATTCTATCTGAACCAAAAGCAAGTTTTTGGTTATGTATCAAATTACCATGGAGTACAGACATGGTAATAATCACATTTGTAGAAAGAAACATATTTTGAACCAGGATTACAACTTCATTTGGCCAGTTTTTTAGAAAAAAGTTTTCTTTTTAATAATTGTCTATGGAACAAAAGCATTTTGGCAAAAAAACAAAAACAAAAACTAAGAACATTACACAACATTATAGATGCAATCAGATACATGTTCACATGTTTGTATTTAAGAGTAAATATGTGCATTTTGCCATGTTTAATGGTTACCGTATAGCTTTAAGTTGCCATTGGACTAAAGTTTTTAAGTGAGCCAGGAATTGGTGAGCAACCACTCACCTATATTCAAAGAACAGTCCTTAAAACTGTATCATACTTTTCAAAAATTCTGATTTGCAGCTGGTAGAAGTTGTTTTTTGCTCTTTTTCTTTTTTTAAACACACAATGAATAAACTGTAACCCATCCAACTGCCTGAGTGGTTGGCATAAATCCCCTCAGATATAACTATATGTTAGATATTCAGATAACATTGGGCCAGATTCAATATCAAATCCTGGTATTACCACCTTCTGCATCACAGAATTACATACACCTTCCCCCGACTTGGAATAAAACTAAAATCTCAAGGCAGAGAGGTTTACTTCTCTGCAGAGGTTGTTATATAGCAGCTATGTGACATCAGATCACATCTCTGCCAAGGGAGGAGAGCCTGGAACCCTTCTTGCCCCGATGGATTATGAGAATGACATCGGCGAGGCTCCCAAGTATGTGAAAAGCCTCCTGACCCTGTGGCTGTGGGGATTGGTTTCTGCAGGTGATTGACAGTCAGCTGTGGAGAGCTCAAAGAGGCTGCATGCCCCAATGAGCAGTGACAGCTGAGAGTTCCACAAAGGTTCAGTTGACTTGTTTAACTGGACAGGAGGATATGCCTGAAAACCTAAGATGTCCCCCAGTGAGACAGGAGTGGGGAAGGACACAGGATCAGTCTGAACCAACACAAGATCCTGATGTGGCCCTCCGCTTTTGGCTGTTTGGAGTTTTAGGTAGTTGTTAACAAGGCTTATGAGGACATGTATTTTGCACGGTATGAGTCATCCGCTGATGAGTCATTTGAAAAGAATAATTAACTCTTACCTAATAACATTTAAAAGATCCAGCAGTTCCATTGTTACCGCAACAAAACTGAAACATTGTTTACAGACTACTGAGTAAGCATGTTGACAATACAAGTATGAATATTCTCATCTCAATGTATGGATAATTTTGACCACAATGACAGCATAACTCTAAATGCACATCCTATATAAAATTATCTCTAAGAAAAATTATTGGCCTCATCTTGAGAGAAGCTGAACACTCCAGTCACTAATTTGATTTATAAAACACAAACTCCAGGTTCCCTGATTTTTTTTAAACACGGTCAGTTATTAGCAGAACCTTGACTCCAGCAGGTAAATCAGTCCCATCCATAACAATAAAGCAACAGTCTCACCTATGCAGGTCTCAACCTGACATTGGTCAAGACCTTGGACCTCACTAATTGAACAAGATAAGACAAAGATACAAAGGGAAATCCTGACCCTTTTTAAGTCAGTAATAATTTTCCACTGACTTCAGTGGGGCCAGAATTCAACTCTTAGGGCTGGATGTCAGCAGGAAACTAAAACTACCTCAATGCCTCAGAACGAAACCTGGCAAAACTCCTGTTGACTTAAAATGGGTCAGGATTTCATCGCCATCTCCACACTAACCCTCTTAACATCTCCATACACATCCAATTAGATATGATAAAACAGACCCCTGTCAAAGCACATATGAGAGCATCTTTGACAATTTTTTTTCAGTACCTTTCAGGTTCAGGTCCTATGTTTGAGACATAAACTATTTGACAAAGTTTAGTAAAGTACTGCTGAAACTTTCCCTGGCTAAAAAGTTGATTTTATGAGAAAAAATAATTCTAACTTTTCAGGTTACATATGCTCTGTTGGATACTGAAACAGTCACTCAGGTGCAAGTTCAGAGCAGTATGCTATGTCTAATTTATTCATTAGCTATTTACCAAAAATGATTCAATTATGATCTTATATATTCATTCTAATATTAGTGTTTAGACAAGTACAATTATTTTAATAAAGCAAAAAAAATTAACATACATAAATAATTTATACTAATGGAAATCAATTTCAAAATAAGTGATTTAGTCTGTTTGGCATCTGAAATCAACAGTCTGTAGACTGAAAGCATACATTATGTGAAGCTAAGCAGGACTTGGTATTTATCACAACATGCAAGCAGTCAGAATTCAATGCAAAGATTGAAACAATATATTTTATATATAAAAATATTTCTAAGCCAATTAATAGCATTCAAATTATACAAAAGGTTGATCTGAAAATTTAGCAAAACATACCTGGAGATATAATGAAATACATACCTGTGCACGTGAAGAATTTGGATTCGCCCACACTAAGCTCTACCTTGCTAAGTGAAATCGTCACTTGAAGAAGAGCTGAAAAATACAATGTAAATTCAGCATGAATACATTTTGCATATATAAGTTAAAAGATGCCTATACACAGTATGATATATACTGTACAAACTGCACAAAAAAGATTGAGTGCCAGCTAAACATAGTATCTCCCAAAACAGAGTATTTATAGCGGGGGTGGGGGGAGAAATCTAAGAGTAAGCTAGAGATCATGTTTTAGATACAAACTATAACATCTCAGTAAAGTTAACTTGATGCGGAATGTCTTGGAGATCCTAAGTATTCAGTTTCTTTCTCTTTCTCTCTCTCACACACACACTCACACACAATAAAAAACTCTCTCAAATACATAGCCACTCTGTATGAAGAACCTAAGCAATACCAATACTTTACACGCTGCTTATTACAGATGCAGCACCGAAAGCACAAATGAACTAAGAAACCCTTTTTTCCAGAGATGTAATTCAATTAACACAGGGCCTTACTGAATCCTAGAGTAAGTAGGTGCATCTGCATAAGTCAATTTGGCACACAGAATTTGGCTTACATATGCACACACACCAAAATGGAATACTAAAAAAAACGTCATACTAATTGCAAGTTCTACTAGAAACAGAAACAAGTAAAATACCTGCCAGATGGAAAAGAACCAAAGTTTTAAGGAATGAAATTTTATTTACAAAGTTCTGAGAATGTTATAAAAAAGAATTATAGGGTGATTGGGGCTCTAAAAATATTAGATAGTGTCCTTTCAACTTCTTTTTTGTCTTGAAACACATGATTGATTCATCTAGCTCACAGGTGTGTAGAAGTGACTGAACGCCTTTAAAACCATGATCAGTACAATTGTGTCCAGTGAATGCTAAAGATGGCCAAATAGACTAAAGATTTCACCTCGTCAGCTCCTTGACCCACCATTATCATGGGAGTCTGAGGATATGTGTACACTAGAACTAAACACCCATGGCTGGCCTGTGCCAACTGACTTGGGCTTGCAGGTCTAGGGCTAAGGGGTTGTTACACTATGGCATAGACATTTGGGTGTGGGCTGAAGTCCGAGCTCTGGGACCTTCCCCACTCGCAGGGTCCTAGAACCCAGGCTCCAACCCGAGCCCAAACACCTACACTACAATTAAACTATCCTTCAATCTGAGTCCGGCAAGTCTGAGTCAGCTGGCACAGACAAGCTGAAGGTTCTTGTTTGCAGTGAGAGGACAGTTGGGGGTGGGCAGAATTACTATCAAAATTATTGTATATGACAAAACCTCTTTCTTGCATGAATATGTTACATTTTAGAACACTTTGAAAAACTCCTTGTACAGTACTGACTGTACTGCTGTTAACTACAGGATAAAAAATGAAAGCAGAAGACCAAAAACAGATTTGAAAGAGTATTTCGTACATAATATAGCTCCATATGGCAATTACTACCATCAATAAAAGACAATCCAAACAATTATGCAATACCTGTTCTATCTCTACATAAACAGCTTGGGAAAGGGAAGACACAGACCACATGTGAAGTTATAGACTAATAACCCATGTAATGTAAGAGAAAGTGGTCCTCTTCGTAGAACAGCAGTAATGGCCTAAAACACTTACAAATCAAAAGTTCTTCTAAAACCCACCCTAAACTTTTAATGAGTAACAAGTTGGCATGATTTAAGTCATTATCTACTTAACTACTTTTAATTTATTCAGTTGTTCTGAACAAGAATTAAATGCTTGAGTGCTGGACTTTGGGTATTCTCTGTGAGGGATCCTCAACTATGGATCTTTGTTAAGGGCATCAGAATGAGCTCAAGTCTGCCCATTTTCACAGACTGATGCCAAACCCATTGTGACAGGATCCCCGGGATGCAACCTGGAACTAGGGCAATGCTGCTTCCCCGTAACTCTCTAGCATGGGCTGTCACTCAGAATGCTATGTTAGTGACATGCAGAAAACCCCTCTGGGAACTGTTATCACTCAGTACAACAGCATGTGCAACCCCAAACCCAGATAGATTGCATGAATGCTCCCTGAGCCACTTACAAAACAGAGAAAGGCACCAGCAAATCTGTCAACTCCCCAGCCTTGCACCCCTGGAATATTCCATGCCCTGGTCAGAAGCCAGACCAGTGTATGTTTATTACCCAGTCCATCCGTCCTTCTATGTGGAGAGGATGATCACTAGCCTTTGTAAACTGAGCTGAGATTTCCCAAGCACTTCAAGCAAAACACACTGTTTTAGGTAAAATATAAAACAGATTTCTTAGTTACAGAAAGATAGATTTTAAGTGATTATAACTCTTAGGCCCAAAAGGTCAAAGATAGTTACCAAAGAAAATAAAAGATAAGTGCACAGTCTAAATCTCTAAACCTCATTTGACTTGGCAGTATTTGAAACAAGCAGTTTTCTCACCCCACTGGATGTTGCAGTTCTTAATACACAAGCTTCCCCTTTAAGGCTGGGACAATGTAAGCCCATTGCTTCTTGTCCTATCCTTAGAGAATAAAAAGAACAATTTTTCTCCCTCCTCCTTGTAACAACCTTTTATGTACTTGAAAACTGTTATGTCCTCTCTCAGACCTCTCTTCTCCAGACTAAGCAAACCCAATTTTTTTTCAATCTTCCCTCACAAGTCATGTTTTCCAGACCTTTAATCATTTTTGTTGATCTTCTCTGGACTTTCTCCAATTTGTCCACATCTTTTCTAAAATGTGGCACCCAGAATTGGACACAATACTCCAGTTGAGGCCTAATAAGTGTGGAGTAGAGACATAATTCTCATGTCTTGCTTACAACACTCCTGCTAATACATCCCAGAACGATGTTTGCTTTTTTTGCAACAGCATTATACTGTTGAGTCATATTTAGCTTGTGATCCACTATGACTCCCAGATCCCTTTCCGCAGTACTCCCTACTAGACAGTCATTTCCCATTTTGTATGTGTACGGCTGATTGTTCCTTCCTAAGTGGAGTACTTTGCATTTGTCCAGGGATTGGCAACTTTTGGCATGCGGCCCGCCAGGGTAAGCCCTCTGGTGGGCCGGGCCGGTTTGTTTACCTGCCACATCTGCAGGTTCAGTTGATTGCGGCTCCCACTGGCCGCGGTTCACCACTCCGGGCCAATGGGGGCGGCAGGAAGCGGTGACCAGCACATCCCTCGTCCCATGCCGCTTCCCGCAACCCCCATTGGCCTGGAACAGCAAACTGCGGCCAGTGGGAGCCGTGATAAGCTGAACCTGTGGACACAGCAGGTAAAGAAACCAGCCTGGCCCGCTGGGGGGCTTACCCTGGCAGGACGCGTGCCAAAGGTTGCTGATCCCTGCATTTGTCCTTATTGGGGAATTTCATCCTATTTACTTCAGACCATCTATCCAGTTTATACAGATCATTTTAAATTGTAATCCTATCGTCCAAATCACTTGCAACTCCTCCCAGCTTGTATCGTCCGCAAACTTTATAAGTGTGCTCTCTTGTGCATTTTCAAAATTAAACTCCATGTCTGCTGCTCCAAAGAAACTAAACACTTACTTTGCTCATTGCTGGGATGACTATATTGCAATTCAATGTGGAAAATGCCCTGTTGTTGCAGCACATAATTCTTCATTAGATATTCTATTTCCCCTCCGTCTCCAGAATAGAGCAGCTGACCCTTGAGAATAGACTGGGTGGACTCCTTTGAGTAGTTTCCAGAAGCAGCCAACACCCTACACAGTTAAGGAAAGGTTCTTACTCAGAAGACCAAACATCAGTCAGAGATCACCAAAGAGGTTGTAGTTCAAAGTTGTCATCCTTTTCCTTGGCTAACAGGTTTTATTGGTTGTTGTATTATCAGAGCCAAATAAAATTAAACTATCAAGGACAGGCCACTTTATTGGTTGTTGTATTATCAGAGCCAAATAAAATTAAACTATCAAGGACAGAATGACTGTCATACTACTTGCTGTCATACATTAAGCAATCAGCTCTTCATGGAATGGACTGTCTTTTATTGTGTGTTTGCACAGTGCCTAGTACAATGGGATCCAGTTCTTGGTTGGCTCTTATGCACTACCAAAATGCATACATTACTCTTGTTTGTAGCTTGAATAACTTCTGTTTAATGTAGGACAGTGGTAAGGGAGGAGGTTTATGTAAAGCCAGAATCCAGCATTTTGGTCTGCAGAATGAAGAGAATGTGTTTCCTAATGGTGAGAGCAGCTTCCAGTTGCAAATGGCACTGCATTGTTTTTTCTTTCCCCTTCCCTGCCCCCGGATCCCTTGCCTTTTGTTAACAATAAGATAACCTCTATAATGAACAGGTGGCCTCCCTTAAAGGCAGGTTCTGTGACCTTCTGTAGACATATAGTCAAATACTGTCTACTGGATGAGGTCTTAAATATATGAGGCAATGCTAATAATGGACTTGTCTACACCGGGCACTTAGTTTGCACTGAGTTGACATGCACTAGTTGGTGATCTATACTTAGGCCATGCTAATAACATGCACATGGGATGATTGTTCTCCCTTTCAATTTGTATCATTGTGTACACACATCAGGGGTTTGGGGCACACTAAGGGTATGATATTCTGGGGGAGTATCCCATAGTCCTTTGCTTCGCTGCTGAGCAATGTGTATTCCGGGATTTTTCTCACTACATATTATGGGATGCATAGGAGAAGCCATGTGGAAGCCAGTGCAATTCTGGAACTTGGGGTCAAAGTAAAAAAGAAAATCTCATGATTCTGCTATCTTATCCCTATTTCCTTTTTTTTTTTTTTTCTGGGATTGCTGTCAGCCAGCATGGACCCAGCAATGATCTGCAGCACTATGCCAGTAACTGTGAATACTCAGAGGCTGTTTGGCCTTTATCTGAGCTCTTGAAGCAGTTTTTGAATTTCGCTAATTGCACCGAGCAGATGCTGTGACTGCAGCAGTGGCTTCTCCAGCAGCAGCAGCAGCAACAATGGAGAAAGGAGGATGACACTAAGCAACTGCTACTACGGAAGCTGTTCCTGGATCAGTTCCATGCAGTGCAGTGCCATTACTTGGGCTTGCCCCAGGGCTACAGTGGCAGTGTACGAACATGCCATATGCTCTATGTGTTGAGAAGTGGGTTGTCATTGCCATCTGGAAGTTGGTCACCCTTGAACATTAGCAGCCTATAGTCAACTAAATCAGCCCATGGAGATTGACTGTTAGGGCCATTACTGTGTGCAGTGGTGTTGTAGCCATATCATAGAATCATAGAATCTCAGGGTTGGAAGGGACCTCAGGAGGTCATCTAGTCCAACCCCCTGCTCAAAGCAGAACCAATCAGTCCCAAGATATTAGAGACAAGGTGGGTGAGGTAATGCCTTCTGTTGGTGAGAGAGACAAGCTTTCAAGGTAAACAGAACTCTTCCCCAGCTGTGGTGGGCCTGCTTTCAATACTGGGGTCCTGACACTTAATCCTTAGGCCCGCTGGGGCCATTGTCACGCAGGTGCATGATGCCGTGCATAAGGTACTTTTGCAGTAGGTTATAAAACTTAATGCTCAGGAGATTATTGATGGCTTTGAATGCCTGGGGTTCACAAACTGCACTGGGGCAACTGAGGAGACCCATATGCCTACAATTTGCCTCCTCCCGGAATCAGGGTTCAGTGTATATAAATAGAAAGGAATATTTCTCCATGGTGCCCCTCCATAAATGTAGGGTGGTCTAAAAAGATACACAGTGCTAGGATCTTTCACAAAACATCTCGATTTGCCTTAATGAATAAAGAAATTTGCCCCCAGGATCACTATGGACATTCATGATATGGAGATTGCCCTGGTTATCCTGGGAGACCTAGCTTATCCTGTGCTTTCTTGGTTAATGAAGCCATTCACAGGCCATTTGGGCAGGAGGAAGGAACTGTTTTACTATTGCCTCAGTAGATGCAGAATGACGGTGGTGTGTCCAATTTGCTGTCTGAAAGGAAAGTGGCACAGTTTATGGAATAGGCTGAAAGCTGTGCCCAAGATTATATCGGCAGGTTGAATTTTGCAGCGTATAACGAGAGTAAGAGAGAAAGTGTTAACAATGGGTGGGAGGCTGAGGTGCAGAAACTTTTTCAGAGGTTTGAGCTGCCAGCAAAGCATCCACTAGAAAACAGAAACAACCAGGGCAATACTGTCATTAATGCCTATTGCTCACTCTTTCAATCTCAGCCCTGCAACAAAGAAGTTGTATATCCAACTGCTAACTGCTATCCTAGAGGTGATGGGGGGAATGTATTATGAGCAATACTGGCTCTTATGCATGTTGGAAGTGGCACATTGTGGCAATCCTTATTTTATCCTGTGCTTATACCGTTGTCCTTTTGTAAAACCTATGATTTATGCAAAACTTATGTTTTTTTCTGACAATTTAATTTAAAAAACTGTTACAATCATTCATAAACAATTATATAACAACCAGAAACACACATTTAATTCAAACAACAAAGAAACACAGCTTTGAAGTGACACAGTGCAGTGGAGGGCAGCACATAACAATGGGGGAAGTGAAACTCAAATTCACAGGCAAGAAAACATCTAAGGCTCTGCCTTGTCTTGTTCTTAGCCCTTCTAGAATTGAGTGTCGGGTCTCAAAGTTATCAGGGGAACAATATAGCTTGAAAGAGTTGGGATCCCAGTTGCAATTGTTCTCACTGCCCTGAGCTGGGGCCAGGGAGGGGAATGGCCTCTGGAAACACAACTGTGGAGGTACAGCAGGGAACATATGCTGGTATTTCCAGTACCTTGCATTGTGTAGGAGCTGAAAAACATGGCTGGATCCTGGTTGAGGGCACAGGATTGTCTGTGGGTCCACTAGCTGTATGCTCTGCAGAAGAATATTTTTCTTCGGTACTGCCTCCGGAATCGCCTCTGCATGTTCCTGTATTTCTCTACAGTGTCTTTGCCAAGGCAACACTCTCTCTGGAGAACTGCCTATCTTTCCCCCTCTTCAGCCTCAAATACAACCTCCACTTCTCTCTTGTATTCAATTTGGGGGAGAAGGGAGTCTGCAGTGAGATCTGTGAACATTGCATTCTGAATTCTCCATTCCTTCCCCCTCTGGTTAGCCAGCCATTTCAGCCATTGAGAAAGGCCCTGTCCATGAGGGTCTGAGTGCTGCAGGTACTGTGGCTGGGGGAGTAGGAAAAACAACAACAACAAGCAGTTGTTTGCTCATATTCCAGGGAGGCTATGATAGCATTTTTTTAACATGCATTTCTGATTTTCCCTTCCTGAGATTATTGCCAGTCTTGGAGGAACCTCAGAGATAGGGTATGGAGGAGGGAGCTAGAATAGGATTTTGGGGTTGGCAATATATACTGTTTGGGTTTGCAATTGTGCCTTGGAAGCTGGGTGTGGGGAAGCTGGGAATTATGTTCCCAGTTTGGCTTTGCTGTGCCTTAGAAGTGCTTCTGTGGGGCCAAAGGGAGTAGCAGGGGGCAGCTGGGGAGCAAGCTGGATAATAATCCCCTCGACATCCCCTTTATGCTGTCCTGACTCTCAATGACATTATATTGAGGCAGGTGACTAGGATGCAAAGAATAACCCTTTTCAAAAAGGCTAAGGCAGTCCAGTGAGATATGCAGGGAAACTATTCACCAGAATGGTCCCCCTGCCCCACAGAAGAGCTGTAGGAGAGGAAGAGAATTGCAAGGTATACTGGAGTCAATGACCATTCTGTTATCCCACAGGATGTCCACACCAAATGAAAACAACGTATCTGTCTTAAATTCTGCTTATCTCCCCTGCAGACATGCTGAAGGCACAGAGAAAAACAGACTGGATTCTCCACTGATTGATTGAAGCCAGTTCCCAGTCTCTCTCTATGTAGGTCTGTGAAAACCCATTAAGAGCTATAGAGCTACGATATCCCTAAGGTAAACTTATTTTCCCATATGAATGCTTGTTACTGGGCATATATACTTCAGCAGAGAGCAGCAGCCTTAGTACCTTTACGGGCATGCAATGCCCTTGTTTATATCATGTAAATTGATTATACTAACCAAACTCCTTTTCCTGGAACAATTAAATCAATAAACTGTGTGAATTTCACACAAGTGAATGTTTTCACTAGTTGAATATGCTGTGGGGGAGGGGGGGTACAGATTGCAGTTGCACCATGCTGCCATCTGCCATTTTGAGTGAATGGGTTTGGGGGGGAACATTTGCTGGGCAGGGGAGAGGAAAAGGAAAATAGATAGATGTGTGTGTGCCCTCCATGGCATTGACTTGTAAATAGTTGACAGTCAGAGCTTTAGAATGAGAGAGAAGCAGATTGCCAGGCGGGAGCATGTACAGGGAGGAGCGAACAGAGAGTGTGGCTGAGGGAGGGAGGGAGGGAAGGAGGCAGATGGGGGTGGAGACTTCGAAAGGCTCCTAGTTCACAAAATAACTGCAGGTGTGCAGCAGCCAGAACGGAAGTTAGTACAGCTGTATAGTATAAGAAAAAAATTTTGAGGATAGACACTTACATGCTGAGGTTTCAACGATACATATTTCTTCCAGTGACTGGCCTCAAGAGCTTGCTGCACTGACACTTCATCCCAGATGGAGAGATCTAGAGTCTCAGTGTGACTACAAGTGGGTACTCGAGACATGGTGTAGAGGCTTCTGGAGTAATGGTATAGCAATACTGATACAGTTGAATCCAGGAGCAAATGGGCAAATTCTGGCTCCATGCCAGTTTTGAAATGAGGGAGGGGACATTCAGTCAACTTGACATTAGAGAAGTGGCGGGCACGCAGGTAAACAGACCGGTCAGTAAGGGACACTCACAAAACAGTGTGGAATAGCAGCTGGAGGGCTGCCAAAGTAGTGTTATGGCAGCGTTGCATGCACACAAACAATGGACGGAACTAACTCAATTTGCATCAAACTTAGTACACTTTGTAAGAGGACTCCACAGTCCTTAATATAAATGTGGAGTTGGGGCATTCTAAGGAATTGTGTTGTGTATACACAGGAATTTTCATAGTAGACTAACTCAAGTTACAGCAAACAAATGCCTCCCTCCTCCTGCCTATCCACCAAAATACACAAGCCCAGTAAGTGATATTCAGTATAACACATTTTCAATATGATAAAATGAAAATTGGATTGGAACAAATCTAATCTGCCAAATGGGAATACATGTGCTTAATTCCCCAGTTACTGCACATCTGAAAGTTTGTCCAGAGGGATCACAGACATACAGATTCATATGCCAGAAGACCCATACATTCCAGCTCATAGTTATTAACAAGGAAAGGAAGTTTCTCTCTATACATGAAACTAAGTTTCTATGGCATAGCATGAAATAAAATGAAGTAAACTGTTCAAAATGTCAGTTGAAAAGATCATAAATAAACCATTTCACTAGGAACGTTTGTCTTCTGAGACTAAGAAGCAAGTAATACATCTGGAAGAAACTGAAGGAAACATTTGAATACATTTATTCCAAAAAAGGGTCACCAATGCCTACTTTTGCATATGTCTACACTGCAGCTGGGAACATGCCTCTCAGCCTGGGTAAACAGATATGCTCTAATTCTGCTCAAGATAGTGCACTAAAAATAGTCATGTGGAGGTTGTAGCAGGATGGGCTAGCTGCCCAAGTATAGACTCAGGGTATTGGACAGGCTTGCACTCAGGTATCTAGACCATGCCACCGCTTGTGCCACAATATCCACGCTGCTATTTCTAGTTTGATCATGCTGGTCTTTCTGGGCTAGGGGGCACCCAGTCGGCTGTGGTGTGGATAGACCTTTGCAAACAGATTTGCAAAAGAGTTGAGCTTCTAATGAGGCACCTAAATGAAGTGACTATATTTTCCAAAGTTCTCAGGATGCAGCTGCTTCCATTGACCACTCTCTTGTGCAGCTAAAGGAAATGCGAATCGTGCAAGGCCTGAAGAGTTACCATATATACTCATTCATAAGCTAAATGTTTTTAGTGTAAAAGGGAAGCACCAGAGATGGGGGTCGGCTTATGAATGGGTATAGAGAGGGAGAGGTGGGACACAGCCCCTCTCCCCAACAGAGGCAGCAAGGAGAGGCAGCACAGCAAGAGACAGAAGGGAAGAGGCGGAGCCAGAGTCTCTCCGCTTCTGGCCACGCGGCTCTCCCCCCAGCCTCCAAAGCAGCTGCAGCTCTGGGGCTGGCAGGCTACAGCCGTGCCGCTCAGCCCCACCCCCCAGAGCAGGCTGTGGCTGCGCCGCCTGAGCACCGGAGCACGCTGCGACCATGCCGCCTGGCCCAGCCCACTGGCACATGCTGCGGCCACGCTGCCCGGTCTGGCCCGACGAAGCATGCTGCAGCCGTGTTGCCCAGCCTGCCAGAGCAGCTCCAGCCAGGTCAGAGACATCCTCCCCTGGCCCTTCCCAGATAAGGTGGGAAAGGATGGGATGGGGAGAGTGTGGGGGTCCCGGGCTAGGGTTGGGGTCATGTGTGGGGTGATCACAGGAGTTACTCCCCTGACTCCCAGCTTCTCCCCCCAAAAAAATTTCCCCACCAATTCCTGTCCCGGCCCATCAGGGTAAGCAGCTGGGGCACCAGGACACTTTGTTTACTTAGGTTTACCTCCATGCCTGCGGACACTTGAGGTAAACAAACCATCTCGGTCCACCAGCTTATCCTGATGGCCCGGGAGCCAAAGTTTGCTGACCCCTGAATTATAGGGTCGGCTTATGAATGGGTTATAAAAGTTTTCCATTTTTATGTATCCATCTGGGGTGGGAGGTCGGCTTATAAATGATCGAGTATATACGGTACTCATTTTCTGCTGAGTGGGATCAGGCAATGGCTGTGTAGATGCTCTCACCCAGACCTCAGGAGTGGTCCTGTATGACCACGAGGCTTACCTGCTGAGCCTGTGACAAAGTTCCATACCACGGCTATTAAGCCAAAGAATAATGTTCTGGTTTGCAGTTGGTTCTGATGCTCATGGAACCAGGAACAGGACACAAACACAGGCACATCTTCTGCTCCATTGCCAATAGCAGATTCTTGCTCTGACACCACTATCAATCCTAGAACTATGATCTAATTTTACCCTTCATCCTCCCTGCAGTCCATGGAGAGGAGGCAGGCCCCCTGAGATGGACAGTTGAGAAGCTGTGTGATCTGACAAACGCATTCTGGAGCAAAGGAAAAGAGTTTGAAACCAAGTGTAGGATGTGTATTTTTGTTATAAAAACAACAAGGAGTCTGGTGGCACCTTAAAGACTAACAGATTTATTTGGGCATAAGCTTTCGTGAGTAAAAACCTCACTTCTTCGGATGCATAGAGTGAAAGTTACAGATGCAGGCATTATATACTGACACATGGAGAGCAGGGAGTTACTTCACAAGTGGAGAACCAGTGTTGACAGGGCCAATTCAATCAGGGTGGATGTAGTCCACTCCCAATAATAGATGAGGAGGTGTCAATTCCAGGAGAGGAAAAGCTGCTTCTGTAGTGAGCCAGCCACTCCCAGTCCCTATTCAAGCCCAGATTAATGGTGTTGAATTTGCAAATGAATTTTAGTTCTGCTATTTCTCTTTGAAGTCTGTTTCTGAAGTTTTTTTGTTCAATGATAGTGACTTTTAAATCTGTAATAGAATGACCAGGGAGATTGAAGTGTTCACTTACCTTTGAACTTTTTTACTATAACTTTTTGTTATAGTATTCGGAAGCAATAAATCATCCAGAAGTCCATGATGTACCCAAAGCATTCCTCTTTATATTAACCTGTCCATAATAACTACAAGAGGGGATGGGAAGTAAATCCTAGGGTCAGTTTAGCCAAACTCTGTAGAAAAGCCAGTTAGCTAGTCTCACACTTAAGTTACACTACAAATAAATCTGGTGATTGAGGGACCTCAAAAACTCGGAGTCTGGATGAATATCCCAAATATGAAGAAACGTATAGTGCTCCTCTACCCCCACACAAGCCCCATATACATTTAATGGTATGGTATTCTTCCAATCTTGCCGATTTTCTACAGGGAATTAAGTATCTTAGCATCTCAATAACACTGTTTGGAGAGTTTAGTTACACAGCATACCCTTGCATTTAATAAACTGATGGGAACTATGCAAATTCAGTATATTAAGTAATATGTTCTAGATAGGTTTTGAAAATAACACTGTGCTATGAAAGGTCAAAGCAAAAATAGGGGACGCTTTTCCTCCAAGAATGAAATATACTTCTGAAATAGTCCTCTCTCTTCTCTATCTTAAGAGCTTTAGCAAAAATGTTCAACCGCATTTATAATTCTAAGCATAAACCCAATAATAAACTCTCTAAAGATATAGTATCTACATCCATGAAATCAAAATGAAATCACAGTTTCTACATATGGTACTTTAATATTTACAAAATAGGAAAATATCAGACCATCTGCCCCATTTTTACAGCCTAGCCAACATTGCCCTTTACTGGCATTGCTTTATGTAAATAGGAATAGAAAAATATTCCTTTATGTAAATTAGAACAGGAAAATATTGTCTAAGTGATTAGTCTAGCAATCTGTGCTTATGAGGTAGTCAAGCAGAGAGTCCATTATAAGGCTAACAGAAGCTCGCTCATCATTTATTTGAAGTGTGACATTTAATTAAAACTAAAATATTGTGAAGAGACTGCACAACACAAAAAGTTTTACATTTCATCCACATTTATTTCAGTGGAAACCACTTAGACATGTAAGGTATTAGGTAACCTGATGATGCCAATATACAGCAGCATGCATATTTTTAAGTTATTGCTGTACATCAACAACTAATAAATTAAATTACAGGCAACAGTTCGTATCAAGACTGGTTTCAAGGTCTCTGGATGCATGAGTGAATGCTTTGCCCATCAGGTCAATTAAGCTATTCCACAGACTCAAGCCAGCAGAGGGTATGTTTATAACTGTGTTACAGAGAAACCAGAATTCAAACATTTGCTACTTGCAGGTTCTGAGAAAATACTGCTTCTTCCCACGTTTCCAAGGATATTACAGTCTAAGCCAATGAACATTTACAGTGCATTCCTAGGCACACCACTTTCAGGAGAACACGCTGTGAAAAACACTGCTACCATAACATCAACTGCTGTGGGGAAATACCCACTCAGCCATAGGGAGGTGTCATTGTACAGCAGTGAATAAAGTAGAATCTGAGAGGAAACTGGATGGGATATACAATCTCTCTCCTGTACAATGCTGTCAGTAGTGATGAAGAGTTGTAATGGGGTAGCAGGATTCTGATGTTGAGCTACCTGCTTAACTGGTTTGGAAAACATCCAGGGTGATACTAATGCAAGAGAAAACTAAGAGAGGAAGATCTGAAGGGCATTCCCTAGTCAAACTCCAGAAGGAAGCTTGAGATGAAGTTTACATTAAGTTTTCGGAGGATTTTGTTTTGGTTTTAATTATACAGTGGCACCCAAGGAAGAGTTTGAAGACTGACAGTGGGTCTGTGTGTTCAGTTAAGTACGGGGAGAGGTTAAGCTCATCTGTACCACTGAATAACTATTCAGTAGTCCCTTTCATGACTACAAGATCCAGGCCAGGACTGATGGGAGACCCTAGCTATTTCAATAGGCAGCAAAGGCTGTGTTTTTAATTAGTCTGTTTGCGAAAGAGCAGGTCTCTGAGTTCAGTGGCCTGAATAAAGAATTTCTGTTCTATTTAGTACAACAGAGTCCTAAATCTTCTCTATCTTAAGAGTCATGATATGGTCCGATTGCAGGATCTCCATTAAGAATACTTCAATACCCCAGACCCACATAAGTAGGCCAGCAGAAAGTAGTGCAGCTCCACCAGGCAAGGGAGGGGACAGGATTTGGGGAGTTTGCCCATCAGAGCGCATATTATCAGGGGATCCTTTCAGAGGGTTTTGTTGGGAATGGTGGGGGTAGATTGATGAAGAGGCAAGGTTGGTGAATCTATAACTACATAGATCCACTGGCCATTCACCCCTAAGGCCACTCCACAACCTGAAAGAAAGTTTCATTCCATCAGGCCTGAGTTTGTCTGCTGTCTGCCAGAACTAGGATGTCAGACTGCCCTGAGCCCCTAGACTGTTTGGTACTCTGCCCTGCCCGAAGGCCTGAGCCTATAGACCTGTTGCTGCTCTGCCCGGCCTGAGAGCCTGAGCTCAATAGACTAGTGCTCTGACTGGCCGGAGGCCAGAGCCCTGGACCACTTGCTGCTTTGTCCTGCCTAAAGGGCCAGGGCATTAGACCGCTAATCCCCCAATAAGCCTTGCCTAGAGAGGGACCCGAGAGCAAGTGAGTGTGGCCTCCCTCTGAGATTGGGGAGGGACAGCCACACATTATTACAGTGACTATGAGATACCAGTCAAAAGGAGGAATGTCCCCTTTAAGCATGCATATAAGTCAAATTCCCTGATGGCATAAGTCCATTGATCTCAGCTTGGTCTTAAAAATTAACTAGGGCTTATATAAATGGTATGTTTTTGCTTTTAGGAAACTATTACATCACAACTTTTCATCCCGATAGGACTTGTTTCTTTTATGCTGGAGTATGAAGAAGTTAATGATAACATATTAATTTAAGTATCAGGCTTCATTCCCTTCATTGATATTTTAAGTTTCTTTCTTCTTATTGTCCCTGGCTTTTTCAATCCTTTTTCAATCCTGTGATACTCCATGTAGCAATGGAAAAATCTTTAAGGACTCTGAGTTTAAGTAAAGTAAACAAAACTCAGATGTTTAAACTATAAAAAAAATAATAATTTGGTGATTGTTGTAAAAAATCAGGCGCTCCCTGAGATTTCTATTGCTTCCTGGTTTTACTATAGTTAGGAACATAAAAAGAATATGTGGTTGATAGCTGTTTTGGTTTTTTGGGGGATATTTTATTTCCATTCTGTATCCTGGGTTAAACTAGGAAGTAGAAAGGAATTGTTAAATGTTAACTCAGGTTTTTGTACATGAGATGTTTCAAAATAACTTTGAATTTAGGGCAAATCTTCTAGTTGGTTCTGATTTTTATCTGAACCATTGACTCATTTCTAGGATTAATTCAGCAGAAATAGAATTGCAAAGATGTTATACAAATGTCCTATCAAGGTTATAGGTTGGAGAAAAAGAGAAGATATGAACAGAGCAGTTTCTGTATCAGATCAAACAGCTAGGAAGCACATATATGTATGCTGAAGAATTCTATTTTAAAAGTTCCAGTCCAAAATAGAGGTGAATTAAAGAAAGGCCTTATGGATGCAAGATGCTAAGTGACCCTTAGAGAAAAACAGGAAGTAACTTATTTAGTTCAAAGATAAGTTAGCGATGGTTGTAGGCTTCCTTCTATAATGCCATTAGCAAGTCCCCAGCATTTCCCCATTTTGGAGAAGATGGCAGTACTGTCTGCTTGTAACAGGCTGCTTGGAGGGCCAGGTGGCCTAGTGGTTGGCATGCCTGACTTCTGCCCCCTTGTTTCTCTGGTCAAGGTACCTCCGTTTTTCAGGCAGTGGGGGTAGGGGGATCTAGATCCTCCCACTTCACTGGGTCAACTCACCCAGGGCCCAGTGTAAGTTGATCCCTGAACAGGAGGCACTCAAGGCAGGGAGTCTAAATCCACTGCCCTGGGCTAATTCCTACCAGACTCCCTTCAGTTTGGGGCATGCTCGTTATGGTTCCATTTGTTGGAATGGCTTGCCTCCTGTGGTGCCCTCTTGAAGATCTTGGGCAGCACCCTGCTGTGGTTGTAGGCTCCTTCAGTTGAGGCAACCATGAGTTTGGTGAAGTCAAAGTGCCTATTTCTCTGGGCTGCAGTCACCCAGTTACCAGAAGCTCTGAGCAGTGGTGGGCAACAATTTGTTTACAATTGCACGGCCGCCCGCATCACCCAGCAGTTTGCCGTTCCCAGCCACTGTGAGCTGCAGGCGGCCATGCAAATTTAAACAAACTGTCCAGTGGCCCGCCAGAGGATTATCCTCATGGGCCATGTGTGGCCCGCAGGCCACAGGTTGCCCACCACTGTTCTGAGGTCTCCTCCATAGTCTCCCTTGGCTGGGAGACAGAAAATGCTTCCTGATGGCTGTCTTGGTCAGCAGACTAGTGATCCTTCCTTTCAGGTAGCGCGGTAGCTAGCTGTTGCCTCTTTACCAGTCAACCCTGAAGTGGGCCCAGCTCTCTCTTTTTCTCCCACCTCCAGGCCTGGCATTGGCTACAGATATAATGGAGCAGAGCGAGATGGGCTCAAAGGCTCTCCTTAACACCCCTGCCATGCTGGTGGGCAATATATCAGCTGCATCACACAGCAATTAATATAATAGTTACAAAGGGAGACTAATGCCATCATTATTATAGAGTACCAAACAAAAAACAAAACAAACAAACAAATCAGTAAAGAAGTATTTTGCTGCATACCACCAGACCTCCTTTTTATCTTCCATAATTGCAATCTCTTTGGGGCAGGGATCTGTCTTCCTACATGTTTTTAAAGCACCTAACACAATTTTGGCACTATATAAATAAAAAGTTATTAAAGGAATGAATGCACAAAGGCCCAGGAAAAAGGCCCACACTAGAATTTAATCCAAAAGCATGTTATCTGCTTCTAGCTAAAATTTGTGTCAATACTTCATAAAAAGAGGAATCACTAAAATCCTGATTGTGCCTATTTTACCCTAAGTAGATAGACACCTTGCATCATCATTAGTCAAAATTTTGTTGAGTAAAGGTCTAATCAACATGAGGTAGGGTGGCACGGTTGACCCAAAAGTCTGAGTTAAAAACAAGTAATCTCTTCCTGTTAGATAAAGGCCCAGATAATTGCTTTTTCTATTATCCAGTTTCACTCCTAATAAATATATATTTTTAAATCAGTTGAAAAACATCCTCATCTTGCCAGCACTATAACATTTCATTCAGCACTTTCAGAGGGGCTTCATTGGAAATAAGTTATTCCACTGGACATCAAAAAGGTGTTTGATAGAAGAAAAAGGCCCTATGGAATCTAAGAGCTGGATGGGTTTAGCTTTCTTGCTACATAATGCTAGCAGAATTGATGGCCTATCTGACTTAGCTATCCTGTAAGAAATTCAGAGCACATTTCATCTTAGTTTGAGTGTGGTTTTCTCCATTTTTTTTTTAACTCAGCATTGTGTTAACTAATTAATAATATTTTCAGAATCTTCTCTCTTATACTTCTGTCATATACATATAGCATTATATAACAATTATCTGAATTTTCCAAAGTTTAAAAAAAGTTCTTTGACACGTCTAATGTCCCATGGAGTGATGTAGCACCATATTCCCCCGTATTGTATTCAGTGAATGAAGTCTCAATTGGGCTAATGATAATTTATGTCATCCATACAAGTGTGTAAGTGGCTTGATCATCTGCTTGCAATTTGGTTTGTGCAAATATCCCATAAACTGCACCTGCAGTCTCAATAAACAAATTTAAACTCTATTGAGGTTGGTTAGTTTTTAACTGCATATTGGCAGGACTACTGGTTCATTATGAGTTGCTTCTCTAGAGTGTTAAAGTACTGAGAGATGTTTGCTACATTTTTAATTGCTTGACATCAAGTTTCAGGATTAATTAAAGAGTACAGGATAAATTTCCACTTCATCATTTTATCATTAAGGGTCATTAAGGGCATTTGCTTTGGATTTATCAGCAAGAAACAGAGTCCTGATATGAAGTTCTTAAGAGCAATTTTTACTTGATCAATAAAGATTATTAGTTCATTATACCTGGTGCCTTGTGGAATAAAGAGTGCATGATTTGCAGGTAAACATGGGAGGTTTTGTGTCATAGCATCTACAACTTCTACATCTGTTAAAATAAGCTAGTTTTCCCTGATGAAAGAGCTAGAAGTCACACAAAGTTCATTTTGCTCCATGGGACATTACAGATGGCTCAGGTGTGAAAAGGTTGATGTGAGAGGCCCATTCTCAATTGTACAAATATATATCAGGCAGGGAAAATGCTGTAGTTTAATATAAAGAGTAACTCACTAAAACTATTTTTAGTGGCAAGACCTTTATTTAAAAAAAAAAAAAAAAAAAGCCTAAATCTAGGTTCTATTTAGGCATTTCTATACATCACCTGATTTTCAGAGAGGCTGAGCATCCAGCCGCATTCATTAACTTTAATGGTTGCAGCTGGAAGCTCAGCACTTCATAACACCGCTGATAACCTGGCCACTGATTTAAATGCCTAAATATGGATTTAGAAGCCTTAATTTAGGCTCTTGTTAAAAAACATATTCAACCAATATTTTAATCTTATCTACTGTAGCATCCTTCAGTCAAAGCAGCTGAAAGCAACTTACAAAGCAAGAAGAAAAGCCAGATCAGAGAGGTCTGATATGAGTTTTGATTTAACCAGCCTAATAGATATGGGAAAGCCCCTGTGGGATGACAAAGATTTTCAACAGATGGAGTGTAATAAATTGTAGAGGACTTCATCCATTCCTAGCTACAGAAAGGACCCTTTCAAGGCAGCTATTTAAACTAAATGTAGATACTTAATTCTATTTAAGGCATTTTAGTTGGAATTATAAAACACTGTAAGATATATAAATAGAAAGCAGGTGAGGTTTAAAATACAATAAACTGCTTAGTAGGATCTCATTGAATTTATTAATTGTGGAGAAATATGATGGGAAATCTTAATCTTTGATTTAATGTTAAAAATTGACTTTGCAAACACTGCAGACAATATGGAATAATCACCAGATAGCACAGGATTAAACACATTTAGTCAGAGGAAATAAATGAATAGTCAGCTGAACACTACACTGGAAAAACAAACAAGTCTCAAGAGCAGGGGAAAGGAATAGAGTCTTAAAAAATTGTGTTATTTAACAGAAGAATATTGCAAAAAATGTCACATGATGTAGGCAATGATTAAGGCCCTGATCCCACAAGTTGTTCCATGTCCATGCAAAAGCCTTATTGAAGTGAGAGGTCTGCCCAGGCAGAAAAACGTGCAGTCATCAAAATGTATTGTAAGCAGGCGACAAGAACAAACCCAAACTCGTTCTGTTTATTTTTCTAAGGATTTCAAATAATTTGCAGAACTTCAGGAAGGGTTATGAGGCAAATTGAAAGACTGGCTATAACCTGTGGAATATTGAGAATAGACTTATGGATGATATCACCCAAAGAAAACAAATTCATGCAAAATAAAACTGAGCCCACTACAGAGCTTTAGGAGACTTCACAGTTTACAATTCCTTGGCATTCAAGGAAAATAGATTCAAAATGTAAAATATGGGCCTGATTCAATGCCCATTACAGTAAATGGAAAGAATTCCATTGGACCAGGTTCAATATCAGTTTATAATCATATTATTTCCAGCAGCCTAAGACACACTGAAACATGTTCAATCAATTCAAATGTTCAGGCACTGCATAACCCCACTATATACAATTTTGCTGAAAAAATAATTCAGCCATTTAAGTGTGGATAAGAAAAAATGAATTAGATTTAAGAGCATAGTAGGCTTCAAAGCTAGACAATTATCTAGAATAAATATCTGAAACAGCTAGGAGTCCAATTCAAGGGGGAAAAAAAGTTGGAAATGAGTTATCTATAGCATACCAAACTACAAGGAGATTTCATACCCTGAAGACATTCTCTGAACTTCTTTAGTTTCCAAATGAGCTTTAAAAGTTTTATTTTAGAGTAAAATATAGAAAGAAGATATCAGAAATATCTTTTGATGTAGGTCTAATTTGATTAAACAAGTGTTTTCATTTATGTTTTACAATTAAGTTTAATAGTTGGAGTATATGATATGGACTCAGCTTGGTGCTTTCTCTCCAAAGTTAAACGGAATTAAGTTTAAGAGTGACAGATCCCAGTGAATTAGACCCTGGGACAAATTCAGTGCTGACTAAAATGAACAAGCAAACCTCCATCTAAGTCAATAAAAGTAAGCACCTCTAACCCAGGTCTAAATTTGGCCCAGTCTCTACGATGATCAATATAAATGATGAACTATGATATTCATAATTAATTATAAATTGGTTACCAATCAGAATATATTCACATGAATCAAAATATGACCAAATAAAACAGAAAAGAATTATAAAGGAGACTTAAGAAAGAAAAGTCAAAACAGCCTCCACCTCCCATTTTTATGCCTGCCAATACCGAAACTGGATTAAGCACCATTTTCAAATCAGCATTGTTCCAGTAACAACTTGTTTCATACATTACAATCAATGATCACCAGTATAAGTTAGAACCTCAAAACAACTGAGATAATTGCATAGTGATGAACACTATAAGAGTACTTATAGTGGCGCCAAAACCAAATACTTCAAAGTCTGTCCATCGTTACAAGCACTGAGGGCAAGGCCGATGGAAAGGATACCACATGTTAGAATTGTTGGGTTATATTTAAAAGTATTTTAATGATTTCTGAGCATAAACAAATAATAAAATGTTAGTAATTGTATGATGTAGGGTTAAATTGTGATTGTAGGCACAAGGATGAGCAAGGGATAATGCATAAACTGCACCACCTGTTAGCTATTGACAAACTTATGACACACAGCTGCTCCTCTGTTTCCCCCTTTCTCCTGAAGGATAGCAATTTATTATTGTTGACCACAAAATGGCAGGAAGAGTAGGGGAAGAAAAAACTCCTCCAATCCTGCCCATCCCCACCAATTTCTTCATTCTTTTCCAGGAGACCTTGGAAACCCAGAAGGAAAAAATGCTTGGGGGTCAGAAAAGTGCCTTTTCTTTATCCTGTTAAATGTAGTTCAGGTTAAGCTAAGATAAAATTTTGAAAATCACTATTTTTCATTTGTCACTTGTGTAGCCAGGAAAACTTTGAGTGTATACCAAAATAATTCATAGACTCAGAGGCCAAAAGGGACCATTGTGATCATCTAGCCTGACCTCGTACGAAGCACAGACCGTAGAACTTCTCAAACTTAATTCTTAGAGTATATCTTTTAGAAAAGCATCCAATCTTGATTTAAAAATTGTCAGTATGGAGCGTACACCACAACCCTTGGTATTATATTACCCTCACTACTAAAAATTTACACCTTATTTCCAAAGAATTTGTCTAGTTTAAAACTTCTAGCCATTGGATCATGTTATACCTATCTATCAGATAGATTGAAGAGCCCACTTTTGAATATTCCCCATGTAGGTACTTATGCACTGTAATCAAGACACCCATTTTCTCCTTGTTAAGCTAAACAGATTGAGCTCATGGAGTTTATCACTATAAGGCAGATTTTCAAATGCTTTAATCATTCTTGTGACTCTTCTCTAAACCCTCTCCAATTTATCAACATTCTTCTTGAAGTGTGGACACCAGTTCCGGACACAATATTTCAGTAGCAATCACACCAATGCCAATCAGAGAAATTAAAAAAACCTCTCTGCTCCTACCTGAGATTCCCGTTTATGTGTCCAAGGATTGCATTAGACCTTTTGGCTACAGCATCACACTGGGAGCTTATGATCAGACATATTTTTTAGTCAAGGTTTCCCAGAATAGGAGTCCCCCAAACTCTAAGCATGGCCTACAACATTTGTTCAACAATGTATACATTTTACACTTAGCCATATTAAAACTCAAATTATTTGCTTGTGCTTAGTTTACCAAGTGATCCAGGTCGCTCTTGGTGAGTGACTTGTCCTCTCATTATTTATCACTCCCCACAAGTTTTATGTAAGCTGAAAACTTTATCAGAGATGATTTTATACATCTGTCCAGGTCACTGTAGAGCCAAGACCCGATTCCTGCAGGGCTGCATTAGAAACACTCCTGCTCAGTGTTTATTCCCCATTTACACTTCTACCCAGATATAACACGACCCAATATACCACGGTAAAGCAGTGCTCCAGGGGGGCGAGGCTGCACACTCCGGCGGATCAAAGCAAGTTCGATATAACGTGGTTTCACCTATAACGCGGTAAGATGTTTTTGGCTCCCGAGGACAGCGTTATATTGGGGTAGAGGTGTACATTGGAAACTATCAGTTAGCCAGTTTTTAATCAATGCATGGTGTGTTGTGTTAATTTTATATCATTTCGTTTTTTTCCCCCCCCAATCAAAATCTCATGCACTACCAAGTCAAATGCCTTCCAGAAGCCTAAGCATATTACATCAATAACTGAACATGAATATCGTAACCCAAGGCTGAACCCACACAGTCTCCAAAGAAGCAGCAGACAACATTGCACTGGAAACCCTAGCAGTAGACAGCTTCTGTAGGAAGTTGGGGAAAGAGCACGCCAGGTCAAGATCCTGCCCCTTTCCTACATCCTTCTTCCAAACTCAGCATATGGACCAGTGACCCGTCCTCTTGTTTAGGGGGCACACTGGGAAGGAGCTCCTTTCAAGTGCTTGACTTTGCAACCTAAATAATGTTTTTCAAACTTAGGTTTTTGCATGTAATAGTTATTGTATAGTACAGGGATCGGCAATGTTTGGCAAGTGGCCCGCAGGGGTAAGCCCCCTGGTGGGCCGGGCCACTTTGTTTACCTGCTGCATCCTCAAGTTTGGCCGATTGTGGCTCCCACTGGCCACGGTTCGCCGCTCCAGGCCAATGGGGGCTGCAGGAAGCAGCGCGGGCGGAGGGATGTGCTGGTCGCTGCTTTCCACCACCCCCATTGGCCTGGAGCGGTGAACCGCGGTCAATGGGAGCCGCGATCAGCTGAACCTGCGGACATGGCAGGTAAACAAAGCGGCCCAGCTCGCGAGGGGTTTACCCTGGTGGACTGTGTGCCAAAAATTGCCGATCTGTGGTACAGTACAAAAATTCAAACATAGTCGATGCAGTTTCACAGATAAGGTAGGAGGGAAGGAGGAAGACAGACTGGAATAGATCCCAGTTATAATGATTAATTTACTAAACATAATGGGAAATTAGACCTTTTTTATTAGCTTAAAGTGAAGCACATATAACCCATAATTATCATAAATGCAAATAAAAAATATCTTTCCTTGTTGTACAGTGCCAGGTGGTTAAGAGAAGGCAATCTGCACTTCAATAATGTTTTGTGTAATATAATTAGCTTTCTTACATATCAAAGAGAAGATACTTCAGCTTTTATACAAAGGATACCGAGGTATGGTTATTAGGGCAACCTGTGGTAGAATAGGTTCTCTTGACATAACTGTGAAGAAAGGACTACCATATATTTATCTTGTAAACAGAGAGAAAGAGACAGAGATTTTCTATTTTTTATAGGCACCGTAACCTGCGTTTCTAGTCTGTTTTACCAGAGCGGTATATAGTACTCCTTTCCAACTATCTATTTTATTTCGTATGTTTATATTTTTAAGTAACCTATTTAAATCCTATTTTAAGTGACCATTTGAAAGACAAAATGTGGTTGTATAAAGAAAGTGGCCTTCTAATAAAGAATGAGCAGAATTGTGGATCAGATCCTCTGCTGGTGAAAATCACAATAGTTCCATTTTCTTCAAAACAAACTGTATCTTCATAACACAAGGCGCTACACTAAGTAATTGCCTACAACTATCTCAGCATACAACTACAACAAGTAAGTAAACCCAGGCAATTTTTTTTGGAACAAAAAATAGTTTTTTGCATGTAATAGTTATTGTATAGTACAAAACTTCTCACATAGCTGATGCATTTTCACAGATATTGTAGAAGGAGAGTCAAGAAAAAATGCAGCTTCAGTGACATTGAAAAGTTTTGTGAATTCATGTTAATTTTGAAAAAAATATCCAAAAAATAGAAATGTTTTGTTTCAAAAATTTCAAAATAATTTTGTTATTCTTGGTTTGAACTTTTTCATTTCAAAATTTACCGTAATTTCATTTTTTTAAAATTAAACATTTTAAAGGATCAAAATTGAAATGAAATATTTTCATTGAAGCAAAGTGATTTTATTTTCAAATCTCACGTGTCAAAAACTTCATTTTCAGTCAGCCTAAAAACTTTGTTATCAGTTTCCAAAAAAAAAAAAAAAAAAAAAAAAGGTGTGTTATTTACCTAACAAGCAAATAAGACCTCACTATTCATCCCTCTTGAAAATACAGTGAACTCTCTAAGATGCACTAGAGGCATAAAACACCACCATTACCACAATAACCCCAACACATTGCCAGTCTACTGAATTACTTTTTGAACCCATGTCTGGTGATTGACCAAGCCCTGCACAATTGAATGGGGATTATTTTAACTCAACCTCCAAGTCCCCCTAAAACATCAGTCATACAGAAGCAGCTTTGCACATGGAGTAATTTATTTTTCTTCCCCAAATATAGCCTATACCAAACTGACCTGTTTTAGAAATTTAGAGAAAAGCAGCAAGGAACATGAAAGGTTTCTGACAGCAAAGGAACAGATAAGCTCTCTATTTGGCTGGCTCCTTCTTAAGCCAGTTTAGTAGAGCTCCTTGAACCAATCCAGAGTGCACAGGGTTATATTAAAGCATGGCATTGTAGGCCCAAGCTCCTTGGGTCTCAGCCTGAAATCAGAATCTCAGTTTTCATTGGGAGGAGAAAAAAAAGTTGCCACTCTTACAACTTGGAATATTTTGAAAATGTGACCCAAGTGTAACTGATGTCTGCATGAGTCTGCAGAGTGATGGAAATAATATCTGCAAGAGATGTGAACTGCCCCATTCATCTTAATTTTGAAGCCTGCAGCTCCCTCCCGCCCCATTAAAATGGCATAGTGCCACAGAATACAGGAATGTACATTAGGGCTGCCAAATTTCTAACTACACAAAACCGAACACCCTTGCCCCGCCTTCCGGGGGGGTCCGGGCTGGCACAGGGGTTGGAGTGCAGGAGGGCTCCAGCTGGGAGTGCGGGCTCTGGGGTGGGGCTGGGAATGAGGGGTTGGGAGTGCATGAGGGGGCTCAGGGCTGGGCCAGAGGGTTGGGGCACATGCTGAGGTGTGAGATCTAGGAGAAAGCTTGGGTGCAGGAGGGGGCTCAGAGCAGGGGCCAGGGGTGCAGGCTCTGGGAGGATGTTAGGGTGTTGGAGGGGGTTCTGACCTGGGGTATGGGAGGGGGTTTGGGATGCAGGCTCTGGCCAGGTGGAGCTTACCTCAGGTGGCTCCCAGAAGTGTCTGGCATGTCTGGCTCCTAGGCGGAGAGGCCAGGGGGCTCTGCGCGCTGCCCCCGCCCTGAGCGCTGGCTCAGCAGCTCCCATTGGCTGCGGTTCCTGGCATGGACTAGGTGCCGGACATGCTGGGAGCTTCTGGGAGCCATGCGGAGCCAGGACAGGCGGGGAGCCTGCCTTAGCCCCATTGCACCACTGACCAGACTTTTAATGGCTTGGTCAGTGGTACTGACTGGCGCCACCAGGGTCCCTTTGCAACCAGGTGTTCCAATCGAAAACTGGGCACCTGGCAACCCTAATGTACATAAGGACCCACAGTTTCTCGTTTAAGTAGTGCTAGTAGGCTTCTGGATTGTCTTAATCTGGTTTTGAGAGCCCCCAGTATCTTCTTCTATCTGTCCAATATCAGCTCTCAGAGGCACAAACCCTATGGGCAACTCATTTGCATAAATGAGTACTGATCTTGGTGCCTACTTGTCTGCATAGAAAAAAAATAGACTATTTTTTAAAAAGATAGTTTTAGTGATACTGAAAGGTGCCAGATTGAGAGCACCTGACTCTTACTACATAGAAGAAAATACAAATTCAAGACCTCTGTCATTCCAAAAGAGTAATAATATTTTAAAACAATATTCTTCCATCACAAACACCAGCTCTGTCATAGTCAAAACGGACAACTTTTGTGACAGCCCTAACACAGAGGTCAGGACTGAATGAATATGGAAACTGATCTAATGCTCGTCAACTGAAAAGAGACTTGAGACATGCAGAGGGTGAAGTGTGAGGAACTTGCACTGCTACCTCAAATGTTGCACGTTTTGTGGATAAGCAGAGAACTTCAGTAACCAGGACTGCCAATCCAACACTTGAAAAGATATGATGCTCTTCAACACTGATCCTGAAAGGTCCAGAGCATTCTCAATGGCTTAGGGAGAATAAAGCAGCCATAGGCCTTTTTGAAAAAAAAAAAAAAAAAAAAAGGAATACTCATAGGAATCACTATGTTTAAAAAAGTTAAGGATACAAGATCAGCTCTCAAAAGAAGAGCTGGGAGAACTATTCATAAATTACCAATGTATTCAATAGATTTGTTCAGTTTTGTTTGTTCCAACTTTATTCTTTATTTGTAATTGTTCCATGAACGATCTGTGACCTTGATCATATGCAACACTTATGCAGATGAGTAACTTTATGTACAAATAATTCTATTTAGCCTAATATTAAGCATATGCATACATATTTTCAGGATCAGACAGCACCTATGCTAATACAGTCCAGCTTTTGGGTTGTTTGTGATCTATGTTCTTTTCTTTACTATCATTGTGGGATTGGGTCACCTCAGTCACATGGCACTATTTTTGTTTATTAATTGAATGCATGTATATGTAGCAAAGAGGCGGAAGAAACTATCAAGTCACTGGACATTTGATTCTCAAAAGGAAAAGGATAGAAATAATGACATTAGAAGGAGTTAGGGTGACTGGATATGAGAATTTTCGGGATGTTTAAAAGTTTTTCCTCTTCAAGCCACTTGAGTTAGGCCTTGCCCGAGAAATTACAGATAAACATATTTGGTGATCTTATTGGCTGGGATCAAGTTTAATTGTACATTTATGCAACAGAAAACTGACTCTTTAAAAAAATCTATTATAAATAGCATGTTCTGATTTATTTTAAAGACTCTTTAAAAGTATAATGGTTCTTCCCCGATGATGTTTAGAAGGGAGCTTAGGAAAGACTCCAGAGTAGCATTGCTTAAACTACAAACCTAATTTTAAAAATACATAGAAAACTTATGTTTGATGGAGAAAAAATATTTTTTTAATTGCACAGCATTCATAATAAATAAATGCAGATAGTTTAGCAGGCAGCTCTCTGAAATATGCTTAAATAAACTCATAGGAAAAGCTTACCAAGCCTAATATTCCAAAGGAGCTTATGTATTTCTGTTAAAATCTATCCCTTAAGTCATTTCCTAATGCAGATCAAAGACCCACACACTAATTTAAACTGGAAAATAATATTATGAGTAAGATTTAACGGGTCCAGATTCCTTTTTTTAAAGAGTGTATTTCACAGTACACTTGATATTCTACATCATCTGGGTCTTTTAAACTACGTATTAACATCAATCTTGCCTTTTCTCCCTTTTGCAGCAGATGCTTTTCCTTCTATCTATAAGACAAAGATGCATGCAATTTTTGGTACACAGAAGGTCACTAAAAGGAATGGAGTAGCTAGAATAATGAGAGTATCTTGTTTCCCCGTATTATTATTGTTTGGAACCTAAACATATTTTGGGGGGGGAGGGTAAACTAATAAAGTAGAGTTGGGAGGAATAAAGGGAACAAGTCAAAGTTCTTATTTGTATGTTTGGGTTTTTTTGCCCCTCCCCCACCTCCCACAACATTATCATGCACGAAAACATATGGGACATGTGGGACATATGGACCAGAATCTCTTATGATGTGAATGGCCATAAATCATTTACACTTGGTGATAATCTAGCCCAGGGGTCTCAAATACATAACCCTCAGTGTTATGTTCTGCAGCCCGCGAGCTCCTCGCGGCCCCCCGCCCTCCCCCAGCGTTTACCTAAAGTGGCTCCGGGCCGACGCGCACCGGGGGCAGGGCACACTGCCTGCCTTGCTCCCGGTGCGTGTCGGGCCAGAGCCCACCCCCTGAACCCCTCCTGCAGCCGAACCCCCTGCCCTGAGCCCCCTGCCGCACCCCAACCCACTGCCCTGAGTCCCCTGCTGCACCTCTCCTGCACCCAACCCCCTGCCCTGAGCCCACTGCTGCACCCCGCACCTGTCCTGCACCCCAACTCCCTGCCCTGAGCCCCTTGCTGCGCCTTGCACCCCACACCCCAAGCCCCTGCCCTGAGCCCCTTGCCGCACCCTGTACCCTGACCCCCTGCTGCACCCCACAACCCAACTCCTTGCCCTGAGCCCCCGCCACACCCCACACCCCTCCTGCCCCCCCCAGGGGCAGGGAGGGGGCGGAGTTGGGGTGGCAATTTCAGGGACAGCGTAGGAATGGGGGCAGGGAAGGGGTGGGAAGAGGCGGGGCCGAGGGTGGCGGGGGGGGAGGTGTCAGTAAATTCAGCCTTCGTGCCAATGTACTAGTCCTCATGTGGCCCTCGTGGTCATTTGAGTCTGAGACCCCTGATCTAGCCCATGAGGTAAATAGTAATTTTGTAAGCTAATGAAATAAAGATTGGATTTTGTCAAAGTAGCATGTTTCACAGCCACAAAATAAGTCATTGCACATTGTTCGGTTGAAAACTTTAACATAATATTTCAGATCTTTTGAGCAGTACAAAATATTTCTATTACACAAAAAGCTCACTCCTTATTTCCTTTGCAGGAACCTGTCCTGTGAATTAGCAAAACAATTCTTCCCAATGCAATATTGCCTCTAAAGAGCTGTAGAATTATCTAGGAAAAAATAGAGCTGTCTATATAAATCCCACAAACATTCTCTGTTTGTAAGACTGCACCTCTTAATGTTTAGTAACCACTTCAGCATGTTTTAAGACAACATACTGCTTGTATATATGAGCTGGTTTATAGCCGTATATGTATATAGACATTTTATATTTATCATCTTTTTACATCTGCTGTCATTCTTGCTTTCCCAGGATCCTTCTGAAAATGAGACATAGGACTGTTAGGAATATTCTTTTTAAAAGTTACTTCATGAAGTGAAATGTACATAGTGGGTATGAAACACATAAAAGTCTCTTAATCCTCAAAACCTTCATTTCTAATTATTATTAAATTGCTTTTTCCATCCTACTGGTGATTTTATTGAAAATTCAATATTTTTTAAGGGCAGCATAGTAGGGAAATGTTGTGCTTACAGGTACATTGGGTTTTTGCTCATTAGATGAATCTGGAAGGTAGGATTCCAACTTGGCTTACCTGGACAGGCAGAAAGACCAGATGCAAGACTTTAATGCTGGGCACCATTAATCCACTTTCTGAACTATTCAATCTCTCCCAGTATATACTGCCTTCAAAATCAGCAATTAAATATAAGAAGCAATTACTGTACTCACATAACAGAGAGCTATCCAGAATAAAGCACAAGGCAGAATTCCAAAGAATTTTAGCTCCTATTACAAGAAACTTCACAGAGACGACACCATTCAGAAGCAGATTCAGGATAAAACAAGTTTGCACTAAGCAAATAGAACATCAGTCTGGGCATCTGGTGTGATCAAGCAGAACTCCCATTGGCTTCTACAGGAACTGCACCCACTTATTCTGGGTTCAATTGGTAAAAAATATTTAAGAGACAGTTCCACTATTTCCAAGGACTAACTGAAGCTCGGGGAGCACTTTCAGTATATTTTCTTATGTCTGCTATGTAAAACAAGGCTTGTACTGATTATGAAATTTGTGTAGTGTTCCTCAGTGAACATCCACAATAAGAACCTTGTGAGTTAGGACATGGCAGAAAGTGTTAATGTACAGTAGCGTCTTACCAGGGAAAGCTGTCTCAGCAGCATGATAATCTTATAAAATAAAGCAGTCCTCCTGCTGCTTTGGAAATTCTGTCCTGAGTGGTAACTATGATCCCTCTTCGAATTCTCAGACTGACCTCCAGCACAACAGAAGGGCCAAGAGGGAGTGTGGATCTCTTATTTAAATAGATCTGTTACCCTGAATTGGCCGCACATCACTTCAACTTGTGACCAGAGTTCATCTGACTACACATCTCTGTGGAATAGGCCTAGCATAGCTGCTTCTCTTTTTTTGAATTGTAGAAAAAATAATTTAAAAACAACTTTCAAGGCAATATCCAGATATTCTGTAAAAAATAAAGTCTGACCTCTAACAGGAAGACAAGTCTTCATTGAGATACAAAAAACACCAGTCGCTTTTTAAGTCACAGACCTCTCCTAAGGGCTCTTCTTCTCTACCATGCTAAATTGACACCACTTCATTGATGCAGTGGCGCTGATGTAGCACATCGGGTGAAGATGCATTATTTCAATGGGAGAGTGCTCTTCTGTCAACATAATTACTCCACCTCAATGAGAGGCAGAAACTATGTCGGCGGGAGAGCATCTCTCAGCGACATAGCGAAATGTAGACACCACTTTAAGTCAATGTAACTTACATTGCTCAGGGGGGCAGTTTTTTCACACCACCGAGCGACGTAATTTGCATCAACTTAAGCAGTAGTATAGACAAGCCCTAAGTCGTAAAGTAGATATTGGATAAAAATAATATGTCATCTATGAGATATCACAAAGAAAATTGTCCCAAGTGCAGTGAAATGTAAAGATTTCTGCATTTCTCTGGACAGATTTCCCTTTTCACATAGCTTGTGTGTGAGCAGTTCCCTAAAGTAGGCTTCTTTGGCCTTCAACTTGGGTGAGTGAAAGGAAATGCTAAGCGCCCCAAAGAAAACTCAGGTCAGCATCCATTATTCTATGAGTAGTACCTTTATAGGAACTTTACCCTGAAATTGGAGCTTGTAACCAGGCCAGACACCTCCCGGTTTACGGTGATGCTACAGGCATCCTTCGTCAGTTTCCCCCTTGCACTGTTGTAAAAAATAACCCTTCTTGGGGATTAGTTTTATTAATGTAAAATAAATTACCCATGCAACTCGAAATTCCCCAAATCCATTCCTAAGGCCATACAACACAAGATTTCTCTTCCACGTATCCCTGCCTGAAGCAACTCCCTTGGTCTCAAGGTTTTCCCTGCAGAAACTTTTCCTCACTCTCTGCAGACTCTGCCACAGTTCCCTGGGCTTCCCCCTTCATTGCCGCCACCTGCTGCCATGAGGTAATTACTTGATTCAACCCAAGCACTTTTTTTTTATAAGTGCCATATGGCTTATAATTTCTATAATTACTGAAAGATTTCTTTGACAATTTAAAATGTATTTCACTTCTGTTTCAAATGTCTTTTTTCCACATGGTTAATCTTCTTTACATTGAAATGTGTTCCTTCTCCATTCTTATTCTCCTTGGCCACATCCCAGCCTGCAGCACTGTGGACCCCTCCATTCTGCTTTCATACCTAGGCATCACTTATTTCCTCCTGTCTGCTCCCACTTATCATGTTCATTCTTTCTCTGTTGTTTTTTCTTACACCTAAAGAACCTATCTGTATGGATTAATATTTGGCCTATTGCTCTTTTCTCTCTGCCTTCTCGCTTACTGTGACAGAGATGACAATTTCCTGCAATATCCTTGAAAAACTCTATTGAACTATGTTTAGGTATCTTTGGAGTCCTCATTGTATTAAATGAAAGATTAAGTGTTAATGTGGGCCTGAATGATTAAAGGACTATGATGAGTAGTGTGGCTGATAAGAATGGAACATGAAGTAGATTTCCTGAGGAATATCTATCAGGAGGTGAATGCAAATTTCCCACCCCCAGTTATGCAAAACCCAGACATTTGAAACTATGCACTGAGGAGAAGTCCACTGTCTGATTACTTGTTCCTGGAATCTCAAGCTGAAAGGCCCAGCTGCATGAAAGAACAACTGAACTATTAATGGTTGTGCTAGTTCTGAGCTAAGGCTGTTACGAATTGGTCACCACAGACAAACTCCTTTGTGGAGTGTGAAGGACTGACTTCTACCAGAGCCCTTTTGTTGGAGTTGGGGGTGATCTCTGGTAACTTTATTAGCATGCATGTAGGTTCTTTCATTGTTTTAGTATGTTTTCTCTGTAACACTTTCACTTTAACAATAAATTTGCATGCTTATAAAGGCTGCATGATAACTCATAACTGCTGACAATTTAGTTGTTCATAGACTTGAAAGACAAAGCAAAATGCAGATGCTGGCATCTTTAGACTGTCTGACTTGCTGGGGATATCACAGAGTAGGCAAGGAACTGCAAACTGGAGAATCTCTGGTCAGAACGAAGAGAGACCTGGATCTCTACCCAAGAGATGTGATGATTGAGGAGATACGGACTACAGTGGGTGCCCTCAAGGGACCACAGAGGGGGAACATGGGTGCAGTTGCCCTTAAATGGTGGAATGGGTGGGATCTATGATAGTGTGAATTGACATAAGTGCCCAAAACAATGGAAACAAGTACCACAGAAGGGAAAAACACAGAGGAAAGTCTCAGTCCTTTCAGGAAAGGAATAGCAAAAAGAAAAACAGGGGAAATGAGTTTTGAACAGCTGAAGAAAAGTCAGCTGCTCCAGCGATGCAAAGAAAAGTAGTGTTGCACTGAGGACAGAGACTCAGCTAGTTGACTTGCTTTATTCTGATGACCAGAAGAGGATAGTTCATGTTTGCAGGGAACATCCAGCCAATGGCAGAGGAAATCCTGTAACCAACACTGTGGAGAGAAGCAGGGACGAGGCTTAATTAAACTCAGTGCAGCAAGGTTTTTCAAGAATATTGCAAGAAACTGACTTATCTGTCACACTGTCTATTTTCTATCCACTTCTAAAGTTAGCTCTTTGGATCCAGCCCAGAATGAGCAACTAATTCAGTACAGTGAGTGGTGGTAACCAATTCTGAAATCTTGTGACTGGTCTAACTGCCAAAGTGAACTGAGTAGCAAACTCAGCTCTCCAGAATGGTTTTCTAATTACCAGTAAGCAGTATATATCCATGTATCCATTTTTATCAACAAATTATAAAGAAGATAAACTAATCTTTACCGTCTCAACCCCCAAAACCTATTAAAAAGGAAATATAGTATTTCACAGAACTATTTGTTTATTAAAATACTATATAAACTCAAGTTAATGTAACTCATCCAATAAAAAAAAAAAAAAACAGTCAGCATTTTAAATTTTAGCGGAACGGCCAAACAGTCCTCACGAATCCTTTTAGGAATTATAAAAACAACAACATTGTTTCAGGCACAAATATTCTTTCATTTCAGTTTATGCTTCTAAAAATCAAAGGTTCCATGAAACACTCATGAGAAATAACCTGCCTGCAATCATAATGAAACAGACTGGCTTTGAAACCCCTTTCATTTAACCCCTAAAGCCCTTTGATCTTCTAGTGCTATTGTATGGGTGCTAACAAGTTTCCATTTCTAACTTTCCATCATGGTTTAGGAAATTAATTTCCTTTCAAAGGATTGTTTTGAAGGTTTTCTTAATTAAGTAGAGAACCGGCATGCAACTGATATGAAATTAGCTATACACATTAATAAGGAAATAACCTGTGGTTCCAGACAACCATAGTGTTAAAAATCACCTTCCCGGGACTGAATATGTATTTATCAGTGCTGCTATAGTTTCTTTAATTAGATCTTTATCTGTTCAAATTATAAGTAGCTTAAAATAAAATAAAATAAATAAATACATAGAAACTTAGAAAATGATGCTTTTCCATGAACAAGAACAAATAAGCTCTGGATCTGAGACTGAAAATGTCTCTTCATCTGATAATCTCAGACTGAACACAATTGCATTATTATGAATTATAAAGGCTTTATGGAGACCATCCTGTTTCTGTTTCTCAGTAGACTATTAGAAGAATGTTAAGTTTCAATTTCCATTTATGCTTGTCAACTGAACTTTTTCACAAATAACCGTGAGTTTTACTCTCATCATGCCCTAATTTCAGATATGCAAACTAGTAATAATCCAGTTCAAATGTCCTTTTCTTATACTATGCAAAATAAATCCAAGTCCATATAAATAAACAAATAAAACATTCCACTGATATTATAATTAAAAATAGGGGGACAGGTCTGACCTAGGCAAAGGAGAATTTTCTAGTGGTTGGGTAGTCATATTGGAGTCAGGATTCTTAGGTTTTATTCCAGCCTCTGCTACTGACTCATCATTTGTGATGTTGTTCAAGTCACTGAACTGCTCTTAACATCTGAATGAAGGGTGATATTTTTGTCCAGTATATCACATTTTGAATCACAATGTTATATATTAAATTATGGAGTCAGGCGTCTAGAATCGTACATTCTGTGACAGACATCTCCAAAAAATGAGTAGTTCCAAAAATGGAAGAAAACGAACATTTAATCCTGTCAGAACCTTTTCACACTTTTAGCAGCAATTTGCATGTACTCTTATTTTCTAAAACCAGAACCACTCCCCAACACAGAAGTAAATTACATCTGAAAAGCCCTTCTGTGGATATAGAGAAATGGCAACCATCAATTTGCTTTTAAAAGTGAAACACCAACCAACAGGAAATAAGTCAAATTGACTAAACATAGGATGGTAACCAGCATGAGGATACAAATTATATTTTCATTAGGTAGGAATGACCTATCACAATCCACTTTGGGATCTGCTTTGCTGTAATCACTGAATACTGCAATGTCTTAACTTATTTACTCATGCAAATATTTCTCACATTGCACTTCCCAAAACTGAATTCCATGGGGCATTATCTGCATATAGTACATCTTCCCAAACAATCAGGATATACCTGTTTCTGCTGTTACAGAGGCACTGCCACCTTCATGGAGCCAGATCCAGTGTCCAGTGAAATCAGTGGGAGTATTTCCCATTTGATTTCTATGGGCATTTGGATCAGACCCAAATGCAGAGGGAGTGATGGTGGATGGAAACAATACCATTAAGTCACATTTTCCCTCCTCACACTACCCCTTTGCCTAATTTTTCTGCAGACGATTAGGAACCTTCTACTCCTTTCCATGCCACATAAAAGGAAGGGAGGTTGTGGTCCTATCCTTTCTCACAAGTTTAAATAGCATTTTCAGGGCTCATTTAAAATTGGGGAGGAGTGGGAGGAGACAGTGCAAGCTGATCCCTTAGGACTCTCTACATGATCCAAAATTTTAAAGAGTAATAAGATTGACTAATGAAGAGGATTAAGGAATTAGGTAGTCATGCTTATTACAAATTATATTCTTTAGTTCATTCCCCTACAAAAAAAAATACATATTCCTGGAGAAAAAATGGGATTAAATATCAAGCACCACCATAAAGGAAAATTATTATGGATAGAGACAAGGGAAGTTTAGTAGATTTTAGCGGTTTTCTGTGGCCCTTTAAAAATAAATAAATACATAAATAGCTTTATTTAAAATTACGGTCCTTCATGCTTCAAAGATATCCTGGTTGCATTATTATATGTAGTTAAATTCTTTTTTCTATTTTGGCCAGTTGTTTGAAAACCATAAAATGTAGATAAATACTGGGGGAAGGAATAGGGGGGAGACAGTTCAATAGGTTAATGCACCAACCTATAAAAAAACTGGCTTTCAATCTGGCTTATTTCACAAGCAAATGTAGATTACTTCAGATGCTGGCTTAGTTCCAACATTTATTTTTATTTACATCACATAATTAACTACAAATGCCAGTCTCTTTTCAAAGGGGAAATTATGCTGCAAACAAGGAGCAAACTATTTGCAGAACTTTGTAGAAAAGCAAAATAAGCACAAACTTTGGCTGATTAAAGTCAGGAATATCAATATCACTTTATAAAATGTAACAAGGATAGTCCTTTAAATGTGCTACAATTATAGTACAATTCAGTTCAGTGGGACTTTACCAGCAAGTGTTCCTTAAGTATAAATATGAGACAGTCCCTCTGGGTACACATCAGAGACAAGTGTTATCTCCACAGGAGAGGGCTATACATGGTGTTTGGTGTTTTATCCCCCTAAGTCGATTACATTTGTTACAGAAGGTTGCTAAAGGCCCTGTGTCTTACTTGCATATGAGCTGATAAAATCTATGTAGTTTCCACCATTATAAATCCCTAATTGTTAGGTTATATCTTAAAACTCTAGGGCCAAGTATGCTCTGCTCAGAAACGAGAGGATTAGGAGCTGAATTTGTCCCTCTCCTACTCTACCACCTCCCCACTCTATTTCTGCCTCTGCTCCCATTCAAAGTCCTTTCCATCTTCTCCAGCAATATGCAAAGGACTACCAACACCCTCCCAGCATTATGCCACAGGCCTGCTCATCTGATTCCCCACTTGCTTCTCACTGAGGAACCACGTTAAACTTTGCGTCAGATTCCCTCCTCTTTTGCTTACAATTCTGATCCAGGACTTTTCTACCTTATTATTTCTTGTCCTAGGAGATTAGGTAGGACTCAGCAATGAAAGGGAGGAAGACACAGGTAAAAGAAGAGGGGCTTTGTAACAGGGTAAGTTGTGCAGGATGCAACTATCTAGGAAAGATTGGGCAAAGATTCCATCCTTCCACCACAGTGCCCTACCTCTAAGGGTTCACATCTCTCAAATTCACAATACAATTTGAAATGGTAAATTTGGCACATGACTTATCAGCCATGCATATGTTTATAACTAAGTATATGCAGTCTTCATTGTGTTTGTTTACCGAGCTCCTTGCATTCCTGCTTTCCTCCCCACATACTCCTTGTATTCCATCCTCCCATATGCCGTGCCACTCAAATAAGAAAAGAAATATGGTATTTGATGTGAAGAAATTGTCTGACCCAAGAAGCAAGAGGAATTTTAAAATCCAGCTCTCAAATGGATATCAGCAATGATGGGTAAGAATGATGATACAGAAGAACAATGGGCTTTCTTTGAGATATTTGCTGGGAAGCAGCCACAACTTCACTTGGACCAGGAGGACAAAGAAGAGAAGAGTAAATACAGCCACACACACATGGAAATGATTGAGGAAAGAAAAGCCTTTAAAAAATGAGACAAGCACAAGTGCCACAACCAGAAGAACTCATGCTACAACGAGACTATGTAGAAAAAGAGAAAGAAAGATTAGAGAATAGCTCCACAAAAATAGTGAGAGAAGCTGAAGATGAATCACTAAGCGGTCACACCAAGACACTATTTCAGGTGGGTAGGCAATTGTCATCACAGTTTCACAGTCACAGTGGTATCATAAAATTGAAAGATGGAAGATAGTTAAAGGAAGCAGAACAAAAGGAATGATGATGAGAACAAGTACTCACCCAACCAGAGCTAACAATTCCAACTGATGGATGTGAAGAAGATGAAGAATTAAACATCTCACTGCTAGGAATTTCAGAAGCAGAAACTGAGAAAGCAATTAAACAACTAAAAAAATGGCAAAGTTCCTGGTCAAGATAAGATCACTGCTGAAATGTTGTAGTAGTACATGAAATACATAAACTTTGTAATATAATTGGGAAGAAAGAATTCTGCCCAGAGGAAGAAAGTTGTGATAGTTTGGAAGAAAGATGTTATGTGTAAATTACCAAAGAAAGGTAACCAACTGGTTTATGATAATTGGCGAGGAACAACACTACTTTATGTACCTGGACAAGTGTTCTGCAGTGTACTATTGAAGAGAATCAGATTGGTCCTTGATGAAAAACTGTGTACTGAGAAAACAGGCTTTAGACTAAAAAGACAGTGTACATCACATCTTTACCCTGAGATGATTGATTGAGAATGAGGTTGCTTACCGGAGAAGATTAAGCTTGAAATTCATAGATTTCACCAAAGCTTTCAACTGCATTCATTGAGATTTCCTATGGAAGTTCCTGCAACTATTTAGGCTTCCTAGAAGGATAGTGTTACTGGCCAGATTCTGTATGAAGGTTCAGAATGCTGCGTGAGGACAGAAAGTGGAAAGACTGATTGGTTTGAGATCATCACTTTAGTGCAGCAGGGTTACATTTTGTCACCGATCATTTCCCGTATTGTAAAAGATTTTTGGTGTGTGAAAGGCAACATCAAATGAAGATACGAGTATAGGGAAATTTCAAGAACTTGACATTTTTCTGTTGAATACAAACAATGATGCCCTGAAAAAAGAGCATTGCCAATGTCAAATGTGAGGCTATCAAATAGGATTAGGAATCGGAAAAAAAAAATGCTCATCATTTAAAGAGAAGTCAGTATGTGACTGATAGTGGAGAATATGTCATGGTTAATGAGTCTGTATATCTTGGAAGCACAGTCAGTGCTGATGGACAACTCCATAAAGAAATGGAAGCAAGAACTTGGAAGGCAAGTGGAGGTTTTTAATGACTGACAAATATCTGGAAAAATAAGGAGATTCACACAAGAACCAAGATAAAGTTATGCAATGTCATTGTAATTTCCACATTGTTATATGCTTCTGAAACTTGGCAAATGCTAGAAGCCCACAACAGGAAAATTAACACATTCTATTAGAGATGTTTGTGAAGAATACTTGGTGTCCATTGGTGGTACAAAGTAATCAGTGCTAATGTACTACAAAGGGCTGGCGACAGACTGTAGAAACGACGATTCAAGAAAGCAAGATGAAGTGATTTGTACATGTTCCTACACAAGCCCTTAAATGGATATCACCTAGTGGAAGACAGAAAAAAGGAGGATAACAGATGACACATAAGAAAACCATTGAGAAAGATACTGTCATGGAAACGGACTATAATGCAGCAAGAAATGTGGTATTAAACAGACAGTGTTGGAAACACTGGGTTTCCTCATGTTACAAGACATGAGAGCATCTAATAAGTCTAATAATCCCCCCCCCCTTTCACAGACTCCCTGCAGCCCACTTCACCACTTCCCTTATGCCAGGGGCTATATGTGACCCATGCCCTCCTCCTCAAATGCCATTGCCCCTCATTCTCCCCTACCCCCATTACAGGGGTTTTGTGTACTCCTGCATTCCCCTCTTCTTCCATAACCAGGTCCTTTATTCTCCTCCCCCATGCCAGGGGCACTGTGTCCCTCCATTCTCCCCCGCCTTCCCATGCCAAGGACTCTATATGCCCCCATTCTCCCTCCTCCTCCCACACCAGGGTTCCCATTGTCTCCCCATGCCATGGGTTCTGTGGCCTCCTGATTTTCTACTTCCTTTCCATTCACCTCTTCCCCACATTCCCCCTCCATGTGCTAGAGGTTGGGTGCGCCCTCAATTCTCCCTTCCAGTATTCCAATTTCCCATCAAATCAATAAGATTCTTCCTTTTGATACCAAGAAAATTCCCTGAAATTTTGTAATTGATCAGTTGTGGCACTGAAAAGTTATCGTGTTACATCCAGACTGAGAGCAAACAGGGAAAATCCATCAAGTTAAGTGTAGGGCCTTGCTTTGCTCCGGCAATTAACCAGAGCTGCTAAGGAAAGCTATTTATCTATTGACAAACTGGCAAAGAATGGGATATAATACTCCCAGAAGCTGAGAGATTTACTGTCTACTGTAGGTCATGTTGGCAACCATGGGACTAAAAGTTTCCATGTAAACTTAAAACTCCAGTCTGTGCCAGCTTTTCTTATATCCTTTAGAAATACTCTTTTCACCTTAATACAATGGCTGCCATTAAAAATACAACATTTAACAATTCACTCCTGTTACTTTACAATACTTAGAATAAAATAATAATAATAAAAAATGCAACTGAGATATTGTGGTGTGGTTATTGCTGATAAAATGTTCTTTTTTTTCCCATGCTAATGGTTGTATACCATTGCTTCTTCCATCACTCTCTGCTGAAGCTTGTCCAATCTTGCGTACAGTGACACACAGAAAAGGGAGAATTGTTTTGAATCAGCATACATCAAATTAAAAATCTTCCTTAGTTTTTAATATTTCTCTGCATTAATTTAATTTTTATTCAGAGCAATGTGAGCTGTAGTTCTGGATGTCTTTGAATGCGGTACAAATGCTGGTGGATTTTAAAACTTACTTTCCTCACATTTTTCTTAACTTTTCCTAAAATATTCATGCCCAGTCATCCTTAAAAAAACTTTTCCCCAATCCAATCACTCTAGTAGGAAGAAAATTAGTTTCAGGAATGAACTGTCAGACACATGTTCAATTAACCTAATGTGTGTATATGAAACCTTAGGCCCAAACAGACCTAAAGATATAGGATGTTGTTGTGATCAGGTTATTCAGCCGCTGAGACTACTGCCTCTTTTCAGAATTCCACCAGCTAATTTAGAGTGATTTAGGTTACACATTACAAGATAGTCATGATCTTGGCCGATACAAGCCAAGATTCAGAGATGGACCAGGTGGTAACTGATCAATTCTTTATTAGTAACTAGCACCTGGAGTAGGGAACACAAACATGCATTAATACATCTGTATACTCTTGTAACACTAACACATACACCTTTTAAACTAGATTGAATCTGTTACTTGCTGAAAAAATATCAAACAAGTAAAATAATGTTAATAAAATCAATACTTCAAAGTTGTTTTGAGTCCAACATTTTGCTCTGAAAACTCAGACCATATTTAGGAGGAATAAGTGAACACTGCCAACAGCCATCTAACCTATGTGGCACTTCAGTCTCTGTGGACCAGTCTTTCAAAAGGGCTCATAACATCGGGTGTTGAGTTCTTTGGGTAATCAGTTGTGTCACAAAAGCAGCTGCTGAGTTCTGAGCACTCTTGAAAATCTGACCCTTATATGAGCACCTCTATGAGAAATGAAGCCCTCTGAATATCTGGCACCAATTGTAGGTGCTGAGCCACAGAACTGATACCAGCAGCTAGTGCAGGGGTTGGCAACCTTTCAGAAGTGGTGTGCCGAGTCTTCATTTATTCACTCTAATTTAAGGTTCCGCGTGCCAGACATACATTTTAACATTGTTAGAAGGTCTCTTTCTATAAGTCTACCATATATAACTAAACTATTGTTGTATGTAAAGTAAATATGTATGCATGTAAAGTAAAATGTTTAAGAAGCTTCATTTAAAATTAAATTAAAACCAGTGGCCAGGACCCGGGCAGCGTGAGTGCCACTGAAAATCAGCTCATATGCCGCCTTTGGCACACGTGCCATAGGTTGCCTATGCCTGAGCTAGTGTGTTTCATGCTCTGATGTTGGAGGGTTTAGAGCACTGTGTGTAGCCATTCCCTAAAAGTAAATTAATTGCTTTGTTATTCTGAAAGAAAAACATGTTAAAGTCTTGCACTTTATCTTTGAAAAGCAGCTAGTGTAAGTATGCACCAGATCAAAGTTTTCATGGTATTTTTAATGCAAAAAAATCTCACTCCTGTTGCTTAATAGGTGGCCAACACATAAAACTCAGTTTTTCAGGTGAGAAAGTTCTTCTTATTCCTTTCAAATCAATTACGGCTCAAATACAATTAATATACTGTAACAAACCCACATGCAACTAGTTTTGGAAAGCTTTATGTAAATAAGTTAAACAGTTACTAACTCATATGCAAAATGGCAAAAAAAAAAGTCAGATTTTTTTTAAATCCGCTGCTTTGGCTAACAGAATCATTTCAACTGGATGTGACCATTTGTTATCTCAACGTCTAATGATGCCAAGGCATATTTTGAAACTTTGTCATCAATAGGTTAAACTGAAAAGTGAAAGTCATTTTCTTCTAGAATTACAAGTTGTACAATAAAAAAGACTCAATATTGAATTTCTGCAGGCCATAGTAGAAGAAAACAAGGTATTTCACAAGTAATGAACTCTGAAATAAAAGTTATTTTAAAAGATAGAAGTAAGGCAGTTGGAGACCAGAAAGGAATGGAGCCATTTGCAGGACAGGTATGAAAGTTGTATGAGAATTGTTGATGAATTTGAAATGTGACCTATTTTCAAAGAAGTTTGTCTCCTTATACTACTGATCTTTTAACTGCTACAGTAAAACACTCCCAAAAGCAATCAACTATATAATCCTACACTAATGCCAGTAAATATTAATGCTGGAAGACAGGGATAGGACCTACACCCATAATTTATCTATTTGTTCCCAAAGAAAATAGGCAGTTTTAAAGGACAATGAGACATCCCTTGATGCAATAGAGACAGTCATAAATTTGGCATTCTCTTCTACAAGTGTTCACTGTTAGGAATTTATAAGGTCTGTAATTTATATTAATAATATTTTGATTAATAATATAATTTGATCCATGCTGTGTACTTTAAACTGACCCTACTTTCAGAGCTCCTGGCATCAACACACTGGAACTATCACAACACTAAAAAAAGATTACTGTTCTCTACCTCTAATCAAATCAATCCTGCCATAATACAAGGTTAGGGACTAGAATAGTAGATGACCCGATGGAGTTTCCAAAAATACACCAGAGATAGAATTTAAGATGTGACTGGAATTTGGATGAAATAAAAGGATGAGTTACTCGTAACTTTTCTCTTTTGCTTGTTTTAAAATGGTGTCATTTTAACAGCTCATGTGGTCAGATAAATATGCTAACATTTTGCCTTTTAGTGTGAGCTTTATAGCCCTTTGGATCACTACCAACTTCTGTCACACTACCTATGTGCCAAATGATCCCCTACATGCAGTATTCCACTATAGAGAACTAGAAACACCATGAGTGTGAACTCCCGTGTTTACATTTTCAAAAGTGATTAGTGATTCTGGTGCCTTACCTTTTGGGTACCCAACTTGATATACCTTAAAAGGACTTAATTTTCAGAAAATGCTGAGAACCCACCCTCTGAAAGCCAAACACCTCTAAAGATGGTCTGATGTTGGCCATCAAAAATTGCTAATCACTTTTGGAAATGTAGAGCATGGAGTTTCCACATCATTCCTGGGAATCTGAGTATGAGGAAAGGAATGGTTTACCATACACCCACACATAGAACTGCATTCATATTATTGGTATTGGCTAATAGATTTCTTTCCTGTTTTCCATCTATTTCTCAATTGGCTGGCTAGATTTCTTATGGTTCCCAGTTCATGTTGTCTTTACTTCACAGTTCTGACCTCACTACAACTTACTTTCTGTCTCTGAGTTGTTTGCATATTACTGCAAAGGACGGGAGAGAAAAGATCAGTCCAGTATTCATTCCATGGGATGCAGGTTTCTGCTAGATGCTAAATTATAGCTGTATATGTAACACACTGATGCAATATGTGTCACATCCTCCTCTAATATCTGGTATACATAAAAGAATAAGAGCCTACTACTGTTACCAGCTGATGAAATTAAGTGGTAGAGGCCAATGTATTTAGAACTAAGGCTCCTGGATATAAAACTCACTGAGGATACAAGCAGGGGATTGTTACCTATTCAGTTTTACCTCTCCAGTCTGCTCAAGAAAATTTAAAAGCTTATATAGTTAAAATCAAAACAAACAACTCCCCACAAAAACTAAAACCACAGACTTATGTTAAGTTTAATTGATTTTCCAGAAAGTTAAAGTATGGCCAAAAACATGTGTCTAATTTGCAGTGTTGTTATAGCCAGGTTGGTCCCAGAATATTAGAGACTCAAGGTGGGTAAGGCAATATCTTTTATTGGACCCACTTTTTTTTTGGTGAAAGGCACAAGCTTTCAAGATACCCAGAGCTCTTCTTCATGTCTGGTTTCTGGTCTATGACAGAAGTTAGTCCAATAAAAGATATTGCCTCAACCACCTTCTCTCTAATTTTCATGAACATATATTTTGTTTCTTGAACTAACAAATTAATAACTAATTACTGGTTTTATGTAATTTGTCCTAACCATTATATTTAGTACAATGATTGTGTGCAACTGCATTGCATTTTTTCAACCCATTGCTCGGTGAAGTCCAGTGAGAGCTAAATAGATACATAGTCATTCCTTCTCCACTAATCAGAAGAGTCATGTATCAATTACTGAAATGAGTTCCATGCCCAGATTATTCTTTACACTACAAACGGTTCAGTTTATATCAGATGTAAATATTAACATGATTAATTTGGTATTTATTGTTTTTTTAACGGAATAGGCAAGTGACCCTCAGTGGGCATGCAATGCTTGAGTGAAAAACATTAATAGCTGGTGTACAACTTCCTATTCCTAAATGACTGGCTTTCACTATATCACTACTTAGGATAACTTTTGGCTTCATTTTAAGCACCTGCAATTCCCACTGACACAACACATCTTAGGTTCAGCTTCTCTGATGAGAAGGACTGACGCCTATTCAATATTGCTGATAAAATGGTAAGTAAGTTCCTTACTATATTTAATCTCTCACTCTCAATGTCTATTTAAAGACTCCCATCTTTCCAATTATTGTCATGAAAAATCCGATTTGTCATTGCATTCCTTGATTATGTAACTGAAAATACATATGCATAAGGGTATGTAGACAACAATTGTTATTCATTGTGACAGCAAACTTACACAAGTAAATGCATACAAAATAAAGATGGCCTATAAATATGGTATGATTTAAAGTCTAGGAATTGTATGCTAATTAAATCAGTGGTTTGGCTCCAATTGGTACTATGGTCCAAGATGTCTAAAGTTATCCAAAATGTTATATCAATATGGCACTTTCATTTAAGCTTATGTTTATGTAAAAATATTTTATTAAAAATATGACCATAATGTTTTCTTTCCTACTGTAATGTACTAAAAAGTTAATATAATAAAATTGAATCCTTTTAACCGTATATCTTCACTAAAATATTACCACTTGAATAAACAGCAGGTGTTCATCTTCCTGAAATAATTATCCAGTCTCGCCTACGCACATGAGAAACATCAAGTAGTTAAACCTAAATAAAACTTAAGAGCAATTATATTTTTGAACTTACATAGACTATTGGGGTTTGTTAAAATTCAAGCCCTTTGGTAGTGTATCTTTGCTGCTAATGCTTAGTTTGTTAGAAATATTTCTTTTGATGTTTGTAAGTGTGAATCTGCTAAAAGGCAGATATCTGACAAATTTAAGAAAAAAATGTATAAAGGATGTGATACAGAACTGAAGTATTGTTTTGTTTTCTATTCAACATACAATTTACTTCTCTGATAAAAATGTGAAGTCTATTTCCATAAATTACATTCCTGGAGATAAGACAATATGCATATGTTCTTTACTGAATTGTTCTATTTGACTAAGGGAAAGGCCTATTCTGAAACTATTACTATTTGAGAAAATACCACAAGGCAGACACTTATCATATTAAGCTAATTCGTTTTTATAACACAAAATACCATATTTGATCAGTATTTATCTAAATTGAATTAGGTTTGTGCTCTGGAGGTTCAAAAAACTTAAACTGCTGAGATCAGAAGATCTCTGGGTAAGTTCAAAAGTTTGCCTCTTTTCACCAACAGAATTTGATCTAATAAAAATATATCACCTCACCCACCTTGGGACCAACAGGGCTACAAGAACACTGAAAACTACAATGGAACATATTAACTGCTGATGTTGTTTGTGTCTGCAAGCTAGTACTAATATTACAAAATGAAGGAAATTAATTAGATTCTGAAAATTGATTAGCATTTTTGGACCATTGCAACAGTTTGTGTGGCACAATTTGTACTAAAAACTGATTCATGGTTTGTTTGGGGGTGGGGGGTAAAAGTGTTAGATCAATTAAAGTCAGTGTGCAAGGGATTGCACTAGTGCAAACACTGTGCAGCAGATGACTTCAAAATGTGAGAGATATCCATGCCTACAGATTTATTTTGTGCATATTTGGTGCTGAATGTCTTCTTTGTTTAGTACTTTACACTATCCTCAAAAGGAGCCCACGATACAATAAAACCATGTTTTAAGTTAAAAAGTGACTCAGTAAAAGTGGCATTTTTTTTTGTCTCAAAGTCTATGTAAAATGTAAGTCCATTTCCAAGTAAAAAGGTGTTTTCTTTCAAATTGGCAGCCCTTCAAACTCTATGTGGGACCTGGCAGTCCAGCTGGGTTCTTTCTTCTCATCCATCATTTACAATAAAGGAACTCCAGGGCATAGTCAGCTACAAATGTGAAACTCCATTGTCCCTAAATTATGCCTTTGGTGACATTGTGAAATCCCATTTCATTCGATGAGTTTGCACAGGTGTAAATGATTATTACATTCGAAGTGCAAGACCAAACAAGGTGATGGATGTTCAAAAAAGAAGGACCTGGCTTCTATTCTGTCTTACCTGTGTTGGTTCTTCAGTGCTAAGGGAAGTAAAAAGTGAAAATAAAAACATTAAACTTGCCTTAATCTGTAAAAGCAGATAAGTCTCTGAGTACACATCAGGAACAGATATATTCACAGTAAGAAGGTGCAATTTTACAGTCACTCTTGAGAGAAGAATAATTTTAAGTACTGCCACGTCCTTGCTTAAAATAAGATTGCTTCATACACAGATGATAGCAAGGAAAAATATCATGTTCCTGGTAGGGTGTGACTATGTTAATGAGATAATGTTATATTACCTTGGGAATGACTGCTAATACATACATTAATTTTTTTGTCCAAGCCTAGATACTTCCAGAAGCCTGGGCTGAATAAGTGTCGAGCATTTCTGCAGTTAATAAAAGAACTGTTTTTTCTCTCCTGGCAAACCTGACTTCTTAATGCTTATATAATTTGGAAGTGTAGACACTAAGATTCTTAAAGGCTTCTTGTATGACATTGATTTAATCTTGGAACCAGAACTGGAATCTGAGAATATTTTAAATCTTAAACTATTATCTGCAATATCTGCTTCCTAATCTCAACCAGGCAAGGCGCCTGAGAAGATTTAGGAAAAGAAAAGGCAGTATATAAACTAGACTAGCCACACCTGTGCATACAGTAGCTTATCTCCAGCAAAATACAGCTTTACATGACATTTACTTTATGGTTTGGAAGTGCAAATAATCAGTTCTGAAACAAAGGACTAAATCTAAACAGTACGGGTGATAAATAATTTAATTATCTTTCCAATTTTACACCATTACAGCCCTGTGCAGATTTACATTTAACAGATTCATTTTGTATCACATTCCAGAATTTTTAACAGAATATCAGAGATTATTTTGCCTATTAAATATACATTTTTGAGTTTAGTTCTTAGAAAGAAAATAAACACACATTTCTTATCATTGTACAATAATACAAAAGATGCAAAATATTGAAGATAAAATGAATGTGTTCCTACAAGTTGTCTACAAAAGCTAAAAAATTATAGTGAAGAATCTATATAAAAGGATTATTGATTAAATCCCTCTGGTGTAGCAGACTAGTTATTCTGGCTACTTTGCAATATGCAGCTAAATTTACGGCACTTTAAGCTACTGAATCAACTCTATCTCCCTACAAAAATGAGACAACAGACTATTCCTGACATTTATTTTATTTTAGTGCAGATCAATAAACAGACTTCAGATTATTAGCGGTGATTTGTTTACCTAATCATTCAAAAAGACTGGCAGCTAATTTTGCAATTGCTCTTGGTATCTCCCTTGATTTAGTGATGGTATTAAAACATCTGAAACCTGAAGACAAGGAGGGAATTTCTCTAAAGGTGTCCAGATACCATAACATGCCAAATTCTACTAATAAATAAGGTCTTTATGGGTTCCCACATGCCCTGTGTTCTTCTGAAATTCTGTCTGTTAACATTAGCTGAAGACACTTGCACATATAAAGTACTACTCATTACTGCAGAGCCTTCCATCTAATTTAAGAAATGCTTTACAAATGTTAATGATTAAGCCTCAAGACCACTGTGAGATAAGTATTATCTTCATTTTAATAATATTACTTTGCACTTATATAGCATTTTTCATTTAAGCTCTTAAAGTACCTTACAAATATGGATAAGCACGATTATCAATGTTTTACATATGAGGGAATGGAGGAAGAGAATAGTGAAGTGACTTTTCCAAGAACTAGGGCCAGCTCTGGCTTTTTGGCCGCCCCGAGCAAAAAAACAAAAAAACAAAAAACAGGGCGGCCAGAATGGCAAAGCAAAAAAAAAAGAAAAAAACCTGCAGTGCGACCAGAGCCAGGGTGCAGGGGGACTCCCTGCGCTGCAGATGTGCCCGAGCTAGCGGGGGGAGAGGGAGGGAGCGGGGGGGAGAGAGAGCGAGAAGGGGGGAGGTCAGGGCTTCAGCAGGGCGCTGCCATGTGGCCCCGCCACCTGTCGGGAGGGCTCTATGCTGCTCCGGTCAGCTGGGAGGGCTGCCCTGCCGGGCTTGCTGCAGGGCACTGCCATCCTCCGCCTACAGGGCGGCCGGAGTGGAACACCACCACCACCACAAAAAAAAAAAAAAAAAAAAAAAAAAAAAGTGGCCGTGCTGCCCTAGGTTTGGGCGGAATGCCGCCTCCTACAAGCTGCCGCCCCAAGCACCAGCTTGCTCGGCTGGTGCCTGGAGCCGGCCCTGCCAAGAACACTGACTATGAGGCCAATGATTTCATCACAAGAACATTATGTGGATTTTGTTCAAAGTTTATCTGATCCTGTGGATGTCTCCTTTCTCTGCTTTTCATCTTACTCTCAGGTTCCAACCCAACCAGATTCTTTCCTCATCCTTCCATAACCCTAATGCTCAATTTCTTCCTCATCCCCTAAAGGATGTCTACCCCCTGCATCATTCACCCACTGAAATGCCAAACAAGTTGATTGGCTGTCAACTCCTCTACCCACATCTTAATGTCCATAACTCCACAATGTCTTCTGTGCCACAAAATGTTATCTGCCTTTGAGGAGGTCTCACGTCTAGAACTCTGCTGTTTGCTTCTTTTTGTTGGCCCCCACCCCACTTATTTAAACCTTGCATTCTCAGGGGCTTCTCCTAAAGCAAAAGCAAAATAACCCCCCAAAATGCATTCTCCACACTCTGATCTCCTGTAATTCACAAAGAACATACAGAATCCCTAACATGAAGACTCACTAGAGTCACTAGAAACACATGAATCCCTCTACCCAAACAATATCACACCCTGCCAGTACCCTACCTATTGCTTTAGAGAAGGCAAATTCCATCCCGAATGCTCCTTGCCAAAAGTCTGAGTTAGATCACAAGATAAACCATTCTTTGCTGTTCCAGTTGAAAAATTGGCATATGCCCTGAGACATGATGATTCATATCCTTTTTCAAGCTAGCTAATGTTACAAGAAATGCTATCCATATTCAAATAAATGATAAACCTTACCAAATTATTTGTTTCAGTTATATCAATGGCAATGAATTCCACAAGTATATTATACACAGTGCAAAAGATAACTGTCTATGATAGGGTTTTACAATCTTCCTTGGAAGCAGCTGGTATGAGCAACTGTTGGAGACGGTATTGCTCTATTTGGAACATTTACCTAACCCTCTACAGCAGTTTCTATATAATAATATTTTGTTTTTAATCTTTGCTGGAATTTTCCAGATTACCAGTCATGCCATCAAATGCTTAGAACATGTCCATAGAATACATTCATTCCTATGCCGCTAAGAAGGTCCACAGCTATGGAAGGAGGCTTGCTGTGGAGGATAGCTGCCTACCTTTGCAATCCTCTTTCTGCTCCAATGCTGCCCTATGCCCCCCAGCTGGGCAACAAAATATTTTTCAGTTTCTGTAGCATGAATATATTTTTGAGACAGCAACTTTAAAAGAAGGAAAATTATGAAGCCATTTGCACAGCCCCATAAATTCACTGTTCTGCAAACCTCTGCCTGGTCCAGGTAAAAGAGGGCTTTTCCTGCATGAGCATGGACCTAAATAGTCCGCTCTTCTCTTCTGGTCACCTGAGGGGCATGAGTCAACATCCCCCTGCTGACCTGGTCTGAAGCTGCTGCAGCAAGTCTCCTTCACGCTATGGAGCCCTTTAAGGTGCCACACACCTTTTTCTACAAGCCAGAAAACGGTGTATGAAGCCACTTATAAACAAACCAATTTCAGAAAAAAGAAGAACAGGAGTACTTGTGGCACCTTAGAGACTAACAAATTTATTAGAGCATAAGCTTTCGTGGACTACAGCCCACTTCTTCGGATGCATATAGAATGGAACATATATTGAGGAGATATATATACACACATACAGAGAGCATAAACAGGTGGGAGTTGTCTTACCAACTCTGAGAGGCCAATTAATTAAGAGAAAAAAAACTTTTGAAGTGATAATCAAGCTAGCCCAGTACACACAGTACTCACCAGCAACCACATATCACTGAACAAAACCACTAACCCAGGAACCTATCCTTGTAACAAACCCCGATGCCAACTCTGTCCACATATCTATTCAAGTGACATCATCATAGGACCTAATCACATCAGCCATACCATCAGGGGCTCGTTCACCTGCACATCTACCAATGTGATATATGCCATCATGTGCCAGCAATGCCCCTCTGCCATGTACATTGGCCAAACCGGACAGTCTCTACGCAAAAGAATTAATGGACACAAATCTGACATCAGGAATCAAAATACTCAAAAACCAGTGGGAGAACACTTTAACCTGTCTGGTCATTCAGTGACAGACCTGCGGGTGGCTATATTACAACAGAAAAACTTCAAAAACAGACTCCAAAGAGAGACTGCTGAGCTAGAATTGATATGCAAACTAGACACAATCAACTCCAGTTTGAATAAGGACTGGGAATGGCTGAGCCATTACAAACTTTGACTCTATCTCCCCTTGTAAGTACTCTCACACTTATTATCAAACTGTCTGTACTGGGCTAGCTTGATTATCACTTCAAAAGTTTTTTTTCTCTTAATTAATTGGCCTCTCAGAGTTGGTAAGACAACTCCCACCTGTTTATGCTCTCTGTATGTGTGTATATATATCTCCTCAATATATGTTCCATTCTATATGCATCCGAAGAAGTGGGCTGTAGTCCACGAAAGCTTATGCTCTAATAAATTTGTTAGTCTCTAAGGTGCCACAAGTACTCCTGTTCTTCTTTTTGCGGATACAGACTAACACAGCTGTTACTCTGAAACCTGTCAATTTCAGAAAGGGATTCTGGCAAGTTCTTTTAATGCACAAAAATGCATTTGTGATGTTATGTGTTCTAAAAGAGTGCTACAAATGCTAAAAAGTCTACTTCATTGTGCAATTAAATTCAGAACCCAGGCATTGACATTCTTCTTATTTAGTAGTTTTTATCTTCTAGTTTGTAACGTCCATTGCTTGGCTAATGGGGACTAGGTGCTGGGTAAGTAGAGTAGTGCAACTTTCCTGAATATTTACTTGAACACTTAATGGATTGTGTTCTGTATCTGTGTGGCTGCACAGGCTAATAAGGCTCCCAAATCCACCCATCTGCACTGCTGTCTAGTATCCACCCATATTGTGGCTCTGGCAAGGAAAAGAACATGTGGGCGCTGAGTTCTCCAATGGTGTCTCCAACAAGTAGAAAAGGAGTGGGCTAGAAGTGCTCTATGTATTATCCAGCGCAGCTTGTTCCACTAAGGATTTTACCTAGAGGCACAATCTAACTCTATATGAATTAATTTTGGCCAAGTTTCCCCTCCTTTTTTAGTTTGCTTTCAATGAATGTTAACAGGGTTTAGTTTTACTGGAACAAATATTTGCAGAAAGAAAAATTCAAAGTTGCATTCCATGAATACTCATGAAAAAGAAATGTTAAATGTGTATGTATGAGGTTTGTGTCCCAGAAGTGATTGTGTACTCGTCCAAAAATTGTTCACTACTTATCCACTGTCAAATAATGAATACATTTGAAGAAGGTTCGATCAGCTCATGGATAATTCCAGAAGCAGAAAAGTAAGGCTAAAGTGACTAAATAAATTCATCATCATGAATTCTTTTCTCAGCTCTAGTAGGCATGACCTTCACTCATTCAGCTCACATTAAGTTCAAATGTTTTTTCTGAAAGGACCTATACCCACACTGTCTATAGGGCTCCAGCCCCTTTCCAACTTTCTTAAGGTAAATTTCACAGTTTTTCATCTAAAAATTAAACTGAGTCCTGATTATGCATCCTTCCCCATGGATGCAATGGCAGGAACAGGGTCTTAAAGGATAATCAGGATTGCCACAGTACCTAAGCAAAGAAGATTGTCTTTGCTATACCAATGAGTCTATGAGCACCCGCCAAGAAATATGCAACTTCCACTGAGTAGTAGTTACTTCTAATTTATATCTGCATTTTTTACTCTGATTCAGCAAGTTATTTAAACACATGCCTAGCTTTAAACACATGAATAGTTCCATTGACTTCAAACGGAACAATACAATCTTGGAATCAAGGCTTCAGGGTGGGATTCTTAAAACCACCTAAGTGATTCAGGAACACAAGGAACACATATTGAAAGTCTATAGGATTTGTGCTCTTACCTCAAGTAGACACGTTTGAAAATCTGACTCTTAGTTTATAGCTTGCTCCATGGACTCTTGCCATCGATATTTACCACACAAGACTGCCATCGACACAGTGGTAGTGCTACATTTAAAGCATGCAGAATCAGGCCACACATTAGTGCAAGATAGAAAGATTGGCAGCTTCTCTTGAGCAGTGCGTGATTGCTACCATGAGTCACCTTCAAAGTTTGTTTCTTTGCAAAAAATAATTTCGCACTTTAAAAATGAGCCCCCCCCTGCAATTCAGTACACCTATACAGAAAGTATATTAAAATGAAATCTCTGACACAATCCAGCAAAAGCAAGGAAATGTAATGAATGCTAAATTGGACTATATAAAAGGAAGAAAAAAAGTAATGTTCTAACACAAAGGTTTTATTTTTACTGTTAGAAACATTTTTTTTTCATATACTGAAATGCAGTGTGTGCTAATATACAATAGTGCAGGAATTTAGTAGCATATTTCTATTGCTCGGTATATGGCATACCTCAAAGCAGGAGCAAGTATCCAAATATTTTCCCAGAATTTGACTTTATCATAGGGCCAGATTTGGTGAAAACTCTGTCTTGCTTCCATACTTCATCCATATTTTATACTGGGGAAGCCAGCTAGAGCTTTTATAGACACTGGCCTATATTCAGGCAAGTTTTTAAGACGTGTTATCCATCCTGAAAGGTCAGAAATGTTCCAAGGGAGTCCTTTCAGTCTATCAGTTAAATCTTCTGTACAACATGTGCTTTTTCATATGCATTATATAAAACAAGCATTTACTTTCTAGACCTGGGGTGGGCAAACTACGGCCCACGGCCCACATCCGGCCCATCAGACCTTTTGATCTGGCCGTCAGCTCCTGCCGGGGAGCGGGGTCAGGGGTTTGCCCTTATCTGATGTGCTAGCTGGGGAGTGGGGTCAGAGGCCTACCCTGCTCTGCACAGCTCCCAGGAAGCAGCTGGCATGACTCCCCTCCGGCTCCTACATAATATGTGGAGGCGTGACCAGGCGGCTCTGCGCACTTCCCTGTCCGCAGGCACCGCCCCTGTTACCCATTGGCCACGGTTCCCAGTCAATGGGAGCTGCAGGGGTGGTGCCTGTGGACGGGGCAGTGCACAGAGCTGCCTGGCCGCGCCTCGGAGACAGAGGAAGGACATGCTTCTGGGAGCTGCTTCCGGTAGGCACCACCCAGAGCCTGCACCCCTGAGACCCACCTCCACGCCCCAATCCCTTGCCTCAGCCCTGATCCCCCTCCCACCCTCCAAACCCCTCAATCCGAGCCCAGAGCCCCCTCCTGCACCCCAAAACCCTCATCCCCAACCCTCACCCCTCCCACACCCTGAGCTCCTAATTTCTGGCCCCACCCCAAAGCCCGCACCCCCAGCCGGAGTCCCTCACCCCTTCCCACTCCCCTACCCCCAATTTGGTGAGAATTCATGGTCCGCCATACAATTTCCATACCCTGATATGTCCCTCAGGCCAAAAAGTTTGCCCACCTCTCTTCTAGACCAAGACTCAACCATTACATTATTTTGGATACATACATAATGAAATGTTTTAGCAACTTGGCAGAACATTTTTAGCAATGTATTCATCATCCACAGAATGGTCACTCATATTGGTGATGCAAAATTAAATGTTTTGGGTTGGATGAAAATAGTTTACTTGAAAATTGTGGGGGTTTAAGATGTTCTCATGCAGGTATTTGATAAAACATTAAAATAACACAAAAGCCAAATTCATAATAAAAATATGAGATTATTTTTTTCCATGGGGAATTCCGGGCCAAAAAATTCTGCACCAAAAAAATAAAGAAAATGTATACATTCTAAAATTCTACAAATTTTGTCAAAATAACACTACATAATCACACAAGTTTTGATTATTTTGATAATTTATTTCAAAATACCTGTAAGCTAGTATGTCTAACAATACAGACACACACAAAAATTCCCCCAGGTTTAGAGAGATAAAGAAACCCCTATGACAACATAGTTCCTGTTTCTCTGCCCCTCCCCCCACCAGAGCTCAGCAGTGGAGTCCCCCCCAGACAATACAGCCAACCCCCAAAGCCCTGCATGCCCCAACAGCACAGATACCCACACCCCTTCCCCCCACAGCCCAGCCACGAACCCTACCTTGCCAGACACCAGCATCCCCTCCCTCTAGAGCCTAGCTGCAGGGTCCCCCAGGCCCAGACACCTGCATCCCCTACCCCCCAGAGCATAGCCACAGAGCCCCTCTAGCCCAGACACCCACCCCTATCCCCCAGAGCCCAGTGATCCAGAGGGAGAAACAGCCTGGTCCCAGGCTTGCGTGGAGTTTCCTGCACGCTGCCACCTCCTTCCCTCTGGGTGCACGGTGAACTGCAGCTGCTGGAAACACTCCAGCTCCTCATCCCATTCCCCCACCCCCTAGCAGTGTCTTCTATGTGCAAGCTGGGCTCTGCTGGATCCACAGGCTCCTAGTAGCAGCCAGCAGCACTGCAGCCCATTTCTGTGAGGGAAAGGAAATTCTGCGCAAAAATAATTAATTTCTGCAAAATTCTGCATTGCACAGTGGTGCAGAATTCTCCCAAGAGTAATGGACTAAATTCTAAATTCCGTACCTTATTTTCCTGTGTTATTTCTATGGAAGTAGTATCCAGTGACCCCGATTAGGGACCAAGGTTTCATTGAGTTAGGTGCAGTACATACACATAATAAAAAGATAGTCACTGCCTGAATAAGCTTATTCTAATGTATAATGCATAAGTTAATGGTGTTATGCCAGATTTGCACCAGATGGATGACTTCACAATTCTGGCCTTTTATTTCTGTGTGACTCCTGTTACAGTTAATAGGAGTGCTGCATGTGGAGGGAGGGAATTAGACACTGCTATATTGGATGTGTGTAAAATTAAAACACTTAATTGAACTGAGAATTTTATGCATTTCTTTAAATGTTTATTTACTAGAGCCATAACCCTGTTCCTCAGTTCCTTTACCGCTGCTGTAATAAGCATTTGTCCCCCACAGTAGCTATCAGCAGAATACCTATTTCATATGTATGGAACACAAGTACATCAGCGATAATAATAATAATACCTGACACTTACACAGAACCATTCCTCTTCTTGTCCTTTACAAACTGTATGTACTGATATTATTTCACTCACTGTTGAAACACAGGCGCTTTGACGGGGGGTGGAAGGTAAGAAGACTGTTCCAGGCCAGCAATGTTTGTTAGGCTGGAGAGGCTATTTTCTCAATTACACTGCAGTAAAGAGGTAAAAAATTGTATAATGTATTGTTTTGAAGCACTGGTAAAAAAAAGTGTGCTCTCAGGCTAGTTCCACTTATGCCACGTTTCAGCCTGAAGCAAATGCGTATGGCTGAGTTTTAAACCCTTGAAAATAGATTCTCAAAATGGAAGTAGTGGCATAAAGCATTGCTATTCTAATGTGAGTTTCTGTCTCTCCCCTTGACATGCCACTGTGCTGAAGTGATTGTTTTCCACACTCTGGTTTATTTTCTTGATTATATTTGAAATAGGATTATTCTGAATGCTTTAGCTAGTCCTGCTCCTCCTCTCCCTCCAGTTGCTGGAATTTGTTTGTTATCTTTTCAAATGTGATTCTTTCTCCTGCTCTTTGTTTACCATGTATTAAGCTTGGCACTTTTTATTTCTGTATGCAATACTACATACTGAAACTCCAGTGCCTCTATTTTCACTCTGCAGTTAGCCTTTTCCTCTCATTTGCAGGTCTTAAATACATATAAGTGTGAAAAGAGTGATCAGAACAAAGGGCCATTCCTATCGTGGTGACCTAGCTGTTGACTGTATTGTACAGACACAGTACTACCTTGGTCGTTTCCTGTTGGTTTATGGCAGTTATCACCATGCACCTTCTTGTGATTCAATGAAACTAAAATTATGTGCTACCACTGAAGTTCAAATATGTAAAAAAGGAGAGGATTTTCTCTTCAAGATTTAAAATGCATGTGTTCCTTCTCAGAACATACACAGAATGTAAATTAGTGAACTATACTGCCTTATCCACTAGAGTCATTTGGTTCATTCTTGTTCCATGATCTATTAATGAGACACCTCATGATCCCTCTCCTTTGAAAACATGATCAGAAAGCAAATCAGCACAAAAACTTTGCACCTTTTGAGTCAGTACATTCAGTTTTCCATACTGCTCCTTTAGACAAGTAGGTGTTCAGAGTGAGCAGGTGGTAGAGCATATGGGCCAACCCCAAATGAATAGATAGACTTTTTTTTTAATCCACCCCCAGTCAGAACCACCAGGCCCCACCAGTAGGTATGCTCCTAGTGGCTGGCCAGTCTACTGCAGTGTGCTGTGACCCCTCTGTGGGTGGAGCAACTGCTATGGTTATGTAGAGGTATAGGATATAACTGGAGAGCGAGTGCAAAGGGCTACCATTCACATAGTAATGAAAGGCTGAGAATGCTAATTAGCACATTGAGCTATCTGCTGCAGCTGGTCTGTCTTGTGTTAGGTGGATACACAGTTAAAATGGAACCTAATTCTGTAAAACAAGCGCTCCTTGCATTAATGGAGAGAAAGCCACCACCCTTGGGGGCATGCATAATCAAACATTGGGTAGATCACTCATCATGCTACACTAACCCATACTCACAGCTGAGGTAGCCCTCTGCTGGTCCCCAGAAACAGTGAGCTGCAAAAACAGCATCAAGATACCTTTACTCTTTTCCCCTAAAGTCTAGATGGACCTGAAAATTGGAACCTGTGCTCTTAAAAAGAGTAGATTTTATGTCTCAGTATGAAGCATATAGTAGGAGTCCAAAATTATAAACAGCTAATTAAAGAGATTTTTTTCTTGGCAGCAGTATTTGAGAAAGAAGGAAGAAATCCAAGGTTTCAGGAGTCAGGGGAACACACTATAAAGCAATCCAAGTACTTAGGTGACAAAGAAGTGATTAGAAGTTAGAAATTGAGTTCTGCAGTTGTCTAGTCTTTTGAGCACATACTGCAGTATCCTCTTCTGAATTAGCAGTCAGCTTGCTCACCTGGGTGGCGACTTCTTTCAGTATCTCCGGAATGATTTCATAATAAAGCTCCCAGTGCTCATTGTCTCCTCTTTTGTTCATTGTCTAATGGTTTGCTCTCATTAAGTTATACATCAACGTGCCAGGGAAAGCCTGCTTGGGACTCCCATTGCTGTGCACTACTCACATTCATCTCTTTTAGAAAATGAATTCAATTTGTTCTGTTATCTTACTCATGAAAATCTGACCTACCGAAAACTCAGAGCTGCACACAGAGAAAGAGCCATTAGTATTCATAAGTGAAACTGTGGATGTCTTTATTACTGAGCATTAGAACCTGTATACTGCAGTCTATAATGCATCTAATTCTCATAATCTCAGCACACAAATATATTGATAAACACCAGCTATGTTCATATGTAGCTGTCAGACAAGTTCAGATAGGGAATGCTCACTATTGTCCGGCTATACTGATTGAAGGAGGACAGGAGACACTGGATATGGTTTTATTAATCAGGCCGCAACTTTAGATGCCTGGGACTACCAAGAAGATAAAAGTGTACAAGGCAGGTAACTCCATGTTCATTCAATAATGACAATTCAAAAATTTGAAAATTCAAAAATAGATTCCTCCATTGCTCCCTTATTCAAGAATATTCCTCTTGAAACAGCTAGTCAGTCTCATGTACAGTTTTGTGATTCCAAAAGTAGAAGTTACTGGGACGCACTTTTTTCTTCATGGTCTGTTTTTAAATTTAGCTCTATTTACAATGTTGTGAATCCCTTTGTGGATCTAAATAGCACTCCTATGGAATAAGGGAAGTGGTCCCTTTATGTCCCACAATTTTTTGGCAGGACTAGGGAGTGACAGTGAATACTGGGCCATCTCTGTGAGGCAGAGAACAGCAGGGGCAGAGAGCCAATGATGTCACTAATGAACTGCCATGGACATTTGTTTCTGATCAAGGGAAGGGAGGTTGACTAGCTGTGAAATGGCTGCATTCAGACCTTGGGATAAACAAAGCATAAGGAGTCAAAATAGGTGCTTGGGGTCCTGGGGAAGGGCGTGTCGACTGGCCAAACCTTGGACCCAACTGCCTCCTCCTATGGGATCTATGCCCTGTTCTGTAATCCTGCTGTCTCAGGGGAGGAAAAGGCTCTCTAAAGATGTATTGCAGATGGTATTATTGCTGCTGTTGGCCACTGAAGTGGCACCTCTGCAGTGGTGTATACACCCCCAAGGAACCTAGGGCATCCCTAGAATCCTTGAAGGAGTGCAGGGTCTCATCCATCTTGTTCAAAAACACCACCCAGCCATCGCAGTGCAAATTTTCTAAGGCCTGTTATACGTTGAGAGCATTGCCTGAAATCTACAGTCAGAATGTCCTTCTCATGGTCACCAGAGGACATAACTCTAGCCAAAGTGTCTGCAACATCCAGCGCAGACTACAGTGACATCTTGGCCACTAAACAGCCTTAATGGACATACACCTGAAACTCCTCTCTGGAGGTTTCAAGCAGCTAGTCTGCAAATTTAGACATAGCTGTACAATTTACAAAGCCATTCTTGGACAAAAATGACCTCACCTTAGAACAAGTGGAGGAGTGTGAACTCCATGACCGAGGGACGTCCCATGGATTCCACAGAGTGCACTGAAAAGGATAGGGAATTGGTGGGCCAGGGCCCCCATCCCAACCATGAGATGAGTGGCAATCCTCACACTCACCACAAAGTGCTCCATAAACAGTCCCCAGTGTGGGTCGGGTGATTGGGGGGGCGGAGAGAAGATCCCGACCTTGACACCAAGGTGTCTCTGGTCTCTGGGGATAAAAGAGGAGACAGTCTTGAGGGAGTGAGTAAATGGTCTCACTCATTCATCAGCCAGAATGAGGGGGGGACCAGCACCGATGAAGGAAGTGGTACCACCAGCACCAAGTACGCCAGTACTGGAAGCAGTGTTGACCCAGAAGTCAGCAGCAATACCGAAAAAGCTGACTGTGCCAAAGTGAATGGCAGTGAAAGGTGCCATGGTAACATCCGTAGGGCCGATTGCAATGGTGCTGAGGTCCTTTGTACCGAACCTTTTACTGGCCCTGCTTCCACAGACTATGGAAATGGAACATTGGGGTCCGTTGCTGACAGACCCAAAGGTTCAGTGGCCTATCCAGACAACAGGGCTATAAACAATGGAGCCTTGGTCAAGTCCTAGATCAAAGGAAGTCAGGATGGTAGGAAAGAGGTCTGTAGCCACATGGTATGCTGCCAATGAGGAAACAGTTGGTGTTGCCATCATCCTCATTGGTACTGGACTCAACCAGGACCCTGGGGCAGAACGAGCGTTGATGTTACAGGGTCTCTAACCTCCCCACACTCAGTACCAGGTTGCAGGTAGAGGCACCCATACATCCCGTACACCAGCATTAACCCTGTGCCAGTCCACACTCTTCCTTAGGGGAGGTGGGAGAGTCCCCACGAGATTGAGAGTGGTCTTGATTGGTCTTAAGCGACCTTTTCTTTGGTCCACTAGAAGGGGAATGGCTCCTCTGTCTCTTCAGAGAGATACTCCTGGCCATGAGGAGGTAGCACTCATGGAATCAACGGGAAACCGCCAATCCAACAACTGTCTTGATGATGAAGCAGGCTGAATGGCTTGTTCAAGAAAGTGCTGCATTAGATGGAGGTCCCTAGCCACTTGCGTCTGTTTTGTGAACAACCTACAGGTTGAACACCGCTCCTTGACGTGGGCCTCACCCAAGCACAGAAAGCACTGATTGCTCCATGACATGACAGACAGTGTTTAAACCATGGTGAGGGCATCACAGGGAACCACATTACTAAATACAACTAACACAGAGTTTAATGTAGAAATTTCACTTACCAACAAAAAAACCCCAAACAAAACAGGTGAACTACACCCCAAACAAACCCAAAACAAAACAACAACAAAAATTTTGGGTTGAGAGACACGTTTCATTTGACCTGAAACAACATTTGTTTGTTTTTTGTTATGGTAAAATAAAAATGTTTAGTTTCTAACCAACAATTTTTCATATTTTTCCATTCGGCCCACAAACTGAAAAAAGTCAATCATTTGCCAAGCTCTAGTTCTACTGCACAGATTACTTTGCCCTCACAGTTTCACTGACAACGGTGCTCCAAATAGGCATTATTCTGCTCAAGCACTGCAAGGTGCAGAATTAGGCCCTATGTTTGTACCCCATCTAGCATAACTGGACCTCACTCTAAGTGTAGCCTGTAGGCACTAATGTAATACAAACAAGATTTAATCATATCAGAGTTTAACTAGTTCTTCTAACATTCAACATCTATAGAGTATCAATATTGTATGGGTGAATGTCCTATTTGAATTTGAATAGACTTTTAAACCCACACATCTTAAAAAAAAAGTTCTGTTTTGCTACCTCTTCACATGTGTATTGATTTCAGAATTTAATTTGATTAGCAAGGTGTCACCAGAGTTATGTCCTGACAACAACTGGAGCTGGAAAGGTCCTAGGGCAATTGGGGCAGTTGTGTATTTTTGCATCTGATTTAATAAACTAAGTGCTTAGAGGATCTAGACAGGTGCAACAGAAAACCCTTAGATTTAATAACAAATAGCACAGTGCATAACTTGTGAAGGAGTACTGGACACCATATACATTTCCTCTTTTTCTGAATAATTATTTATCCTCCTCAAACTAAAGCTTTGATTCTGATTTTATCTCTGCACATGCACAGCACTAGAAATGGGAATAATCTATGCATCTGAGAAACAAGTAGCACACCGTGAAAAATGTTGCTGTGCCAGGATACTGCCCTCTTCCCAAAAGGTGTATTAAATCAGGCAAGCATGTCTGATGTGCTTCTGCACCAAGGTGATAAAAAATGCATCAGAGTTTGATGGAAAGTAAGAAGCGGAAACCTTATGTACCAAATAACCACACACCCCAGTCTGAAACTAGTGCATCATTCAGGAGCAGATTTCATGAGCACAATATATAATAAACACACAAACCTCATCAGGGGCTAGATTCACAAAAGGATTTAGGTGCTTAACTGCCATTTTAGGCACTTAAATCCCAGAATCAGGACCCACTGGGATTCACACAACCTCCATTCAACTGCTGCCAAACCCTGTAGGTGCCTACATTCATTCAGCACCTAAATTTTTGCAGTAAAAGTCTCCTAAGTGCCTATGTGTCTGCCTGTGTGTGTGGTCACTACAGCCTTACTCTAGACATCCAGATGTTTAAGCCCCAATGTGATGCATGAACTGAGGGAAGAGAGGTGTTCCTCCACCTAGCTCACCTGCGTGACCCAATTTGGTAAGCATATTCAGTGCTCACCTACCAGATTGGGCCAAAATAGACAAGCTTATACAAAACAGAGGTTGAGGGGACAAGAAGGAGCTCCCTCATAACTTTTAGCCCAGTGGTTAGGGTACTCACCGGGGAGATCTGTGGTTAAAGCCCTCCTTCCCCTGAGGGGAATGAGGTATCTACCATCTGGCAGGTGAGTGCCCTAGCCACTCAGAATCCCAAGAGAAGGAGGTGGTCCCCTGAGAGGGGCATGGTTTAGGACACATCCCTCATCTTGGCATAGAGAGGCCACTTGTCTGGTTTTATACTGAACAGTCCTCTTTTTGAGAGGTTTGCCCCTGTCCAGTACCGCGACAAAACCAGATGTGATTTTGCTCAGTACTGTACAGAGGAAGCCATTTTGAACAGCACGCTGCTTCACCCCAACTGGCGTAATCTTGCATGCACGCTGCATGCTAGATCAGGCCATCAGGGTGATTGGCTCTTGAAAATGACTTCCCCTATGTGGTGCTGTATCTCTCTATGCAGGGAGCCACCAAATTGGTGAATCTCACTCTGAGGTGCCTATCTCTCCCCATTCATTATATTGGAAGCCTAGGGACCTAACTCAGGTTTTAATTCCAGCAATTGCCTAGGCACCTAAAAGTTAGGTGGGGTGATGCTGAGCATGACCCTGTCTAAGTTCCTTTGTCAATCTAGCTCCAGATATTTAGTTATTTAGGAACTGTTGACCTACATTTGATGCTCAAGTCAGGTACATCTCAGCCATTCTTTGCTTCATATTGGTCCATACCAGTACTTTTCCTTAACAAAGGCCGATGGTGGAAAGGAATAGGGACAAGCAGATGACACATATAAGCACCGTGGTGGTGTAGCTGCTGTATTGTGGCGGCCTGGCCTCCTTTCTACATATTGTGGCATTATCCTGGTTCTAATGCTATTTCAGATTAATATGAGAGCTGAAACTGGAGAGATTTGCACAGAAGCTATATAAATTTATTTGCAACTCCAGCATTTAGAAGACCAGAGTCTGGATCAATTCTGATGTACAGGAGCTGAAATTGTTTATGGAGCCTTCTCTACATCTTGGCGGGGAGGGAATTGTCTGGTCGATTGGTTGTTTCTTTTTTGTTTTTTTAAAAAACTCAAAACAAGGCTGAAGTTATTTGTTTTCCAAACAATTCCTCCCTTCTTTCAACATTTTAAAATCTTGTATTCAGTTTCTAAAACTTAATTTCCTGATGCATCAGCAGAAAACTGGTTAGAAAGACTGGAGGAAAAAAGTGTAAAATAAATCTAAAGTTGAAGAAAATAAATAAAAAGGGGGCAAAAGCACATTCCAATCCCAAATGCTGGACATGTTTTTAGCATATTATTACTTTTCCTTCTCTACTATTTAGACCATTGCCAAAATGTGATTTTACCTATGCTTCACCTAACAAAGATCTGCATTTAAAATTAAGCACTGAGGGACATTATGTAGAATTTTAGCAGATGATGCGTGCTTTGAGTTCATAAACAAACAAACAAAAGGGATAGTATTATTGTGACTACTTTTCATCTGAGAGAAATATATTCATTGTAATATTAATTTGGGTCTAATTCTTGTCTCTTTCCTCACAAGCACAGAATCACTAACTGCAATGGAACATGGGTGATTCTGCTGCCAGGGAGGCATGATTTTGGCAAAACATTTAAAGTATGCAGATCTTCTGTATGCAGCAGAGCCTTACCCTTTGGGGGTGGGGTGTCTTTCTCTATGAACCTGAACAGTTGCATTTGGGGTGGGAAAAGAAGGGGGTGCATTAGGATTGACCTAACATAATAGAAGATCCACTGACTCAGACTTTCCCAAAAGAGGTACAGAACAGCTTGGTTTACACAGTTTTGGCTAGATAGCAGCTCTCTAGCCAGGGGCAGGGCCGGCGCAACCCATTATGCGACCTAGCCGGTCGCCTAGGGCACTACAATTTGTGGGGCGGCGACCGCGGCGGTATTTTGGCAGTGGGACCTTCCACCACCTCTGTGGGGAGCGGCATTTTGGGGCGGGGCCTTCCGCTGCCTAGGGCGGCAGAAAAGCTGGCGGCGCTCCTGGCCAGGGGCATGATTCTCTGTCCCCTATGATAAATGTGGTTACTTGGGCTTGGTCAGTGGGTGCAGGGAGAGGATCTGACTTTAATCCAAGTAATTCAAGTATTATTCAATGCCATATTAGTATAATTTAGAAATAATTTTGTTCAACTCTTCCGGAAGAATAGAACGAGTGGGAGAACACAACTGAATGGAAACAGCTTATACAAAATGTGAAGAAATGCTGAAGTCTCTTTATGACAGGTAGCACACCTCATGGTGAAATGAATGAATGTCATGCTCTTGCTTTCTGTGGAGCTATGACATAGCGTAGGTGGCCTGTCACAGCCAAAAAGCTACTTGATGGAGTGCTTTACACTTAATTCGAAGGTACTCCAAGTGTCACAAAATACAAAAAATTCTAACTGCAAAATGTTGAAATATTGCAATCTATATTCTTAATCATGCCTTCTCTATAATAGACATAGGTAGAATATGAGAAATGCTGCATGAGAGAGATTGCACGCATACTATAGGTGAGGTGGGTAGCGTCACCTATTGTTAAGGTTCTCGAATACTTCATAGATTAAGACCACGTTTTCAGTTTCTTATAACTTTAAAACTGTTTGGGCTGAAATTAGGCTGAATTGTTTCAGTAAATTTCAGCCAAAAATGGTTGAGATTTTGCCAAGAATGAATTTAGAGAAAACATTGTTTTGCCCAAGTTAAAAAATTCTTGTGACCATTTTTGAAAAGCTCTAGCATGCACATGTGCTGAAGCAGAGGCTTGAGATTTGTCTGGGGCTGGCCTTTGAGTCAGGGATGTGACTTTTGTCACCCCTATGAAAATCCACCCTAATTTGGATTTTGGGAGGGAGGGAGGAATCAGTTTAGCAAATCTCTTCTGAGTATGTGCAGAGTCTTGGAGCTAAATTTCCAGAAGAGGCCATGTATACAGAACATATTCCAGCTGAGGGCTTTAGGCAGCTCAGCAGGCCTTTCCCTTGACTTCTGTGTGTTGGGCTGGGTTGAGTCCAGGTCGCCGCTGCAGTTCCCGGGAGAGCCCTGCAGTTCCAAAGATACCGATTTCTATCCACAGATATCTGCATCCACGGGTGTAAATTTGTATCTGTGCAGTGCTCTAGTCACGGAACATTTTTTGTGAGGGGGGTGAGGGTCAAGGGGTCGGTACTGTATTGGTAGGAGTTAAAATCTACCTGCACCACTGGGAAAGACACAGGACAGGACATGTTGGAGGAGACAAGGCAGAAGAGATCGAGCTTGGGGAAAATGGGTAGAAAGGTCTGATCACTAAAGCACACTCCCTCCAGAGTCTGAAATGGAAACCAAGGTTCCCAAGTTCCACCATTCCTCTGCTGTCAGTAATTACTGGTGATGCCCACTGGCAAAGTGCCCTTCCCCTCATAGTGCTGGTTCACATAATGGATGACAACTTACTATTGCTATTAGTTACTCCATTAGATCAAGTGGCAGGGGCTTATGAGTCAGATCTAAAGGTTCCAACATGATGACCTAAGTGAGTGTCAATATGATGCTAAATGATTGAATTTATGGTTTTTCCATTTATTTATACACGCGCACACACATGCACACACACACACACACACACACGCACACAAAGAAATTATTAAGGTTGCAAAGTCAAACACTCAAAAGTTAGGACATGCCAGAATTAAGGATGCCTGTACAACCTAAAATGCAGTCTCCTTGTGCATATGTATTATGATATAATCTTTAATTACATAAGCACAGTGGTGGTTTTTCCCCCCCACAAAACCACCGATGTTCAGTGCATAGGATGGGCCTACTCTGGAATTAATCAGAGCTATATAGCAAAGAAGGCTGTTGTCTGTAGAAGCCCTGTCTCATTTATTGAAGAAATTAGGTTGTGTGTACCTATTATGGTTGCTGGGAGATTGGGGGGGGAGGCACTAAACCTGGCCATAGCCAAAGGCCCTCTCTCTTAGCTGGCGTAGGGACCAGCCAGTGTACCAGTCTACAAATGACTACTGGGTACAACATAAGAAGAAAAACAAAACAAAACAAACAACAGAGACAGGATTGAGGGTCATAGGGTGATAATTAGGGAATCAGAAGGAGGCACTGAGCAGAGAGCCCCCCGCAGCACCCACTGCTCCTCAAAGGCATTTAAGGAGGCAATGGACACTGCCCAGATACATGATCAAACAAGGGATCAGAAATATCCCCCACAATTGCAGAGCTCCCCCAAGCATCCAGCTTCCTACTCCTGGTGTGATGGCTGGTTGTGATGGCCTGTGATAGGAGGAGATTGACAAGGAGGTTTCATGACTTTGTGTGGCCTCAGATGGGGTGTGCAAAAATCAGGAGGTATGGGGAAAAGTACAAAAGGATATCAGTAAGAAGTTCTGGAGGAGCCGGAAGAGGGTCTGCAGCCTGACGCACTCTAAATAGATATGCACCAGGATCTCCCTCTTGCTGCAGAAAGGACAGGTATCTGGGGAATCCATGAACCATGCAGGAGCTCCCAACCGATATCCCAGACAGGCATCTGGATTCTATCCTTGGTTCTGCCACAGAGTTCCTAGGTGTTGGGCAAGTCACTTAAGCCAAACTTTTCACAGATGGTCACTACTGTACATGTGTTTTCCTTATTTTCTGGTTGCCCAACCTGAGGCCTGATTTGCAGAAGTGCCGAGCACTCACAGCTGCAACTGAAATCAATGAGAGGTGTTTTAAACACATTATACAATGCTATATAGTGCTCATTTCCAAACTTTTCAGTGCTTGACTTTGCAACCTAGACTTTAAGATCAGAAGGAACCATTATGATCGTCTAGTCTGACCTCCAACACAATGCAGGCCACAGAATCTCACCTACCCACTCTTGTATCAACCTCCCAACCTGAGCTACTGAAGTCCTCAACTCATGGTTTAAAGACTTCAAGGTGCAGAGAATCCTCCAACAAGTGACCCTCGCCACATGCTGCAGAGGAAGGCGAAAAACCCACAGGGCCTCTGCCAATCTGCCCTGGAGGACAATTCCTTCCCGACCCCAAATATGGTGATCAGCTAAACCCTGAGCATGTGGGCAAGACTCACCAGCCAGACACCCAGGAAAGAATTCTCTGTAGTAACTCAGATCCCACCTCACCTAACATCCCATCACAGGCCATTGGGCATATTTACCGCTAATAGTCAAAGATAAATTAATTGCCAAAATTAGGCTATCCCATCCCCTCCATAAACTTATCAATCTTAGTCTTGAAGCCAGATATGTCTTTTGCCCCCACTGCTCCCCTTGGAAGGCTGTTCCAGAACTCTGATGGTTTGAAACCTTTGTCTAATTTCAAGTCTAAACTTTCTGATGACCAGTTTATATCCATTTGTTCTTGTGTCCACATTGGTACTGAGCTTAAATAATTCCTCTCCCTCCCTGGTATTTATCCCTCTGATATATTTAGAGAGAGAAATCATATCTCCCCTCAGCCTTCTTTTGGTTAGGCTAAACAATCCAAGCTCTTTGAGTCTCCTTTCATAAGACAGGTTTTCCTTTCCTCGGATCATCCTAGTAGTCCTTCTATGTATCTGTTCCAGTTTGAACTCATTCTTCCTAAACATGGGAGACCAGAACTGTACACAGCATTCCAGATGAGGTTTCACCAGTGCCTCGTATAACTGTACTAACACCGCCTTATCTCTACTGGAAATACCTCGCCTGAAGCATCCCAAGACCGCATTAGCTTTTTTCACAGCCATATCACATTGGCGGCTCACAGTCATCCTGTGATTAATAAATACTCCAAGGTCCTTCTCCTCCTCTGTTACTTCCAACTGATGCGTCCCCATCTTATAACAAAAATTCTTGTTATTAATCCCTAAATGCATGACCTTGCACTTTTCACTATTAAATTTCATCCTATTACTATTATTCCAGTTTACAAGGTCATCCAGATCTTCCTCTTTGATATCCCGGTCCTTTTCTGTATTGGCAATACCTCCCAGCTTTGTGCCATCTGCAAACTTTATTAGCACATCCCCACTTTTTGTGCCAAGGTTTGTAATAAAAAGATTAAATAAGATTGGTCCCAAAACCAATCCCTGAGGAACTCCACTACTAGCCTCTCTCCAGCCTGACAGTTCACCTTTCAGTATGACCCACTGTAGTCTCCCCTTTAGCTAGTTCCTTATCCACCTTTCAATTTTCATATTGATCCCCATCTTTTCCAATTTAGCTAATAATTCCCCATGTGGAACAGTATCAAATGCCTTACTGAAATCGAGGTAAATTAGATCCACTGTGTTTCTTTGTCTAAAAGATCTGTTACCTTCTCAAAGAAGGAGATCAGGTTGGTTTGGCACGATTTACCTTTTGTAAAACCATGTCCTTAACTACTTTCTCGATCAATTTTTGTTCCAAGACCTTGCATACTACAGACGTCAAACTAACAGGTCTGTAGTTATCCGGATCACTTTTTTCCCTTTCTTAAAAATAGGAACTATGTTAGCAATTCTCCAGTCATACGGTACAACCCCTGAGTTTCCAGATTCATTGCAAATCCTTGCTAATGGGCTTGCAATTTCATGTGCCCGTTCCTTTAATATTCTTGGATGAAGATTATCTGGGCCCCCCGATTTAGTCCCATTAAGCTGTTTGAGTTTGGCTTCTACCTCGGATGTGGTAATATCTACCTCCATATCCTCATTCCCATTTGTCATCCTGCCATTGTCCCTAAGCTCCTCATTAGCCTCATTAAAGACTGAGGCAAAGAATTTGTTTAGATATTGGGCCATGCCTACATTATCCTTAACCTCCACTCCATCCTCAGTGTTTAGCGGTCCACTTCTTCTTTCTTTGTTCTCTTCTTATTTATATGGCTATAGAACCTTTTACTATTGGTTTTAATTCCCTTTGCAAGGTCCAACTCTACACAGCTTTTGGCCTTTCTCACTTTATCCCCAATAAGGCTGCTTTCCTTGCTGATCCCTCCCATCTTCCACTCCTTGTAGGCTTTCTGCTTTTTCTTAATCACCTCTCTGAGATGCTTGCTCATCCAGCTTGGTCTACAACTCCTGCCTATGATTTTTTCCCCCTTTCTTGGAATGCAGGCTTCTGATAGTTTCTGCAACTTTGACTTGAAGTAGTTCCAGGCCTCCTCCGCCTTTAGATCCTCAAGTTCTTCAGTCCAATCCACGTCCCTAACTAATTTTCTTAATTTTTTAAAGTTAGCCCCTTTGAAATCAAAAACCCTAGTCACTGATCTATTTTTGTTTTTCCTTCCATTTAGTTTGAACTGAATTAGCTCATGATCGCTCGAACCAAGGTTGTCCCCTACAACCATTTCTTCTATGAGGTCCTCACTACTCACCAAAACCAAATCTAAAATGGCATCCCCTCTTGTTGGTTCAGCAACTACTTGGTGAAGGAATCCATCAGCTATCGCATCCAGAAAAATCTGAGCCCTATTATTATTACTAGCACATTTCCTCCAATCTATATATGGGAAGTTAAAGTAGGGTGACCAGATGTCCTGATTTTATAGGGACAGCCCCGATTTTTGGGTCTTTTTTTTAATATAGGCTCCTATTACCCCCCCCCCACCTGTCCCGATTTTTCACACTTGCTGTCTGGTCACCCTAAGTTAAAGTCTCCCATGATCACACAATTCCCATTAGTATCTACTTCTTTAAAAACATTAAAGAGGTCTCTATCCATCTCCAGATCAGATCCCGGTGGTCTATAGCACACCCCAAGCACTATCCCAGGGGGGGCTCTAGTAGCTTTCTTCCCCAATGTGATTTTTGCCCAGACAGACTCTGTCTTATCCATTCCATCACTTCTTATTTCTTTACAGTCTACCTCATCATTGATATACAATGCTACTCCACCACCTTTGCCTTTATTTGTGTCTTTACTAAACAGCACATACCCTTCAATACCTGTACTCTAGTCATGACTACTGTTCCACCATGTTTCTGTTATCCCTATAATATCTGGTATCACTTCCTGCACCAGTAACTCTAGTTCCTTCATTTTATTACCTAGGTTCCTCGCATTGGTGTACAAACATCTTATTTTTTGCTGTTTGGCTTCACTCACATTCTTTACCCAATTAGGCACAGACATTCTACTGCCAGTATCACCTATTAGGCTGGTATCTACACTATCCTTCCTCCTTATGTCCATTCTCCTACCCATGGCTATATCCTTTCTTACTTCATTTTCTTCCCTCTCAATGTTAAAATTCAGCATGGAGATTACCTGGACATCTCCCAACCATCTCCCCCAAATTCCTAGTTTAAAGCTCTCTTAATCAGTTGTGCCAGCCTCCATCCTAGAAGTCTATTTCCCTCCCTACTCAGGTGAAGTCCATTCCGAGAGAACAGTCCTCTGTCCATGAATGCCTCCCAGTAGCCATACATCCCAAAGTCCTCCTTATAGCACCACTGCCTGAGCCATCCGTTAATCATTATAATCTTGTCACACCTTTGTTGCCCTTCTCTAGGAACTGGCAGAATCCCACTGAAGTTCACCTGAGCCTCGAATTCCTTAAGTGTCTTCTGCAGCCTGGCATAGTCTCCCCTGATACGTTCCAGCAAGAATCTAGCCGTATCATTTGTTCCCACATGAAGGACAATCAGTGGATTCTTTCCCACTCCCGTTAGGATCCTCTTCAGCCTCAGGTCTACAACCCGTATCTTAGCACTCGGCAGACAGCACACCCTTCTGTTCTCTGGATCAGTTCCGGTTACAGGCCTGTCTATTTTTCTCAGTAAGGAGTCCCCAATCATGTAGACCTGCCTTTTCCTGATGATGGTGCAATTCTCTGGTCTATCCCTTGTTCCCTCTGGCTGCAAGTCCTCTTGATTCCTATTCTCCCTTGCAATCCTCTGCAACCCATCCCATATCCTCCTGGGGCTCATATTTGATGTTGTTATCTCCATTGACTCTTTCCCTCTTCCTATAAGACTAGCTGCTCTTCTCTTCTTCCTTGCCCTCTCACCTTCAGTGACCACCTACTGTGCCCCTTCTTCATTTTCCAATTCCACAAACCTGTTCTTGAGCTCTATTTCTCCTTCACTAGCCCGTCTTTTCCTCTTAATGGTTCTCTTAGTCACAGGCTTCCACTGTCCACTTTCCTCACCCAGCAGTCTCCCCTCAGAGTTCTTTGGTCTTGCTTCCATCTGCAAGTCTGAGCTTTTCCCTTCAGCCTCCTCGTGTCTTTGCTCCATCATCTGCTCAAACCCCCTTCTAAACTCAACCAGAGTTTCCATCTGCATCTCCAATCCTTGGATCTTTTCTTCCATCAGTTCTATCAGGCGTCACTTCGTGCAGATGAAACTCTTCATGTACCCCCTCCAGGATCATGTACATGACACAGCTTCCACATCCATCTTCATTGTGTCTTCCACTGCTTGGGTCACTACCACTGCTGCCTCTGTATTTGTCATAGCCTTCCCACCTAAATCCTGTTAGTCCGGGAAACACAAACGAAACCAAAACACTGCCACCCACAGCAAAACAAACCCCCAATGAGCACCAAAACAATGCCAGAACACCACACACTCCCTTCACTAATCTGTCTATTCCTCTGCCTGCCTTTCTTAGTCTTCCCCCCCAAACCTTAGTATTTATGTAGTTGTTTATGTGTAATTAGAGAGAGAACAGTCAACAAAAGTGGAAGGCGGAACATTCAAAACTTATAAATACATTTTTCATACAATGCAAAATTAGTCTGTGGAACTGACTGCCACAAGATAACACTGAGGTTAAGACTTTAACAGGACTCAAAGAGGGATTAGACTTTTATATGGATAACAAGGATACCCAGAGCTATAACAGCATAACAGCAACAACAACAAAAGTTTTGGAAGGGATGTCCTCACGCTTCAAAGCATTAGCAAATCTCTATCAGGGGTTAGAAGAAAACTCTCTCTTGCAGCAGATTATTCCATAACATCCTACATAACAGTGTTTCTTGCATCTTTCTCTGAAGCACTTGGTCTTGGCCACTCTCAAAGACTGGATATTGAGCCAGATGGATCCTTGACCTGATCCATTATGGCAATTCCTATCTGTCACCTAGCACTCTTCCTGGCAGTTAGAATTTTTCTATGCTCACACAAAGAAAGCCAGCAAGATCAAAGGCATATTTCAGGACATATTTCTGTGGTCCCATGGCTTTGAATGAGTGCTTAGACAGTGACTTCTTCTGACTTTGCACTCTCCTTCAGGTCAAAGAGAAACCTTTTACCTCTGAAGTGCCCAACAACAATAATCCCTTATGGTGAGAGTTGCCATTTCTAATTAGTTTAATTATATTAAGGTTTATTTGACAGGGAATACACAGATAATCAAGAGTAAAAATAAAAGTCTACCAGACATGTAGCCTAATCATTGATGTGTTTAGCTACACAGGTCAGATTTTTTACTTACAGTTTATTAAGCCAAAGAGATATAAAGCCTTATATTGTAGCAAGATCTATTTCTCTCACAAGCAGCAGCAGCATTCTAGCTGTCTCTGCTCTTGCATCTTTCTCTAGCTTCACTGATCACAGTCATGCCTTCCTTTCAGATTCCCTGTGTAACTAAAGAGATGTGGTACAGATTGTAGCTAAAAGAACACACCAATTTCCTCTCTCCACATGGAAAGGTGGCCAATCCACCTATGTCACATTCTTCCCCTTCTTTCACATAAGCTTCTGGACACCATGGAGGTGGTTATTTCAGGGAAAAGATGATTTGATAATTGTCCTGTTCATCCTCTGGCATTGGCCACTGGCTGAAGACAGGACACTTAACTAGATGGTCAATTGGTCTGTCCCAGTATGGTTGTTCATATGTTCTCCATGGAGTGGGTGGTCCATGATGTGTGAAGGGGAAGAGCATGGGTAACATGGGGGAAAACAGTAGGCAGGTCAAGGGATACACATCATCCCCTTGCAGACTGTCATACATAGGTGGTCAAAATAATGCACCCAAGACTCTGACCTTCTGTGAATCATTCAGAGGATCTATCAGGTTTGGGGCAGGAATGAGGACCTTTTCTGAATGGGATGGGGGAGGCAAGTGTCACCAACATAGACAATGTCCCAAATTTCCTCCCCAAAAATCACCTTGCACAGGTTTTTCCATGGAAGGGGGTGATGTTTATAGGCCTTCAGATCTACTGTTTCCAGCCAGGTGTTAAACTCTGTCGTGAGTTTGTTAAATGTATTTCATCTGCTTATCTCAGACAACAGTAGACATGTAACGCACAACTGTATCTCTATGCTACAGGGCATTTGATTGTTATTTATCCCTTGCTATACAGTAATGTAGTCTCCTACCCAGATCCTATTTGCACGGTTGCATAAAAAGTATTTAAAAGGTTTTTGCTCATTTCAAGGTTTCTTTAGATCCTGTGTATGACAAAACTGAAATGGATAATACATACATTGGATCTTTTCAAAGGAGAGACCCTCCCGTCTGTTGTCTGAACAAACATCCCTGTTAGGATATGGTCTATTCCAGGGGTCGGCAACCTATGGCACGCATGCCAAACATGGCACGCAAGCCGATTTTGAGTGGCATGCTGCTGCCTGCCGTGATCCTGGCCCCCAGCCCCACTTAGCAGCCCTCTCCCCCCGCCCCGCCCACCGCTCTCCCCTGTGGGGATAGGAGGCCGAAGCTTGGTCCTGAGGCAGCCAAGCTTCCCCCCTCCCCCGCTTCTTCCCCTAGCGAGGTGCTTTCCTGCCCCTCCTCCTCTCCTTCCCTGCACCGATCAGCAGATGGCCCTTGTAAGGGGGAGGGGCAAGAGTGGCAGCATGCTCGCTGCTCTGTAGATGAGGCAGAGAAGAGGTAGGGAGGGGGCCTTGGGGAATGGGGGTGGAACAGGGCATATCCCCTTCCAGCCCCCTGCCATGAGCTGCTCAGGGCAGGGGACTGGGAGCACCCCCACGAGCCGAGCACCCCAGCCCTCTGTCTCTGAACCCCCCCACACACACCCAACCTTCTGCCCTGCACCTCTACACACCCTCAGCCCTCTGCCCTGACCCCTGAAGTCCACCCCACACCCAGTCTTCTGCCCTGAACCCCCCTACACCGCAGTCCTCTGCCCTGATCCCTGAACCCCCCGCCCCCCCCCCCCCCCACCCTGACTCCCGACCCCCCCCCCCACACCCCCAGCCCTCTGCCCTGACCCCTGACCCCCCCCACACACACCCAGCCTTCTGCCCTACACCCCCCACACACCCCGGCCCTCTGCCCTCCCCCCTGCCCTGCCCCCTGCCCCCCCACACCCCCAGCCCTCTGCCCTGACCCCTCCCACACACTCCCAGCCCTCTGCCCTGACCTCTGAACGCCCCCCCAGGTCTGGGGTCCTGGCTGCCGGCCCCTTGCCAGCTGGCATCCTGGCTGCAGGCCCCGCTCAGCTCGCTGCTGTCCTAGGTGAACAGAACCCCAGGCTGGCAGTGGACTGAGCAGGGTGGCAGCGTTTTAATTTAATTTTAAATGAAGCTTATTAAACATTTTGAAAACCTTGTTTACTTTACATACAACAATAGTTTAGTTATATAATATAGACTTATAGAGAGAGACCTTCTAAAAACATTAAAATGTATTACTGGCATGCAAAACATTAAATTAAACTGAATAAATGAAGACTCGGCGCACCACTTCTGAAAGGTTCCCTACCCCTGGTCTATTCACTTTTTAATAGCTTCCTCACCCCAGGAAATGAATTTTTCCTTGACTAACTTGTCAGTTTAGTACATTATTTAATAGACCTGATCATAACCTCATTATATTTTATGCACAACAACTACAATTATACTGGATGGCCAGCTTTAGACTGCCACACTATTGATTCATGATATACATATTTTGTCTTTTTTGGTTAAGCTGGTTGGTGCCTCTTGACTGTGTAGCATCCGATCTATCAGAAAATGGACAATACAACTCTATACAAAACTGTGGCCTATACCTTGACAAAGCTTTGGGCTCTGTTTTGTTCAATGTCTGCTGGGAACAAGTGGAATTGGATCACCAATGAGTCAGTTGTGTCCTCCTGATCTGGGTCTTGATGCAATTTAAAGGAGCCTTGGCCTGCTATCATCATATCAGTTAACTATGGCACTTAAGAAGTGATTCACAAACAGAGGATTGCGGCTACCCCAGTACTGTCATGCTCTGACCACATTTCCTTCTCCTAATAGCTGTCCCTGCAGTCGGCTATGATGAAACTTCAGAGCTTTGTGGCATAGATCCAGAACAATGTGATGATAATGTACTACTCGGATATAAGCTGCAGTCAAAATATGCAAAAGGTATTTTCATTACCTCATTACAAAGACAGATTAATAATCATTGATGTGTAATCATGGGAAATAATGCTGTATACTGTTTGAATGTATAACATGAGATTATTACATTAACATGTATATAAATAGTAGGAAAGAAATATGTAATTTTTCATAATTCTCCGAGTTAGAGATGAAATGCAGTAATGTAAATATTATACAGGCACATTATTAAATCGCTACTGAGTCACTAATATACAGAGAAAATTAAATGAATCTACTTAATCAAATTTAGTTTAAAGCTCAAAAAATATTTTCCAGAATGAAGATCTGATGAAAGAATATCAGAAAGGAGAAGATTTCAAAGTGCACAAAATTACCTTTATATTTGCTTGAATGTAATTTCTAACCCTAGTAATATTGTTCCATTGCAAATGGATTTCAAATAGAATATTGGGCAGGGGGAGGTTTGTAACATACAGCAATTGGGGGCACCATTGTAGTCCTCAATCATGAGGACTACATTAATGAAGCCAATCAACTGTTCAACACCACCCACTATAAAGAACTCAAAGACTCCACACCACAACTTACCCAAAAATGTAAGGATATCATCAAATCATTCCCCAAATAACTCCAAACTCATCCCCCAAGAATCCAACCTGGGGGGACCTTCTACATGTTTCCCAAGATACACAAACAAGGGAACCCAGGCAGACCCATCATATCTGGCTATGACATCTCTTACTGAAGAAATATCAGGACTCATGGAACCCACCCTCAAACCACTCACCACACAAAGGGTCAGTTTCCTCCAGGACACAACCAACTTCATCCACAAACTCTACAACATTAACCGCCTCCCTCAGGACCCCATCCTTGCCACTACTGATGTCACTTCCTTCTACACCAACATCCCTCACAATGATAGAACTGCTGTCTGCCTCAAATATTTACAACACAATGGACAATCCATTGTCCAACTCATCCATTTTATCCTTACCCATAACAATTTTATATTCAACAAACACACACTTTGTCCAAATTATGGAACAGCCATGGGCACTAGGATGGCTCCACAATATGCCAACCTATTCATGGGCCACCTTGAGGAAGAATTTTTGGGCAAATGCACTACAAAACCAATGATATACCTGACATATATTGATGATATTTTCATCCTCTGTACAGATGACTTAACACGACTTAACTCTTCATAGATTTCCACCACAACTTCAACAACTACCACTTGTCCATTTAACTCTTTCTGGAAAAGTTCCACACTACCATCAACTTCCTGGACACCACAATCAGCTTCAACAATGGAACTCTCCAGACAACTATATACAAGAAATCCATGGAACACACCACTTACCTTCACAGATCCAGCAGCCACCCCAAACACACCACAAAATCTGTTATCTACAGCCAGGCACTCACATACCACAGAATATTCTCCAGGAGAAAGTCCAGGATATATATCTTAACACACTCAAAAGTGCCTTATTCAAACAAGGACACTCCACCAGAGAAGTAGATCATCTCATGGAACGGGGCAACCAATAACTTGGATTCTGCTTCAGTAACAAAAATCCCACCCTTTAAATGTAATAAACCTAATTTTCCCCTGTGATGCAGTTTTGCTTTTAGGTATAACTGGAAATAAAGTAAAGCACATTTTCATTTAGCTGATCATCTCATTTGAGCTTGTGTACAAACAAATTAATTTGAAGTACGTGAGTAATGGTAATAGTGGCTTTTTCAGAATAATAAAGAAAAGTATGCTCTTGAAATCCTGTTATATAAATGTATCATTATATAAATCTATCTTTTTAAGCTTTGTTGTAAATCTTGAGAAATGCTACATTTCTCCATCTCAAAACATAGTGGGGTTTTTTTTTGGCATATGTGAGGTAATAATATGACTTCAGAAGTTTTTGTCTAGACCAAATCATGGATGATTAAAGAGAAATATTTTACTTACAAAGACATATTCACAATGGGAGGCAGCAAGTCAAAAGGTTTTTAGTAGCCCTTGTCAGTTTTCCCTTAGGCTACACTCTTACTGAAATTTAGCATGCTGCCTTTAAAAGCAAGGAAAGAATCAAAGCTTTAATGGAATGTTTTTGCCTACATAAGCAATCTACAATTGTCAATATAGGAAAGAAATCAACAAAAAAATTCCTCCTTGGTTTTCTTTACTTTTCCAGTTCTGAAGCCTAGAAGAGAGACTGAAAGAATACCAAAGTCAAATAGCAAGAAATGAAATGCAGCCTTAGTTGTGAATGTGTTTTTTTGACGGGATGGATAGTTTCTGCCTATAAGTTAAATTGAGAGGAAGAATTCCGGTCCATTCAGAGTTGGGAGAACGGATAGTTCAAAAATACATGAACTACTTCACTGTAATGCTAAATGTCAGTGTCTGTGCTGCAGTGAAATCTTGCAGCAGCAATCTTCAAGGGCCAAAATTTTATTCCACTTCAGCAAAAACATGAATTTAATTTTGTCGCAGGCACCTAATTATTGGTTATTAATAATGGGAGAATTTCTGCTGATTCCAAACGAGTTTACATCAGACCTTATTATGCAACATTGAAGCAGTTATGGATGATCTATCACTTCAAATTTATGACTGAGCAATTTTACTAAATCAAAATTAACAGATTCACTAATTACAAATGCGTTAACTGTCCCATCCTATCATTTACAGACAAACAATTGTGGTCTCCTTCAACATCTCACCTAAGCTTAAACTATATGCTGCCACATGGTCTTATATTACATGCAACTAAAATATCACTTTTTACAAAATAAAATACAGTATATTTAGTAGCATTGAAAATACCATAATTTAAATGACACCGCACGTGTCAAACAAACTAATATAGAACATTTTATGATTCATTACCATTGCAAATTTCAACATTTGGTCTTCTAGTCATTACGGTGAATTAGTGAGGCTCTATGATATGTTTCCCAAATCATCCCTTTACTTAGCCAATTGACTATGTGAAGTGCAGCATAGCAAGAGTTGGAACATGGCTGAGAAATTAGGGCTTGATGCTGTGTCATTAAAGTAAATGGTACGTTCCAACCCACCCCCCTATTGACTTGAATGAGATCAGGATTGAGCCCTTAGAGTTAAGCAAGCTTTTGTGAGCATTCCAAATAGCAAGTTTTCCATGGCTCTTGTTTTGGCCCAGTCAGAATGGGCAGGAGATCACTTTGGCTGTGAATAAAGACTCATCAGGTCTCTCTCCCTTGATTGTCTCTGATCCTCTATAGCCCCAGGCACTGCATCACCCTTTTAAATGGACAAATGGGAGCACCTGTTCTAACACAGAAGAGCAGGCATACATCATTTACGGGGGCAAACCTCCTTGTGACTACACCTTCCTGGGTTTTGAGAACTACAGGGAATAACATCAACAACAAGGATTCTGGTGGCACCTTAAAGACAAACAGATTTATTTGGGCATAAGCTTTCATGGGTAAAAACCTCACTTCAGATGCATAGACTGAAAGTTACAGACTTTGCCACCAGACTCCTTGTTGTTTTTGTAGATACAGACTAACACGGCTACCCCCTGATACTGGAATAACATGTACAACTTTACTGAAGTCAGTTGTCAAGGCTGTATCCCCACTTTGAACTTTAGGGTACAAATGTAGGGGCCTGCATGAAAACTTCTAAGCTTAACTACCAGCTTAGCTCTGGTCCCGCTGCCGCCATTCCCAATGGATTCCCTCCCTGGGAAGCCTTGAGTAACCTTTCACCAATTCCCTGGTGAATACAGATCCAAACCCCTTGGATCTTAAAACAAGGAGAAATTAACCATTCCCCCTCCTTCCTCCCACCAACTCCTGATGAATAAGATCCAACCCCCTTGGAGCTAAAACAAGGAGAAATTAACCATTCCACCTCCTTCCTTTCACGAACTCCTGGTGAATACAGATCCAACCCCATTGGATCTAAAACAAGGAGAAATTAACCATTCCCCCTCCTTCCTCCCACCAACTCCTGGTGAATACAGTTCCCCCCCTGGGATCTAAAACAAGGGGAAATTAACCATTCCCCCTCCTTCCTTTCATCAACTCCTGGTGAATACAGATCCAACCCCCTTGGATCTAAAAACAAGGAAAAATCAATCAGGTTCTTAAAAAGAAGGCTTTTAATTAAAGAAAAAGGTAAAAATCATCTCTGTAAAATCAGTATGGAAATTTAAGTTTGATTACCCTGTAAGGTTATCAAACTTAAAGAGCTCAGAGGACTCCCCTCTAGTCTTAGGTTCAAAGTACAGCAAACAAAGATAAACACTCTAGTAAAGGGTACATTTACAAGTTGAGAAAACAAAGTAAAACTAAGACGCCTTGCCTGGCTTTTTACTTACAAGTTTGAAATAGGAGAGACTTGTTTAGAAAGATGGGGAGAACCTGGATTGATGTCTGGTTCCTCTCAGTCCTGAGAGCGAACCCACTCCCAAACAAAGAACACAAACAAAAGCCTTCGCCCCCCCCCCCAAGATTTGAAAGTATCTTGTCTCCTTATTGGTCCTTTAGGTCAGATGCCAGCCAGGTTACCTGAGCTTCTTAACCCTTTACAGGGAAAAGGATTTTGGAGTCTCTGGCCAGGAGGGATTTTATAGTACTGTACACAGGACAGCTGTTACCCTTCCCTTTATAGTCATGACATCAGTATTGCAAAATGTCAGAGTCTCTTAGTGTTCAGCAAAGGGGCACATTATTAGATACACCAGGGATCTATTTGTCCTTAAGTCACTATCAAAATATGCAACCTTGTACATAACTGGCTGTCACCATTTTCAGGCTAGACATAGATGGACAGCACTGGTGATACCACCATTGTAAGCTGTTACATTCTTGTTGGCAGAAGATCAGTCATAGAAGTAGTGATGGTAACATTCTCTTCTAACTTTAGCTTGAGTGATGACATAGAAAAACCCATAAGAATGAGGTCTGTTAGAGTAGATGTACTGTGCTCATCTTTTGTGATTGCAGATTTCCCCATTTTCATTTGATGATGTTGAGGTCAAGCGATTTTTCAACACAAACTGCTACTGACTTATGGAAGTATATTGTCGAGCTGACTCTTCACCTGATTATAGATCACACAAGCAATATATGCACATTTGAAATCACAAATCTGTACTGAAGCAGCTTGTAATGATGAGAAATGAAACAAATGCATCAATATGCCTAGATGCTATATAGGATGTTTGATTTAAAAATGCTCTTTTCTTGTTCTTTGCTCTTTTAAAGATCAATGACTTTGGTTGTCAGTGCAGCTCTATGAAAAAGAAATCCATTGTGCTCAGCAGTTCAACGTGCTCCTAACCTATGTACTAAATACTTGTGTGGGGGTGGGAGAGGGGTGGATTTCTTCTTATCTGAGCTTGTCAATCAATTCTGTTCTCTTCTCTCTATGGTTATATATAGCTTAAAGGTTCTACAATTCTTTCAGTGAGGACCAGTCTCCCTTCCCTTGTACTGTCATGGGATATCACCTCTATTTCCATTTGTCATCATGCAACTGTGTGGCAACTAAGCAATAACTTACAATGGAACAGTCATATTAGGAGAGTATTTAATGTATTTTCATCTGTCAAACAAGCATTTTGTCCTTTTTTTTAAATGTTAACCACACTGTCTGCTTTAGCTGTTCCTTTTCATCCCCCCTTCATTTGTTCTCAACCTTTTCCATTATACATGTCTCTGTCACCTGCATGTTTCCCCTCCTCTCCTTGTACAGCAGTAGTCCCTAGTGGAGGCAGCTAGATGGCTCCTTCTCCTGAATTTGAATGCCTGCAAAAGCAACCTAAAGCAAGGAGGGTGCTTGTGACCTGTGGACCACTAGCAAGAGCTACATGAACCACATTTTGCTCATGCACAGATGCAAACGCCATCCCTCACCTCAAATACACAAATAAAAATCAAAAGCACAAAGCTTTAAGGGATCAGACAAAAATAAAATATTTTTCATTTTTTCAGCCAGCCCCTAGTAATCTCTTGCCCCTAGGCAGTTACACTATAACATTAGTGATATGTCAGCCAAATCCTAAGCTTATCCCCTTCCCCTACAACAGGCACATAATTCAGAACAAAAAAAAAAAAAGTTACTTAACATAAAAATACCCTTTCTCCTTTTTAATAGATTTGTGCTAAGTCTCACAATCTAACTATGAAAGGAAATATTTCAGTTTTAGCTTGTCTCAAAACCACAACAGAATCATGAGACAAAAGCAGAAGCAGGCCCTTAGCCTGTTAAAAATTTTGCAGGCTTCTTCTGATGCAAGTCCAATCAGAGTTGATGTATATACACAATGTTCTGGATCTGATCATTCAGTGTAGATATTTTCATATATAAATACAAAATAAGGTTGAAGCCCAAATGTTGTAGATTGAGCATCATGGGTAGTGATGTAATATGCTTCTTGCAGTTTGCATAGTTACTTAGGAAAATCCTCCTACTATAATAGTATTGCAGCTTTCAGAGATAATTACTTTTGTAAGTCTAAATATGGAGACCTGCCTATTAATTTCATTGAGTGCCCCCCCTCCCCCAATTAGTCTCTTTTCTATGCTAAACAGTCTTGATAGAAGCAGTTGCATACCCCTTATCATTCATTTTTGATGCCCTTCTCTGTACTTTTTCCAATTGTAAATATACCATTTTTTGAGATGGGATGACCAGAACTCCAGGCAGTATTCAAGTTGCAGGTCTACAATAGATTTATATAGTGGCATTATGATATTTTCTGTCTTATTAGCTATACCTTTCCTTATAGTTACTAACATTCTGTTAGCTTTTTTGAATGCCGCTGCACACTGAAGTAAATGGGACTTTAAGCAATTTGCTGAATTGGGGCTTAGGGTGACGAGATGTCCTGATTTTATAGGGACAGTCCTGATGTTTGGGGATTTGTTTTAAATAGGTACTTATTACCCCCCACCCCGTCCCAATTTTTCACACTTGCCATCTGGTCACCCTATTGGGGCTATAAATCCCCAAGAGAAACTATCCTTGACATTTCATATTTCTTCCAATAAATGGGACCTACCATCAAGTTTTATTTTAGTATTGTTTGACCTGGATAAACAAGGACTTTGTTTTGATGAAACAATTAATGTGATCAAATTGATCAATTAATGTGCTATTACCTAATTTTTATAAACATTTTTACATTATGTAAACATCTAGATTGCTTTCCCAGGGCTTTTCAGAAAAGCTGCTGTTCCATGCACCATTTTTTACTTCATATCTAAGACTACAGTGGTGACACTGACTCCCTGTGCTGACTAGAAAACATTGTGTTTTGTTAGTCTGAAGTCAATGAAATTTATTTGAAGTGCTAATTAAAATGTTCTCTATTTTCCCCCCCATTTTACTCATCATTACACTGATTCAAGGTCATATTATTTGTCCAGTGCTACATACTTTCACTTAATTGGTTTGTCTTTTATGTGTTTGCAGTATACCTCAGAAAATGCTACCTAGCAGCTAAGTGTAATTAACTTCAAAGGGACTTATGAACTACTGCCGCATTGTTATCAATTTGGCGAAGCAAGCTAATAGTCATGACAGCCTAATAAATGGTTTAAGCAGAATTATTTCATAACTCACAGGCACTGCTTCTGCTCGAAGTGTTTCACTTTTGTTTTAAGTGACAGTTAAACATTTTTGAGGAACAGATTAAATAAAGTTACAAATAAGGTTTATTGCAATATTTTAGAAATTCCATGCATAAAAGGTCAAGTAGGAAGAAAGATTGAGCATATCAGAAATTTCTATTTGCGAATTTAAATTACATCTCAGCAGGAGTCAGCATAAAAGAAATTCTTAGTTTTGCATTCATTGGCTTTTTATCTATCTATTTATTTATTTATTTTGGCATGCTTTGGGACTGTTAAAGGCAGGAAAAGGATCCATAGCACTTAGCCGACATAAGCACCTCAGCACTTCATAGCCATGAGAAGGCTCCAGAGGTGAGACATCTCCTCTATCAGGATCAAAATACTGCATTTGATATTCTACAGCAGCTCTTCTCCTTGGAGGGATGGAGGTCAGATCATATAGTTTGATTTCCTCCAATGTGATAATCATATAAGACAATAATGACAGTTGACTGAAATGACATGGAAGATACAATTGTGTACATTTTCCTCTCCCATCCCACCCCAACCTGCCCCACAATGCCCTAAAAGGCTAAAGAAAAAAATAGCTAGGGAGAATTTAGAAGAACTCAAGAACCAGAGGTATTTTTGAATATCAAGCCAGACTCTCTAAAGCATTCTAAACATGTCACACTGACCAGAAGTATTGAATCCAAGTAGGAATAATGAGGGACAATTTCTGAACCCCATTCCTGCCACCTCACAAACCTGAAGGTTATTCATCTATTTATAACTGAGGATCTGAACAGAATTATGATTTTTCAAATTTCTATACACCAGATCTAATTCCACATCCTAAAACTTTAGGTCATCAATTTCATTCATAAACTCAGTAACGTATTAATCTACAAGCACTTGGGCTTCTTCTACAAAACTTTATATGGCGAATTTCCTCACCTCCCCAGAATAACCCTTGTTCCAAAATAATTAATATAGATAATTTATATCCATAAACATACAACCCCCAGATATTAAAATATGTTATTAAGGCTGCAAAGTTAGGAAATGTCAGATGAATGCTTAAATGCATCCGTTTGTGCATCCATCCTGAGTACTGAGTCAGGTAGGGATCGGGGGGCCACCGGACATCTGCCCCACACTTATATCATATCATAAACTAACCCCCCTTTTGTTTTTTTGCGTCCACTAAGACCCCAACTGCTGTGTGGAGAAGGCAAAAAAACGCAAACACCTTGCTTGGGCCAATCAGGTAAGGAAAGAAAATTACTTCTTAGTGCCCTGAAAAAGGAGTGACCACAGTGTATCATGACAAAATCTAGTATTTTAATTACTTCAACTGGAGGGACAGTGGATGCTCCTCAGCCTGGTCCAGATGAAAAGAAGAGAGCTTTTACTGCACTAACGTGGACCTAAATAGTCCCCCTTTCTTCCAGTCACCTGGTGGGGGAGGAATGGGTCAGTGGGATCAGCTATGGACTTGCTCTGGCTCTCTAGCCCTTAAAAGGAACAACACATCTTCTCTGACAAGCTACAGAAAGGGCTCCACCTCTTAATGTGTGGTGAGGTCATTTGCAATAACATGACACTTGGTTAAGGAATCATCATTTTGCTGTCAGAAATGACACTATCAGTCTTATTCTGGTTCTGGCTACTCTGGAGATTTAATGGTCAATATTGCTCTGAGTAAAACTTCTTGTACTGAAAGGCTTGGAATCCTTCCCACACACACACACACCAAAAAGTCTCGTGGATGATCTCCAGTCCCTCTGTTTCTAGGAGTAGTAGGATACCAGAAAGAAGCGGAACATCCAGAATTTAATCATCTATCTTCTTGGGGAAGAGGAGTAAAATCTATTTCTCAGAACAGGCATCATGCCAACATATTTCCAAACAGTATTGGTCTTCAGTCTGAAATCACACATTCACTCTCAGTATTTGTTATCAATGGAACTTGGTTCACTGGAGCCTGGGCAATCATCTATTTTCTGCTTATATCTCCTCTCCACCGACCAGGGCCAATGGCAGTTGTATGAAATCAATGTACAATATCTCATCACTGGATTCCTTCATTGCATTCAGTTTTACTTCGCTTGCTTTGCCAGTAAAATGGTTATATATTAATGGTAAAATCTGTACGTTGGCACAAATGCTGGGCAATCTCTATATGCATGTTCGTGTCCACTCCTCCCACATAGTCTGTTAGCTGGCTGGTGGTTGGGTTTGTCATCCTCTCTTGTGCTTCTTGATTTCCTCATGTTTTCCTCTCACATCCGTCCTTCATATTCCAGTAAACCCATATGCACTTTTTTATTTTTCTCTTTACTTACACTCGCACCTGCAATTTTACCTATTCCACCACTTTGCAGATTTGTATAACTTAAGAAGTCAGCTCAGTCTCTGAACAATTGCTCATTTACCTTCCCATCTCTGCATCCCACCACCAGTCTGTCTGTAATCTGTGAATCTCTTAAGAGTAGCTCACAGGCTTCATATCTAATATTTTTAATACTTTCTTATTCCTTCTGGATTTTCCTGTAGAAGAGGATTCTTTCTTGGATTTCATTCTTCTTGGATACACAATCAGCTTTTAATTTTGCTAGGACCTTATCAAAATTAAAATATGTTGAAATCTAGGGCCTTTGCATCAGCCACAGTTAACAATAAGGACACTTCTATGTCATCACCATCCATTCTGCCAGCATCCTTCAATCATATATAAGTTGAACCACTATTTGAAATACTGCCAGGATTTCTCCATATTGTTACTGAATCTTAATTATGAAGGTGGTTTGGAACATAATTTGTGTAAATAGATAACTATTTTGCATATTGAAGACACTAAATCTATATTAAGTCACATCAGAAATAAGTCCTAGGACCTTTTGCTCCAAAAATATGGGCCTTTATCACTTGAAATGAAGGACAATCTCTATTACCTGATAGTAGTTGTTGGGTTTTTACCTTCTGTAGGGAGCAAGTAGTCTCTAGAGAGCACTCTCCCTCTCTCTCAGGCACCACCATATAGTCACTTATTTTTTCAATAATAATGTTGTAATCATAAATCATTTCTGATTTTGTATGAGTTTTTATTAAAACTTCAAACCTTTATAAGGAGAAAGAAAAAAATCGAAGAATTAAAAAAAACAGTAAAATACATGATAAAAAAGCACAGTAAAATAAGCGTACCCTATCGATACATTTTTCATTTGTTGGGGTAAAATTTTCCAAGGCACCTAAAGGACTGAGAAACCTAGATAGCCTTAGAAGTTAATGAGACAAGAGCCTAAGTCACTTATGCACATTTGTAAATGTTACCTTGTATCTACTTCTGCACTATCTGCATCACCTAAACAACTTGGTGCTGAAATAAGTTCTGATGGTTCAGATTCCCAGATTCATTCAATTTTTGTATTTTGAGAAAACATTAGAAATGTACAATATAAAATTAATCATTTGAACAAGTGAACTGATATTTTTTATTTACATCAACTTGTTTATTTTTGCACAAAAAAATCAGGCCTCTATTCTCCCACTGTTGTGAATACAAGTTATGAACGTGACAGATTTAGGTTATTTAGTTTTGTTGTTTGCACCAGTTATTAGGTTGAAATTCTCCTGTTGAATATACTGGTTAAAAAAATATAGTGAGTGTTGTTCTCACTCAAAAATTATCTACATCAAAAACCTGGGCATTATTATGTTGAATAATATATCCTAGGTAATATTCTAAATTATGTAAAGTTGATTGTGGAACTCCAATTCAGATTTTCTTTATTTAATTTGTCATTCATTTTTTGCTTCTTTTGTAGACATTTATACTGTTCAAACTGGGTGTAAAATGCCATTAAATCAGAACTTTTCTTATAATGGGAGTAGTATTTTACTCCCACTTTGCAAATGAGTAATCGAGTGCATAAGTTGTAAGGCAATTAAGAATCAGGCCCAATTTTTGTTGTTGGTATTGGGCTTTTTGCTTGTGTAGGAAGTGTAGGATCTAGCCCTTTAAAAATGTGTTCATAATAGTATGTAAATCCTATATACAAATCTATTTGAAGGTCTTACATTTCCTTAGCTTTTCAGTATAAATCCCATCCGTACATAAATCAATCTTATTCTTATTCCAAGCTTCTATGTCCTTTGCTGTTCAGCTGAAGTCACATTTGTTCTAATATTGATTTTTATCCTACTTCCAGCTTCCATGTCCTTAGATTTAATTTAAATGACAACTAAACTTAAGCTTCCCTATTTTTAGCCATTATTTTATTTTATACCAGCGTTCTTTTCAATACCCCCAATTTTTCATTCTGAAATATATCTTATTTCTTCCCGGGGAAAGAAAATCTAAGGGAAAAAGGAGTGCAGGAAAGTGGGTTATTTCTCTAAGGAACAATATTAAAGGCACAACAGCAAACTGTCCCACCATAAACACAAAATGGGGAGTAACCGGCTAGACAGTAGTATTGCTGGGGATTAGAGTGTATCACAAATTGAACATGTGCCAACAATGTGATGCAGCTGCAGAAAATGGCTAATATTCTGAGGTGTATTACCAGGAGCATCATAACTGTTCTGCTCTAATCAGCACTGGTGAGACATCAGTTGGGATATTGTGTCTAGTTCTGGGCACCATACCTGAGGAAAGATGCGGACAAATTGGGCATAGTCCAGAAGAGAGCAACAAACATAATTAAAGGTTTATAAAACATAATCTACGAAGAAAGGTTTTAAAAAATGGGCTTGTTTAGTGTAGAGAAAGACTGAAGGGAGACTTGATAACAGTCTTCAAATAGGTTAAGGGTTGTTATGAAGAGGACATATCTACTGAAGGTAGGACAAGAAGTAACAGGTTTTTTCTGCAGCAAGGGGCTGTAGATGCACCACTTCTATGTGGTGGAATTCTGCCTCTGGAGGTTTTTATGAACAACTGTCAGGAATATATATTTTATGAACAACTGTCTAGATATACTTGGTCCTGCACACAGTGTGTGTGTGTGTGTGTGTTGGGGGGGGAGAGATTCGACTAGATGACTCCTTGATACTGATATTTACACATTACAATTGACCATTGACTATTATAAAAACTTTCAGAATTGTTTTTACATCCCCAAATCATAGACATAGTTTGACTTCTATATTGGGGGGATGATAGGGCAGCTCCAGACAGGCCAACGGGGTACATGTGGGGGCAAATTCCATGCCTGTGTGAGATTTGCAGTTTGGGGGGGCAACACCTCCCCTACCCCATTGTTCATTTAACCTTCTCCATCAGTAACTGGCCTTCCATTTCTAATTCATATTTACAAGATTTATACTGTGCTGATGTAACAGGCCAGTGAGATGCTGAAGTAATGTTATATATAACTCTAGCACTCTCCTTGTCCCTGAACCTCAGCTTAACTCCTTCCTGAAGCAGAGCCCTGAGTTGTGTCTTTTCAGGACTTTCTAGAAAGCATTACACAATGTTAAACACCAAGGCTATTCTATGTAAAATCCTGATAATGAGGTGTTAATTCCTGGTTAACTCCAAAGAGAGTACCATAAAGTTCCTTAACAAACAGATGACTAAAGCACCCAAGATGGGGTAAATAGTATTTGAAATACTATGAATAACTTTTTAAACTAGAGCTAATAGACAGTAAGGTCTGGTCTATACTACCCGCCTGAATCAGCGGGTAGAAATCGACCTCTCGGGGATCGATTTATCGCGTCCCGTTGGGACGCGACAATCGATCCCCAAATCGGCGCTCTAACTCCACCAGCGGAGGTGGTAGTAAGCGCCGCTGACAAAAAGCGGCAGAAGTCGATTTTGCCGCCGTCCTCACAATGGGGTAAGTCAGCTGCAATACGTCGAATTCAGCTACGCTATTCACGTAGCTGAATTTGCGTATCTTAAATCGACTCCCCGCTGTAGTGTAGATGTACCCTAAGTCTAATAAAAGTGTTCCTTATAAAAACTCCACACACCCTTTTGTGACTGTTGCATATTTAAATTTAAACACAAGGTTTCAGCATAACGTTTACATTTCTATACCTTTGCACACACAAAACACAACCCCCTCTGACCTTCTGTCAGAGATAATTTCTCAGATTTTATACAGTGGCCATAACATGTAATGTGTGTCACCAGGACTTTTCAAAGTTTAAGAAAGGCTGTAACTCATTTTTCCAAACATTTCAGAATGCTGTCAGCAAACCAACAATCTGGGATCTACACAATCAGCTGCACTCCAACCCTTTATGCTAATAATTGGCTGGCCCTCTCAGTTGCTGTTGAAACAAACAAAAACAAATCTATAGTCTGTATCCAGAGTGTACAGGTGTTAGGATCAGCATTTAAATCACATATTCCCTGGATTACTCTAAGCTCTCATTCAGCAGGGCACTGTATTTTCCCCATGAGGGGAAGATAAGTGAGGTAAAAATGTACAAGCCCTCACCTCAATCAGTTCTGCTCCTGTTCTTTCTTTGATTGAGACAGAATCTCAGTTTAGAGCAGTGAGCTGCTACTAAATGCAAGTTCCATATACTCAGTTGCCTCTAGAGGCAATAATTGCTTCCCTCACAACTCTTCTAGGTCCCTGCAACACACTGTAGACAAAACATTATCCTTAGAGAGGGATTCCCTAGTAAGTAAAACTGGAATTACCCTGCACCTCTGCAGAGATACAGACTATTCCAAATTGAAATTCGTTGATCTTTCCCATTGCATCTCTCCCTTCCTTGGGGCTTGAAGAATGGGGGAGGAGGGAAGAGAAGTGATGAAAAACATGTGGATTACCCCAGTTCCACTGCAAACAAGTCCGATAAATTCAAGTTTTAGCACCTCCATTAGTGCACTTCACAGAGGGCAACAATAGTATCTATATTACCCATACTCTCAAAATAGATGTTGAATGGGTAGGATCAGGAACACAGCATCAAAATACTACTACAGTTACTCACAGCATCCCTTCCATGTACATTGATGCTCTTGCTACTTTTGAAGAATGAGGGCTTAACTTCAAATCAAGGCATGGAATTTTCACAAATGCTCACAGTGCTAGTAGAACTCCATTACTGTGGAAGTCAATGGAATCACTTGCTCCACCAGGGCCAGAGTTCAGTAGTGATGACTGCTTTCCAAAAACAATACCAAAAAACAAACAAACAAACAAAACACTTCCGTGCCTTCAGAGGGTTACAAAAGAACTCAGGAGCACAAGTTCAACTGAAAGCAAATTTAATACATTTTAAATCATGCTAGCTTGTTGTGTTGTAACCTGGGGAAAGCCATCACAGGGTGGATCCTTCCCATGTACTATACAATAATGAATCACTAATTATGGCCTAAAAGCCTACATTTGTATTTTGAAGGGATACTACACACCAGGGTGAATGTGATTGCAAGTTTCCAATCACACCATCTTAATTTCAGGATTCTTCTCTCTTAAGGCTAGTTTACACTAGAAAGGCTTTGTTAATACAGCTAGACTGACAGAGCCCCCTAGTGGAGACACAGCTTAGACCACAATAAGATCTTTTGCCAGGATAGTTAAACTACCTTTTTGAAGAACATATGATACTGGTGAAAGAACTCTTTTGCTGATATAGTTGCATCTACACAGGGTTCTTTGCCAGCATATTTAGTACAGTCGGGGGTGTGGATTTTTTCACACCCCTGTTTGACATAGCTATGACAACAAAACTTGTAGCATAAACCTGGCCATAGTCTTTAACTAGTCATGCAAACCTAAACTCACCACTCCAGCAGTAAAACCAAGAACATTTGCACTTTAGCAAATCTTGAGGTTTGAGGAGACTGCTTTGTCCAGGAAGCACACTCCTTCCCTAGTGCAATCAATTCCTTGTTCTTTTCCTCAGGGCACATATTTTCAACTGTTGTCCCAAAATGGTCATTTAGACAAAGCATCAGCAGTTCTACCCTTGTCCCCAGGCCTCTGTAAATCATATCCTGTAGTTTCTCCAGCTACCTAGCCAGTTGCCTTGGATACGTGACTTTAAAGAGGCATTGTAAAAATGGAGTATCCATCCTGACTACAAGTTTTCCCCCATACTCATAATGGCCTCCACATTCCTAGTGAAGATTTTTTTTTTTTTTTTTTTTTTTTTTCCTCTGCACAACTTAGACTTCCACTGTAATTAGATAACAATCTTTCAAATCCTTCATATTTTTGTGCCAATATAGCATTCCCTCCATAAGCACTAATATCTGGTTCTAATATGAAAGGAATTAAGGAAACATGCATATGTTAAGACAACAGTAGTTAAATATTTTTAACTCTGTAAATGCCAAATCATATGCTAGTTACACTGAAATTGTTTCTCTTTCACAACCGACCTATACAATAGTTTTGCTACGGTGATTATCTTGGCAAAGAACCTTTTGTAGTAAGAGTGGGACTTTAAAAAAGCTTTGAACATATGCAAGTACGTATGTGCGAAATCTGTTAAATTCTGTATCTAGACTTTTTGTCAATGGAAATTCCCTCCTTATTAACTGTGTGCGTGAGGCATGTCTCCATTTATTTGAAACCAGTTTCAAATTTACAAACTAGAACATTGATAAGGCTCCAGGACAAAGACCATGGTTAACACTTTTCAAGCACAACAGAATATTCTACACTAAAGGTAAAGCTTATCAGTGCGAGAGAGAGAGAACACATGCTTGCTTTCTTGAGGGCTGGCCCAAGACAATGGTATGAACAGGAGACCATTACAAACCCCACTGCTTTCCACTATAAGTGTAAGATGCATTTTTTGACCATGTCTTCTCTGACAAACATAGCAATGTGTGTGGATAAAATATCCCAAACAAAAACACAACTACGTGCACTTCTTCAACTGGGGAGAGGACGAAAGAACAAACATGTGACAGATATTAGTCACACTGCCTAAGGTACTACTGGAAGGCATTCTATGGTGATAAGTGTGCAAAAGAATGTGTATATATAATAGACTAAAGTAGAAACTTAAGCCAATTAGACCATCCATGACACTGTTGGAAAATATAAGCATGTTCCAGGAACCCCTCCATGTACGCCAGACAGGCTGAGTGGAACGTGCCATGAAATACTCTTTCCATAAGTCTCTCAAAGGTGGCAGTGACATTCCAGAAACCTGTCTTTTGGATCCACTTCCACTCAACCCACTGTTAAGATCTATAGTGGAAAGTCAGACTGAACCCAACTACAATACACAGAATATCATCTATTCAATTCAAAGGGTAAAAAAAATATTTTAAACTACTTCAGATTTATATAGTCCACACAGAATGTAGTGCTTCCATCTTTATTCTTAACCAGAATTATGGGTGAAGCCCAAAAGCAGGATGAAGGCTCATATCTGCCTTCTTGATGTGCCTTTCACCTATGGCTTTTAAATCTCTTTTCTTTGAAATTGATAACTGGTGAGGTCCTTGTATAATAGGTTGGCATCCCACTCTTGTGCTGTTATAGTGAATTATATTTATTGAATTAGGGGAACAACTTTGTACCAGAATCATTTTCAAACATTACTGCTTCTCATTTAAGTGTAAGGAAATTCTGGGAGCTCATCCTCACCTCTTTCTCCCTGTGCCAACATTTACTCAAGTGACTGGTAACTTTTTTACAATTTTTGGCTTTGTTAGAAAGATTCAACAAGGGATCAGGTGCCTGTTTCTGTTCTATATATACACACATAAATTTTAGCAGCTGTTCAATTCCTCCTTTTCCTTTACTGGAAAGCTACCCAGTAATTTGGTGGTAATTACGGTTTCAGACTCCGGGGCTAGGATAACATACTCCCTGCAGAACAGTCACCTACAAAGCATTTGTTTCACCTGGCTCACTTCTTTAATGGGAATTTTCACAGACAGAATTTGCAGAGCACATTTACTGGCATCTATTATATGGTTATTAGCCATAATGAAATCCAAGCGAACTGTGAACTCATCCACTATCTCAGCTCTCCAGACCTCTTGCTCAAGTTCCAGGCATCCATTTTCCCCATTTTTGAACAGGCTCATATTCTCAATTTCCTGTCTCCATTTGAGACCAGCCAAGCTCTCCTAGGACTTTCAGCAAGTCCAGTCTAATAATTTCTATACTGAGCCTGTGCTCACAATTCCTGTGCATTTCATAGTCTCCATTACATATTCAATAGCTAAACTCCCATTTTTTACCTAACTGTCCAGATTTAAACAAAGGACTGTGGGGTTTCACCTTGTACCTACGAAGTATGCCTTGCTTGAGGCTGGTGTCACAGCATCTTCTGAAATGCACGAGGGGCTCTCATTAGGTACTTAGGCTTGCCTTAAATATGTAACAATCCTTTTCATGGCCAATCTTTTCACACTACCTGACTTTAAAGTGAACTGGTTACATTAATGTGGGCATACTTGCTAATTTCACTTGTTTTAACACCACATTTAACATTCAGGCTGTTCCAATTTACTCTGGGGAGCAGCCTGGTAGTCCCAGGTAGACCATAAAAGGGGTTTTAATGCCATTTTTACCCAATCTGCTCCTGTCTTGGGCAAAGCACTGCTCAGGCTCAGGAATCTGGCCTCAAATCTCCAATAATAATTCTGGCATGCCCTAGTCCCGTCTTCTGTACGTTACAGATACTCCAGGAAATTGACATGATGAGGCAGAAAATTTCAATTACATACAGTTAGACAGAATGGAACATCCAGTGACACTGCTGCTTAAACAAATGCAAGTCTGTCTGTGCTGCAGCAGTAGGGAGGACTGATGTTATTCCTTTTCATTCTTTCGGAACAAAAAAGCAAGAAGGTAAAGAAAAGAAAGAAAAGAGTGACACTAAGCTAACACAAAGAAGTTATTAACATGAAAAAGCAGTCAAAATGAAATGTCAATATGCTTTGTAGCTTTGGAGTTTATAAGAGTCCTGGGAATACAGTATACCTACAAGTTATTGTTTTAATATCAGATAACCCAGTAGTAAGCAAGAAAGATGGAGTTAAAACAAAACAAAAAATTGATATGTTTTACTCTAAAGCTTGTATGATGCAATGTTCATAAAAGGAGAGCAGCTTGAGTCCCATCACATTTTGTACAAGAACACAGGAATTAAAATAGCAGAACCAACCAATGGTTCACTTAAATTCAGTCGCTTTTCTAGTATTTCGCTTTTCTCTATGTATTGTCCAGTGCCAAACTAATCATGCAATACAACATGGAGAGAAGTTTCTTTTAGACTCTGTCGTGACACAGGGACTCACAGTCCATCCTAAACAGGAGGCATTTAAGAAACAACTAAACTGTAGATACAAAAAAAGACTTCCATAGAGCTTCAATGCTAGCTTTCACGCCCTTGTTGTTTGGAACAAAATACAGCACAGGTACAACTACTGGCTGAACAATGTATTGCTAGTGAACACTGTCACAGACTCCGGTCTGTAATCAGCTTAAGCACTCACAAATAAGCATTTCCAACTCTAGTGATTTTATCGTATCTAATATGACTGTAGGTCGCTATTTTTTACTTCTTTAAACATTGGAATTTAAAAACGAGTTAGGCCATTTGCTTCCATAATAGCCTGCAGTATTGAGTTTTTTGGTTCCACTGGCTGCTTTTTTTTTTTAAACCTCTAATTTCAAGTTGAGACCAATACCTGTTTTTTCTTAGTAATTTGTTAAAACCTGAACTCAGCAATTCCATCACTACACTGAGATTTTAGAAAATGAAATCTAGTTTTAACTGAAAGACACCAATTTCTTATTGCCATTTTCTTCAATGTATACTCACTGCCTAGTCAGGCAAAGCTCCTATTGAAGTCATTGAGTAAGGCGTGTTTAATACAGGTCTTAAATCTTTTCTTCATTAATATGTCTGCAAAAGGGCAGTCAGGTTGCTATTTTTAGATTGTACTGCAATTCCCTTAAATTAATCAGATTGCATGGTAAGATGTTGCAGAGCCTAAATAAGCATCTTTTTATTAAAATATTTTAATTATTGCACATTCACTGGATAATGTTCCTAGTTTTATATTATCTTAGTGGTCTCATGATTTTCAATTTTTGAGTCCCATCTTTTGTGATTAGCTCTTACAGTATGCTGCATTAGAGTACAAGTAGAAGCCACAATGGCTTTTTAAACTACATATGAAGCACTGAAGGGGGCGGAGAATTCCCAAGTATGACAGCTTCTTTAAAGATGCTGTAATGATAATTTGCTAATTAACAGTTGGATTTTCTGCTAAATTTCTATTTTTCTCTTTATACAATTATCTTACTACTACCTTGTACCTCTATAGTACTTCTCATGAGTAGATCTAAAAATATTTTACAAAGATGGGTGAAATATTATCATCCACATTTTATGACTGGGAAATTGAGGCTCAGATGTTAAATTACACAAGTCAATTGCAGGGTCAGGACCAGAATCTTTGCCACCTGATTCCCAGTCTAGTCCTCTGTTCACTTGTCAGTCCTGCTTCCCTTAAAAGTTGATATATCTTACAATTTTTCTGTAAAAAGTATGTTAAAAAAAGAGCAGATTTCACCTCATAAATTTAAAACGGGGCGGGGGGGAGAGAAGAGGATGGTTTGTTCTGAGTTATAATTATTACACAAATCAACTCTACAGTTTAGAGGGTTCAATCCAGCTGAAAATCTCTGATGTTAATGAAACACTGTGATGCAGGATTCCCAGTTTAACTTATTCCAGAACAACTGCAACCAAAATGATTACAGCACAGTTATTCACTCTAGTATTATTATAATTTAAAGATATAGGAGTTAATTTAAAAGTTTTGCAGAACCAGAAATCCTACCTTAAATCTGGTAGTAAAGCAGTAACAGCTTTAATATACTTCAAGTTAAATGTGTCGTATAGGATACTACATACTGTTTAGTCGCGGAAAAATAAGAGACCCTGCCAAATTCTGCCATCAGTTACACTGGAGTAAATCTGAAATTAATCAATTTAAGTAAATTGAGTTACTTTGGACTTACATCAGTATACTGAAGAACAAAATATGTCTCTGTGTGGGTGTGAGAAACTTTTGAAAACATTAACTAAAGCCACCATCTGGTATGCACTATCACAAATACACACACACAAAACATAACCTTACTGTCACTGTGCTGACACATTAAATATAAGATAAGCTCATTCAGTGCCAAATATTCCACTTCTTGTGCACCCAGAAATTCCATTCAAGTCAGTGTGAGTTCTGAGAACCCAAAATGTGCAGGAGTTCATGAATTAAGGTTAAATAGCAACACCCCCAATATGATCAACATTTGTACATTAAACTCATGCATTTTCAAGGTCTTTGATTTATGGCTGATATAAGAAGCTATTCCTTTCAACTTTGCCAGCACCTGTGTAACAATAAAAAAGTTAGATATTGAAGAAAGACTGTTGCAATATCAAGCTTTTTAATCAAAACAAACAAACAAAAACTCACAAAATAAATAAAATTTGGCCATTTTTTTTCTTTTAGATAAATAGTTGTTAAAACTTTCATTTTTTATGTTAACTATGGCTCTGTGGAACAAATTTACGTGTTTATCATCTCAAGCTTAGACAGCTGCAGTAGCATTTGTTATTGAAAAATCCAGCCACCTATTTTTGTTGACCAATTTTTTCCAACAGGCTTGAGCCACTATGTCTCTGAATGACATGTTTTCCCAGATGGCAAATTTAGCTCTCATATTTAAGAAAAAAAGCCACCAGCTTCTAGGTCACATTCTTTCCTATTCCATCTTATTTTTTAAACTCTTCAAATATTGTTTTAAAATATTTTATATACCCATCATACAGACTCTTTACAGATACTAGCACATCTCCATCACCATATTAAGAAACAAAATAAAAAGCCTTCAATGTTTAGGGTAGTTACTGAAGGTTTTTTTGTTTGTTTGTTTTTAAATCAGAGGAAGACTTAGAGGCTGCCCTAGATGAGGAGTTTGGCAGAGCAGAAGCTTCTTCCAGAAGGGTCAAATCCTAATCTTCTGCACAAAGCCTTAGTAAGGATCTTCATGAGATTTGGAGGGAATGGAATCCTCCCTCTAAACATAGACCATGGACCATCAGTAGAGCCACTCCACACAGGCTTTACAGGCTACTGTGCCCACAGGGAGTCTTGACTGTGGGTGTCAGCTTCCTAACATGACCAGCCACTCTTAGCCACTCAAGCACTCTCCTCTGGGCTAACCATCCCTGAGTTTGCCTTGCAGATTGCAGCAGACGCACCCAGACCCAATTCCCTTCAATGTGCCCCCTGTGGAATCCAGCCCCTGATCCCCAGATAGCCACAGAAATTCCAGCTGCTCTGGGCCCACAGAAACAGTGTACCACAATTTGCCAGTTTTACCGCTTAGACCATTGGTTGTACAGTAAACACAGCATCTGAGTTCTACTGGAAAACAAAAAAATTAAGAAATAATAGAGATTCAAATAAAAATGGTGTGAAATACGGGACCAAATGGTTACACATACATCATAACACACATTCTAAAGCCTAATCTTAACTAACAAGTTATCCTCCTGTCTAAAGTCCACCCAAAGTTCTCATTAGCATTTGCTAAAGCCCTCTTTTACCTAGCTGATCAGCACCCAGCCTCCTGGCCAGGGTTGAGATCCCTTTTTCATGTTTGACACAGAATTCCCCCAGGAGTAAGTAATAGTTGCATCTCTAAATTTCATTTGTTTGTTCTACAACACAATGCACCTAATTACCATAATATATCAACATATCTGTCACAGACTGAATGGCTGGGTTAGCTGAAAGGAGATACAGTAAGATGTATTATGGACACGAACAGATGCTGTGTTGAATTCCTTTACTGAATGGGTTACGGCACATTTAGTACTAGAGTGAAGTCACAAAACTTAGTGAACCAGAAATTGACACTGTATTTCTTAGAAAAGCAAAATATTTTTCAACAGTTAATTAAATCTTATATCTATGCCAAATACCATTTACAGACTAACTAGTCAGACGTTCTTGGTTTAATTAGTTTTCTTTATAGATTTACAGGTTACCTTTCAAGAGTTACTGTCACAATGGAATACTTGAAATGCATTCCAGCCTCATAACATCTTTGGATGCCAAAACACTGTCCCTTTAAGAAGGTGCTATAATGTTTTTAGAATTAAATGTCAAACATGATAGCTAGGGTGTAACTTACAAAGGAGGGTGGTCTTGATCTAAGAAGACAACTAAAAATGCTCTGAGGACTAAAATTAAAGCTTCTTGCTCCCTAATGATTTGGGGGCACACTCAAATCCTGCACCATTCATCTGTTCTACCCAATCTGCTATATTCTTATGAGGAAGCACAGCAGTGCATTAGACACCATTAATGATTTCTTAGGCCTTCAGGGAGAAGTTTTAGGGTATTTCAGTGGCCAGATTATAACAAGATAACAGAATAATGAGACTGTGCCTTGTACATGCATTTGGCTATAGGTCACCACAAAAAGAAAAAAAAAACAATGTTTTATTAATGATACAGAACTATTTTGGGTAATGGTGTAAACTAGGGAATAGTTTAATTTTGAACTAATATACATTTTATACTGAATATATTATACTAGTGCTAATGTTTTCCTTGTAATTATCACCATGTTTCTAGGTAACAATAGGGGAGCCAACAAGAGGCTAATTCAAGACCAGTGAATTTATGGTTATTAATCAAGCACACTAATCTGATGTACAAATTCTCTGCCCTAATTGAAAATGGAGTGACATCAAACACAGTGGAGTTTTATATTTTGTCTAGACATTCTGGTGTTTTATTTTTTGTGTTATCTGAATGCTTCATTTATAATGTACACTACTTGCCAACAGCTATGACATAGGATGATATAACAAATGTTACTCACCATTGTGGAAAAAAAAATCCACCTTGATGTGAGGCCATGCAATTTTGCAAGGGTCTATTCTTGATGCAACGCTGTCCCATCACAAGGTCCACTCTGACAACCTGCAGCCCTCACTCAGCCCCACAATTCACTCCTCCCCGGCCCCAAGATGTTGAAAATGTCTCAACGTGGCAGTTCATTGCCATATGGAAAGCAGCATTATCAGCACTCACTAATTTACATGATATCTATCCATTCTAATCACCAACATTAATCTAATGTAATACAAAAATTGAGATCAGAAGTTTTTTTCTGCATCACAACATGAAGAAATTAACCTACTGGCCTTGTCAATGTTTGCAATCACATTCTGGTTTCTTTTTATACATTTAGAATATATTCAGACACACATACAAGAATTTTTTCCATTATTAAAAATTAGCTCCTTAACAAACAGGACTTAGTACCAACAGATATATTCATTTCTCAGTTTAGCAGAGAAAGTCCACAAAGTGGGAAGAGGTGCTGGCCTCCCTTTCTGTTCCCTACATCTTGTTAAGTCCACATAGAAAGGAAAGTTCATAGAAAGTAGATATGTAAAAGAAAATAGCCTGCCCTGCTATTGCAGGATTGTTTCTTGCACTATATTGGCTAGTACTCTGCCCAGTCTACTTTCAAATGATCCACACGATGATTTTCCACAGATTCTACTGGAAAATTAGTCCTCCTTTTAATGGATCTCATTCTCCTCTGCCTCCCTCTTTCCCACACCCATCCATCAGTCTCCACTCCTGCAAGCTCCCATATACCCTTCTTCTGTTCCACCCACAGGAAACTCTTCCCGATTCAGGTCCACTTTATCTGTTCATCCACATCTTTATCTTACACATTCCATCTCCTTGAGCTCACCTATCAGACTCTCAGCAACACAGATTCTGCTGATGTTCTTGCTTTCAGTGGTCTCTTCTCTCACTCTCTTCCCCCAGATCCACAGCTACTTCACTGCAACTGGACTCCTTGTCACCCCCTATCGTTTACAGTCCCTTTCCAGCCCCACATATTTTCCTCCTTTGAAGTCCATTGTATTTTATAGCTCCTCTCTCTCCAATTTAACTACCATTCACCTTCTCCTCCCCCACATTACAATTTGACTGATTACTCTTCTTTTCTCCTTAATTTCCTATCCGCAGTTTTGGTGCCTCACTTTCTGAAATGAATTCAGTCCAGTTGCTACTGGCAAGTGCTCCTAAGACAGAATTCCAGACAAATTTCTACCAAACTTACATTTTGGCATATATTTTTTTTGTTGGTAATTTATGAAAATCTCACTTTCAGGATGATATACGTGGCTTTTCATGTACCCCCCACCCTTTCTCAGGGAGCGAACACATTCCATTCATTCATTCCCCCCGCCTCCTTGATTTTATTTAGCTGGCTACACATATGATGAACCTTAAATTTGTAGCTGTAGTGCATTTCAATTCTGAATACACTGGAAATATTTACTAAGACAAATTAAAGGGGAACTGCCTTTGGAATTGTCATGTAATTAGAAAGTCAACATCTTCTGCTTACCCACTAATTATAGAAAATTGTATTTGATAGCTGCATAATTATTGAAAGACAATTTCCTATTCCTCTGAGATTTGTTCATGTTTGCAAATATTTCCTCGTCTTTAGTGCTGTTTAAAGGATATTTCAAGATGTCTGCTCAATTCTTCTGCATTTAATTTTAACGTATGCATAGTGTAAATAAAGCATACTGTATGCCAATAGATTGCTTCTATGTATCTGCCAATTTAATTTGCATTGCATTAATGCTTCTGTTGCATACAACTTGCTAAAGTTTGTCTTTCAGCAGACAAACGTTTATGATTTCTCTTTAGAATGATGTCAAGTGCAGACCAAAAATATGTCATGCTAAATATTTGATCCACATCTATAATGTGACTTATTTTCAAATCACATAAATCAGAACTAGACATGAGTAGAAAACAAGACTAAGGCATCTCTAAAGAAATACATTTATTATCCCCAGCAGGCAAGAAAATTTAGTTAATATTAAAGAGAAAAAAACAGTGTGTGTGTGTGTGTGTGTGTGTGTGTGTGTGTGTGTGTGTGTGTGTGTGTATTTTGAATAATAAACATTACCAAGAAATGGATATTTCCCTACCATACACTGACCATGTTATCTGAGATTGTAAGGTATCACAAGATATTTTATGCCCAAAATTCAAATCCATAATATGAAGAATCCAATTAGGCATTACTGAAGTAGAAAGGACTCTTGTCTTCATTAGATCTTAGGGTTTGGGTTATTTTTTATGGTCTTCTTACAAGGGAAGAAAGGATAGGGTGGAAATTTACCTTGACACGAACAACATAAGATAAAAATATTTAGTGTATGTGAATGGGAAAGACATATATCTAGACTATTTGTATAGTGTAATACAAAGATAGGAGGAAAAAATAAGTGAGTCCCTAAAATTAAACAAAATTATATTTTCTTGAAAGATACTTTGTTCTAATTCTTCAGGGCATGATTCCACATTATATTCCTACAACTGAGAGGTACTATATTCACAAGACTTGCAGGTGGTATATCTCATATGCAGGCCTCTAATAATATTTTATAGAAGTCTTGTCATCAGGCTTCAGCTAGTACTATACTCTAAAAAAAACAACACTATTCCTTGTTTTCTACTACTGCAGATGCCCCTCTCATGGGACATACCCCAACTTGGACACTTCTAAAACAGTGTTTCTCATGAAAAATTTAATCCAGATCCTTAGGGCATTAAAGTTAAGATACATACAGAGAAATTCAGCTGTCACAATGAAAATATATAGATACTTCCCTTCAATCCTCAAAACATTTTGTGAACAGGAGGGGAAGGACTCATGAATTTTGCTTAGCTATGCTATATAGAGCAGAGTGAGCTGCAGTTTGTCCTAGGCAAGAGAAATTCAGACCCTTTAAAATCTTCATTTAGCCAGGTTTTATTGGTATTTAAAATAACCAATTTCAATACATCAGGGGTCTAGGCAAAAGGGTCATAGCATTTAATACCTAGCTCCCTAATGCTGCAAGAGTTGTCAGCTGAGGTTAAGAGGTTTAGCTAAAAAAAGTCATATTTAGACTTTACTGATTTGGCCAGGAAGGCAGCTCTGTCTATCATGCCAAGCTTCTTATTCCAGTTACTCTAAAGAAAACACAAACCAATACAGGAATACACACTTAATCCTTGAAGTAGATTCATCATCTGCTGTTTCGCCAAATGATCCAGAATTAAAGACTTAACTCTGCAAAGATAATTATTTCTACATTTAAATTTTTCCAATAAAACAAAGTCCTTATGGAGCCACTTGTAAGAATGTTATATAGTGCACTGTCCAAACTGAAAACAAGAGCTGACAGCTTGTTCACGAAATTCCACATGAAGATCCTGTGACAGCAAGATGGTCTTCAGGAGAATCCTTCAATGAGGTATTGTCTCTATGATCCCCATTAAATTTGATGGCTATGCCCCATTTTCTGAGCTACAGGGAAGCGTATCAGGAATTTAAGAATTGAGTGGCACCGTGGTTTAGATAGTCAATGTGGTAGAGTCAATCCAGACCATCCTGGCTATTACGTTTGTCAAAACCTCCTGGAGTACCAGGAAGGGAGGGGAGAGGGGGAGAAACAAAGCAAAATCTGAGAACAATTACTAAGGACTAAATATGCATTCCTTCACTCTGAACTCTTTCACATGAGCCTTATGAAGAAAAAAAAAAGTCTTTGAATGTCAAGATTTGTCAAAAAGATATAGAACCAGAGTCCTCCCCAGTTCGAGGAGTATTTCTGGGGCTAAAAACTTTTTTATGAAACAAGTTACCAAAGTTAGAGGTTTGAAGGAGTAACCTCACATCAAGTGCACATCTGGGTCTTTTGCTTTGTTTTTTTCTCCCTCTCCCAATTTGTAGTAGGCTCCCTAAAAAAAGGTCTCTCAGAAAGTGTATCTCTCTCTCTTTTCCAGATAGGAATTTCACATACAGGGAAATTAATCTTTCCTGCTACTGCTGTGTTGTTATCTGGTCCATTGTCTCCAACAAACGTTCTGTAAGCAGGCCCAAACATGTTATGATCCTGGTAGACTGACTAAATAGAATCATAGAAGATTAGGGTTGGAAGAGACCTCAGGAGTTCATCTAATCCAACTCCCTGCACAAAGCAGGACCAACCCTAACTAAATCATCCTAGCCAGGGCTTTGTCAAGCCAGGCCTTAAAAACCGCTAAGGATGGAGATTCCACCACCTCACTAGGTAACCCATTCCAGTGCTTCACCACCCTCCTAGAGAAAGAGTTTTTCATAATATTCAACCTAGACCTCTTGTACTGCAACTTAAGACCACTGCTCCTTGTTTTGTCATCTGGCACCACTAAGAACAGCCTAGCTCCATTCTCTTTGGAATTCCCCCTTCAGGTAGTTGAAGGCTGCTATCAAATCCCCCCTCACTCTTCTCTTCTGCAGACTAAATAAGACCAGTTCCTTCAGCCTCTCCTCATGTGCTACAGACCCCTAATCATTTTCGTTGTCCTCTGCTGAACTCTCTACAATTTGGCCACATCTTTCTGTAGTGGCGGGCCCAAAACTGGACACAATACTCCATATGTGGCCTCACTAGTGCCGAATACAGGTGAATCATCACTTCCCTCAATCTGCTGGCCATGCTCTTACTAATGCAGACCAATATTCCGTTAGCCTTCTTGGCAACAAGGGCACACTGTTGACTCATATCCAGCTTCGCATCCACTATAATCCCCAGGTCCTTTTCTGCAGAACTGCCTTTTAGCCAATTGGTACCCAGCCTCTAGCATTGCATGGGATTCTTCCATCCTAAGTGCAGGACTCTGAAGTTGTCCTTGTTGAACCTCATCATATTTCTTTTGGCCCAATCCAATGTGTCTAGGTCACTCTGGACGCTATCCCTACCCTCTAGCATATCTACCTCTCCCCTCAGCTTAGTGTCATTCGCAAACTTGCTGAGGGTGCAATACATCCCATCATCCAAATCATTAAAAAAATATGTTGAACAAAACAGGCCCCAGGACCAACCCCTGGGGCACTCCATTTGATACCAGCTGCCAACTAGACATCGAGCCATTGACCACTACATATTGAGCCCGACGATCTAGCCAGTTCCTATCCACCTTATAGTCCATTCATCCAATCCATACTTTTTTTACTTGCTGGCAAGAATACTGGGGGAGACTATATCAAAAGCTTTGCTAAAGTCAAAATATATCCCGTTCACTGCTTTCCCCATATCCACGGAGCCAGTTATTTCATCATAGAAGACAATCAGGTTGGTCAGGCAGGACTTGCCCTTGGTGAATCCATGTTGACTGCTCCTGATCACCTTCCTCTCCTCCAAGTGCTTCAAAATGGTTTCCTTGAGGACCTGCTCCATGATTTTTCCAGAGACTGAGGTGAGGCTGACCAGTCTGTAGTTCCCCGGGTTTTCCTTCTTCCCTTTTCTAAAGATGGGCACTATTTTTGCCTTTTTCCAATCACCCAGGACCTCCCCTGATCACCACGAGTTTTCAAAGATAATGGCCAATGGCTCTGCAATCATATCAGCCAACTCCCTCAGCACCTGCGGATGCATTAGATCTGGGCCCATGGACTTGTGCAAGTTCAGCTTTTCTAAATAGTCCTTAACCTGTTCTTCCACCACTGAGGGCTGCTCACCTCCTCCCCATACTGTGCTGCCCAGTGCAGCAGGCTGACCTTGTCTGTGAAGACAAAGGCAAAAAAAAAGCATTGAATACTTCAGCTTTTTCCATATCATTTGTCACGAGGTTGCCTCCCCCGTTGAGTAGAAACCCTTCTTGTTACCCTTCACATCCCTTGCTAGCTGCAACTCCAATTGTGCTTTGGCCTTCCTGATTACACCCCAAATGTTCGAGCAATATTTTCATATCCCTAGTCATCTATACAAGTTTCCACTTCTTGTAAGCTTCCTTTTTGTGTTTAAACTCACTAAAGATTTCTCTGTTAAGCCAAGCTAGTCACCTGCCATATTTGCTATTCTTTCTGCACATCGGGATGGTTTGTTTCTGTGCTCTCAATATGACTTCTTAAAAATTCAGCCAGCTCTCCTGGACTCCTTTCCCCCTCACATTAGCCTCCCAGGAGATCCTGACCATCAGTTCCCTGAGGGAGTCAAAGTCAGCTTTTCTGAAGTTCAGGGTCCATATTCTACTGCTACATCTTCCTCCTCCCTAATCCTGAAGTTCAGTATCAGGTAATTAGAATAGCTTAATGTTTGGGAAGAAAGGGAGTACATTTGAAGAGGTAGAATGCTGCCTGAGGTCCTGCTGAGACTGCTTGGCTATGAGCCCCAGGAGGAGAAGAAATAGCAGATATAAGATTTCCAATGAGTTGCCTGCTGCTATATATTTGCAGTGGGAGTTTTGATGGATACAGGGCATGTGTCTTTTTCCAATCCCACTGTTACACTCTGCACCCCTATTTTGTACTAACCCTGCCCCTATCCAGGAGGGCCCGCACCTCAGCTTGAATAATTTTTCTTTTATAAAGTCTCACACATTCATATGGGGAGCACACCAATAGAAAAAGAAACAGAGTCAGGCCATGGAAAAGGTCAACCCAGTTATTGGAACAATGACAGACAAATGTATTTTTAAATCGTAATTTGCCTGGATTTGAAATTGAATTACTGGAAGCAGAAGGCCCCAAGCTTTTCAGTTATATTTGCATTATATATTCCTTGAAATAAGGCACATTGTTAAGATAATGGGATTAATAGGCACTAAAAAATAGATACACAAAAGTAGAGCATAATAGCCATTTTTAATACTGTGCACACACTAAGTCATTTCCTGAAAAAATTGCCATCTAACTCCTCACGTAGCTTTTAGACCTGAAATGTGAAACATTTAATTTTCTTTGTTATTATTGAAAATGGCAATTTGAAAATGGTATGTTTGACCGTGGAGAACTCTAATCACCACACCTACAGTGCAAACCTTCTCTAGTTTGTGTCATTTACAAATTATGTTTACTTGGCTTGATTTGTAACATACAGTATTTCTCTAATGTAGTTTCCCCTTCGTCCAATTTTTTTTTTTTTAAAGAACTGGTCTTTTCTCAGATGCTGAAAGACATGAAGTGCACTGGGCCAGTGGCTCTCAACCATTCCAGACTACTGTACCCCTTTCAGGAGTCTGATTTTTCTTGCGTACCCCCTGCCTATTTCACCTCACTTAAAAAAGACTTGCTTACAAAATCAGACATAAAAATACAAAAAAGTGTCACAGCACACTATTACTGAAAAATTGCTTATTTTCTCCTTTTTAACCATACAATTATAAAATAAATCAATTGGAATACAAATATTGTACTTACATTTCAGTGTATAGTATATAGAGCAGTATAAACAAGTCATTGTCTGTATGAAATTTTAGTTTATACTGACTGTTTATGCAGCCTGGTGTAAAAGTAGGCAAATATCTAGATGAGCTGGAAGACCTCTGCAGACCCCTGATTGAGAACCATTGCACTGGGCAATTCATCCTGTATCATCCACCATTTCACGTTACTTCACAGGCAATGTCCTAGTCAGCAGTTAGGAGGAGGCCTTTACACTTAAAGGCCTGCCCAAAAGTTTCAACCTAAGTGCCTGAAGGCTTAATACTATCCTAAATCCATATTTGGACACTTTAAAAAAGGCTTAATTTTCAAGAGTGCTGAGCGCCTGCTAACTTCTTGACAGTCACAGCCTTTATTTGTCTGCATAGTGGAGAAAAAGTTGGTCCTGCTCACTTTACAACCGTGGCCTTGTGGAGGGTGTAAGCAGCTTTATGTTGTCCCTTACTCAGGATAGATTGTAAAGTTGTAACTTAGCCCTGAAGGATTTGTGCATGCTCTGCACTTCTGAACTTTGGACTACCATTTTATGCACTAAAACATGGATTTAGGAAATAAACATCTCCTCAGGGTTACATACACCAAGAAAATGATGCAGCCTTTCTGTCATATGCATGTTCACTATCCAACTGAGGAAAGAGAGAAAGGAAATCCAAAAATTTCAGTTTCTACCACTTCAGTGTCCATGGCCTGTCTTCTAAACGTCTCAAACAGTGCTTGTATGAAGTCAAGTTGCTCAATGTTTTAAATCATCTATAACAAGAGTATGTGTTTATCGTTTCTTAAAGTCACCAATGGTTATAAAAATACAACCCAGTCATTGGCGGACAAATGAGAAAATAGGCCATCTTCTCTAAATTAGACAGTTCAAGTTTAGTATCTATTGTTATTCTCATTAAATTAATGTATTTATTAAAGATTAAAGTTTTGTGGATAGTCTCGTTAGGGCAGAACAGTAAAACAAACCTTTCAGTAACTAACATTTGGATTCTCCCATAAACTTCCCCCGCCCCAAAAGGAATTCTTTTAGCCAAAGCAGGGGGAAACTAACTGGAGGTCAGAACAATTTCTGATAAATATATCTGGCTCCAGTTTCTCCATGGGGGTAGAAGATGACATTACATATCTTTCAGCTACAGAGTGCTATACGTAAATTCTCTCACCCAGGGACACCATATGGAATTGTGGTTCTCTTTGGGGAATTAAAGTTCAATATTCCAGTTAACTATATCAGTGGTCCTCAACCAGGTGTCTGGGGCAGGTTTCAAGGGGTCTGCCAAGCATGGTCAGTGTTAGACTCACTGGGGCCCAGGGCAGAAAGGCGAAGCCTCACTGCATGGGGCTGAAGCCCGGGGCCCCGAGCCATGTCACCCGGGGTGGAAGCCAAAGGCTGAGCAATGTAGCTTCACGGGGGTGCGGGGGGGCTGTGGATGGGGCCCCAGGCAATTGCCCTGCTTGTTAGCCCCAGAATGCCAGCCCTGGTTTTTATATGCAGAAAACCAGTTGTTGTGGCACAGTTGGTCCATAGAGTTTTTATAGCATGTTCGGGGGGGCTCAGAAAGAAAAAAGTTGAGAACCCCTGCACTATATCATTATAGTATGTATACATCTTTCAATATCTTATACAAAAAAGTATTAATAAATAATCCAAGTATAATTTGCATAATTTGCAATTATGTTCAAAGTACTATTGAATTTATTTAGCTGTTTCAGAGCACAAATGAGTAAGACCTCCTTATTAATTTACAGCAGAATTTTCTGTTTTCTGACCCAGGGCATGTCAGGTTTTTTTTGTTTTTTGTTTGGTTGGTGGGGAGGTGATTGTTTTTGTTTGGTTTGGGCATGTCAGCACCAATAAGCCATTCTATAATAGGCCTTTCACTTCATGTTGCATGTGCAACAAAAGGCTGTAACCATCATTTTATTCATTTATATAATGTGTGTGTACGCACGCAAGCACACAGAGAACCGATAGCTGTGTGTAATTTGTGACAGCAATACTTATGAACATGGAGAGAGAAATGGAAGAAAATATTTTCGATGTCTTGTATCTCCTAATAATATAGCCTACTAACATGTATATGTTGAGTATATTCTTTGGACTTTGAAGTTTCAGCCCTACACTATTTCTGAAGCTGGAATTTTAAAAGAGTGCTGTCAACTAAGAAGGCTGTTCAGAAATTACTCTAGTGGTCAGCAGCATCAGACTTTAGTAACTGATTACTTACTGATATCAAAAAATTACTAGCAGAAGTGACAATTTCCACATACAAATGTCTAATATCATAAGATGCTGAGTACATCCTAAGAAACTTTAATAGAAGATAGACCAGCTGAGAAGCTAGGGATGTGTTAGTTCTTGATCTGCATACCTTAACTCAGGAAAGACCACTATTGAGTTCATTAGGAGTTTTGTCTGAGAAAAAAATTAGCAGTGAATCCTCTAAGTAATGCATTTACTTAAATTCATAACTCTTTTTCATAAGAGGAAAACAGAAGCCACTGGTTATAGAGTAAATTATAACTGAGTTATATTTTATATTGAGTATATTATTTTTTGTTTATGTTTGCCATCAGTTTTTCCAATATTGTACCAACCTAACCTAATTCAGTATAATATGAGTCAAAATTATCTGACAACTATGGCATCATTTTGATACCATACAGTGAATGAAAAAGAAATATTAAATATTATAAAGGTTGAACATTTTATCACCTTAGTATTTTATGTTACTAGATTTCAAAATTTACAATCAAATGTAAGCTAGAAGCTCCAACTACATAACACAATCCTCAGGAATCAAAAAGAATTGCTACTGGAAAAAATAAACTCTTTGCCAACAAGAATGAAAATATTTCAGTGACCTTCTATGGTAATTATGTGCTTTTGAACACACACACACACCCCTCCCTCCACATGGATTTATGTTAAATTATAAACTGTTCTACAGGAGATCTTTAGATGACAGTTCAGTGCTTCAGAAGAGAACTTTGATTCCTGCACAATATCATACATATTGGAACAACATTTCTACATTCATAAATAAAGTATAAAATACATAGAGAAGCAAAATAAAATGTTAACTTTATTCTGGTCAAGAAGTGTTATTGTTTGGGTTTCATTACAGTCAATAAATACAGGAAATTTATTTGATAAATATGAAAAATAGTTAGGTTTGATTTCACAAAGTGAAATCAAAAGAGGTATGACAGGAATTATGTAAAATAAGTTAAAAATCACTGACACTTGATAAAAGCATCAGAAACCAACTGTTTTAAATTAAAATCTTTAAGACACCAAGCTTTATGGAGCCTATCAAGCAAACAGACTTCCACAGTGGCATACAGCAGGAATAAGTTAAAGACATAACAATTCAAGGACAGATTTTACTGAGAATTATAGCGGTGTAACTCTACAGACTTCGGTGAAATTGTACAGATGTATTTCAGGACAACAACATTTGGCCTAAAGCATTTAGATTACATATAAAGTGTTAATCCAACTAAAATCGGAGCATTAACCTTTAAATAGATCTCATTGTGCTACTATCAATCTTGTATCTGAACTAATTAAAAACAAAAAACAGGCCATTTTCTTACCTCTAAATTGAATCTCTGGGATTTATATACACCATTCTGCCCTGATGGACTTGCCCCTTTTATCTTATCAACAAACAGATGGACCAGTCATATTAAAGCATTTTCCACTGAGAAGTGAGACATGAAAATTAATGTTCTGGTTCAGTGGATTTCTACAGAGATCTCCTCTAAATAAAACAAAACATTAAAAAGAGGAAATATACATAGACCTAATTATAGGACAGTCTCCAGATTGGTATATCTGAGTCACTGAAAACCAATTTACTACTAGAGAAATGTCATTTTCTGCTCATCAGATGAGCCAATCAGGAATGATTAGTTCTGATTAGTACTTAGTGAAGACAGAGAAGCACTGTCAGATGAAAAGACTTGGCATCTAAACATGTATTGTGATATTCTAATGAGTTCAATATTCAACAAACTGACAGGTCATTAAAAGGCAAATATCCAGAAGACAGAGTACGTCTTTTCATCTCAGGAGGATGGACAGAACACAGAAAGTGTGTGATTTAGTGTAAAGAAGTTTTGCTTTATAGGCTTCTTAGGTATCAGATCTCTAAAAAAAATCTTAGAACATGAGATGTTAAATGTATGCTTCTACATGGAAAAAATCTGTCACCCAGGCTGAGTAATCAAGTTACAGTGGAGTTTCTCCAAGGACAGCAGATGCAAAGATATACCGGTAGTTATTTCCCCCCCCCCCAATATATTTAGCTATTCTCAGCTTTTTTTAGTAGTTCAAAGTTGAATTGGTAGATTAACTGTAAACATATCAAAACTGTACATCTTTGAACTTCATTTTTTATTGTCAATTTGGTGCTTGTAAAGAGTACTATCAAATATTCTCAGTCAAGAAAAGATATTTTGGACCTAGCCCAAAGCCCACTGAAATCTATAGAGATAGATCTATCGATTTTTCAGTACACTTTCTATAAGAAGTCTGATGCAGAGAACAAATATAGAGTTTTGTACATTAAAATAAAAATTACTGTGGAGAGCAATTAAATGAGTGGAATAGTGACCTCACAAATTCTTTGCTGCTGAATCTACTACTCCAAAGCAGAACACTAGCCCATAAAAGTTTAAAAAAAAAAGTGATTGGAAGACAGATAACAGCTTATCTCTATATTATCTAGAAAGGGATCATTTTGGCTAGTCTGAACAGATTTGTTTGTTTTGTTTTCATCTCACACAAAAAAATAGATGCTACCATAAAGGCTATATGAATAATAAGACAGATATAGGTGAGTCTGATTATGAGGCGACAGAAATAGCATTATCCTTATGGAAGGATAAAAAAAATGATTGTAGGGGAAGACTCACATTGTCCAGCCAATTCGAGAGAAGGACAGGAGACATTGGATATGGATTTAATCAGGCCCCAATTTTATTATTAGATGTCTGGGACTACCGGGCAGATAAAAGTGTACAACCCATGTTTATTCCATAAATACTTGGGAGGCTTCCACCAGCTGCCCGTCATTTTTCCATCCAGGTTCCTTCAGCAAATCTATTGCTGGGACCTTTCCATATCCAGGGGCTTCCTCCAGCTCCCCCTCTTTTTCCATCAAGGGGAGTGAGGGTGGATGCTGCCTTGCCAGCTGCATGGAGAAACTCCAGGGCTTGAAGCTTTAAAGCCTTCTGCCCTTACATTCCCAGGGGTTGAGCCAGCACTGCAAAGCTGACCCCCACCCACCTTTTTAGAGCAGTTTGACCTTTTGTTCTCCCTTCCTCCAACCATAAAGCACTACTGCCTTCCTCCAGCAAGCCTCGACAACATCCACCCCACCCCACTCCCGATTTAGGTGCAGTGCGGTGATTTCAACAATACTTCTAGTAAAAACAATTGCTATTTTTTAAAAAAAAGTCTTGTGTATAAGAAAACTTCCCATCCACACAAAATGCTTTTGAAAAAAAGTTCTAGATTTAGTCAACGAAGAAATAAAGTATAATTTAAATGGAAATGCTTTCATTAAGAGGGAAGTGCAGCTAAATATGAGGATTCTTCTATAATTGCCGTAACAAGGCCTGTTATGTACCTTGGAAGCTTTCCAAGTCAAAGTATTCTGGTTCTACAGAAGCTAATACTGTTTTTTTCCTTCTGTACAAGTTAGTGCAATCACATTCATTCAAACAGAGGCCTTCAAACTTTCTATTCAAACTTTCTGGAATACTGAGAATTATATATAACTGCCTCAAAATTGGACTTATAAGAGCCACTGAAATAGATCTGTGTGTGTTTAAAAAAAGAAGACCTGATGATGTGGAAGTTTTCATGAAAAAGTCTACCATTTAAATGAAAATATTTGTGTGTCCTATTTTAAACTAAAATCCAGACAAAATTTGAAACATACATGGATTTTCCCCACCATAACAACAAAACAAAACATTTGCTCCATCGGGTGGTAAAAGGGGATGCATGTTGTCAGATAAAAACATCCTTCCTTCTGAGCAAGGCTGTATCTTGACTAGCTCTAAATCTTTCAGCGAGAGTGCTACCCTATATTCTCTTCTGGTCGGTAGAGGTTTCACTATACTAACAAGGGTATGGTTCAAAGAAGAGAGGCAGCTCACTCAGAATCGCTACTAATTTTGTTGAAAGGGTGAGTGCGCCTACCATTGTCATCCATAGCAATTATAGCCAGGGGATGGTGCAAGTCAAAGAGGAGAGAGAGAGAGAGATGAACCTGTTCCTGTCAAACTGGAAGAAGGTGAAGAGAGTATGTTGCTGACCCCTGCATCTTGCTTGTGCCTTGGTGGCATGCAATCATCTTGTTCACAGTTTTTAACAATCAGATGAATGGGCAGTAGGCATAGAATATAAACAGCCACATTCTGATTGAAAAAGGGCCTCTTTGCCAAACAGTGCCCCATTACTTTCATCGCTGATATTTACCTTTCTTTGTTCCAGAGAATTGACATTAATAACATCTCACTGGGTACACACGCTCTCTATTTAGTTGCATCATTAGTGCACCATTACTCATTTAGACTATCATCCATCTGAAGAGGTGGAAGCCACCAATTTGATAAGGCGCATTATTATTTTCCTGTAACATAGTGCACGTTTGCGTAGCTCTGCCCTGAACAATAATTCAAAGAGATAGTATTTTGACACTTGAATCTCTACCTTGTTACTGTCTGAAACACCTAACAAAAAAGGTGTTATGAAACACTAACACTATATATTTGGAGGAATTAAATCTTCACCCCCTCTTGCATTGGTTCTGGTAAAATGGCATGTACCTCCAGTAGGTGTTGTATCTTCTGGATCCTGATTTACGTTTTGACTCTGATGCAGAATAAAATCAGGTGAACACAAACCCGGGGAGACAAATCAGCATTGGCCATTATCTGCCACAGAGTGGCAGCTGAGATATCAATTTCCCCATGTAGTTAGAACAGGGAATAAATGTGATCTTCACAGAGAAAAGGATGATGGGAAATGTGTTACTGATATCATACTTAAAGTATTAGAGATGGATTCTCTGTTGTCCATGAAGATGATACATCAAAGAACAACTTTATTTGTCACTATAGCAGAGACGACAATGCTTTGTTCTTCTTAGAAGATGGTAAATAAATGTCAAGACTAGTTAAACTCTCTAGTCTACTACCAAATATATGGTTACACTTTTGAAAAATCAAAGTCAAATATATTTTGGATAGAAAACCCTCTAGCCAGGGAAACAGTGGTAGGAGGACAGGTGCTCCTTTAGCAGGTGTTCGTGGGCATCACGTTTGCAAGGATTCTTAATAGATCTAGATTTTCATGGGATTAAAATCCTACATCCTAAGAAACTGACTGCTTTTGTTTCTCCTACCTGGTGTTTATTAGGTACTTCATCCCCATGTGGGGTAGCTCTACTAAAACTGTTCATAGGACATTTTTTCAAGCACTGTGAAAACTCGGATCTTTAATACTTGGTTGAATCACTGATTTGTGTAGCAATGTATCCTTTCTTTCTGTCATCAGAAATCAAAGAAGTATAGCCTCCTGAAGTAGAGAAGATAAATCAAACAGTACAGTACTCTTAAGTTATCACATTAATCTATTTTGCCATGAGGTAAATAATACGTTTTAAAAAATAGCAAAGGGAAAATCATGAGGTGTGGGTTAACCACATATCTTGAACCATTTTATCTTGCAAGTAAAGGGCAAAAAGGGGGGGGGGGAGAGGGGAGTTTGTTCAGGAATTACATTCTTTGAAGTGGTTTCAGTATTTAGATGCATAGAAGTTGCATTTGTTTATTGAGATATTTTTGACATAACTTCAGGAAATGAGGAAGAAAAATCTTTACTTTCTCTTTCTGAGAAATAGGAATAGGTTTGTTTCAAATTCAAATTCCAAATCAAATTCAGGTTTTCCCAATAGCAATACCAAATCCAAAAGCCTACAAATCTTGAAGCTATTGTAACAGCAGGGCTTACCAAAAATATTGCAAGTTTGGGGAGAGCAGATGGAAATGTCCTAGGAGGGCCAGTACTATCTCTAATTTAAAACATCTGCATATATGTCCAGGATTACAAACAGACCTATTTCCACAAATCAAGAAGTGCTTTCCATGATCCCAATGCTTTTTGGCCTTTGAAGAGTTAGCTATGGGAGGATGACCTTGATACCTCTATCCATGTAATCCTATCTATAATAAACATTCTGGCCAGAGTGCACAGATTGCAGCAGTATACAACAGTAGTCATAAACAGGACATTCAGCCTCTCAGGGTATATGTGGACCATACAGTAAAGACAATGGGTGGCTTCTTGAAGGTAGAAAAAAGAAAACATCATGTGAATTGGATATAAAAATTAGTAGCAATTAAGCAGCTGCTTTGAGAGTAAACAAAGTGTTTTGGTGAGTCTGTTGTCACAAAGGTTGGTAAAAGTTTATTCAGATTCCAATCAACCCTCACAAGCTATATATTTATACACATATATATACTTGGGAACTTTCTGTACATGAGGTTTGGATCTTTATAATTAAAGAGTTGGGAGGCCAAAACAGCAATGAGTAAGGTGAGCCCGATACATTTTCATTAGAGAGAAATAAGATTCCTGCTATGGCAAGTGGGAGGGAGTAGAACCCAAGCATTTTCTGCCACTTCCTACTCTTGTCCCCAAAGTCTGCCACATTACTAGGGCCCTACCAAATTCATGGTCCATTTTGGTTAATTTCACAGCCATAGGATTTTAAAAATTGTAAATTTCATGATTTCAGCTATTTAAATCTGAAATTTCAGGGTGTTGTAATTGTAGGGGCCTGACTCAAAAAGGAGTTGGGGGGGGGCAAGGTTATCGTAGGGGAGGTTGTGATACTGCTGCCCTTACTTCTGCGCTGCTGCTGGTGGCAGTGCTGCAATCAGAGCTGGGCAGCTGGAGAGCAGCAACTGCAGGCCGGGAGCCCAGAAGGCAGAGCCACCGCCATCAGCAGCACAGATATAAGAATGGCATGGAATGATATTGACACCCTTACTTCTGTGCTGCCTTCGGAGCTGGGGGCCCAGCCAACAGCCACCGCTCTTCAGTTGCCCAGCTCTGAAGTGAGCGCAGAAGTAAAGGTGGCAATACCGCAACCCCCCTAGAATAACCTTGCGACCCCCCCCCTGCTTGCAACTCCCTTTTGGGTCAGGACCCCCAATTTGAGAAACGCTGGTCTCCCCCATGAAATCTGAATAGCATAGGGTAAAAGCACACAAAAGACCAGATTTCACAGGAGGGAGACCAGATTTCACGGTCCATGATGTGTTTTTCATGGCCATGAATTTGGTAGGGCCCTACACATTACAAATCGATCATCTTTTAAAAATATAGGGAAAATAAACTGCAATCCTACTGAAGTGGACTTGTAGCACTCATCTCCCAACAGAGGAAAAAAACATAACTTTAACGTGATTGGTCCTTCTGCATGCCAATACAAATGAAGAAGGGAAAACCTATCAGTCCAGATTAGTGGATCATCTAAGGAGCAGAAATGAGGTGAACATGCTGACTGCTGTGCAAGGAAAAATATATATTAAGTACAGAGAAATTTCCAATTAGTATAGATAATCTGCATTGATTAATAGACACAAACTTTAAACATTTTTTTAAAATATTAGAATGGTTAAATTATTTATTCATGCTACGTGTCAAATAATACTGCACATACAATTTCAGAGAAAAAAATCACTAACTTACCTATTTGCAGTATTAGTCAAGCCACAAAAGAGATCACATTCCAGTTGAAGGAAATACAGTTGTTAGATTGACCAAAGCCAGTTCATTTGGTTAAAAGAAATAAATAAAAAAGGAAATTTATAAATTTCTAGAGCAAATATGCATATTAAGATTCAACATCATTTTCCTTGGTGAAGTGTCTCTTATTTTACCTCATCTTAACAGTTAGGATTTTTATTTGTTTTAATTTGTGGTGCGGTTAAAAAAAAAAAAAAAAACACAACAGCAGGGACAAAGGCAAACCAGAATGATCCATATGCTTATATCCTATAAAAGGATATACCAGCTATTTCTGCAAAAAAGTAGTCTAATAATTTATTATGTTGCAGTTTTATAAACAGCTATTAATATTTATCCCATGGGTTGTAAGACTGCAACCACAAATGGCAACATTTAGAATTAATCTAAAAAGATATAAACACAAGGCACATATTATGTGGTGGCAAAAACTGAAACCAACAGACAAACACAGGGGCCCTATCCCATAACCACTAAAGTTCAATGGAAATGTTAGTACTGATTTTAGTGGGATTAAGACCAAAGTCCATAAAATTTATACTTAGATCAGTGGTGCACAACATGGGGGCACAGCTGCATGGGGAGGTCCCAGAGGTTCTCTGGGAAGGTGAGAAGAAACTGGGAACCCGCTGGTCCTGCAGCTGGCATAATAGTAGGAGTGGGATAAAAATAGAGTGGATATTGCGGGGTGGGAGCAGAATTAAAAGTAATAGTCCTCTGGGACACAAACAACATGAAAGCCCTGGCCAGCAGCCGCCGCAGCGCAGAAGTAAGGGAGGCACAACAAATTCAGTGAATGGTAAGAAAAGGACACAACAGGAAAAGTTTGCACATCACTGACTTTGATTATACTTTACATTTAGATTGTAAATTCTTTGTGGGGGTGGGGCTGACTTTTTGTTCTGTGTTTGTACTAAAGTCCAACACCATGCAGTCTTGGTCCCATGACTTGGTAGAGCCGGTCAGAAAAATTCCAACAAAATATTTTTCTTTGGAATTTGTCCATTTCATCAAAATTGAAACATTTCAAGTCAGGCTTCTGACAGAACACTGCCTGGTGTCCTGCCAGTTTGCCTGCCTGGTGGGCTGATGAGGAGCAGAGACCATGGAAGCCTCAGATCCCAGGCTTGCAGCTCCTTGGCATTTCAAGTTCCCAGGACTCCAGTGTCCCCATGACAGTCCACCAGGAAGACTGCCCAAGAACCTGGTTGGTTTCCTTTTGCAGAGAATAGTGAAAGTTTTGGGGTTTGTTCCAAATCGGAACAAACCCAGATTTCAATATAGCAAAGTCCTCCACAAAACAGTATTCATTCTCTTCATCCAACTCTATGTCTAGGTGTGATGCTGTATAAAAAGAAAGATAATTAGTTATGCTAATACAGTTACCCCTGTTACAAAATTGCAATAAATCTTATACAAAGTATGTCATGTAAGGTATCAATAGAAAAGTTATAATCTGTTAGGTATGATTATCCTGTTTAAATCCATGTATCTGAAGTTATGAATACTAGCTATGTGTTTGCATCTCAAATGTGTTTTGTTCTTGGATGACACCCACAAGACATATTTACATCCAAACTAGCCATTCATGTGTTGATAGGCTATTGGAGACTCATCTCGCCCAGTGAGACCCTCCTGGAGACGTTTCAGAGAACACTGAGGCAATGGCTGTCCCATGACTCAGCAAGGAATGTAAGGGCATGTGATCTAAGACTCCCTCTTTTTTTGCCATTAACTTTCCAAACCCATTGGGCTGAAGATATAAAAGAGGAGACTCTGACATCACTGCTTTGTCTTCAATCCTGTTCTACTTCTCTAGACTGTGATTTCTAACAAGGAAGCTTTGAATGAAGGACTGATGACCCCCAATCTTTTAGGTGATCCAGGGAGACTTATTTCATGCTACTGTCCTGATCTACAGACTCTGAAATCAATTGTAATGTATATGATTCCTTTAACTTTGTAATGTCTCCTTTTCGTTTTTAGTGATAAACCTCTACTTTTTAGTTTACTACAGGAATTGGCTGCAGCATGATATTTGTTGAAATCCTGAAGGCATATTTTGACCTGGAGAAGTGGCTGGTCCTTTGGGATCGAAAGAACTTTTTATGTGATTTCTGGTTTTAATAATCATTTATCACAGAAGTCCAGTTGCCTGGGTGGTAAGCCAGGGGCTGGGATTCCTAAGGCTTTCTTGTGTGTTGGCTTCTTGTTAACCAGTGTGATGACACATGAGCTCACTTTCATTACTGGCTTGGTGAAAGCTAATTATGCTACCATAATGCCAATACAATAAATAATTTATTAGTTTGCCCAATCTAAATCCAGATTTCACCCATGCGGTGAGTAGTCTGATTGAAAGCATAGATATGGAAGCAGAATGCAGTCCCTAATGAGTCACTTAACAGCCTTGGCCCACAAATCATTGCTCAAATTAGCAGCACCCTTGACTGCAACAGAGTTACTCACAAGAGCAAGTATTTGTAGGATTTGGCTCTACTACTTCTCCATTTTCATCTTTGTCTAGTAAAAATGATATGCAGAAAAATCAAAAGCAGTGTAAAATATACTGAAACTAGAACCCAAGATGTTCATAATAAAATGTTAGGTTTGATTCAAATCTCCATTATGCTGGCATGAACTGCTGAATTTCTCTAAAATGTGCATTTGCAAATTGTTATTAGAGTGGTAATCAATATTTTCTGCCTATCTGTAACTGTCTAATATAACAATGTAATATTAAACAAAGGAAATAAGAAAAATAAAATCACACACACAGCACCTTTCATCAAAGGTTCTCAAAACACTTTACAAACTATATTATTATAAGCAAGGCTTATAGTAAAACCTATTATTAAGGCTGCCTGCCTGACACTTCCCATCATAAGATCTTGTTTTCAGATGGGTTGTAACTTTGTCAAATTTCAACAGTTCAGACCAAGTTGGGTGTGGGCCCCAGGCTGAATTCTTTTGGAAAACGTCACCCAAAAGGATTGAGCCATTTCTAAGAACAAGGCTCAGGAAAGCTTTGCTGTTTTGTCCATATTAAAATATGCTGGCAATTTTTTTAAAAAGCTCTAGTCCAATTCCTTGGGGGAGAGAGCTGAAATCTGGCTGAGTGACAGCCTTTTTCTCTGGGATATACCTTTTGCCATCCCTGTGAAAATCCATCCAAATTTGACCTTTGAAAAACAATCTCAGTTTGCACATCCTTAGTAGAGACTACTTAGATTTTAGCAGCTCAATATCCCCAAAAGATTCCACCTAAGCATGCTCCAGCCTGGGTCTGAGCAAGACTTGCCTTCCGTTGCAGTGGGACGGGTACTTTAACTAAGAGCAGAGGTTCTTTATTCTGTGTTCTCAGTGCTCTCAATGGTCCCCTTGCTGAGTCCAGGCAGCATGGAAAGTAACCAGTCATTTGAATACTGAGGGGACAGGAAGCCTTGGTGTTGAACGAGGACTAACAGAGATGACTGGAGCGGAGAATGTGATTGGGAGACATAAGGAAATGGGCAGTACTGGGAGTCAATAGGTGAAGGGGAAATGAGACTGAGTGGGCAAGGAGATTGAGGTAGCAGTCTGTGCAGCACTTGGAAATGTTCCATCCCTGTTAATGGCCATATGATGCCACATGATGACATTTTTTCTCCATTTTTTTTAAATTAAGAAATTACAGAGATACACCCTACACATTAAAAGAACATTATTAACATTGCAAACTCAAGCACTTGAAAGTCAGGAAATATCAGTATTAAGGTTGCCTGTGCTTAATTGAGCCCTTTGTGGCTACGCATTATAATACAGTCTTTAATTACGTGACTATGTACTATATTTTTCCGCACAGGAGATCTCTGCCTCATTCAGTGCACAAGGTAGATCTGCTCTGGGGATCTCAGGATTGTATAGAGAAAGAGGCTATAAGCAGGGCCAGCTCCAGGCACCAGCTAAAGAAGCAGGTGCTTGGAGCAGCCAGTACCAAGGGGTGGCACTCCAGCCGCTATTGGGGTGGCACGTCTGGGGTCTTTGGCGGCAAGTCCCTCAGTCCCTCTTGGAGCGAAGGACCTGCCGCTGCCGCCGAATTGCCGCCAAAGAGTGGAGCGGCGCGATCGTGATGCTGCGGCTTTTTTTTTTTGCCACTTGGGGTGGCAGAAAACCTGGAGCCGGCCCTGTCTATAAGAGCCCTGCCTCATTTGTTGCAGAAGTTGGAAGCTTTGTAATGAATGAAGCTGGGGATTGCAGAAGAAAAGGTCAGTCTCGTGGCTAGGTGGAATACCGTCCTGGAGAATTGGATTCTGTCTTTGTCTCTGCCACACAAGTCCTATGTAATTCAAGAGAAGTCATGTAAAGCAGTGTCTCCCAAACTTTTCAGTAAGGTGACCCATCAACTGCATTTTTTTGTGTGTCTCACCCAGGATCCAAATTTGCAGGTGACAGGGAGAGCAAAATCATAGGCCAGCGTCTTCCTCCACCGCTGCTATGTTGTCCTCCTTGCCATGCTGAGGGGGTGTTGACTACCTTCAGCAACCCCCTCCATCCTGGCATGGCAACCCTAATCCTGGCCTGGTGTGAAGGTCTGTACTCCTTCTGCAGCAATCGTTTCTGTCCCGCAGGATGGGCCCTGCTCCCCACTCTGGGGATTGCAACCTGGTGCATGGCAGTGGCACTCGGGTTTGGCCACTCGAATTTGGCCCAGCCACCCTGCCATCACAATGGAGGGGCAAACAAGCCAAACCCGAGTCACCCTGTAACCCCATGCATGAGGTTGCAACACTCTGAGGGAGGAACCAAGCCCAGCTCACTCTCCAACCCCTCACCCCCAGCACCTGAGCTGCAACTCATACAGGGCCTGCAACCCATCTACAAGCTTCCCTTGCACAATCCACTGTTTGGAGTATACAAACTTAAAATACTCTTTTCATGGTGGGTCATTAATTGTGTGCTCCTCTTCTTCTGTGTGCCCTCCCCCCTCCACACACCCATCCCACAGACAGACACCTATCTCTTCACCCCAAAACTAAAACACAGTGGTTGTTAAAACTATCATGGCTCTTTTGGGGGGGAGTTGAGTTTGGTGGCCTGAGCAAATTATCTAGTTTGGATAATTATAATATACTTTATCTACGATACCTACAATTTCAACTGCAATATCAAAGGGAACATGTATTTTTTACTCCTCTATTTTTTTGGGCAATGTCCCTGTGAGCTTTAAACAGCTTCCAAGTATGATACCGAAAAGATATCTCTCATACAGAAGGAAGAATGCAACTACTGAGTTTCAAAAACCACTCATTCTGGCACCATTTGTTTAATACAAATGTCTCCAATCTAATACAAATCAGCCCTTCTTAGGTTGCAAGAGCAGACAAGGTCACAACCACAGCTGGAATGTGGTAGGCATTTCTTCTGTTAAAACAGCACCCTACCTTCAATAAGACTTAAAGAGAAAGGCATCCACATTAATGGGTACAGTTAATATGCAAGATACAATGGACAGAAAAACAGATATAATCAAAAGAGGTAATTTACATTAATTACACTGATTCAAAATCACCTCCTCTATTACATCTGTGCTTACAAAGCTTTAGCAGGCTGGCAAAACTGAAAAAGGCTATTGCAAAAAACAGAAACCCTAAAGCAATGCATTTCCATTGTTGTTTCAGACATCTATTGAGCTATTGTATATTAATTTCCATAATACTGTACTGTAATGATACAGAATTTAATACTTTGGGAAGAATAGTCATTGAAACAATGTCATTTTTAAGTTAAGTTTAAGTTTTACATAAAAAACAAAACAAACTTGTACACTAATTTCTTATGAGACCAGATAGCATGAACATTCTGGTTTACTTGACGACAAACTCTCTCCATGCCCTTAAACCTAACAGAATACCAGCAGATAGCTTGGTTCCATGGATCTTCTGAGTATATTGCAGCAACTTGTGTACTCATCCTAGAAGTAGTATTAAAAATATGACCTTATATTCCTTGAACAATATCCTGTTTCACTTTGTAACAGGTTTAACTAAAATACTATTGGAAACTAAATATTCTGAAGATATGCTGCCTTGGACACTACCTGCAGCAAGCTGCAGTAAAGGTTGTGTGTTTCCTGGGTAACTGTTTTCACATTCAGTGGACACAGAAAACAATTGTTTAAGATTCTCACCCAGTAACTTAAGACACAAATAACACTGGTCTACAATTTTTGAGAAGTCGTCTGCTTCAGAGATAAAATGTGCTATTTATTATGTATTTTGATGTGCTGAATTCAAATATGACAATTAAAACAACTGATTGGCTACTGTTTCTAAGATATTTAAGTTTTTACATTTTATTTCTATGTATATTGTTTTAATCAAAAATTTTAAACCTAGGTCTTTTCATGTGTTTATGGTTGCTTTACATGATAATATTTCACCTGTCCAGTTTATGTTACACTTTAAAAATCAGCAAAAGGGTTATATAAATAAAATTTATTATGAAACAAAAAGGCAAAAAACTATTATGTACATAGTTTAGTCCTATTCAGTGTCTACTCGGCGCTTCTTGGCTTGTCTCTTGTATTCATTGAATGGAGCATCTCTTGTCACTGTCCAGCAATAGTCTGCAAGCATTGATGGGCTCCATTTGCCCTGATAGCGTTTCTCCATTGTTGCAATGTCCTGGTGAAATCACTCGCCGTGCTTGTCGCTCACTGCTCTGCAGTTCGGTGGAAAAAAAAAATCTAGATGAGTGCAAAATATTTATCTTTAGTGACATGTTGCAACCAAGGCTTTTGTATGCCTTGAGGAGGTTTTCCACCAACAACCTGTAGTTGTCTGCCTTGTTGTTTCTGAGAAAATTTGTTGCCACTAACTGGAAGGCTTTCCATGCCATCTTTTCCTTGCCACGCAGTGCATGGTCAAATGCATCATCTCGAAGAAGTTCACAAATCTGAGGACCAAGAAAGACACCTTCCTTTATCTTCGCTTCACTTAACCTTGGAAATTTTCCACAGAGGTACTTGAAAGCTGCTTGTGTTTTGTCAATAGCCTTGACAAAGTTCTTCATCAGACCCAGCTTGATGTGTAAGGGTGCTAACAAAATCTTCCTTGATTCAACAAGTGGTGGATGCTGAACACTTTTCCTCCCAGGCTCCAATGACTGTCGGAGTGGCCAATCTTTCTTGATTTAGTGGGAATCTCTTGCACGACTATCCCATTCGCAGAGAAAGCAGCAGTACTTTGTGTATCCAGTCTGCAGAGCAAGCAAGAGAGCAACAACCTTCAAATCGCCACAAAGCTGCCACTGATGTTGGTCATAGTTTATGCACCTCAAAAGTTGTTCCATGTTGTCATAGGTTTCCTTCATATGGACTGCATGACCAACTGGAATTGATGGCAAAACATTGCCATTATGCAGTAAAACAGCTTTAAGACTCGTCTTCGATGAATCAATGAACAGCCTCCACTCATCTGGATCGTGAACGATGTTGAGGGCTGCCATCACACCATCGATGTTGCTGCAGGCTACAAGATCACCTTCCATGAAGAAGAATGGGACAAGATCCTTTTGATGGTCATGGAACATGGAAACCCTAACATTACCTGCCAGGAGATTTCACTGCTGTAGTCTGGAGCCCAACAGCTCTGCCTTACTCTTGGGTAGTTCCAAATCCCTGACAAGGTCATTCAGTTCACCTTATGTTATGAGGTGTGGTTCAGAGGAGAATGGGAGAAAATGTGGGTCCTGTGACATTGATGGTTCAGGGCCAGAAGTTTCATCCTCTTCCTCATCTGACTCAAGTGAGAATGATTCCGGTGCATCAGGAACCGGCAGTCCTTCTCCATGGGGTACTGGGTGTATAGCTGATGGAATGTTTGGATAATGCACAGTCCACTTTTTTTTCTTTGACACACCTTTCCTAACTGGAGGCACCATGAAGAAGTAACAATTGCTGGTATGATCTGTTGGCTCTCTCCAAATCATTGGCACTGCAAAAGGCATAGATTTCCTTTTCCTGTTCAACCACTGGCGAAGATTTGTTGCACAAGTGTCGCAGCATATGTGTGGGGCCCACCTCTTGTCCTGATCTCCAATTTTGCAGCCAAAATAAAGGTGATAGGCTTTCTTAACCATAGTGGTTATACTGCTCTTTTGTGAAGCAAAAGTCACTTCACCACAAACATAGCAGAAGTTATCTGCACTGTTCACACAAGTACGAGGCATCTCTGCTCACTTTGGCTAAACAGAAATGTGTCCCTTTGCAAAATCAAACACTGACAAATAAGAGAGCATGACACTGTATGATTTCTAGAGCTGATATAGGGCAATTTGTTCAGCAGAGTGATGTAAGCGTCGTTATGATTGCATCATCCATGACTTCTAGGAATAACATGATGCAATTCATATCATGTATGACGCAATACAAGCTTCAGATTGCATCATTCATTGTTTTGCCTAAAAAGCAAGTACTGTCCAAACCCAGTCATAGATTTATTCATAGATCCAATCAAAGATGTATTTTAGTCATTTCTGGTTTAAATTGAGATCCCTTCCCTTTGTAACTCACTTATCCTCCACCATTCCCAAGTCAAGGGTCCTATATACTGACCCAACAGCATATCTTGAAAACTAGAGCCAATCAACAATTTTAAGCATCATTTTCATTCTCAGTGACCCAGAATTAGTAAATTTGACTACATTTATTTCAGAAGCATTTTGGCTGTAGAGCAGTGTAATCAAAGGATGTTTTTAGGTGGAATTCACTGGTGTGTTTCACCACCTTTGCACTGGAATAGTAGGTGTAAAAGGGCCAATACCCCCCCCCCATGAAGTACCCCAGGTATAGGTGTCCCTCTTTGAGAGCTGCAGAGCCAACTCTGTGCTGCCTGCTCCACTTCCCTCTCTCCTCCCTAAGCACAAGGTAGAGTCTGGGAATGTTGATGGGCAGGGAGAACATTTCTCATTGGCAGCGTGGGAGTGGTTAGAATGCTTTGTGTCACAAGGACTCCTGCAGCCGGCATCCAAGTTAGAACAGTCTGCCAGGCTGCTCCACCTGTAGGAGAAGCTATACTGGCCTCCAGCAGTTCTTGAACAGAGGGGAAATTGCAAACTGTCACACCTTGGCCCCTGCACTAGGCCCAGGAACAAATCTGAGTCTTAAAGCATGCCATCTAAAAAATACATGTTTAAGGGAAGACTGAGATTCAAGATATCTAGGGCTTTATTTTGGTCTAATTAATTATTTTTTACAAATCACTATGCCATTTTAAAAATAGTTGTTTATTGTAGTGTAGCTGTGTAGGTTTGCTCTGTTAAACGCTATTACCAAAGCTGTGCTGTACTCATTGAAAATGTTGGGGCACCAGCAGAAGGTTAGGCAAGATAAAAATGGCTGGATTTGAAACTAACATTTAATATGAGGAAAAATGTATTGTTTGCCATGTAAAAAATAAAACTTTCAAGCTCCTAAGAAACCACATCAAGCCATGGAAAACAACCAACATACCAGGAAATGAAACACATTTTAAATTCTCCAGAGGGTCTAATGTCTGAAATAAAATTTTACAAAATTTTGGATTTTAAAAAAGCCTCTCAAAATGGATAGTTGTTTAATAGCTTTTCAGTGCTTCCACGTTGTGATAAGGAATATATCATCCTCTTAAAATAAGAACTCACTACCATTGAATTAATTTGGTTAGAAAGCACTCCTTGTGGTCATTTAGTCCTGGTTGATGGCAGGACTGATTTCAAGTTCATTAGCAACTCTCCCTGATAGGATGATGTCAAGTCTAGCTTTGAACATATCCAGTTAAACTGATTCTGTAATTCCCCTTTCACAGCTCATTCTACCATGAAGTTGTTCTGTATATTTCCCACCATCCACCCAATTTTTAATCCACCATGCTGCCTTTTAATCCTACTACTACTCGTCTATTCTTTACTAACTAATGCATTATTGTCCCCGTCCACTTTAACATATCCTTTTGTACGTGTGGACAATTATCCTCTCTCCCTTCACTCTTCTTTTATGTAGGCTAAATGTGCACAATTTTCTCTATTCTGTCCTCAGAGGTCTCATTTACCAAACCACATTTATCATTTGAGTTTCTCTCCACTGAACTCTAATTTGTCTTTTTAAATTGCTGCCCTAAATAAACACTGCACTCCAAATGCCGCCTAGTCAGGGTCAAGAGCAACAGAATTATTTCCTTGCTTGTTTTATACTGATACTCCACTTAATGACACCTAATACAACATCTCTCTCTCTCACACACATACACAGTCTTTATAAAATAGTTTAACTCTCATTTTATTTATTGTATACTATAACCTCCTGATTCCTCTCAATACCACTTTACTAATTTCTTTGTGTTAATATTATAATATTAATAACTATAAAATGTTCTAGGCATATGTAGAATTTATAATAAAACAGTATTATAAAATCTAATCTGTCAACTGCAGCAACAGCAAAGCTAGTCTACAAAAACTGAAATAAATCCCATTTCTCTATTAATCCTTTCTTCCCTTACGCCACATGGTTAAATGTGGGTTAGGGAAAGTAAATGTGGACTTTGGACTTGTTCTCCTTCAGCACAAGCTGTACATTGTGCCAGACCAGATGAAGGCTACATCTACACTACAGGGGGGAGTCGATTTAAGATACGCAAATTCAGCTACGTGAATAGCGTAGCTGAATTCGACGTATCGCAGCCGACTTACCCCGCTGTGAGGATGGCAGCAAAATCGACCTCCGCGGCTTCCCGTTGACGGCATTTACTCCTGTCATAACTATAAAGGGAAGGGTAATAGCTGTCCTGTGTACAGTACTATAAAACCCCATCTGGCCAGAGACTCCAAAATCCTTTTCCCTGTAAAGGGTTAAGAAGCTCAGGTAACCTGGCTGGCATCTGACCTAAAGGACCAATAAGGAGACAAGATACTTTCAAATCTTGGGGGGGGGAAGGCTTTTGTTTGTGTTCTTTGTTTGGGAGTGTGTTCGTTCTCGGGACTGAGAGGGACCAGACATCAATCCAGGTTCTCCACATCTTTCTAAACAAGTCTCTCCTATTTCAAACTTGTAAGTAAATAGCCAGGCAAGGCGTGTTAGTTTTCCTTTGTTTTCTCAACTTGTAAATGTACCTTTTACTAGAGTGTTTATCTTTGTTTGCTGTACTTTGAACCTGAGACTAGAGGGGAGTCCTCTGAGCTCTTTAAGTTTGATTACCCTGTAAGGTTAATTTCCATACTGATTTTACAGAGATGATTTTTACCTTTTTCTTTAATTAAAAGCCTTCTTTTAAGAACCTGATTGATTTTCCTTGTTTTAAGATCCAAGGGGTTTGGATCTTGATTCACCAGGAGTTGGTGGGAGGAAGGAGGCGGGATGGTTAATTTCTCCCTGTTGTAGATCCCAGGGGGGTTGGAACTGATTCACCAGGAGTTGGTGGGAGGAAGGAGGGGAATGGTTAATTTCCCCTTGTTTTAAGATCCAAGGGGTTTGGATCTGTTTTCACCAGGGATTTGGTGAAGGTTTTTTCAAGGTTTCCCAGGAATGGAATCCATTGAAATGGTGGCAGCAGAACCAGAGCTAAGCTGGTAGTTAAGCTTAGAAGTTTTCATGCAGGCCCCTACATTTGTACCCTAAAGTTCAAAGTGGGGATCCAGCATTGACAACTCCCACCTCCGCTGGTGGAGTAAGAGCGTCGATTCGGGGATCGATTGTCGCATCCCGACAGGATGCGATAAATCAATCCCCAAGAGGTCGATTTCTACCCGCCGATTCAGGCGGGAAGTGTAGACCCAGCTGGAGAAAGATTCCAGAGAGAGAACTCTTCCTTATCACTCTGTTGTCTGAGATCAGACGTATAAATCTAGACACTTTCATCCCAGGTGGATTGATTTAAATCAAAGTGATTTAAATCACCAATTTCATTCAAGATTTAAATCAGCAAGCAGGATATAATCCATTTTAATTGTGTTTGGAATTTATATTTTTAGCTATTTCCCTAAAGAAAGGTGGGTTCTCATTAAAACACATTTGCAACTGAATACAGCCTTCAGAGTAAATTTGATGCTTCTTCTTGCTAACCAGAAGTATATGCTGTAAGCAATGATTTAAGAAATTAGGTAGCTTAAATTACCTTTATTCAGATTCTTAATTTTTAATTTTTTATGTTAGAAAACGTTGAAAGATGAATTTCTTATTCACTAGCTCATGACTAACTTTTTACTTGTGATATGTGTCAAGCACTAATTGGATGGAAATCCAAATTAATATAAAAAATACACACAAAAACATTTATTTTTATTAAATTAAAACTACCTTAAAAGTGTTGGACACACAAGAAAAAAAGTATCAAAATTTATCAGAACACATTTTGCATTTAAAACTAAGTGATTTGTTCAACCAAGCATTATCTGTAGTTACTTACTAAACTAATTGTTTCTAGTTACCATTTTAGAGCGTATAGATCTCATCCTCCCACACCTAGTTTTTATTCATAGATTGAAAAAAGAAAGCAAGCTTTCCTCCCAATTGATTTCTTACTTTTGAATGAACGAATCATTTAGTTGAATAAGCTGAAATGAAAAAAAATATTCTTTGCACCTGCAGAAGAGGCTACAGCTGTCAAAAGCTGCTTTAGCACTTCCACAGCTCCGGTTCCAGATGCTTGCCCAGTGACTTGCACCACTTCACTGGCTTAACTTTTGTTAAAACTTGGCAGCAAACATGTATTGCTTAATATTATTGTTATACCTAATTTAGGAAATTTTAGAAGATTATAATAAATTAAAACCTTACATGTTGTCATAATTTCAAATTTATTTTTACATTACAGGTGTATTTACTTTTTTTTAAATCTACCCTGTTTTCACCAAGAGCATCCCATTTATTATATAACATGAAAAGGAAGGCAGTATTTCAGGCACACAGGACCTTGCAGGGTGTATATGTTAAAACCAAGTTTCAATTTAACTAATTGGAAGGAAGATGATGGGTGCCAGCAACAAGCATGGTTACATAGGAATATAGGACTGGAAGGGATCTCATCAAGACAAATCCCTTGCTATCGCAGGCAAACCTGTCATATAATCCCATTCATGAACTGAACCAATCATGTTCTATTTTAAAACTAGTTAGGTTGTTTGCCCATCAGCACTACTTCAGAAGCTGTGGCTAAACATTCCTGCTAACTGCATTTTCTAAACACAGTTTGTCCTTGCACATATTTTAATCTAAACCATGTTCATTAGCAGTTTCGCTGCACCCATTATTCAACAATGGGTATACTCAGGTAGGCAAGACTCCAGAAAGTTGTCCTGAGAAACTGTTTATTCTCTTCCCTTTCTTCCCTCAAACTTTACAGAAAGAAATAATGTAATTTGGTAGAGCTGTGAATTATTCACATTTTCAAATGCTATTTCATTATTACTTGCATTAAGGTAGCACTAGTAACTCCATCTAAGATCAAGGCCTCATTTTACTAGGAGCTGTACCAGGTACGTGGTAATACTGTAAGCTCTCAGAAGGGGGGAACTATACATAAATTGACCAAGACAGACAAGGGGTGGAAGGAAGTATCCTCCCCATTCAGAGAGAGATTAGGCAATTTTCCCAATGGCACAAAGGAAGTCTTTTGAAGGGCCAGGAATAGAACCCTCAGGAATATCCTCAGTCCAAGGCCCTAATTACAAGACCATCTTTTCAGCCAATTTTCTAGCCAACAAAAGTGTTATTCTCAGGGCTGCAGATGTATAACTGACAACTCCATTTTCCTGACAGCCTTGCTGAAGTCAAGGCATTTGCATGAAAAAACTTTAGATTTTTCGTGCTACTTTTACCATAACTTAGCTTTTGTAACTTTTTTCTGTAAGCCTATTATAGTCAGGATAGAAGTTACATGCTAAATTCCATACACATTCAGTCACATTGTATTTCCTTCAGAATCATCACATTTCTCAGATTTAGAAATCAATAAATATAAGTTTGGTTATATCTGGGGAAATTACACCTGGTGGAAGCCACACTGACTTAATGAAGATCACATTTCCTAGGGACCCTGCTAGCCAGTTATTCAGAAATACAGTCAAATCTCCTTTTCAGACAGTCTATAAAATGCCTCAGATCTGCAAGTTATTAATTTTAAATTTATTCTCAGCTTCACTCCCTTTGTACTGTATCACTAGTACTTTTACAAACTGCCTCAGCTGAGGAATCATGTGAAAACCTTATTACACTTTCTAAGTCTCTGTGACTTATTTGTTGAAATAAATGGCATTATGCCCAGTTATAAGCAGTGTTATATATTTAATATGTTCTGTTCAGCAATTACTCAGGTCTGTGACATTTAAGAAAAGATACATCATATTTAAAGCTGACTTTGCTACCATTGAACCCCTAACAGAACAAACTATTCCTATTAACTTTTTATTAATCAAAAAAACACTACTTTGAAAACTTCTTAGTTGCAAGATGGAAAAAAAAATGTAGACAAATTGGCTCTAGACAGCTTTAGCTTTTCCCCATGCCAATCTCCCATCTCCTCAATCAGCTGCTGATGCCGCAAATAGAAAAGGGAAATATTTCTTTTGAAGTCACTGCTTTTCAATGTATCAGGTGTCAAGTGATGTCACAAAAGCAAAGCAGCCATCAGTCTTCCACCCAAACTGCAAAATGGGGTATTACTATAACCTTATTGTCACTTAACAGTTTGAAAAGTTAGTGTGCCGAGGTCACTTCCAGACTTGGGGCTATCAGCTGCCAGTGACATGTGCCCTCCCACATATTAGTGTAATTTTGAATTCTCACACTTTTTTAGAAAGTTACACTCAAAACGAACAATTCCATAGATGCACAGAAAAGGCTGAAGCTCTTAAATCATTTGTCAAATATAGCTGTGATTAAATTACCAATGTACAGAATTAAAAAACAATTCTCTCTTTATTTTACCTGACAGGAACCACATTTATGGAAATGTTAAGGACAACACACATATCTCAAACTGTACAGAATACAGCTCCACTATGGTATCACAGTACTGGGTTTACACTGCCATTACGTTGTCAACAGAATCCTAAATGCAGGTATTGGAAGGTACTAAAAAATGTATATATATACACACACATATATACATACACACACACACACACTAATTTCCAAGTTTGCTAGTACAACAACAGCAATACAGTTATGTTATTTTTTAAAAAAAAAAATCTGAAAGGATAAGTGGAAATACAAAGGGACAGTAAATTTCTCCACATAAAAGAAGACATATCATAACTCTGGGGAAAAACCCCAATCAACTACAAACTAGACAGCTGAAATAATATGTCGCTTTAAAATATAATTTGTGATTTCAAAGTCAACCCAAATATACAGCTATGTAGTAGCTCCTGCTCTAGTAACTGAAAATGATTCAATTATGAAAAAAAAAAAAAGAAATAAGGATATTCTACCTTCAAATTCTGATCAGTTCAGTATATTTTTAATTCTCTCTATATAGTAATGTGGAACATGTAAGTATATAATTCTCTGTTTTCTTTGTTGTTTTCTACACAGAGCAAAAAGTATCTACATCCTAGATTACTTTTATTTTGGATTATGAAAAAGCAGTAAAGAACGAACAAATTTAAAAATATCCAGGATGAGTCATCTTACATTTAGCATTGCAGTGTATAAAAAACAGAATCACAGCTACATACACCAGGAGTAGAATTAAATTAATCATCTTGGAGGATAAAATGTACACGTAAACAGCCAATGGAAATAGGAAGAGACTATTTGGTGCACAGAAATCTTATTCACTTACCAGACACCATATACTCCTTAATAAAAAGAAAAATCAATCTCTCTCCCCTCCCCCCCAGACTCTGTGTTAAGCACCAATACTGTGCTCAGCAACATACAGTGCAAGACAAAGGAAGATACGTCTCTGCTCAGAAGAGATTACAGTTTTAATACACTATTTTCTTTTTCTCCTTCCTGAATTCTGCTAACTCATCCTTCTGACATAATTATTATGGTAAAAGGATATTGGGTGTACTCCTGCAGTCTTTACTTTAGCAAGAGATCTACTGAAGTTTTGCTGGGGCAAAGTCTCCAGGATTCATTTAAAGTGTCTTCATCATTCTTTCACGTCCTTAGAATTGACCCATTTTGGAGCGCCAGTGAGGAATGTGTCAGCAGTCATTATCAGGAAATCCAGATTGCTAGCATCAAGAGGTTTGGGTTTTGTGCAAATGCAGAGTATTAGAGTTGGCATCACTTAATAAGGACCCAGAAAATAGGGTTGTCAGCTTAACTGGGATGAGTGGCCACGAGCTGATTACTTGAAAAGCATTTAAATTCTGTTTTATTGAGACCTTCAAGACCTTATGTTGGATTGTAGGGACAGCTGGATGCTGATTTGGCAGTTTACCACTCAATTAAATCTGAGGATAAAACTCAAGTTAACGTGCAGCAAATCAGAGTTGCTCTAAGCTATATTTGGTGCACACAGTACCTCTTGCCATGTTCTCAACATATACATAATGAGCCTCTGCAAACTAGGAAAGCAAGGATCCTAGATGCACTTGACTCACCTAAATTCTAGCTCACTCAAATTGCCAAAATACTTGAAGTATTTCAAAGGCCTCCAGGGAGGAAGAATTAATGATGAAAATAGCACACATTTTGTTCTTGTGGTCTTCCAATAGCAGAGGATCCATCAGGCCAGAGTCAGTCTATTGTGTAGTTTCATCCAAGAACATTCACAGAGAGAGCTCAAGAGGGCACTTGTTTGTGCAGAATGTACAGAACTGCAGAAGAACTCCAGAATATCTTCTGAAGCAAATATAACTCTATTACATAACATTAATTCCTCCTTCTCTAGACTGTTGAATTCCCTACTACAAGACGACAAATTTACAATTAGGAGCAAAATTGGCCTGTTCACATGCCCAGAGTCTGTCCATCTCAAGACAGACTATTGTGAATTAACAAGCAATCCACAAATGAGGAAGGGTGGGAGAGGACGAGACAGGAAAAGAAGACTCAAAGAAGGATGATAGTGGCTTTCAAGACTTGATGACCAAATGCTTCAGTCAATGAGATGGCTATCTTGTAATGAGTGAAAAGACCCTCAAAGTTTGCAGAACTCCACATGTAACATTCTACTTTATCCTCATTAAGTGGAAATTGACCTACAAGTGAGTTTCTAACCTGAAGGAGTTTCACCCGATCTGCTAAAGACCTCAAAGATGGCTGTTCAGACAAAGCTTGAAATGATGGGCTCTGATATTTTAGCTCCCTTGTTCTTTCCTGCATATGGCACAAATACAGCATTCATCTTTTTGAATATGTTTGTTCTGTCCAAATAGCTTTTGTTTGTCAGCCTTATATCAAGGTGAGGTTATATAATGGAGATGATTTTAGACATAACAATGGTATGCAAATGACTTAGATAATGTGATACGGAGGAATAATTTTGAAAAGAAAAAGCAAGTACCCGCCAAAGTATAACTTTATCAGGGGAAAAATTGATTCTTTCGTGGACAAGTCATTCAGTTTGCCTAGAGCACCAACTTCTGAACTTATGCAAATACAATTGAACAGTTCAGGGGCATGTTCTTTCCTGGAATATGGGAGCAAGTATGAGAGTTGTTATGTGTCTAACATTCTGAACTGTGGCTCAGTTTTCTCTACTTTATAGATGAGTTATTCAGTGCTAGAAATTACCCAATTAAGCTACATCCATTACAGGTATGGATATGGCAGTCAGATTCCAGAATCATTACTTTCTTGGCCATTAGACAATCCTAGTACAGTGGATAACTGAATCCAATTTCAAAGTGTGCACATGACACAGCAACTGATCCAGTTTTCTTGTTTGGTTTCTGCCGACAATAACAATGTAGGTGGACTATCAGGACCTGCATTGCCTGATCCCTTCAAGTTAAACAAAAACGAGTGGCTGGTTATAGATGAAGAAGTCATTTTGTTACAAAAGAGTCTTCAAAAGAAGCATAATGATCTTTCATATCTGGTTATCTGTCAGGTCACCTTACTGTTTGCCTGTTTTACATATCTGCAAACCTACCAGTAAGGGGAAACAAAATGGGTACTTAAGTAAATGGCTAAGTTTTCAGAAAGATCTCAAAACATTTCCTTGGACAAACTAGTTTCACAAATGCCAATATTTGTTTTTCCCCCCAAGAATGACTTCAAGCTTGGAACAATGAGAGTCAAGGGGAAATAAAAACCCAGAGGATAGGATGTGGTACAGCAGCTTTGTCACTGCACTGATGGTAACCCTTACTTAAAAGCATATTGGCTGGCTACGGATGGATCACTCCTGCACAGAATATCCCTTGGTGATGTATAGTCCTTTTAGCAACTCCTATACCAACCTCACTCTGCGTTGCCATTGTAAGAGAATGCTTTATGTGCAGCTGATCTGGGTGCATTTTTAGCTTCTCAGGATCAGGGTCATTTAGAGCCACCTGAAGGCAAAAGAATTAATTGTCTCAGACAACCAGCATGTACTTACTTGCCCACATCTGCAGAGCTATTTCTCAGTTATGCAATTCCTGCACTCCAGCTGGATGAAGGCTAGTCTAAATTATACTAGCAGACCAGGCAGGTACGTAGCTGGCCCAGGTTCAGTGGAATGCAAAGGCCACTTTTATATACACCTCTCCTTAGCTGTGCCGGGCACTCCTTGACAGTAATAGGATATGCGGCAATACAACCATCAACAAAGAAGCTCCCACCCCAACACCTTAAAAAAAAGATAGCAAAACAAAAGCTTACTGCTTCCTAAAACACAACCATACAAGCAATATGTTTTTTCTCATGTGTTCTCTCTTTACAAAGAGTCATTTTCTGGCCATACTGAAAGAAGGACAGGAGACATTTGACATGGTTTTAAATCAGGCCACAACTTTATTATTAGATGTCTGGCAGCAGATAACAGTGTACAATGCAGGTAACCCCATGTTTATTGCATAATTACCTGGGAGTCTTTTATCAGTTACCCCTCTTTTTCCATCCAGGGCCCTCCAGCATTGCCGGGACATTACCATCCACCCCCTCGTAGGAGGGGTAAGGTGGGCTATAACAATGGGGTTGACTCCCTGCCGTACCAATCATAGAAGTCCCCAACCACCTCCTGTTCGTTCCTTTAACTAACACCTCTTTTTAAGTCCTTTCCAAGCCATTTATCCAGTCACTGTATGCCTTTCCTATGGAGTACCTGCACTGGACATCAGCCCTACACTTAAACAATGAGTTGTGACATATGGCCTACCGCCTGTAATGCCATGCATGAACAGAGCCCTTGCTGAACCTGCTGTGGGGAAGGCAAAAAAAAAATCCAACTGCACCTAAGCCAATATGGTGGTAAGGGACAAATTCCTTCCCAGACCCCCTAAAAAAGGGGCGGCTAGAGTAACGCCCAAGCAGATGTTGACCAAACCTGGTATTTTACCACAAAAGGGGAAGGAGGGTGGGTGCTGCCTCAGCCTGCTCCATGTAAAAGGGATGCTTCAGGCGCAGAGCTGCCTCTTTTAAACCCTGCATTCGCAGGGATGAGTCAGCGACCATGCTGACACCCTTTTGCAGCAGTTTTCATCTTTCCTCATTCCCAGCCATAAAGCACTGTTCCCTTGATTAGGCCGGCAAGCCAAATCCCCCCACTCCAGCACCCCGCTTAAAAGGTGCGATGCGGTCAAACTCAGATTGCCAACAAGATAAAGCACAGTTGCCTAAATATGAAGGTAAATTTTGGAAAACACTGTCAATAATAGAAGCAGTCACATTTCAATCTATACTAACTTTTATAACACCATTCGTTGATTCAGAATACTGTCCACTCTATGAACAGTGATGACTCAAAAAGAGTTAAAATTATTTTTCAACATGAAGTCAAAATACTAAAATTGCTCATGTTATGTCTCTCTCAGTACCATTAAGAGAGAGAAAGGACAATTGCTAATTACATGCATTATTTTATACTCAAGGACACAAGAAATCAAGCCCCAGCTTTTTCTCTCTCCCACCTCCAAAATGTTGATCTTTCTCACTGCAAAGAACTATGTTGGCATAAATGTACTGTAAAGTGAAAAGAGAAATCAATCCTATGTTTAATAGGCAATCATTAATATCTCAGTTTCTGTATGGGTTAAGTTTTTCTCTTTTCTTTCTTCTGACATTAAGCATACTTCCAGAGCATACTTCTTTGTAGCAAAATTCACCCTTCTGCAGAAGGCCAGCACAAGGTCTATGCACCATTTCAGTCTCCAAACTAGGGCTTAAGTAATTTAAGTAGATAGAATATAAGCTTTGTGATAGCCTTCTTCCCAAATTTGGCTACTCCCAAGGTTTCTCTCACTCTGTTGAACTGCATTTGGAAGGTGCAACTGCACCACACCTAGACATTGAGCTAGCTTGCTAAAAATAGCAGTGTAATTGTGGTGGTGCAGGCAGCAGCACGAGCTAGCTGCCTGAGAACAAGCCCAAGCAGAATACTGGGTATGTACTCAGGGCGGCTACCTATGCTGCCAACCCATGTCCCCACAACTACACTGCTATTTTCAGTGAGCTAGCTCAATCAAAACTTAAACATGCTGCAGTTACACCACCTCATTGAAGGTTAAACAGTCATTCACCAAGTCCTTTGAGGGAAACAATATTCTGAACAGACCTCATAGAATTAAGATAAAGTTTACTGAAATAAATTAAATCTTAATAAATTAGGGTTAATACCTTTGGGGTCCGTTATATTAAAAATGCAAATGGGTACATCGGGGTCAGCAATGTTCGGCACGTGGCTCGCCAGGGTAAGCACCCTGACGGGCCGGGCCAGTTTTATTTACCTGCTGACGCGGCAGGTTCGGCCAATCGCGGCCCCCACTGGCTGCGGTTCGCCGTCCCGGGCCAATGGGGGCGGCGAGAAGCCGCGGACAGCACATGGCTCGCCTGCGCCACTTCCCGACGCCCCCATTGGCCCAGGACGGTGAACTGCAGCCAGTGGGGGCTACGATCGGCCGAACCTGCCACGTCAGCAGGTAAATAAAACTGGCCCAGCCTGCCAGGGTGCTTACCCTGGCGAGCCGAACGTTGCCGACCCCAGTGTATATGTTGTTCTGGCATTGTATGTACCTTCTCTAGTAGGGAGTGGGATGCTCATGTAATTCCTTTATCATCAGCCTTTTGAAGCTGCTCCCTGGAGAAGTTTGCCTATGCTAGTTCAAACTGGATTCTCCAGGGACCAGCACACAAAGTGAGGGGATTTGGATAATAAGTCTGATTTTAAATGGTCTCATGGCCTTCTTCCTGTTCCAGCAAGCCGACAGGACTCCTGGTCCACAGAGGGTAGGGTTGGAAGGACTGGGCCTACTAAGTCCTCAGAGGGACTAGGTGTTCATTCTGAGCTGAAACTCTGATGCACTTGTAACAACAAGGGATCCCCTAGAGGGGTAAAGGGGGTGGTTGAAAGACTGTTCCTGCTAGAATCCTTGTTAGGGTGAATTCTGGTAAGCTTATTGGCATGTGTGTAGGTTCTTGTTTTATAATGTTTTCTCTGTAATGCTTTTTACCTCAAGAATAAAAGGTTCAGTGGCCCTTAGCTATGACAGACTTCTCAGCCCATATGACAGGTTGTCTCTCTCTAAATTGCCATTTCCACCTCCCCTAAAATGGGAGTAAGAAGACACTTGCAACAAGTGAGTCAGCAAAGCACATTTAATATTTCAGCAGGATCGTTACCTGATAACAGGGTGCAGCTTTCAGGCCAACATTGCCAGCTTGTTATTCTCTCACTAATTACTTATTTTCTTCACTAAAGAGACACTTTAGTTAAATAAAACAGGGGTGGGGGGAGAGAATCTTTCCTCTATGTTCACATTATTTGTTCCTAAAATATTTTAGTTTTTTAAAAAACAAACCCAAAACAAAAACCAAACTCGATGTCACTCGTTTTAAAAGATTAAATCATGTGTGCACTTTCCAGGTGAAAATCTAATAAACTTTCGTTTAAAAAGCAGTCTGAAAGAGATTGTTTTCCCTTCAGAGAAAAGGTTTCAAGTTAAAACTAATAGTGCATTTAAGGGATGACTATGTAGACAACCATTGACTAAAATAACCCAGCTTCCCCATCTCTATTCCCTTTTCCTGTAGGAAAACTACAAAAAGGGTTTAAATGCTGTAGTTTCATTTTTATACCAATAATGCCAGTGCAAGGTCTTGTGTATCTCAATATGTAGTTTGTTACATTTTCTGTCCCATATAAAGTAACAATGTATGAATGCCAAATATGAATTGTTAATCTTTGCTAAAAGTCCCTATGGAAGTTTTTTAAGTGTAAATTCTAAAGTTGTGCTGCCTTGTTCCAATATTCCTTGCCACATTCAGTTTAGTCCAAGAACTGTATTCTCAGTAGTATATAAGCTCTACAGACTTGCACTTTGCACTCCCCAGCCACTGCTAAAGATCTGGGCCCACAATTTTAATGGGCATATACTACATATACCCACTTTAAGTCATCATGAAAATGTATTTCCTTTTTCTCTGAATATATGAAGTGTTCCTTTTCATGTAGACATTATTATTTGTATGGTATGTGTCTAGCAAATAAACATTAAGCTGGAGAAAGATGAAGTCCTGTTTTAAGAGTGCAGTCCTGATCCAAAGCCCACTGTGGTCAATGGGAGTCTGTTCATTGACTTAAGGAGGTTTTGATTAGGGCCCTAATGAGAAGGACCTCATTTAGCAAAAGTAAGGCAACCCTGATCTTAATCTAACTACCAGAAGGTTACTATTACTTATAACATTGAAAGTATTAAAAATATTACCTTGATAATTTTGTAATCTTTTTCTTATAAAATATATGATGGCACCCCAGCCAATGGCATAATCCTCCAAAAAAAACCAATTCCATGCATTCTCCCTTACAACTGCACTGTCTAAAAGCGGCAGCAGCAGCAAGTTCCTGCTGGTGATTCGTTCTGACAGCTTACATGCTGTACATGCTCCTTTATGAAAAAGATATTATTTCAGATTAGCATTAATTCCTGTAACATTTATGAGGTTCTGGTTATTTGCCTGGGTAGGTCTGTAGGTTAATCTATCAGAACATTTTGAATTGCAACTTTTTAAAGTTACCTAGGTACATATAAATCATTCAACAGAAGGAAGTGTTCACTTTGAAGCATTCCAAGTCACAATTCCCTCTCCTCTACAAGTCATATATCCCCTGCTTTTGACAGGAATCAAAGAAGTCGGGAAGGTCACTGATTCCAAACTACCTATTCTTTATCTTATCAGCTGTGTTTTGTTGCCTAGGAGACAGACTTCCCCAACTATGCTTTGAGAGTTATGCTAAAAAGTGGAAAAAATACCAACTTGCTAAAATCATTAGGAGAAAGGTATAGTGACCTTTAACACATTCCCTGTGGTTTTCCTTAGCCAGCAATGTTTCAATCACAATAGACAGGGATATGTATAAATAATGCATTAACTAACAGACATCCAATCAGGTGCTTGAAAATTTATAAAATGTGCCAGACAAATATGTATTTTTATCTATGATATAGAAAGAGGAACTAATGGGATTATACACAACCTTATTGTAAGTATTAGCAAGCATTAAGCAATTATCAGAACCAGGACAAGGCTGGGATTAGCTGGTCATCACTACATGATTGCGTTCTCACAGAAATTGTGGAAACAATTTCCTTTTCTGCTGTGTGCTAACTGTATAATTTTCTAATGAAACTCCATTGATTTATTTGTAGTCTCTGTTTAATAAATTCAGATCACTCAACCATTATAAATTAGACAAGATATATAGATATCAATTACTGAATTATTTATCAATTTATGGATTTTAATTATTTATTATTATTATTGGTTATTGAAACCCTGATCTTCAGTTTTCAATACCTATTTCCACCTAAAAAATAATGATCATCTTCTCTTTCATGTCTATTCCCATCTCTGCTTCCTTTTTAGATTAATATGGTTTCCCAAGCTTCTTTCAGTCAGAACACTGTTGCCCATTTTCCAATCCAATGTGTAACCATATGAATCTAGAGTCTTGCTGATCTCGGACTCTTTATTAAGGAATATAATTCAACATTTGCCTATTTAAAAATAGGTTTTAAATAAATATAATACAATTTATTTTAAATCTCTAATAGAAACAGCATAGTATGCAGGATAAAGCAGTATAAAGTATGTTTAGTAAAACAAGTAGCTATGAGATCGATTACTGCTCTTTTATCTTAGAGGTTTATAAAAATAAATATTATTTTACAATGAGTATATTCTTTATAAAAAGAAATAAAAATACATACAACACTTCCCTTCCCCTCTCCAATATATATGGTTGATTATGAGAATGTCCTTTCCACTGATTATTGAGCCATCTACAAAGAACTACTGATCATTAAAATGTCAAGTGATTCCTCATGCACTGTCCAGCACCTAATTTAAAGATGCTTGGGAACATCTTCATCCCTGCACCTGAATTTTACAAAGTAAATGGTTCCAAAAAATAAAACATTTGGATTGTTGACCCATTTCTGCACTCGTAGCATACCCAAACTACCACCACACTACAGTCAAGTATTTCCTTCCTAACATCATGTTCATTAAAAAGATATCTTTCCAATATGCCGACATATCTTCCCTAAAAACGCACGTGGAAGATAAAGCAAAGTGCCATCGGATTATCCAATATACACAAAATATTAGCATATTGTATTCTGTTCAGCCACTGAGATATAAGTGTGTGATTTGTGTATACCACCACAAACATACCAACCCAAGAAGCACAAGATCTATTCTTCAGTTCAGCAGACTATGTGAACAATCTTATGGCATTCTGTGTTAATTGTTTACCAGTGTCTAAGTAAAGGAAGTTATTAGGCTAGATTATCCTTCCCTCTTTTGGCAACTCTGTAAATCTAAGAGAGGTCACACTAAACTGAAGAGTCTGGTCTTAACTAATCAGGTGATTATTATCTCTGCAAAGGAGAGCGCTCAACAGCCATACAGGGGTTGGACAGAGCTCTTCTGAAATTCTGACCAGACTCTAAGGTGGGCAACCTGTGGCCTGTCAATGTAATCAACTGGCGGGCCACCAGACAGTTTACATTTGCACAGGTTTGACAGGTTTGACGTGGTTTGCTGTTCCCTGCCAATGGGAGCTATGGGAAGCAGTGGCCAGCACGTCAGGTGACTGGTTGCCCATCACTGCTCTATGGGTATGTCTACATGGCAATTAAAAATCCACATCTGGCCCATGCCAGCTAGCTGAAGGGGCTTGGGTTAAGGGGCTGTTTAACTGCGGGTAGGCATTTGGGCTCAGGCTACTGCCCGAGTTCTGGGACCCTCCCCCCACCTCACAGTGTCTTAGTCCCAGCCCAAGCCCCAAAGTCTACACTGCACTTTAACAGCCCCTTACCCTGAGCCCCAAAAGCCAGAGTCAACTAGCATGGGCCAGCCGCAGGTGTCTAATTGCAGTCTAACTATACCGCAAGATTCTCTAAGTTATGAAGATGACCCAGGTCCAGACGCAATGTGGAAATTATGACGGTTCCACTTCCCATCTCTTGCACCAAGTGAGTCTTGGCACATGAAATAATCTGGGCCATACTTTCTAAGTGACAACTGAAGAGAAGGCATTGTTTTCCTAATACCTTCTGTCAGCACTAAATCTTCCAAATGTACAAGAGTTCTTTAAAGTCTTATCAAGAAGTTACAAAAAGTTTTAATTATGCAGCTCTCATTAAATCTGATTCCGTTAGAGTCAAGCAACCTTGTGAAACATTCTGAAAATTCAGGGATGCGGTATATCAGCAGTTGCACATTTCAGCAATCTTCACACTGAGTTGGCATTAAAATAAAATATGTTCCTCAATAAATGTACAGTCATCTTAAGATTCAGGCAAAATTGATACAAGTTTTTGCAATCTAGAAATATATCTTGAGTAGTGTTGGGATTAGAATTCCTAGAGTTAGACAAGTTGTTTTTCCAACTGCCACTGCTTAAAATTGTATCTTCATTTTCTCTTAAAGTTCATACATAAGTCAGGAAGCTTGCATTGCAGATTCCAAACATTGTTCTGCCAGTGACCTCCACTGGTAGCCTCTAGGGATAGAAGAAAAATTCGGTTTCCACACTAGCTCAGTTCGGGGATTTTTCTCAGCAAATAACTGTCAAGCACACCAAATTACGTATGATTACTTTCTTCGTTTTGTTACACAGACTACTGCCTACTGGGAACTCAGCTTATTTCACCTCCTTCACAAGACTGAATTCTTCAAACCACAATAGCAATTAGGATAAAACTAAGTGATTTATCCGTCAAGTCACAATTCCCTTGTGTCCAGTTCTGTTCAGGTCAAGAAGTTCAGAATTAGCTTTGATCTAGTATTGTAAATTTAGTTGTCACTACATCAGACACAAATTAAACTATGCTAGAACTATATCACACCATTATTAATCAATCTTTCATGCAGATAAATTCTCAATTCACAAACAGAATGACAGCACCATTTAGTCAGCTAACATCAAAGAGAGAAGCATTAGGTAGGGCAGGGATCGGCACGCGGCTCACCAGGGTAAGCACCCTGGCGGGCCAGGCCAGTTTTATTTACCTGCTGACGCGGCAGGTTCGGCTGATCGCGGCCCCCACTGGCCGTGGTTCACCGTCCCGGGCCAATGGGGGCGGCGAGAAGCCGCAGCTAGCACATCGCTCGCCCGCGCCGCTTCCCACCACCCCCATTGGCCCGGGACGGCAAATCGTGGCCAGTGGGGCCCGCGATCGGCCGAACCTGCCACATCAGCAGGTAAATAAAACTGGCCCGGCCCGCCAGGGTGCTTACCCTGGCGAGCCACGTGCCGAACGTTGTCGACCCCTGAGGTAGGGCCTCAATATCCTATGTTTAATATCCATGGTTTTAATCTCTCTCCTTATAGATATGGAGGCAGCTAACACAGAGAAATAGCACACAATGTTACAACAAACATGTCTTTCACGCATTTCCCTCTGGCTCAACTAGATTCAGTAGACTATACTTCCTTATGAGAATTGCTTCTAGGCTTCTTAAAAGGCACAAACCACTATGTTATTCTAGAGCAGGGGTAGGCAACCTATGGCACGCGTGCCAAAGGCAACACGCAAGCTGATTTTCAGTGGCACTCACACTGCCTGGATCCTGGCCACTGGTCCTTGGGGCTTTGCATTTTAATTTAATTTTAAATGAAGCTTCTTAAACATTTTAAAAACCTTATTTACTTTACATACAACAATAGTTTAGTGATATATTATACACTTATAGAAAGAGACCTTCTAAAAACGTTAAAATGTATTAATGGCATGTGAAAGCTTAAATTAGAGTGATTAAATGAAGACTCGGCACACCACTTCTGAAAGGTTGCAGACCCCTGTTCTAGAGTATAGCTAGAAATTAAGTGGTTCTTTTCACTACCTCTGAGCACCACTTGTTCTCAGATACCAAAAGACACCACCATGCATATCATAAGGATCATCCACTGAGCCCACTTGTATGGTCTCATACCCCTATTTTATAGCTTCTCCCTACCAGAGCTCTGATTATTCATAATTTGAGAACTGAGCCATTTAGGACTCCTCCCATCACAGCAACTTACTTTCCAGCTGATGGAAATATACTCATCTGCTCAGCGTCCATAGCCCTTGCTTATGGACAGTTCTGGGCACTTCATGTAAATGGCCTTGTGCTGTCCTTTTCCAGGTTACACAGACAGATACGAGCAAACAGAAATCCATTACTTTCTCAGGGTTCTCCCTTCAGTGCAAAAGGCAGTGGGTTACATTAGCAGAAGTTTTGAATTGTTGTATGTTCTTCTATTTTTCTTGGGGTGCAGGTGGGGTGGATTTAACAAGGGTGAAGAAGCCAAGTGTGGAACCAGAAATGAGCAACAGTGGTGTCAAAACAGGACACTGAGGAAAATTGACAACATTCTTCAGAGCACAGCCTCTAATGTTGATTCCAACACCTGGGAATTGGAGGAAAAACTGCCATGGCTTCAGGTCATAAAAATGACCCCATTTGGAAATATATATTTTTGTATTCCTGTACCTCTGGGTTAAAAAATAAGAAACATGTGCCAAATGTAAACAGTGCAACAAAGATGGAAGGCCTGGCTAGTTGTCAGAATGAAACCTTATGCAAAATGCTACTCAGAAGGCAAGGACTTTGAAGATGATGATGTGGACACGGATATGTCTGAACAATCTGGATCAACAGGTTAGTACATTTATTTTTGCACCATTCTTATGGATTCCCTACCAGGACTTAGCATGCTAGTAAATAATTTAGATTTACATTCGTGTTTTGGTGGATTTCTTATGAATTTCAAAATGTTTGCATTCAAAATAGAATTTGCATGTTAGTTTGTTGTAGGAGTAGTTATTAATTATATTTTTACTTTTATTATTGGACTTCTGAAATGATTTTTATTACTTAATATCAACAAACATCCTAGGTGAAGATTTCCTACTTAAAAATAAAGTGTTATTAGGCATTTATTAATTTTAACATTTAAAAATGTTTTTCCCCTCAAGATGTTTGATATGTTGCTAGGGACAAGGGTTTAAATAGATTTAGATAATCATTATGGTTTATCAATTGTTATTCCTATAACACTGGGTTTAGCATTAATTATTAAATGTAAACAGTGGCACAAAGTTACAATGTTTTAAAGCACTACACATAATAATAGTAATTGAGAGTAACTAGTTTATCGTTTTGTTTCTGGGTCCAGCTTAGACATAAAAGGTTATGAATGTCCAGCATCTGCAGTTTCTTCAGAGTCATCTGCTGATACCACCAGCAGTGCTGCAACTAGACATACATCAGCCAGTAAATTATCTATATTAACAAACAAAACAAACAACAAGAAAAAGACTTGTTCATCGGTCAGTAAAACCATGGATGAGTTCATAACCAGGACCAGCAAAACTCCACAGATGAAAAAAATAGCTTGGTTCATTTAGGCAATAAATTCTCTGTTTCATTTTGTTTGGAACAAACATTTCATTGGCATAGTTCAATCATTACAACCAGGCTACACTCCACCTGGCAGAGAAGACATTGTTGGAAGGTTGCTGGGTACAGTGTGAGAAGCAAACTGAACAGTGTGCAAAAAACTGACAGGAGATGTGTTAATCTGAGTCTTGATGAGTGGAGCAATGTAGATAATGATTCAGTAATATGTGCTTGTGTGACAATAGAAGATAGACAACCCCATTTTACAGAAAAAACTGATACATCAGGAAATGACCATACCGCAGAATACCAAAGCAGTAGCAATAAAATATATAGCAAACTGAAAAAAAAAAAGTATGTGGGTTTGTCTCAGACAATGCTCCATATGCAGTAAAGAGAACTCTAGAAGAAGATAGTGAAGGAAACCTGAAACTTATAACATATGAATGCAGTGTTCATTCAGTGAATCTTTTGGCCAAAGACTAAAACTCCAGGAATAAAAAACAAATGTTGGAATTGCAAAATACTCCCACAACCACCACTTTGCTTCAGCTTCAGTGAAAAGAGAAGGCAGATCCAATCTAGTTCTCCCCCAAAATGTATAACAAAATTTGGTGGTTAGTTGTTTTGTGCTATTTATTAAGAAGTAACCTATGTTGATGGCAACTTGTGAAGAATATTGTGACAGAAGAGATTGAACTATCACAGCCAAAGAAGTCAACATTGGACTAAAATGAAATATAGAAAATATGCTGAATGTATTGAAACGTATTTCTGTACACTTAGACAAACTGCAGAAAGACTGATGCTATTGACATTTGGAAAGAACTTCAAGAGACACTGAAGAAAGAAATACCTGACAACAAAGTTGGCAGACAGTAAAGCAGATGGATCAAGTACTTACTTTCTTGCCAATATTCTTAACCCAAAGAACCAGGGTAAATCTTATAATCATAGACTTTAAGGTCAGAAGGGACCATTGTGATCATCTAGTCTGACCTCCTGCACAATGCAGGCCACAGAATCTCACCCACCCACTCCTGTATCAAACCTGTGTCTGAGCCATTGAAGTCCTCAAATCATGGTTTAAAGACTTCAAGATGCAGAGAATCTTCCAGCAAGTGACCCATGCCCCACACTGCAGAGGAAGGCGAACTCCCCCCCCCCCAGGGCTTCTGCCAATCTGCCGTGGAGGAAAATTCCTTCCTGACCCCAAATATGGCAATAAGCTAAACCCTGAGCATATGGGCAAGACTCACCAGCCAGACACCCAGGAAAGAATTCTCTGTAGTAACTCAGATCCCACCCCATCTAACTTCCCATCACAAGCCATTGGGCATATTTACCGCTAGTAGTCAAAGACGAATTAATTGCCAAAATTAGGCTATCCCATTACACCATCCCCTGCATAAACGTATCAAGCTTAGTCTTGAAGCCAGATATATCTTTGGCCCCCACTACTCCCCTTGGAAGGCTGTTCCAGAACTTCACTCCTCTGATGGTTAGAAACCTTCATCTAATTTCAAGTCTAAACTTCCTAATGTCCAGTTTATATCCATTTGTTCTTGTGTCCACATTGGTACTGAGCTTAAATAATTCCTCTTCCTCCCTGGTATTTATTTCTCTGATATATTTATAGAGAGCAATCATATCTCCCCTCAGCCTTCTTTTGGTTAGGCTAAACAAGCCAAGGTCTTTGAGTCTCCTTTCATATGACAGGTTTTCCATTCCTCGGATCATCCTAGTTGCCCTTCTCTGAACCTGTTCCAGTTTGAATTCAACCTTCTTAAACATGGGAGACCAGAACTTCACACAGTATTCCAGATGAGGTCTCACTAGTGCCTTGTATACTAACACCTCCTTATCTCTACCGGAAATATCTCGCCTGATGCATCCCAAGATCGCATTAGCTTTTTCACGGCCATATCACATTGGTGGCTCATAGTCATCCTGTGATCAACCAATACTCCAAGGTCCTTCTCCTCCTCTGTTACTTCCAAGTGATGCCTCCCCAGCTTATAACAATGTTTAACTGCTGAAGATGCTGCTGCTGTTATGATATGGACAATTAATAATCATCCAGCAATCATGCCAACCACAATACATTTGAGGACTAGCAGTAACCCATTCAAGCAATACCATGTTTGGTGATGATGTTTTAAAGAAAGTCACATCACTGAACTGGGGGAGGTCACTAGCTAAGCACATGGGACCAGAGATTCTTTAAGTGCTAAACCAACTTTTGACAGCAATAACTTCTTCTACAGTGTCACCGTGTCTCAGTCACAACTGAGAATACCAAATTCAGGACAAACTTCTGAGAAACAGGGCAAACACACCCCAAAAACTGGTGGTTATTCTCCCATAAGATATATCAGCCCAGCAACAAAAGTAAACTTCTATTTCACCACACTGACTAACAAGAAGTCAGAAAAAGCAGTCTCCTTAGGTATTCCAGTCCTTGTATCATCACCAAAAACACTAGACTACTGGTTATTTAAAACCAATTTCATCAACCAAAGGGTTTTTCTGATCCCAAAGGACCAGCCACACACCCACATCATTATATAGCTCAGATCTTACCCAATAATCACACTGCTGCCAATCCTTTAGTATTTAATATCTAAAAGGTTTATTTATAAAAAGAAAGAAAGGTGAGGCTTAAAATCAAATACATACAATAATTGCAAAGCTCTTGGATCAGGCTTCTAGCAGTGATGGAATAAACTGTTGGCTTGTTTAGTCTCGGGCAGCTTCCAAATCATTGGAAGATCCTCAGTCCTTTGGTTAGAATGTTCCCATTACTATAAGTCCATAGTCCAGAGGTTTGAGCAGGAAAGAGGCAAAATGGAGATGCTTCCAAGGCCTGGTATAGCTTCTGCCATGTGGAAGGAAACCCATTATTTTAAACAAAGCCCTCCACACAGCTTGTGAAAAAATACAGGTAACAAAATAGAGTTTGGAGTCACATGGGCAAGTCACATGCTTATGCCTGTTTTGCTTAGTCATAGCAGAGGCCATTACCCATATTAGAACATTTACATGAAAGTCCATCAGATGTGGATGGGTGTCTCCCATGGTCCATTGTGAGTTAAGTGTTCCTTGACTGGTCATTCAGCTTGAATAGTCCCTTCACAATGTGCTGGCTAAATATCCTGCGTGTATAACCACATGAGCATACACATTTGAAATGCAGGTACATAGTCAATATTCATAACTTCAGATACAAAAATGATACATGCATACAAATAGGATAATCATATTCAGCACATCATAACTTCTCCATAGACACTTTACTTGATACATTTTGTACAAGATTTGTTGCGATTATATAATAGTGGTAGCAACAATGATCTACATATTCATCTTTTAATCAGATAACATCACATACAGGCACAGAATTTTTTATTCAGTTGGACTCCATTCAAAGTTGAGAAATTAACCACGAGCTGAACCCACGAATAAAAATGAGGGATGGAAGGAGAGAGGAAGGAAGGGGATGAGCTCTACTAGTTTGAAAAGTTTGAAGGACAGCATAAGTAATATAGCAGATTGTTGTGTCACTGTCAAGAGATTTAGGCAAATATGAACTTAAGCTCCAGTCACTTTCACTTAGGCATATTTGATTTTTTTCCCAGGCCCATCTGAAATAATCAGTTTAATTTACTGACTACAGTTAATCCTTCTGTTCCTTTAAGAAATCATTGGTTATAAATGTGAAATAATTTCATAAGAGAAGTTTATGCATCCAAAATATGTAAGATTGTTTTAATAAAAATAAATGTTATATGCTGCTTTGGGTGTTTAATTAAAATTCCAGTCACCATCTTAGTGCAGTTTGACACAGATCAGGAGAAAAAAAGTTAATTATGTAGTAAAAAATATAATCATGCACCATTTTCTAACACTAAAAATGTACAATTAAGAATCTGAAAATATTATATACATTTTATTTAAGCAATTATGTAGCTTAATATGCCTTTATATAAAGGTTCTATTTAGTTGTAAAATGTAAATCAACATGTTTTATTAATAATTATATCAACCAATGGGAATGCACATTTCTTTAGAAAATAACTGAAGTACAAATGGAAAAGTTGATTAAAATCAATTATTTAAATTGAGGCTGGTGATTTAAAATCGCCTTGATTTTAATTGATCCACTTGATGCAGCACCTTAGTGCACGGCAGGCTAGAGCTGTAGATTTACACCCCAGCTTGTCATCCAATAACTCTCTGTATAGACAAACCCTTAGATACCCAAGTCTTCATTTAGGTACCTGAGCTGGATATTTCAAAGTTTCTAAATTATTTAGGAGCACTAGTCCTATTGAATATCAAAGGCAAGTTCTAGCAGTGAATATAAGATAGAGTATTATGACCAGGAACGGCTCTATGTTTTTTGCCCCCTGCAGGCACGCCGACGAAGACTGCCTGTCTGCTGCCCTCACGGCGACTGGCAGGCCGCCCCACCGCGGCTTGCCATCCCAGGCACGCACTTGCTGCGCTGGTGCCTGGAGCCGCCCCTGATTATGACATAGAAGCAAAGTATGAAGACACTGAAATCACTAGCCAAAGACGTTCAAACAAAAGTTTGTCCATAGAGTTGGTTTCACTTCAACTTTTCTACCGTGTACAGCATGTGTATGGCATGTGTTTTTAAGTGAAAGATTCTAAAAATAGCACTACAGTATATCAGCTTTGTGTCCATTTCAAGTTGTTTCCCCTCCTACAGAGTTGAAAAATTTGTGAGCTTTAAATTATTCCACTCTGGAATAAAATTGATAGAGACTGGGCTGCATATGGGTAGCTACTGTATGCAAATCATGCAACTTTTAAAAAATAGGGAAAATACCCTACCTACTGGAACAAGTTGTTTATATATTCATCTCACTGCTAGGTATAACCCAAGTAGTACAATGAGCAAACAACTTTTAAAAAGTAACGCAGTCTTAGGTGGATTGTGTTGATTAGTGTAATATCACAGAAGTATTAAACATGAAAATGAGAGTACTTCCACATTGCTTTATCAAATAAATGAGAAAAAAAAAAAAAGAAATGAGTTACAAGTGTTTCACATGTAGACTTGTGATGAGACACAGCACAGATGGAGCAAGCGTAAGGTTTGAGTTGTAAGGATTCCTTGAAGGATATTACCTGCCCAACTCCTAATTCATGTTCAAATATTTATAGCTAGCAGACTTTCCTGACACCCAGTCAAAAGGGACCCTAGTGGCCCTGTTTGGCGCTGTTAAAATTCTGGTCAGTGGCACAGCGGAGGGCCGGGGCTAAGGCAGGCTTCCTGCCTGCCCTAGCTGCACGCAGCTCCTGGAAGAGGTCACCAGGTCCCTGCAGCCCGTAAACACAAGGGAGGCTCTGTGTGCTGCCCCCCGCCCCGAGGGCCCACGCCGCAGCTCCCATTGGCTGGGAACCGTAACCAATGGGAGCTGCGGGGACAGCACCTGCGGAGCCTCACTGGCCGCCCATGCATGTAAGGCCTGCAGGGACCTGGCGGCCACTTCCCAGGAGCCGTGTAAGTGCTACCGGGATCCTGCACCCTGAACCCTCTCCAGCACCCCAACCCCACCCCAAAGCCCACACCCCCAGCTGGAGCCCTCACACCACACACACATGCCGAATTCCTCGGCCCCGGCCTGGAGCCCCTCCTGCAGCCCCAAACCCCTCATTCCCAGCCCCACCCAGAGCCCACACCACCAGCCGGAGTCCCCATCCTCCTCTGCACCCCAGCCCAGAGCCCCTTCCTTCACCTGAAACCCCTCATCCCCAGAGCCTTCATGCCCCCTGCACCCCAACCCCCTGCCTCAACCCAGATCCCTCTACTGCATCCTGAACCCCTCATTTCTGCCCCCACCCAGAGCCCGCATCCTCAGCCCAGAGCCCATACCCCCCACACCCCAACCTCCTGTCCCAGTCCAGAGCCCACTCCGGCACCCCAAACCCCTCATCCCTGGCCCCACTCCAGAGCCTGCATCCCTAGCCAGAGCCCTCACCCCCCTCTTCCACACCCCAGCCCCACTTCCGTTGAAAGTGAGTGAGGGTGAGGGAGAGAAGCGACGGAGGGAGGGGGGGATGGAGCAAGCAGGGCCGGGCCCCGGAGAAGGGACGGAGCAGGCATGTTCGATTTTGTGCAATTAGAAAGTTGGCAATCCTAATCCCATTAAACAATGAAACTGTTTCTCTATACTTCTAACTCCATTGCAAGGTCACCATGAAGAGTTCTATCATTTGTTGGTCATATAGTAAGAAGTCTCAAAGCATCCAGATCGTTAGTGACCTATTAATTCTACAGTTTTGAAAAGCCTTATTTAAAAGTATTTCAGGGACAAATGTTTTTTTGTTTGTTTGGTTTTTGGAAAGTGTACATTAGCTGTTATCCCACAGTTCCTGGATACAGAAATAATCATCCATGTTTTTAATAAATCACCATAAATGTTACTCTTTCTATGTTATTGACTTAGTTCTGGACAGTTACTAAAATACTAAACTTATTACTTAAAGAAACAAGGAAAGTTAAGAATGAAATAGAAGCCATGCAGGGAGACCTAAAACACACAAAGGTGTTGCTAGTAATTTCAAATGTATATACACACTAACAGAGCAATGAGTTCCTCCAGCCAGGATAACCATTATCTCCCACCAAGCTTTTCCACAGTATAGCACCTCCAACATGGTGGGGCCAGATAAAGAGGTGTGTTAACAAAAGGCTTGCTTGACAGAGAACCTAAAAGCATACCAGTCATCATAAGCATTGCACTCATTAAATTAAAAAACAAGCTATATGCCATGGTATACATGGTGTATGCTTGCCTATTCCCATTAGAGCAAACGAAGTACTATATAACCACTTCATCTGAGATTCAACCCCAGAATACAGCCCATCACCACCACTCCCTTCAGTAAAATCCCTGAGTGAATTGAAAAGCCTTGTAGTATTTTCTGAAAGGCAACTTATTTTAGATCTTTCAGACTGTAACAGGGGTCATCTGCCCCTTAAGGGCCAGAAGGTCCTGGAGCCAACCAGCCGTGTTCAATAATCAGGCACAGCTGGGAAGGGGTCAGGTGCTTTCTATAAACATCTGAATTGGAGAGCACCTGCAGGACGTGGACAGGTTCTTTCAGCAGGGCTTGAAGCAGGGAGATCAAAGAGAAAAGTGTGCCCTCCTTTCAGCATTCAGAGAGGCATGGGGAAAAGCCTCTGGGAACTGTAGCCCTTGGCTGGCAGAGAAGTTTCTGTATTTTCATGTTTTGCTTAAGTTTCATGTTTGAAAAATAAATGGTGTCCTGGAGAAAGGGACTGAGACTCTGGCTGTGGCGAGTCCCTTTTGTGACAGGGAAAACAGACCAGCAGCCCTACACAGACCAATGAGTAAGTGAATTCCAGACATATCCAACCTGCAAGCCAAAGACATTCAAATTTGGTGACCACCTCCAGGAACACTTAGGCTGCTTTCATCTAATGGAGAGGTTCTTACTCTGACTTTAAGGCCAGAAGAGACCATCATAATCATCTAGTCTGACCTCTTGCACGTTGCAGGCCACAGGGCCTCATCCACCCACTCTTTTAATAGAGCCAACACCTTCTGGTGAGTTACTGAAATCCTCAAATCATAATTTAAAAAGACTCCAAATTACAGAGAATCTACCATGTACACCAGTTTAAACCTGCAAATGACCTATGTCCCATGTTGCAGAGGAACGCAAACTCCTCCCCCAAGGTCTCTGCCAATCTGACTTAAGGGAAAATTCCTTTCTGACTCCAAATATGGCTGTCAGTTGGACCCTAAGCTTTTCAGCAAGGAAATAATTCTCAGTAGTAACTCAAGCATCCCATCACTGGCCACTGGGGATATGTGCTACTAGCAGTCACAGCTCAGCTATATACCATGTATGCACTCATCATACCATCCCTTCCATAAGCTTATTAAGCTCAGTCTTGAAGCTAATTCATTCTTTTGCCCCCACTATTCCCCTTGGAAGGCTGTTACAGAATTTCACTCCTCTGATGGTTAGAAAGCTATATCTAATTTCACACCTAAGCTTGTTGACGGCCAGTTGATATCAGACAACTTCCACTGACTTATGAGTTATTCAGACAGATCTGAAGATAGACTTTCATTCCAGAACAACTTACTGGACACACAACACTAAAGAATGAAAATGACAATGACCCTGAAAATGCACAACAGCCTTCAACTACAATAGTCTTTGGAGAGCTAAGTAAGCAGAAAAAACAGGGGTGCAAACAGATTCTAGTGGCAAACTGATGGAAAAGAAATTATTTTTCCATGACAAAGGAGTCTCAGGAGATGTGATTTACACTTGTTCAAATCTCAGCTTTTGAATTGTTACATCTGAGAGCCACACAGGAACCAGTGAACTGGACTAGGCAGATGGATATATAGCTAGAAAGAGCAACGACTGAAGAAATGTCATTAACTGCCAGTAGGGTTGGGCAGGAAATAATTTTCCTATCTCATGAGAAATTTTGAGATCTCACTTTTTTTTGCGATCCCCAAAAGTGAAATCTCTCAATTTTTGAACCAAAAAAAAGTTGAACCAAAAATTTGTTGGGGGATTTCACACATCTCAAAAAACTGAACTTTTTTTCATTTTGAAAGTGTCAAAACACAGGATTGACAATTTTGAAATCTTTTAATTCCTCCGCTGCAAAAAATGAAAAAAATGTTGAAACTGACCATTTTTTGCAAATATTTTTAGATTTGACAAATCAGCATTTTCCAAAGTTTCAAAATAAAAAATTCCCAGCCAGCTCTAACTGCAAGTAAGCACCTATCACCAAATAAAGCTTTAGCCATTTTACTACCAAGATTATTCTTCAATATTTATATAGTGATAGGAATGTATGCCACTATTATATACAATATTAATGAACTCCTGTGGAAAAATATGTGATCATATAATTAGACTATGTTATGATATACATGTGGGTCAAATAAAGCTTGCATTGCAATTTTAAATTCTTGCATTTCTTAACTTCTTAGAGCTTGCCTTTTTGACCTTAAAGTTCTCTTAACCTATTCTCGTGTGAAATAATCATATGTTTGAGTTTAGTCTATATATCATTTATTAAAACTGCCTAGTATATTTGACCTTCATTGAGGTAATCAGGAAACCCAGTCCCTCCCTCTTGGTGGAAGAATATGAAAAAACAATTATATTCCTTTTCCTTATTTCGGGGCTGGTATAATTAGGATTTGTTGTTTTAAACAACTGATGTTTGATAAAAGCCACTAGGTATATTAAGGACCTCCATGAATTTCAAAAGACGTCCTCAGCAGTACTGTTCTTCAAAGTTAGATATCAAGACCAAAGACAAACAAAAACCCTAGCAAGTCATGATGCTGAAAAAAATGAAAGCTATGTCCAGAGCTGTATTTAATCATTTATCAAAATGAGGGGGAAAAAGTTTATACAACACATTTTTGATTACATCAGTCGAGAGCAACTGCTTGCAACATCTACTAATCAACTTCAAAACCTTCCATTCTGTTTTACTCAGTGTGTTAAGCCTTTTATCCTAACAAAGAAGATCCAACAACACAAAAAACAAAGAAACCCACCCTACAATTACCTATAAATAAAGGAAGTCAGATATGATAAACGTTACTGGAAATCTACAGATTCACCCTGGAATAGTCATGGGCTTGTTAAGTGCTTTGCATACATGTTGTAATAGGGTCCCGTCACTCTTACATAATGTTCCTGTTTGTCTTTAAAAAAACAAACAAACATTATTTGGTATCAATGTGCAATTATACATAATATGTTCAAACATGTTGGCTATTATAAATGACAGACCATGAGCCAAAAAACAATGCTGAATCTGAAGACACTGTAAACTTTGGATTTGATCTATGAAACTGAGGCCTCTCTCATACACGCACATACATTGATCACCCATAAATAAGCAAGAATTTCCCTAAAGATTCCATATGGTGTCTATCGTGCCAAATGAATCTAATTTCCTTTGACAGGGTTACTTTCTTAATGAATAAGGGAGAAGCAACAAATGCGTTATCTTGATTTTAGTATGAAATTCTCAAACAAACTAGTGAAATGTGGTCTAGATCAGTGGTTCTCAAAGCTGGTCCGCCGCTTGTTCAGGGAAAGCCCTTGGCAGGCCGGGCCGGTTTGTTTACCTGCCGCATCCGCAGGTTTGGCCGATCATGGCTCCCACTGGCCGTGGTTAGCCGCTGCAGGCTAATGGGGGCTGCGGGAAGCCACGGCCAGCATATCCCTCGGCCTGTGCAAGATGAGTGCAGAACTGATTGAAAGACCGTACTCAGAGAGTAGTTACCAATGGATTTCTGTCCAACTGGCAGGATGCATGTAGTGGCATCCTGCAGGGGTCTGTCCTGGGTCTAATACTAGTCAGTATTTTCCCTAATGACTTGGACATGGAGTGGAGAGTACATGTATGAAGTTTGCAGATGACACCAAGCTGGACTGGGTGACAGGCACTTTTTAATTTTAAGCTTATCTTCCAAACAATCTTGGTAAACTTCAGAACTGGTCTGAAATCAACAACATTAAATTCAAGTGTAAAGTACTGCACTTAGGAAAGGGAAAAAAAACAATCCAATACGCAACTATCAAATGGAGAATAACTGGCTAGGTAGTAGTACTCCTGAAAAGGATTTGGGGGATATAGTGGATCAAAAACTGAATATAAATCAACAGTGTGATGCAGTTGCAAAAAAGACTAATATTCTGGGGAATGTTAACTGGAATGTCTTATATAAGACACGGGAGGCAATTGTCTTCCTCTACTGGGCACTGGTGAGGCTTCTACTGGAGTACAGTGTCCAGTTTGAGCACCACACTTTAGGATAAATTTAGGAGGGAGTCCAGATGATAACAACAAAAATGATAAAAGCGTTAAAAAACACGACCTATGAGGAAAGGTGAAAAAAGCTGGGCATGTTTAGTCTAGAGAGAAAAGAAGACAAATGGGGGACCTGATAACAGTCTTCAAATATGTTAGGGGCTGTTACAAAGAGGAGGGTGATCAATTCTCCATTTCCACTGAAGGCAGAACAAGAAGTAATCAGCTTAATCTGTAGCAAGGGAGGCTTAGGTTAGATATCAGGAAAAATCTTTCTAATTATAAGGATAGTTAAATACTGGAATAGATTACCCAGGGAGGTTTTGAAATCCCTGTCATTGGAGGTTCTTAAGAACAGGTTAGAGAAACAACTGTCAGGATGGTCTTGTTATACCTGGTCCTGCTTCAGTGCAGGGGGATGGACTAGATGACCCCTCAAGGACCCTTTCAACCCTTCCTTGCTATGATCCGATAGAAAACATTTCAGTATTTCATTTTATTTACAATTGGGAAATTATGTAATAATTCAGATGCCACTGTGAAGTAACTGGTAGTAAATCTTGACTTTTTAATGGCTATCAATATGTTTGGTTGTTACACACAAAATGCTTAGGTAAAAATGAGGTTGGTGGTCTTTTGAATTTTTTTTTTCCTATAACATGATATATTGTCACAAGGACTGAAATGGTGATTCAGTCTTTTCTCAGAGGCAACCCAGACTATCATGGCTAACTTAATATTTGGATGAGTTGCACTGGCATAACTACATGAGTAAGGTTGCACAGTGCTTTTCTATATTGCCTGTTTCTGGATGATACTTGCAGTCATTCTAATGATTTCATTGTGTGTCTCCCCTCCACAGAAATGATAAAAATAATAAAAGAAAGCTTTCTTTTAAGTTTTTGCCTACCACCATATATCTAACAGATTTCTGGCACAATTCAACAATAGTTCCACTTAAATGGTAAAAATAGGAAATGGTGATAAAAAAAAAAATAATGAAAATGTTTATCCAGTGCCAGTAAGTATTTTGGATTTGTTTAACTTGTTAAGTGTTGCCTGCATTACTGCTGAACTCATCTGAGTTCTCAACAACATTTAAGGGATTTCTCATGAAAGTAAGAGACAGATGTCAAGTTTGTTACAATCTGTGCAAAACAGCTGTTCTTGAATGTAACTCTGGATGCTAGTTACAACCACTGGGGGAAACAATGAATAACTACAAGCGAAGGGCAAACCTTTTCTGTAGGACCATCATTCCACTATTATGGCTAAAATTCACCATCTGTTCTAACACTTAAACAGGTTTTTTGTTTGTATTTTTCCTCAGGTTGAGGTTTTCTTGACCTGGGACATCGAGGTGTGCCTCCAGCATCACAACATGGGAACTGCATTACCTTATTTCACGATTTTTATATGCACAAGCTAATGCTAAGTAGGAATACCAGTCACTTACCAGTAAACACACACAAAAGGACATTTACAATGTGACGCATAGGGATTTTTAGCTGTGAAAATTCCATTAATAGGATTCACATAAATAAATCCCCACATGTAGTGCCTTAAAAGTGGGTGCCAATGAGTTTATAACTTTACAAGTCCTTTTGAATGACTAACAGTTGTACCACTTTAATGACATCTTCTGAGAGACTATGTACATATAAAGTGAATAGACTCAAAATAATTCATATGGGTGGAAGTGTTTCTATGTCAGCATTCTGTGAGTTAAAATGAATCTTCTACAGACAGCATATACTTTTTTCCCTTGTAGAAGCCAAGTTCAATATTTTTAATTTGAAGTAACCAGTTTGGACACCTATTTTTCAATTATTACTGATTCATGCCAACAGACATCTTATTTAAAATATTGGAAGATAATTACCTTTGTGACAAAAACAAACAACAAATCCTGATGTAAGGAAAATTCCCATTGAATTCAAATTAATTTTAGATTTCTAAAATGAGCCTTACAGCAAGGTTCATGTACACAATTTAATACCAGCCTGCACAAGTTCCCCTTCACTCCACCCCAGCACTGAAGATTGAGGTGGGGGGAGGGGAGAGAAGACAATAAAGAGCTTAGAATGGTAGAAAATTATTAATTTATAAAACTCCTCAGAAGGATACCAAGAGCCTACACATTCAATCAGTGAAACAGATAATAAAATACTACATCCAAACAAACTCCCATCTACTCCCAGTCTGATCAGTCAATCACATAGGGCCAAATGCTGAATTCTTCTCTCTGGCAAAACTCCCATTGAAATAAATGAGGGTTTTGCTTGAGAATGAATTAAAGATTTATTCCATTGTTACCAACAGCCTCTGAAAGCTTTGAGCAGGGGGTTGGACTAGATGACTTCCTGAGGTCCCTTACAACTCTGATATTCTATGATTCAGTTCAACTACTAGTGTACACCAATGACCTCCTAAATATACAACATGAATGTGAAATCCATAGCTACAAAGAAAAGATATTCCAGCTCTTGATCCTAATTCCACATATTAATAATTCTGATATATTTAATATTTGCATGGCTTAGTAGTAACTAGGCAAATCTCCACATATTGTTACTCCTTATGTCAAGGGCCTGTACTTACAAACAGTATTGCAAATGTAATAACTCACTATTGTTCTAAAGGTAAAAATCATTATCTATTTCATGAATATTTTATAGATCCTTTTTACAGTTAATGAAGACAAGTTTTTGTATTTTACACTGGGTGTAGTACTAATTAATATTTTCTTTTACTCATACCCCAAGGTATCTTCATTTTGAAGCTTATTTTCATGGGTTAAATTGATTAAATACTATAACCACCATCATTCATATGCATAGCTCACTGATTCATAATCTTACCTTAATCATGTACAAGTATATTTTAGAACACAACAGGATTATGGATAGTGTACATTTTATAGATATATTCTTGCAGTGTCCTTGTGATAAAGGCAAATGCAAATAACATAATTTAGATGCAGTCTATAGCATGTTCTTTTCACTCCTGAAAGACCAAAATCCATCTTGCATGTGTAATTTATGATTTTGGCTTTAATGAGGACTTTGACAGCTGACAGGAAAAGTATGACAGTTTTCTTTTCAAGTACACCTAAACTCTGATTAAGAAACTGTGATACGGAATGTTAAAGGCCATTTTTGTTGTCCTGTGCTGCTCATTTTGTACAACCATTGTAAATGGGGTTTATTAAAGTTTATGTAACCAAACGTGTTATTAAAACTTGATGCATACAGCATATATTAATTTCATTTTCACTAGAGAGGAAGGTTAACTGCTTCTGTGGTAAAATTTGACCTTTGAATTTCAGTTGAATAGAAGAGCCCATTATTCATGCAGTCTGATTTTTTCCCTTTTGTAATATAAAAATCTGTTTAATTTGAATTATTTTATTATGCCACAAAATGTAAAACTCAGAGGAATAGATAAGGAAATCCTTATCGCTATTGACATTATGTCTTATTTCCGCATAGCGCTCTGTGTACCACAATACTGTTTTTGTATTTGGATTTAAAGGCAAAGTATTCCTTGGATGTGCTAATCAATGGCATCATGATACATGTTTTTATTCTGTGTATTTTTTAAAGGAATAATTTACAGGAAAACAAAATGTATAACAGAAAAAGTAGAAAACCCATGCAACTTGAAAAAACTGTCTAGTTTTAGACATTATCCTGTTCTCACAGAGAGAGCATATACATCTGCTCTCCTGACTGGATTTTCATAATAAGACATCCAATCATAAACGTAAGTATTTTTCACGTTATTTTTCATATTTAACTGGCTATTTGCATTCACAGTTACCAGTCTGTGTGCACAATTACAGTATTTGTGGGCTCAAATTACATGTGCAATTGAGCATGCCTAATTTAGAAAATCTGGCTCTAAGTGTCATAAGGATTTCAGAATGACTATCTTAAAATGAATAAAAATACAAGCTGCTTTTGAACATTAAGTCTACTGGACTAACTCTCCACCAATATTTAGAAGGAAAGTTAAATCAAACAGTTACTTCTTTGCAGTTTCATTCACCATCTGAAAAGGGAGTAAATGTAATAAATGTGATTTTTTTATATTTGAATGGATTTTTTAAATGTACATAATTCTAGTTCTTTACATTCTTTCCATCGTATAGTCTTAAATTACTCGAGTGGATGTTTATTTGTTACTTTAGTTTTCTAACTAGTAGTAGAATTTCAGATTTTATACAGGATTTTTTGCTACTAATATTTCACACAAACTCATTTATGCTTTAATAAAAAAGTCCATGCTTACTGTGAGAACAAACACAAAAAAGTGATAAGGATATAGCTAGTGCTACATCTGCAGACACTACCACCACCACCTTCCAATATATTGAGCTTCCATAAGAAAGCTGAAAAGCTTCAAATAGGCTATGCTCCTCCATCTGTTTGCGGTTTGAAGTCAATGCAATTTGTGTCATTTGTGCCCCCTAAATCAGAACCTAAATTTAGGCTCCTATTTCTGAAAACATTGGCCTGTGTGTATAAAAACTTCACAATAACTTTGTCAATGTACTGAAAGTCCAAATCACTTCATTAACACTGAAGCAATTTTATATTGAAGTGACAACGCTTTTATGCCACTAAGAAAAAATAGTTTTGGCCTCTGATACATGCACATACACACATGCATATGGTTACTTTAAGTTTGTGATTAGCCGAACAGAAGTCAAATTGGACTGCAATAAGGCAATTGCTGGCTGGAGTGCCTCTAGGGTGCATCTGCCTTAGAGTCACCTTTATTCATTCATGTAAAGGGATGCTGTTTTGCAGCATCAAAAAAAAATCAAACCCTTTTATTCATATGTGCCACAATCTGGAGATCCTTCATAGTAAAAACAGTTCCTCAAAACCCCAAAGTAAATATGCAGCAGCATTTCAATTCTATTCAAAGGTCAGCCAACCACAAAACATTAACCATTCTATCTCCGTTCCTTTAGGCCCTGTTCCTGGTTCTCACTCTCCAGTCCTTCTTGCCTAGAAGTTCCAAGACCAGCTTTTTCCTCCCCAAATCTGATGTCACACAACAGGGCTCTTTTCAGAGTTTCTCTCCTCCAGTTTTCCTCACCTGTGAATCCTAGTAACACTCAGGGGACCCTCCCTCTGAACCAACCCCCTTGTTCCTGGGCTCTTCATGCAAACCTCTGTATAACTGGCAAAGAGAGATACTGAAAGCAGGTTAAGTTGAACAAGTAGAGCTTTATCAAACACTGAGTACCGTTCTATTCATGTGTCTGAGTTGCTTCCAGCCTAACTCCCTGCATTCCTTGTTCCTCTGGTGTCCACTCACCCTCCAGGGAACAGGTGTTCTCTGTGTCCAGTTCTATTGATCATGATTCATCTTCCCTATTATACATTAAAAATAAATAATTAATGCCCAGAACTCCTACACTGTGTCCCCTTGGACACAGGTTGCCAGCACATAGCCAAATTGGAATCTCATCTTTACCGACTCAGATGGCTCCATAATCTGAGATATTCTGGTCTGCTCAACAGGCAATCACACTGGGAGTGATCGATCTGTCTCCCTGTCACCCGTCTCCAAGCCTAGCAAACTTTCTCTGTGGAGTCTCCTCCCTCCCTCTGGGGTTGGTCTCCTAATGGTTCTCGGTCTCTCCACTCTGTGATTATTTCTCTCTAGCTGTTGAGTCTCCTTACATGTAAGTAAGGCTATGTCTACACTGGCAATTGAATGATAAAAAACTCCCCCCCCAACCCCCCAAACCCCAGAAAGACAAAAGGTTTGTCAACGACAAGCGCTGGTGTGAACAGCGCTTTGTTGGCAGGAGCTTAACCCCACTCGTTGGGGATGTAAGTTTTATGTCGGCAGGAGAGCGGACAAACCGTGGCTACACTGCACGGCCTTTAGCGCCATGGCTGTAGCAGCACAGCCATGTTGCTAAAAGGTGTGTAGTGTAGACATAGTTTAAGTGTCTCCTGTTCCTTCACATCACTTTTCCACCTTGCATAGTTATCTCCACTGAGTACAACATGACTCCTTTAGTCCACTCCTTCTGCAATCTCTTTATTGGCTAGATCCTCAGTCTGTTGGCAATTTTCACAAATGATTCCACTTTAACATTACTCTGTGGCTATACTGACCAGGTGGTGTGGTGATCAAAGTCCTATTTGAGTGCAAATTCATTGAATTCTTCCCAGGTAAATTGGGTATTTTGTTGGTGAATACACCATCTGGAATGCCATATCTTGCAAAGCTGGCCTTCAATTTGCCAATCACCAACTTGTTTGTTGTATCAGGCAGGGCACTGACCTCCCAATTACACTGGACTGTTATCAAATACTGCTTTTCCTTGAAGTCCTCTCCCACCTTTTATTATGGTCAGGCACCTCGTATAATAATTGTCTCTTCTGCTAGCAGTTATCAGACAGCTGGCACATATAGAATCATAGAATATCAGGGATGGAAGGGACCTCAGGAGGTCATCTAGTCCAACCCCCTGCTCAACGCAGGAGCGATCCCCAGACAGATTTTTGCCCCAGATCCCTAAATGGCCCCCTCAAGGATTGAACTCTCAATCCTGGGTTTAGCAGGCCAATGCTCAAACCCCTGAGCTATCCCTCCCCCCCATCACATCCTTCTATCAGGGAGAAGAGTTGTGCATCCGTTCCTAGCCAGTAAACATAACACAAGCCCATCTTAGAGAGCGGTCAATGTGCAGATGTGAGGCATGCATTTTCTTTTGCATGGGGTTCTTACATAATCAGACAGTGAAACAGTTCTCAGTCTTCAAAATATGATTCTATCCTGCATTCTTGAGCTCATCTTTAATCTGAAAAGATGATTCTGCTCCTACTATTACTTAGCTTTGGTCTTCTGGTCACTCTGCTAGTATTGCTGTCTTGACTAATGTTGTTGGATGTTATTTTCTCTAGCCTCTTTGATTTCCATCAGCTTCACTGCTGTAATTAGGAGATTGAGGCATGTTAATGGATTCACTATGTCCTGATCTCCTTCCCCCAACTTGCTGATGCTGGCTACATATGTCCTGCTCAGAGAGTCAGCTAACACCAGGAAACATCCTTGACAATAGTTGATCTCAATCTGATAGCACTGGAGGCTCATCAACATGTGCTGCAATCTCTTTGGAGCACTAAGAAGGGGCTTTGCTATGATTGCCTCTATGGGTTTGTGGTCTGATTACACTGTTACTGAGTAGTCATAGTGGTAGTGTACTGATGGACTCGTTCCATTCCAAATATCAAGCTCTTTCACTATCTGAACATACCCCTGTTCAGTCTCTCACAAGACCATGCTGGCACAAGTGACCAGTTTCTCCTGCAAAAGAGTTATACCCAATTCTTTCACTCATAGATCATACTGGAGTTTCAGGGGCTCTCCTGGCTCACAGTACTTCAGGACAAGGGCATCAGTTATTTGTTCCATTGTGTCAAATTTTTGCTATTGGAACCTGCAAAGTCCCACTCCACTTTCTGCCCTATCAGATGACGAATGGGTTCTGCTAATGCAGCCAGGTGTAGACAGAAAATTGATCAATCCTATGATGTGCTGTACCTCCTTTTACATCAATTAAAGCTGGCATGTCTGACTCACTTGATCTTGTTGGGATCTGCTTTTAGTACTTCTGCTGTGATTAGCTGTCCAACATATCTCATCTCATGCTGTTTGAGTTGCATTTTTTCTGGGTTGAGTTTTATGTTCTTATTCCTGCATCACTGTAGAAAGAGCTTGTAGTTCTCTGTGATGATCTTGTTCAGCTTCTGTATCAATGCTTCCTTCATCTACAGTGAGGATATAATCTGCAATTATTTTCACATCAGCAAGTCCTTCCAGTGCTTGGGAGAGTCTTCTCTGGAAGACCTCTGGGGGCTGGGCTTATACCATTTGGCAGGCACATCTGTAGCAACCAAATGGCATTTCAAAATTTGTCACAATGCTGGACCCTTCATCCAGGCTTATGTTGCAAGACCCATTCCTCACATCACAGACCATAAAGATTCTGGATTTGGGAAGTTCTGACAAGAGATCACGTAGCAGCATCCCCGCAGGGCCCTCCTGGCTCTTGCCCCGCTGGGCTGAGAAAGTCACACAGAAACCTTTTGGTGTAATGCTCACCTGGTGCTTTTATTTACAGGCTGTGCTCCCACTGCCTTTGCACCATACAAGTAGTCCCCTTCTTGCAGTCCACCAGCAGGGGAGAGTGGGCAAGCTATCTCTCTCTGCTTCCCCTCACTACCTTTCCTCTCCTGCAGCTTTTCTCTTTCCAACGCCCCCCTCCCCCTGCCGCCTTCCTTCCCCTGGGGCTCTTATCCAGTCCCAGCCTGATGAGGCAGCAGCTGTTCAAGCTTCCCCAATCAGGGCCAGGTGGTCTACCCAGCTCCAATTCACCTCCCTTAATTGGAGCTGGAGTGACAGAGGGTTGGCTAAGCAGAAAACCCTGTAACAGATCATCAATTGTGGGCTGTGGATAGTAGCATCTTTTCAAAGCCCAGTTCAGTTGCTTTGGATCTATGTAAATGTGTAATTTGCCTGGTGGCATCTTAACCACCACCATGCTACTTTTTCCAGATGGTACGTTATGATTTACTGTCTCCTTTGAAAGGTGAGCAGGCTAGATATAGGGTGCATACTCTCTCCCAAATTTTGCTGCCTTTTACTATTCTGTGTTATTGTACACCTTTCTGGCTTCTGACTGCAATCTGTACCAGGTCTGAGTTCAGTTTCAAAACAAAGATGTCTTATTTATGCATGAGGCAGAGCTACATGATACCCCTGCTCTGCAGACTGCCTTCTTGCACATTGAATTACATAGGCCACTGGAATTTTCCTTCATGAGAAGCAGTTTCCACTGTAGGGTCTACTTCCAATCACAGCTTTCATTGGAGGCATATGCTTTTAAAACATTGGCATATGCTTTTAAAATTCTCTCCATTATCCACGGGACTTTCCCTTTTGCTTCTTGCACTGCACCTATACATTTCTAACACTGCACCCTACCAAATTTATGGTATGCATGGCTGTATTCCCCCAAGAGGGGTCTGTGGTGCTTGCCATCCACTAACACCACAAGCTTCAGTTGGTACCATCTCTTATTTTGGGGAGTTAGTTACTATAAGGTCACATTTTGTTATGGGCTGCATTATGCTCTCACTGTACATTATTAGAATGTGCCTGCTCTTTGTAATGGATGTGCTCAAGCCCAATTTCCTCTGAGGAATCACATTGCAGGAAGCCTCACTATCCAGCTGAAAATGCACAGCACGTTTCCTTATTAACATCGTTGTGTGCATGAAAATTGGTATTTTCCCTTGTTGCTTTCCTGTTCCAACAGCTTGAACCTGATATAATCTTAGACTTAAGGAGAGAGACTCATGATGTCATCACAGCTGTCTGATGGGAGTATTTGTATATATAATTTGCCTAACAGCTTTGTACAACTCAAATATATCTTACCTATAGTGACATTAACATTAAGAATGACTAAATAAAAATAGCATTTATAATTCAAAGTTGTAAAAACAAAATATTTTCAATTAAGTTTTACACAGAATCAATCAGATTTACAGTCATTTAAAGAAAATCAAGTGAAAAATATATAATTTACATTGCCTTGATTTAAAAAATAAATCAATCCACGTTGTGAGAAACTCAAAGAAATAAAAATCCAAAGTAAGACAAAGAAGCAAGATACCTCTTCACAAAGAATTTCTGTCTCTGTATAGTTAAAAATTGAGTTGTGTTCTTCACGTAAAAGCAGAGATTCAACCATTTATTACACACAAGGAATACATAGCACCGTACTTACTGTTTGGTCACAGAAGGATTTCATTTTATTCAGAGAATTTGCAAATACATGTTATTAGTAGAGTAAAAAATAGTCTAAAATGGGTCCTTTATGAAATTTACCATGGACCATTTTTGTCCTAAATGATCTCATGAATAAGATATAGGCTCTTCAAACTTCCTATACAATTAAAACTCATTGAAATATTATGTATAAGCTACACATAAAAACTTTGTTTTGGATGAATAGTCATTTTTTGCAGATATTCCTCATAGCTGAAAATTTCTGCTTCAGCTTGGGATGATTAATAGGATAGATTTCCACAAAGAACAGCCCTGTTTCAAAATGGTTATTGCCTTGTATTGTTCCCAACAGCAGTCAATCCAGACTGCCCTCTACTGAGATGGCCCCTTACAGCATAGGGAGACAGCAATTTGGTTCAATTCTGCCCTTTAGTGACATCAAGAAGGGGGGAAAATGGAAAAAAAAATCTCTTTAAAATCAGACATATTTAACACAGAACTATAAACACTGTTATGCACTAATCAAAACTGTATGTTTATTGCATGGTCTGTGTGTTGTCCTACTCTAACATGTCTGAACCTATTAAATTTGGCCCTAACTCTTAATTTACTGAGTTTGTAATGCTCACGTTGGGGATAATTACAATGTTTTTACCCTTACATTACTGATATATTCTCTCAACCATAACTCCAGTGCAGGGATGAAAATAAAATGAAGCTCTTACCTGTACGGGGCCAGTTCTGCTGCCTCCCCCCCACCCCGGAAGGGGCAGAACCTCAGGCAGAAGGGGCGGGTCTGGGCTGGAGGGTCAGCGTCCCCCAGCCAGCCCATCTGTGTTTCCTGGCCCGCGCCGCGTGGGGCTCCAGCGGTGATTTAAAGGCAGCAGAGGCGACCGGAGCCCGGGGTCCTTTAAATAGCGGCCCCGGGGCAGCTACTTCATTTACCGCCACCCCCTCCCCCCAGCGGGGGCGGGGGGTGGGCAACGATGTTAAAGCACTGCCGTGCAGCACTTTAAAGTCAGCAGTACAGGCTGGTATCGGCAACTACTTTTTACCGGTACACCGTACTGACCTGTACTGCCTTACTTTCACCCCTGCTCAAGTGTGTATTTGAAATGTGTTTTATGTTAAACAAATTTTAATTGTATTACAAGGATTTGCTCACAACTAAACTGTGTGAACTTATTGTTGTTTTTACTTACCTCCCTAATCCTTGTTATTTCCAATCATTATGTCATGTCAGATAATAATTGTACCATAAGTTTTTGTTTTGTTTTTGGGGGAGTGGGGTGAGAGGCACTCTTCAGTGTATGCTATAAAGTGCATAGCACTTCTATATCTTGTAAAAACAACAATCTTCTGCACACGTAGGTTAAGGGGAACTAGGCTTTATGGACCAAGTCACAGGAAACTTCAAAAACAAATGCAAATTCCAAAGTGTACTTGTGATGTCACTTCTATCAAAACAAGATTGTTTGGCCCAGTAAGCTTTATCAAGCGAGAAGAACAAACTTATGAGGGTGAGAACAAAAGATCTGATAGTGAGCATCAGCCACAAGAAAATATGCACCACTGGACACAGTATATAAAACCATCACCCCAAAAGATGAAAGAGTTAGCAGTTATGAACAACTGAAAACACTGGGTTAGAATGGAAATCATCATGCAAACTTAAGTGGCCACTGCTGTTCCTGTTATAAGTAGAAGGTTTTACAAGTTCAAAAAACAAATTAAGTAATTGAAGGCTTACAGATCTTCAGAACACGGGGGGGGGGGGGGGGGGGGGAGTTAAAATACTTACAGAAAATAAAATATTTTAAGGGAAAATACTGCTGTAAACTAATCCATCTCCTTTTGCAGGATAGATAATTCACATTTCACTCCTCTGACTCAGTCATAGATTCATAGATTCTAGGACTGGAAGGGACCTCGAGAGGTCATCGAGTCCAGTCCCCTGCCCGCATGGCAGGACCAAATACTGCCTAGACCATCTAATAGACATTTATCTAACCTACTCTTAAATATCTCCAGAGACGGAGATTCCACAACCCCCCTAGGCAATTTGTTCCAGTGTTTAACCACCCTGACAGTTAGGAACTTTTTCCTAATGCCCAACCTAGACCTCCCTTGCTGCAGTTTAAACCCATTGTTTCTGGTTCTATCCTTAGAGGCTAAGGTGAACAAGTTCTCTCCCTCCTCCTTATGACACCCTTTTAGATACCTGAAAACTGCTATCATGTCCCCTCTCAGTCTTCTCTTTTCCAAACTAAACAAACCCAGTTCTTTCAGCCTTCCTTCATAGGTCATGTTCTCAAGACCTTTAATCATTCTTGTTGCTCTTCTTTGGACCCTTTCCAATTTCTCCACATCTTTTTTAAAATGTGGCGCCCAGAACTGGACACAATACTCCAGCTGAGGCCTAACCAGAGCAGAGTAGAGCAGAAGAATGACTTCTCGTGTCAGCTCTTACATTTCCCCCTTCTAGGTGTAATTATGCAATTCTTCTCTACATCTTTTTATACCTGTTTGAGTGTTGATAGGTTTAGCATAGAATCTGCACTCAGTGAAAGCGGCAAGCCAGCCTCATTGCTTCCACTAGTGTTCTACTATACCATGGTCAACAAATAGAAAAGCTGATGCTCTAGTCTACAGGGGCGGCTCCAGGCACCAGCGCAGCAAGCTGCAGGGGGTGGCGTGTTGGTCACTGTGAGGGCGGCAGTCAGGCGGCCTTCGACGGTGTGCCTGCGGAAGGTCTGCCGGTCCCGCGGTTTCGGTGGTAATCCGGCGGCGGCTACACCGAAACTGCGGGACTGGCAGATCACCCACAGAAACGCCGCCGTATCTGAGTGATTGCGGACTGCCCGCAGGCATGCCGCCAAAGCCCGCCTGACTGCCGTGCTTGGGGCGGCAAATAACAGAGCGCCGCCCCTGCTAGTCTAATCACTATGACAGGGAGTTTTGAGATGTCCACATACCTGTGGAAGTGACTTAGTGACATTTTGATTTATTGTCTTCTTTAGAAGGTGAGCAGGCTAGATGTAGAGTGTATATGCTCTCCTAAACTTCATCTTCTTTTAATATTCTGTGTTCTCCCACACCTTTCTGGCTTCTGACTGCAATCTGTGCCAGGGTTCAGGTCATTTCAAAACAAAGAAGTTTTATTTATGTCTTAACTCCCTTGCATAAGCCAGAGCTACAGCTATATACATTATACAAACACACACAAGTTTCAAATATCTAGTTTAGAATATCTCTGCACAGGAATCATTTAATTTTTAGACATTTATAGAATAGTCCCCATTTCAGTTGTAAGAAGGGAAAAAACAGCAGTTTTTGATGCAGACATTTGTTTAACTTAAAACCGTAAGCAAGACGTCACCTGGGAGGAAGAGGAAAAGAATAAAGCCCCCTGAGTCACAATGTCAAATCACAATCCATGATTTAATCAACATTTGCCATAACAAATGATATGCTCACAAATCCAAAGGCAGTGGAGGTTTTGAGTGTTCAGGCCTTTTAAGTACACCATAAATTAGACACTCTTCCTTATCAATAGCATAAACCTAAAGAAGCTAAAATGATGCATTACATTTTCCATTTAACATTTCAAAACACCAAAGTAAGTGCATTACAACACTTGTTTCCCATTCTGAACTGTAGATGGGGCCATTCATAAGTCCAAGAGGGACCCAACTGATGCAACAGCTGAAGCATCTGTTCAAAGTGCTAGTAGGGCATCCTGCTGTTCCAAAAGTTAGTCACACACAGCTTTCCTAATAGAACAGGCCTGTCCCTGAAAGAGGTAGGCATGATCTTCCCAAAGCAGGAGGTGCCTGTTGGCCCTGTACACAAGTTGTGGGCATACTCCCACCCAAGGTAAGTATGTGTGCTACATTTCATGTTTGAAAACGATTTCACGTACTTTCAGGGACAAAGCACAAGAGTCTCATGATCTATAGTCAGAGAGCTCTCTGACTAGCTGTGGTTTTAAACATCTTCCCACTGACTCAGATCTAAATGTAAGACTTAGCTTTCAGAGACACCACATGGATTTTTGACACACAAGAACTCTGTGTTTGACACTCAAAAACAGTGAATGGATTAAACTCCTACATATATTAGTTTATTCCCCAATCTCCATTACAAAGATGTATAAATACAAGCCATTGTGACTAATACAGAATAAAAATAAATGTATGTAAGTAGTTTCTAAAAATGCGAGGGCACCAAAAGTGATGTGACACGTTGCTTCCTTTTGAATGAAGCAAATGGCACACCACATTCTGGGTTGTCTACCATGCTACAACAGAAGTGGCACATCACAGATTGTTTCCAGTTAAAAACTTGGCTTTTAGGGTTTTTTTTTTTAAACTGTGCTTTATTTTGTTTTGTTTTTTAACAGATTGAATTACTGTTTCCAGAACATGCTATATATTTTATTTCATTTCCTGTTTAGCTAAACAATACTTTTAGCAGCGTAGAGATTTAGACTAAGATTCCACTGGAATTATGCCAACGGAAAATCTATCGTTTTATATTTGTCATAGATATTATATCCTCGGTTGCACCCATTTATACCCAAAAGAATCATTTTGGCTGCAGGGGTAAAATTAAAGGCAGAGTTTAGCTATTATTGTTCATCGCTATTGTAGGCAATTATATACAACATGAGAAATTCTCACCCCATTGGAATCAATGAACAAACTCCCATTAACTTCAGTAGGGCCAGAATTTCACCTTATTAAAGGTTAGGAAGCTGGTCTTAAGTTGTATACAAAAAAACATTGATTTAATTGGCTTCTTTGTATCTCTCATTATCATACTATCAAAGCGCCAGACACCTGTTAATGAATAAATGTTTCCTAATAACACCTCAGCGTGATAGGGCAGTGGTAGGTCACTCTCCTTTTACTAAAAAAAAAACATGGACAGAGGACTTCTAATGTTCACAGAGGAATTCTTCTGGCAGAACTGGAAATAGAATCCTGATCTCCCAATCCCAGTCCAGAGCCTTAACAAGAGGCTCTCTTAACAAGACATTTCTTTCTTCCACAAGGAATATGGTAGATACAAAAAAAAAAAAACAAAAAAAACCACCCACGTAGAGACATATTTGGGTATGCATCGGGTGGCACAACACAATATAAAAAGGGGCAGCAACGTTAAAGTTCCCATTCCATTTTTTAGACATTCAGAATTCCCTTTTCAGCTGATAATGTTCATACTACATATCTGCTTGAAGGTGATCTTTTTGGAAGTCTGAACAACACTGGTTCAGCTATTTTTGAGCATTAATAGAGTAAAAAGAAAAAAAAGAAAGAAAAAAAGACCACCCTTATCCAACCTCTGCAGCTGAAACAGCTGGGGTTCCATTTTGAAACAGCCGAGTTAGTGTTTTGAAAGCTGAAATTTAGCGGGAAAATAGCTGTCTATGAAGAGAAGTGTCCTTTGTTGTTCTCATGAAAATTAGTTTTATGAATTATGAGCCTTCCAAAAAAATTGCCGACTGAACATGCACACTACATTTTTTCCCCTAAGCTTGAGAAGTACTTATCTAAGGGAGGATTTCCTGAGCGTGCATGTTTGGCTAAATTAGCTATGTATTGAAAAAAGTAATGAAAAAAGGTTACTGAAAATTGGTTTGGACAGCTGTGGCTGAGAGAAAAGTGCCTATTGCCCTGCACAGGAAGGGCAAGATTAAGGCATAGGCACTATAGACCTGTGCCTAGAGCCAGATCTCCTGGAGTCACATGATGAGATCAGAATCTCAGCTTTCCATTCTAAAATATGTATTTTGTCCTCCTGGATGTTAAGAAAGGCTTGAAAACATGACTCAGGAGTCAATGCTTGTCTGAGTTTGCAGATCGCCTGAGATATCAGCTGTGAGAGGTGCAAACTGCCCCATTCATCTTTCTGAAACTTGCAGCTGCCTAACGAGGACCTGTGCTGGCACTTTGTGGGTCAGCAATGTTGCATGGTCATTTGGTTCAAAAACTGACAACAGGTCAGTCAAAACTGTAAGGAAATCTTTCTGATGAAATGTTGTCTTACATCTATACTCAAGACTGCCCACACTGGTACAGATTAAAAAAAAAAAAAAAAAAAGAGGAGGATCCAGATGTAGTAGGAACTAGTTCACACCCATTACCTTTGCTAAAAATGAGAAGTTTGAAATCAGATGGTATTTGTCAAAGTTAATATTGAAAGACTTAACTGAAGGAAAAAAACCATCAGTGACTGGTGCTGGTAGTTTCCCCTCCTATAGGGAGGTATTAACAGCTCTCATAAATAATGGGTCTAATGACTTGCCACTGAATTCTCGAAGTCTAGAATATTCTACTATTGACTATTTTGTCACAAGATGTCATGTAGAAAAAGACGGTTACTCACCGTTGTAACTGTTGTTCTTCGAGATGTGTTGCTCATATCCATTCCATTAGGTGTGCGCGCGCCGCGTGCACGATCGTCGGAAGATTTTTACCCTAGCAACACCGGCGGGTCGGCTGTGGAGCCCCCTAGAGTGGCGCCTTCATGGCGCTGAATATATACCCCAGCCGACCCGGCGCCCCCTCAGTTCCTTCTTGCCGGCTACTCCGACAGTGGGGACGGGGGGCGGGTTTGGAATGGATATGAGCAACACATCTCGAAGAACAACAGTTACAACGGTGAGTAACCGTCTTTTCTTCTTCGAGTGCTTGCTCATATCCATTCCATTAGGTGACTCCCAAGCCCAACTTAGGTGGTGGGGTCGGAGTGAGACATTGCTGTGTGCAAAACCGCTGATCCGAATGCAGCATCGTCCCTGGACTGCTGCACTAGTGCATAGTGAGCTGTAAACGTGTGGACTGATGACCAAACCGCCGCTCTACAAATGTCCTGGATCGGAACTTGCGCCAGGAAAGCAGTCGAGGAAGCTTGGGCCCTCGTGGAGTGAGCGGTGAGGTGCGGTGCTGAGACACCTGCCAGGTCATAGCAAGTCCGGATGCAAGACGTAATCCAGGAGGATAGGCGTTGTGAGGAGACCGGTGAGCCTTTCATTCGGTCGGCCACTGCAACGAAGAGTTGCGTCGTCTTTCTAAAGTGCTTTGTGCGGTCAATATAGAAGGCCAGGGCCCTGCGTACGTCCAGGGAATGCAAACGTTGATCCTGGCGAGTGGCATGTGGTTTGGGATAAAAGACCGGGAGAAATATGTCCTGGTTGATATGGAGAAACCACCTTAGGGAGAAAGGCCGGATGTGGACGAAGCTGCACTTTATCCTTATGAAAAACTGTGTAAGGGGGCTCAGATGTAAGCGCCCTGAGTTCAGAAACGCGCCTTGCTGAGGTGATGGCTACGAGGAAGGCTGTCTTCCAGGATAGGTACAGAAGTGAACAGGTGGCCAGTGGCTCGAATGGAGGACCTGTGAGCTTGGAGAGAACCAGGTTGAGGTCCCACGTCGGGACTGGCTGACGTTGTTGAGGGTACGTCCGGTCTAAGCCCTTGAGGAATCTAACGACCATCGGGTTAGAGAATACCGAGGACGCGAGTTCCCCTGGGTGAAAGGCCGATATAGCGGCCAGGTGAACTCTAATTGAAGATATCGCCAACCCCTGTTGTTTTAGGGAGAGGAGATAGTCCAAAATGAGAGGAATGGGTGCCTGCAACGGGGATGTGGCTCGTTGTTCGCACCAACAGGAGAACCGTTTCCACTTGGCCAGGTACGTGGTCCGTGTTGAGGGCTTCCTACTGCTCAGCAGAATCTGTTGGACAGAGTGCGAGCACTGCTGCTCTGCCTGGGTGAACCATGGAGCAGCCACGCTGTGAGGTGGAGTGATTGCAGGTCGGGGTGACGCAACCGGCCGTGGTCCTGAGAGATGAGATCCGGACACAACGGAAGCGGGATCGGTGTCTGAACCGAGAGCTCCAACAGTGTGGTGTACCAATGTTGTCTCGGCCACGCAGGAGCGATCAGAATTACCTGTGCCTGGTCTCTGCGCAGTTTGAGCAGTACCTTGTGGACCAGAGGGAACGGAGGGAAGGCATAAAACAGGTGGTCTTTCCAGGGAAGTAGAAAGGCATCCGAGAGGGAGCCCGGAGCTCGACCTTGTAGGGAGCAGAACACGTGGCACTTCCTGTTGTCTCGAGATGCAAACAGGTCTATCTGGGGAAACCCCCACCTCTGGAAGATGGAATGTATAATGTCCGGACGGATAGACCACTCGTGCGTTTGGAAGGACCTGCTGAGTCGGTCCGCTAGAGTGTTCTGGACTCCAGGGAGGAACGATGCCGTGAGATGGATTGAGTGGGCGATGCAGAAGTCCCACAGGCGAATGGCCTCTTGGCATAGAATTGACGAACGTGCTCCTCCTTGCTTGTTGATGTAGAACATGGCCGTGGTGTTGTCGATGAGAACTAACACACAGCGGCCACGTAGGAGATTGAGGAATGCCTGGCACGCCAGGCGTACCGCCATCAGTTCCCGAACATTGATGTGTAGGGCTAACTGGGATGCAGTCCACAGGCCCTGGGTATGGTGTTCGTTGAGATGGGCGCCCCAACCCAGAGGTGACGCGTCTGTGACCAGGTGCAGAGAGGGTTGTGGGGCGTGAAATGGCATCCCCTCGCAGACCACATTGTGATCCAGCCACCAGGTGAGGGAGGCCAGGACCGAGTTCGGGACCGTGACCACCATGTTCAGGCTGTCCCGATGTGGACGGTATATTGATGACACCCAGGTTTGAAGCGGGCGAAGCCGAAGTCTGGCATGCCTGGTTACGTACGTGCAGGAAGCCATGTGACCCAGCAGGGTAAGGCACGACCTCACCGTGGTAGTTGGGAAGGCCTTGAGCCCTTGAATGAGGTTCGTGATGGTGCCAAAGCGGTTGTCTGGCAGGATGGCTTGTGCACGTCTGGAGTCTAGAACTGCGCCGATGAATTCTATTCTCTGGGTAGGTTCTAGAGTGGATTTGTCCTTGTTGAGTAGGATGCCCAACTCGTTGAATGTGTGCACTATTCTGTGGACATGAGCTTGAACTTGCTCCTTGGTGCGACCGCGCACCAGCCAGTCGTCTAGGTACGGGAACACCTGTATCCCTTGCCGACGAAGGTACGCTGCCACGACAGCCATACATTTCGTGAACACCCTTGGGGCCGAGGATAGGCCGAAGGGAAGGACTGTAAATTGGTAGTGCACCGTGTTTACCACGAATCGCAGGAAGCGTCTGTGAGGTGGGTAAATTGAGATGTGAAAGTATGCGTCTTTCATGTCGAGGGCGGCGAACCAGTCTCCAGGATCGAGGGAAGGGATAATGGCCCCCAAAGAGACCATGCGGAACTTCAACTTTATTACGAATTTGTTGAGTCCGCGCAAGTCCAAGATGGGTCGCAGACCTCCTTTGGACTTGGGGATCAGGAAGTAACAGGAATAAAATCCCCTGTCCTTTAACTCTATCGGAACCTCCTCTATGGCCCCCATGGCCAGGAGCGTAGAAACCTCCTGTATAAGAAGTTGCTCGTGAGAAGGGTCCCTGAAGAGGGACGGGGAAGGGGGGGAGGAGGAGGGGATGGAAGAAAACTGGATAGCGTATCCCCTCTCCACCGTGCGGAGGACCCAACGGTCCGAAGTTATAAGGGACCAAGCACGGTGGAAGTGGGAGAGGCGATCCCGAAAGGAGGGAGCTGGATCCTGGGGGATGACTGAGGCGCCGTCCTCGACCGCACCTTCAAAAGTTCTGTCTAGGACCTGAAGGTGGTCTTGGTGGCCCTTGGTTCTGACCGGGTTGAGGGCCAGCCCATCTTCTCCTACCACCTCGCCCTCGCCTTCTGGCAGGGTCCTGTCTCTGACGAGGTGGAGGGGGGTAAAAACGTTGAGGCTGGGGCCTAAATGGTCTGCGCTGGGGACCCGCAACATGCATCCCCAAGGAGCGCATGATTGTCCTGGAGTCTTTGAGGCTCTGCAATCGAGAGTCCGTCTTCTCCGAGAACAACCCCTGTCCTTCAAAGGGCAAATCCTGTAGGGTCTGCTGTAATTCAGGGGGCAAACCCGAAACTTGGAGCCAGGCGGTCCTGCGCATAGCGATACCTGCGGCCAGGGTTCTTGCGGCCGAGTCCGCTATGTCCAGGGAGGCCTGTAAGGAGGTCCGAGCCACCTTCTTACCCTCCTCAACCATGGCTCCAAACTCTTCCCTGGACTCTTGGGGAATCAACTCCTTAAACTTCCCCATAGAGTTCCAGGAGTTGAAATTGTAGCGGCTCAGTAGCGCCTGTTGATTCGCCGCTCTAAGTTGTAGCCCTCCGGCTGAGTAAACCTTACGGCCAAACAGATCAAGCCGCTTAGCCTCTTTTGATTTTGGCGCTGCAGCCTGCTGGCCGTGGCGCTCTCGTGCATTCACTGATTCCACCACCAGTGAACACGGTTGGGGGTGGGTGTACAAGTACCCATAGTCCTTAGATGGGACAAAGTATTTCCTTTCCACCCCTCTCGCTGTGGGTGGAATGGAGGCAGGAGTTTGCCATATCGTATCCGCATTCGTTTGGATCGTGCGGATCAAGGGTAACGCCACCCTCGATGGGGCATCCGATCCAAGGATATTCACGATCGGGTCGTGCACCTCCACTATCTCCTCCGCCTGCAGGTCCATATTACGGGCCATCCTACGCAGGAGATCCTGGTGAGCCCGAAGATCTATCGGAGGGGGACCCGTGCATGAAGTGCCTGCCACTGCCTCGTCCGGAGAGGAGGAGGAGGATGCCTCCGGTGGTACTGGATCCAAGGGGGGGTCCCGGTCCCCCTGCTCTTGGGTCGGAGCGTCACCTGCACTTGGGTCCATGGTGTCGGGTGGTGTAGACACAGAAGCCTCCACGCCTCCAGGCGGAGGCCGAGAGATGGTGGATTCTGGGGCCCTTCTGACCGAGTGACCCGAGCGAGAGGTCGATGGTAATGAAGCCCCTTGCTCCTGGTGGTACGCCCACGGGGTCCAAAACGACCAGTGAGATGGTCCATGAGAGTGGTCCTCTGCCCTCTCCTGCCAATGGCCCAAGTCTCGTTCCTCGGCCTGCCCCTGAGGGGGGTATGCCGATCTCGACAGGTCCTCCGAGGAGCGAGACACCGATCTTGACGGCCATGGCGGTGCCGCGAAAGATGAAACGATCCCCGTGGTCTGCGGTGCCGCACGGTGCCGGTCCGGAGATGATCTATCTCTGTGCGGTGCCGGCGATCGGTGCCGGGACCGCGACCGGTGCCGATGACCTCGTCGGTGCCGGGAGTCAGATCTGGACCTCGACGAGGACCTAGAGTATGCTCGGTGCCGGGAGCGGCCCCTCGACGTCGAGCGTCGACCGTAGCGGTACCGAGAACTACGTCTCGACGTTGACCGGTGCCGACGATCATATCGGTGCCGAGACGTAGAGCGGTGCCGCGAAGAAGATCTTGGCCGCGAGTACGACCGGTGCCGAGACGATATTCGGTGCCGGGACTGCGAGCGGCGTGGGGACCTGCTTCGGGACCTGGATCGGCGCCGAGGTTCCAGCCCTTGTGATGGAGGGCGCATCAAGGCAGGTTTCCCTCTTGACTGTACCGGGCGAGTCAACGGTGCAGTCGGTGCCGGTGGTTGAGGCGGTGCGGGCTCCGTGAGAGCTATTAAGTCTCTCGCCGCCGCGAAGGTCTCTGGAGTCGACGGGAGACACTGTATCACCGCCGGCCTCGGTGGAGACGCTATTTGCACCGGACTCGACGGCCTCGGCGCCGGAGTCGACGGTGCTGGAGGCGCTTGCTTCCGTTGCTCCACCGGCGGACGCGGCTCTACCCCCGGCACTGGGGGAGCCGGCGTCTTCGGCACGGATGTCCCCGTCTTATGGGCTTTTTTATGCCCTGGGGATAATGACCGGCGCCGAGGCACTTGCTGCGCTTGCGGTGCCGACGAGGTCCGGTGCCGGGGAGGCTTGTCTGACGCCACTCGCGTGGTCATCATAGCCGGTGCCGCCGGGGCACTGCGCACCGAGGTGCTAGGTGCCGGAGTCTGGCCCGTAGAAGGAGTGTCCGGGCTGAGTGCCGCCTCCATTAGGAGTTGCCTGAGCCGAAAGTCCCGCTCCTTCTTGGTTCTTGGTTTGAAGGCCTTACAGATCTTGCATTTATCTGTTTGGTGGGACTCTCCCAGGCACTTCAAACAGGAGTCGTGCGGGTCGCTCGTGGGCATAGGCTTAGCGCAGGAGGCGCACTGCTTGAAGCCGGGAGCGTTGGGCATGAGCCCGGGCCCGCGGCCGGGGGAGAAAGGGGGAGACGACCCCCTTAACCCCCTGAACTACAATAACAACTATAACAACTTTTTAACTATAAACACTAGAACTACAACTATAACTATAACTTCGAATGACTAAGTAAGCTAGGGAGAGTGGAGGACAGCTATGCCGCGCTCCACAGTTCCAACGACCGTCAGGGGCGGTAAGAAGGAACTGAGGGGGCGCCGGGTCGGCTGGGGTATATATTCAGCGCCATGAAGGCGCCACTCTAGGGGGCTCCACAGCCGACCCGCCGGTGTTGCTAGGGTAAAAATCTTCCGACGATCGTGCACGCGGCGCGCGCACACCTAATGGAATGGATATGAGCAAGCACTCGAAGAAGAAGCATAATGCCAATGTGTAAAACAAACCTGTGACCACTCAATTTATGTTGCAAGACAACCTTTTTTCAGAATCCCTTATTTTAGGAGGTTGGTATGGAAAAACTCGAAACAGATCATGTATGTGTAGAAGAGGACAGTCTAACAATAAAATTAGAAGCATTAGCAGGATTATGAGCAAACAGAGTTAATTAGATTTTTGGGGTTTTTTTACAAAAGTTCTTCATCTCTATCTCTGTAAATATTTAGAATTCCAGGGGAATCTGATTGCTTTACTTTGCAACTTAAATACTCTTAATGTGAGCTATTTTAGTAGAATGTGTATATATAGATATATTTATACAAATAGTAGGCTGAAATCTCCAAACGCATACATTAAAAGAAATCAACATTGATTCCTTTCTATATTCAAAAGCATGGAGGGGGGGACGGACAAAAACAAAACAAAACAAAAAAAAACCCACAAAAAGTCTTGTCTACTGTTTTTGAACAAAGTAGACAAAACAGAGCCCATACTCAGAGGAAATAGCCTTCAAAGTGGAATTTCACTAATGATATATTTTCCAATGAAGCTCTCCACTGTAGAGATTTCAACAAAACTAAACATTGCTGAATATCAAAACTTCCTAAAAAACTGATTTTTAGAGTGTGCAAACTTTTAGCTGTTTATTACTGCACCATCTTTATATGAAAGTTGTGCATAGTGTGCTCTAAATTCCCAAGTTATGTTATATATTAATCAGTTATTTGAAGTGGCGCAGTACAGTTCTACAAGTGTGGGGATATCCTCCTGGGGGGCGGAAAGGGAGGGGAGGAGAGTGTGAAGGACTATCTGGGAAGACACAAAGGTGGAAAAATGCTTCCCAGAATCTCAGTTTTTTTATTGTGTATTTATGTTATTAAAAATAAGTCTCTGGCTATATGGTTGCAAAGAAGACACTGAAAATATGACTAAATGTAACAGATGCACAGTGAGTTTGCAGAGAACCTGAAACAGTAGCTCTGAGGTGTGTACTGCTCTTCCATCCTCAGTCGGTTCTAACCCACGTGCCAATTATGATACTTTAACTATCAACATTGTTAGCCATTTCATCGCTTATAGAAGCATGTAAGATGATGTGGGAAGATCTACAAAATCTATTTTGAGGGACTGCTCATTATGGATAGGTCTTTCATAAGACAGATGCTGAAGGGGGATGTGATTGGTTTCATTTTCCTGAAGTGGTCTCAGCTAAATTTGGAATTTGTTGTATTGTATACTTTATGTCAATCTACTGTTGACAGGATGAATGCAAGAGACAAAATGGGTGAAAGATTAATGAATACAAAATGATTAATTTTGGCAGCTGAAGAAAAGCACCCTTTCCTGGTATTTAAAATAATGATGCTGAGTTTGAGAAGAAAGTTTGAAGGCTAAAAACCTTACAAAGAGAAGAGAAGAGCAGAAGAGTGAGTGGAGCACCCCCCTAGTGCCCTTTTACAACATGGTTCCATTGGGCTTCAGTACATATGTTTGTTAATCAGAAAGGGAAAGTGAGGCTTTCAATCACTCATGAAAAATTGGAAAGAGAGGAGAGGCCTACACACCCAGGTCAAGAAAGCATCCTTTATTTCAGCACAGCACTTAAGCATACAGCTGACTTTTAGCATATGGTTTAAATGATTTGGAAGTGATTGTGCAACTGCATATCCACTGAGACAGGTTGAAAGCCAATAACGAGAGAGTACAAGCATGTGCATGCAAAGGAATGTACGCTCACTTTTGATATGTTTTGGGCTGCTTAAATGCGCAAGATTGAGTGAAACCAATTGTTCATGAGACTCACTCAAATTAAAGACCGCTTTACTGGCAGTTAGTGGGGAGATTCAAAGAATCTTCAGTAACATTATGAATATAGATGCCTCATTTTTTATGCACTTACTAGCATTATTTATTATACTGAAAGAAAAGGACCAGTTAATCTTTGAATATTGAAGAAGCTGAATATGGTGTGTTCACAACAAATATTACACAACAACATTTCTTGTCTAATCAAGCCTGATTTGAAGACAGCTGTATATGCTTAAATATTACCTAGCAGAAAACAAAACAAAACAAACCTTGGTGCTTTTCCTGTCTTATCTGCATTGTAAGGTAGCCCTTGGTTGAGCATGATGTGCGAGCTCTCAACATTACCCAGGAAAAATGTGAGCACTTCTCTAGCAAGAACAATATTGAACCACAATTTGTAACCATCAACTATCTGTAATTAGTTTACAAAGTAATGCCAAATACAGACTGAGGAATGAAAAAAATTCTCAAAATAAATGTAAACTGTTTATTTGATACAAACCAAAATAGACCTTCAATCTGTTTGTGTCCAAGATATGCTGGTGATATATATCTAATAATGGCAAAATAAGTGATTTCATTTCTTTCTTAGGAATTACAATAAAGAGCAGAACTGTTGACTTCATATAGCACCTTGTTGAAATTATACATAATGTAGGAGGATCTGCAGTGTCAAAGAAAACAAAAAAAAATTCTGTTTGTTATATGCCAGCCAGATGCTGTTTGTTTCATTTTATGAGAAGTAATCCTCCGTGATTCTAGCCTTGTGTTACTACCCAGACATATTTGAATTGCATCCAGAGTTATAGCTGCTCTTCTGTTGCCATGCTGATTTCCCCATGCAGTTTTACTTGTAATTAACACTTCATGCACATTAATTATGCTACACTATAGAGTCTAGCTGATATTTACCACCAAAAATAAAACCTGAAACCTTTATGCGATGATATTCCCTGACAACTAAACTAGTATTTCAGATTGAGGAATGAAAAAAAATTCTAGATATTGACATTCAAGGAGTACATTTTTTCCCCGCTCCAGAACCGAGTATGGGGATTTAGCTGTTCATTCTTCATCAAAACCTGAGCTCCAGAGCTAGAACCTTTTTGCATGTTTACACTGTAAATAGAAAAGTGATCAATAGCATTAATCAAAAAGTTATTCAGTAGAATACATTCAATAGGGCTTTATAAATATCAATAATATCAAAAAGTATGAAACTATGAACCATTTTATACTACAGAATTTAATGTTTTGGTAGTTAACTATTGAACCATATGGGGTCAGGTTTGGTTCTTTTTTATGATGTAAGTCAGTGGATAGATTCAGACGCAGCCATACTCAGAGCCCTGCAGATACAATTTTTTTATCTGCATCCGATCTGCAAAAATGATCCACGGATATCCCCATCCATATCCAAAGATATAAGAAGATATCCGCAGATTTGCAGGGCTCTGCATACTCAGACCTTCAAGCAATGACAATTGTTTTCCAGATTTGTTTTTAAAAGTCATCTTAACAAAAGAACTCTTTGGTGTTAATCCTTTCCTGAGTGTTCTGTCGACATCTTTCATCATATCTGTAACAACCTATTGTATAAACAGATCCTGTTTCAGTTGTGGGTTTTTTTAAGCACACTTTTTATATTTGTTCAGGTAACATTGTGCTTTTGCTGAAAACTAAAAATCCCACCAAAAGATCTTTATTTACTACATGATATATTAATATCCTTTGTAAATAAAAAATCAGAACAAGTTTAGCGCAATACAATGACTTATTAAAGTTCTAGCATGAGCTAACGCTGCCCATCTGAGTAACCTGAAGGGCATTGCTTCAAGGAGTTCATTATGGCTATCAAGTGAATTTGACAATTATTAAGTCATAAATTGATAATAAGCAACATTAGTTTGGACCATTATCTACATTATTTTGTTAGAGCATTATGCAAATCAAAGCATTTGTTTTCAGATATTATACTTTTTGTTGCTATTGAGTACAATATAATTTCAAATAAGTATTTGAATCCTTTCTGTATATTGTATTCTCTTAAATTACAATCATTAAGTCATAAGAATAGATGACTGAAGTATATTTTGCCTTGTAGATTTAGAATAATAACCAAACTGATAAGAGTGCAGGAAAAAATGATTTTTAGAATACAAGCGCAAAATCCATAAAGAACAGCGACAGAGAGAGAGAGAGATACAACTACTAACATGACAAAATCATCTTTACCTTGTACAATTATGGTAATACTAGCAGATTAAGTTTAATATGTTCTATTGTTTTTTCAAGTAGACTAAGGTCTTGCATCAGGATGAGGACATCAATGTGAGTTTTGCCACAGATTCAATAAGTGCACGATTAAGCTCTAGATCTCAAGATGTAATTCATTACAAGATAATACACTTCTACCACGCTATAACGCGACCCGATATAACATGGGTTCGCATATAGCGTGGTAGCAGCGGGGCTCCGGCAGCGCTTTAAAGGGTCTGGGGCTCCGGCTGCTGCGGGGAGCCCCGGGCCCTTTAAATCACCGCCGGAGCCCTGCTGCCGCTACCCCGGGGCTCCGCCGGCAATTTAAAGACATTTATATATATATAACGACGTTTCACCTAGAACGCAGTAGGGATTTTTTGCTCCCTACAACCGCGTTATATTGGGGTAGAAGTGTATTTCCACTGAACCATTGTAAACTGTAATTATTTCTCAAATATAAGCAGCACTGAAACTAAAGTATTCCAAGGCTAGTTACAGCATCTTGCTTAACTGAACAAAATAAAAATAATAATAATAATAAAAAAAGTTACACTACAACTTACTTTGGAGGAAAATATCATAAGATTTGTTTGCCATATTGTGAGTGTACTGTCAGTCAATACACCCCTACCCCAATATAATGCGACCCAATATAACACTAATTCGGATATAACATGGTAATGCAGTGCTCCGGGCTGGCGGGGCTGCGCACTCCGGTGAATCAAAGCAAGTTCGATATAACGCGGTTTCACCTATAACGCGGTAAGGTTTTTTTGCTCCTGAGGACAGCGTTATATCGAGGTAGAGGTCTACTTCTAAAATATACCCATTCTGAGATAGCAAGGAGAGTTTGAGTACTCTAGCTAAGAGAACTGCTACCCAGCACTTTTAGCTTTACTCCGAATATCATCAGCACACTAATTTCCTACTTACTAATTGTCATGCTTGCTCTGTAAACTTACAGCTCCAGGTATTTTAGTTTTAGCAGCCCTTTTTCCTTGTTTTCCTTGGATAGTCACTTGAGAGTTGATCTTGTGAGGGGCTGAAGAACTCAGCTTCCACTGACTTTGATGGAGGTTGTGTGTTCTGAGCCCTTTCTGGTATCGGGCCTTCTGGCAAGATGATTTCCCCCATTCCCACCCCCTACCCATTTCTATCAGCATTTTATGGGCCCAGCTCTGCTTCCCCTAACAATGAATTTTTAGTGGGATCAGGATCAGGTCTTAAATCCATTCTGGAATTTAATTTGACCACCTCACACACAAACTGAAAGAAGCTCAGCTGCTCAAAATGCTGGCCATAGTGTGATGGGAAGGAAATGGAGGAGCCAGAACTAAGCTACTTTCAAGTCTGTGTTTAGAAACAGAAATCTGATGCTGAACAATTCTCCTAATTTGGATTTCTAAAAGTTCCTTTTTATGTTAAAAGAAGTCTACCTGTATCTGAAGTGCTACAGCATGCAATGGCCTAAAGAGGGAGAAAATCATTTCCCGTTGAAATTTGGCAGCTTGGGGCCAACAAGAAGTTCAGAACTGGTTGAACTTCACAAGAAAGCTGTGATTCTGCTCCTGTACAGATGCTTTTCCCAACAGGTCATGAGACAGCTGGGCTTTCTGTTTTTTTGTTTGGTTGGTTTTTTTTGTTTTGTTTTTTTGTAAACCTTCACTCAAGTTAAGGGTTTGCTTACCAGCTTGAGAGATGTAAAGTTGCACTACCCCAGGAGGAATTTTGGCAGGCAGAATTCCACTGAGTTGCCCAATACTCAGGAGATAGTATGTTTGTTGTTAACCACATTTCAGAGCCTGAAGAATGACTTCTCCACAGCCCCACCCCAAAGCCACTGTGCACACAGCCATTGCTGCTGACTAGTTGGGAAGAGAGATGAGGTCATGTTCTTTACTCCTTTCTGGTCTTCCCAAACCTTTAGTCTGATCCCCACCCAAAGACTCTAGCAGAGAGAAGGCCAAATAAAAGTTTCTCATGTCGGGTGTCTTTGGAAGGCTCATGATGCACTGAGCCTTGCTATACTATTGTATAGGTTCTAATTTCACGTATATATTTATGAGGCTGAAAATGTGTCCTCATGGCTTAAAACAAGCCCAGGCAAAAACCCTCCAAGAGCAGAGGGGCAGTTCACATCTCATTAGGGCATGTATGGGGCAAACCCAGCCCAGCCTCACAGGAACAAAGGACACTGGCCTAGAGAGCAACAAAGGATCTACTGGACTCTCCAGTGAGTCACCCGTCTTCCTCTGGTCAATTTGGGACTACGATGCGATAATCTTTACCTGACCCTGAAGGGGGGTGGGGGGGAATGGCGCCAAGAGGGAAGAAATAACATGATAAAAGGGAGAGACATTTGCCATGTTCTTCCTCTCTCTTCCATCTCCATCTATAGACAACACCACCAAGCCACTGAAGCGCTGATCAAAAGGGAGAGCCTGGCTGAACGGCAACCAGCCAGCCTGTGTTGAGAAGCATCTAAGTTTGTAAGGACATTGAAATTCTTAAGATCAGCTTACAATGTGTTTTGCTTTTATTTCATTTGACCAAATCTGACATCTTGTGCTTTGACTTATAATCACTTAAAATCTATCTTTGTAGTTAATAAACTTGTTTGTTTATTCTAGCAGTGTGTTTGGTTTGAAGCATGTCAGAGACTCCCCTTGGGATAACAAGCCTGGTACATATCAATTTCTTTGTTAAATTGAAAAATGCATATAAGCTTGCAGTGTCCAGCGGGCATAACAGGACACTGCAAGATGGAGGTTCCTAGGGTTGTGTCTGGGACCAGAGATATTGGCTAGTGTCATTCGGTTGCATAATCCAAGGAGCAGCTTACATGCCAGAGGCTGTACGTGAACAGCCCATGGGTGAGGGTTCTCACAGCAGAGCAGGGTAAGGCTGGCTCCCAGAGTCAAGAATTGGAGTGACCTAGCAGATCACTGGTCCAGATAACACCAGGGGAACATCACAAGGGGAAACGCTGCATTTACTTTAATAGACTTTAGAGAGTCATATTATAGTGTCTGCCAGCAGTGAATGCTCTAGTTAAGTTTGCAAAGGCACTTTCATATTATTTTCATTCATGTTTCAGAAATTACACCGCAGGCATCAGAGGATTACATTTCTATAGCTTCATTCCCCACAGGACTTGGTGTTACATTAGTAGTGCCCAGTCTTCCAGTATTTGAGCAGACAGAAGGAAACCAGGTGACATTCTTATTGTGATTTGGCATTTTCATAAAGGATTTGTTTGGCTCCTTTTTAAATTGAATTGTATCACTTTACATAAAGGAAATCCAGGGAAAAAAAAGTTAAAATGTAGCAATAACAATCATTATTTCTTACTGTATATTAAAAATGGGGCACATATTGCTTTGAATTTCCTGCTTCTTAAAGCCTGATTATGTATAGTGATCATTTATTTCTTTGAGTTTAAACAAATCCAGGATTTCCCTGTATTAGATTATGTATATCGCGTCATGAACCTCCATGCATTATGTTTATGCTGTTCAATTTACATAATCTTTGGGAATTAAACAGGTTCCACTCACTTTCCTTTGTGATATTTTTGAGCAGTTAAACATGCTAATATGCTAGTTATAGTGTAATAATTGATAACCAGGCCAATTTTGGCACAGTTATAGGGTGAATGCAGTTAAACAAGCAAACAGCATAGTATAACTCTCACTCTTGATTGTCTTGTTATTAAGTGATCCTGTTCTATACAGTTAAAGATTAACATTAACCAACAGTTACCATACTGTTCTATCTGAGATACGACGATTTTCCTTAACATTGTGCTTTTCCACCTCATGATAGCATGAAAAATATGCACAATTTTTAAAACTACTACCAGTTTCTTTTAATAGCATTAATCACTATGCAAATATTGTACTTATTTACCAGGGAATACATGAAGAAAACAGTGCTAAAATAATACATGAGCATAGAAGCCCTAGAGTGTGAAAAAGACAGATGGTATCCTATTATGGCACAATAGCATGCAGGGCCGCTGAGAGCGGGTTTAGGCCCTGGTGAAAAAAAATTTTCGGGCCCCCCAGCAAGGGTGGACTGGTTAAACAGGGCCAACGAGGGTAGGGGAAGAAGCCGGGGAAGCTGGGCCCCCTTCCGGACCGCCGGCCCCGGAAATTTGTACCGGCTTCCCCTACCAACCCCCTCGTTGCAGTGTTACTATAGTTTTAATGAGAAGGTTATCCCTGCTGTGATACGCCCACATCTAGAATACTGTGTACAGATGTGGTCTCCTCATCTCAAAAAAGATATACTGGCATTAGAAAAGGGTCAGAGAAGGGCAACTAAAATGATTAGGGGTTTGGAACGCGTCCCATATGAGGAGAGATTAAAGAGGCTAGGACTTTTCAGCTTGGAAAAGAGGAGACTAAGGAGGGATATGATAGAGGTATATAAAAGCATGAATGGTGTGGAGAAAGTGAATAAGGAAAAATTATTTACTTGTTCCCATAATATAAGAACTAGGGGCCACCAAATGAAATTTATGGGCAGTAGGCTAGTTGGGGGGAGGGATAGCTCAGTGATTTGAGCATTGGCCTGCTAAACCCAGGGTTGTGAGTTCAATCCTTGAGGGGGGCACTTAGGGATCTGGGGCAAAAATCAGTACTTTGTCCTGCTAGTGAAGTCAGGGGGCTGGATTTGATGACCTTTTGGGGTCCCTTTCAGTTCAATGAGATAGATATACCTCCATATATAAAAAAAACTGTGGAACTCCTTGTCGGAGGAGATTGTGAAGGCTAGGACTATAACAGGGTTTAAAAGAGAACTAGATAAATTCATGGAGGTTAAGTCCATTAATGGCTATTAGCCAGGATGGGTAAGGAATGGTGTCCCTAGCCTCTGTTTGTCAGAGGGTGGAGATGGATTGCAGGAGAGAGATCACTTGATAATTGCCTGTTAGGGTGAACCTGGAGCTATGGACTCAGGTAAAATCTCCATACTCACACTGATGGACCCCTTCGCAGCTGTTGGCACAGGACCACAAGGTCCTAACATACCTACATAATATAACAGGAATAAATGGCCCAGAACTAGAGCAGCTCCAGTCTCTCCTCTCCAGAAGTGATCCATACACTATCCCCACTTCTTTTCAATATCTACATTTGATCACTGTGAGAGATAATGAGACTCCATGGGGTTCATAGAATCATAGAAGATTAGGGTTGGAAGAGACCTCAGGAGGTCATCTAGTCCATCTAGCTGCCAACAGTATGTCAATGACACTCAACTACATATCTCATTCTCAACTGATTAAATCACTACTAAGATGTCAGAATGCTCATAGGGAATGAAGCTGTTGGACGACCAGCAGCTGGCTCAAGCTGAACCACGGAAGATGAGAGTGATGCTGGTCAAAAAGGAGAAGTGCTCTGAAGAGCTGCCCAAGGCATTGCCTACACCAGGGGTTCTCAAACTGGGAGTCAGACGGGACCCCTCAGGGGGTCACAAGGTTATTACATGGGGGCTTGTGAGCTGTCAACCTCCACCCCAAGCCCCGCTTTGCCTTCAGCATTTATAACGGTGTTAAATATATAAAAAAGTATTTTTAATTTATTAGAGGTGGTTGCTCTCAGAGGCTTGCTTTGTGAAAGGGGTCACCAGTACAAAAGTTTGAGAGCCACTGGTCGACACCTTCCATCAAAGGCATACACCACCCAATTAGTCTAAGCAATGTGAAGCCTCAGGACAGGGTCTTATTTGACTCCTCACTAAGCTTAGTTTCCAAAGATGCAACAGTGGCATCAGCTTCAAAAAAATGCATTCTTTCATCTCCATCTTACCAGGAAACCTTGCCCCTTCCTCCCATAAAAAGGTCTGGCCACAGTAATCTATGCATTTATCACCTCCTGGCTGGGTTACTGTAACCCATCATATCTGACGCTGAGAGTGAAGAATATGCGCAAGCCCCAGATGATACAGAACATGGCTACCCACCTTCATGGCTCAGGCCACAGTGAGCACATCAATCCTGTGTTCAAGTCTCTGCGCTGGCTCCCATTCAGCTTCTAATACCACTTTAATGGATTTTGCTATTGCTATTGTTCTTACATGAACAGTTCTCAGAGATAACAATGATGTGAGGCAGCATAAAATCCTGTGATAGACCAAAAAAATGTAGGCAACAATGAAGTTATTAAAAATAATATATTTTTAACCACTTAAATTAGGCAGTTTCCTAGAATCATAGGACTGGAAGGGACCATGAGAGCTCATCTAGTCCAGTCCCCTGCAATCATGGCAGGACTAAGTATTATCTAGACCAGGGGTCGGCAATGTTTGGCACGCGGCTCGCCCAGGTAAGCATCCTGGCGGGCCGGGCCAGTTTATTTACCTGCTGACATGGCAGGTTCGGCCAATCCTGGCCCCCACTGGCCATCCCCAGGTCAATGGGGGCGGCGGGAAGCCACGGCCAGCACATCCCTTGCCCACGCCACTTCCCGCCGCCCCCATTGGCCCAGGACAGCCAGGTAAATAAACTGGCCCGGCCCGCCAGGGTGCTTACCCTGGCGAGCTGCGTGCCAGAGGTTGCCGACCCCTGATTTAGACCATCTTTGACAGATGTTTATCTAACCTGTTCTTAAAAATCTCCAATGATGGAGATTTCACAACCTCCCTAGGCAATTTATTCCACAACTTAACCACTCTGACAGTTAGGAAGTTTTTCCTAATGTCCAACCTAAACCTGCCTTGCTGCAATTTAAGCCCATTGCTTCTTATCCTACCCTCAGAGGTTAAGAGGAATAGTTCTTCTCCTTCCCCCTCGTTGCAACCTTTATGTACTTGAAAATTGATATCCTGTCCCCTCTCAGTTTTTTTTCCAGACTCAACAAATCCATTTTTTTCCAATCTTCCCACATAGCTCATGTTTTCTAGACCTTTAATCATTTTTGTTGATCTCCTCTGGACTTTCTCCAATTTGTCCACATCTTTCCTGAAATGTGGCACCCAGAAATGGACACAAGACTCCAGTTGAAGCCTAATCAGCGCAGAGTAGGGCAGAAGAATTACTTCTCCTGTCTTGCTTACAACACTCCTGCTAATACATCCCAGAATGATGTTTGCTTTTTTTGCAACAGTGTTACACTGTTGACTCATATTTAGCTTATGACCCACTATGATCCCCAGATCCCTTCCCGCAGTACTCCTTCCTAGGCAGTCATTTCCCATTTTTGTATGTGTGCAACCAATTGTTCCTTCTTAAGTTGAGTACTTTGCATTTGTCCTTATTGAATTTCATCCAATTATTTACTTCTCCAGTTTGTACAGATCATTTTGAATTTTAACCCTATCCTCCAAAGCGCTTGCAATCCCGCCCAGCTTGGTATCATCCGGAAACGCAGTGTGATGATGCCAAATCACGTCCTTAATTTTGTGATGTAAAAGGGAGCTCTGCTATTGATTTTCTCCAGAGTCCTTCTCTGCATCCATCACTCCAGCACAAGCCTGAGGGTAAAGAATCTAACTTGTTATATTTACCCTTATTACACAAAAGTTTACAGATTAGTCAATATAATAAGATTACTGGAGGCTGTATTTCAACAAACATCCACGAGTCAAACTTTCTGCTCCAAAATGATAAAAATTTCAATACCATCTAAAATCAATTCGCCTGATTATCCCTCATCTGGCCCCTTGTATAGTCATTGACATTTGGGTAAAGTGAGTGCAAAGGGTGTGGGACCTGCACTGGTAATTTGTTTACAGTCACTTTCCACAGGTGCAGAAAATGACAAGAAGAGAGGCAGTGTAGCAGATGCACTCTATTTTTGAAACATGAAAATAAATAACCTCACAACTAAAGTTAGGGTTACCATACGACCGGATTTTCCCGGACATGTCCGGCTTTTTGGGCCTCAAATCCCCATCCGGGGGGAAATCCCAAAAAGCCGAACATGTCCGGGAAAATAGGAAGGGGCTGGCACCGCTGGGTGCTGGGCCGGGGGCTGGCCGAGGAGTGCGGGGCCAGGCCTGGCGGTGCGGGGCTGGGGGCCGGCACCCCAGGAGCCGAGCCAGGCTGGAGACGCTGGGGCCTGGGCCGGCCGCCGGAGGGAGCCGCTTGGTTTGGGGGGCCAGACTGGGCCGCGCCTCCTCCCCCCAGCCCTCCCAGCTTACCTGTTGCCTGCTTCAGGCTTCCCGTGAATCAAAATGTTCGCGGGAAGCAGGGGAGGGGGCGCAGTTGGGGCGGGGACTTTGGGGAGGGGGTGGAGTTGGGGTGGGGGCATGGGCGGGGCCAGGGCCCCGTGGAGTGTCCTCTTTTTGGACACTCAAAATATGGTAACCCTACTAAAGTGAGCCTCCATTTTGTATCAGTCACTAGTGCTGTGCTTCCCTCAGGATGTAAACTTTAGCTCTCTATAGTTTGCTACTGAATTAACTAACTGGTTGCAACAGACATTTTGTTAAGTTCTCTTTCACAGATGAATTTCCAACTAGACAGGAGGGGAATAACAAAACAAACCAAAAAAAAACCTTTTGCAACAGGATAGAAACAGTTCATTAAAACTTCCTGCATATCTTCACTCATATATATTTTTATTATTAAATAGCAGTCATCGAAGAAGCTTCCTAACCACTAGTTTAAGTACTTAGGAGAGTTCTCCAGATTCTTTTCTATCTTTCTTCCTAATTGGATATTCTTATTGTCCCTCATTAATGATTCTCTCATCTTGTAAAAAGCCTATTTTTTTGGTGTTTGTCTATCCACTATTTCCTCCCATACAATAAGTGTTTTGTTCAGGCTCACAATGCGGAATTTCAGTTCCCTTCAACCAAAATATGGATCACATCCAATTTTTGTTTCCTTCTGCTAAAGGCTGAGGAGTCTATTTTCATATCCCAGGACTGTGTTTTAAATTAAGATGAAATTATCCAGGTTGCTTCATCAGGACCAATGGCCTCTGCTTCAATACAAAATTTTGGCAGCTGTATAATTCTGTGTTTCCAAGTTATCAGAGAATCCCATTTTCTAATTAAAGAACCATGTTGGTGCAGATATTTTCTTTAATGGGGGTCTGTTATTAGAACAGGCTGTATTTCTTAAAAGCTAGTCAAATGATACTAGTAGTATTTCATAGGCTTGAGGAAACTTTAAATGAATTTCTCCTACATGAGTATCTGCTCTAAAATTGAAGGTTAACCCAGAATTCCTTGTTTGTTCCTTTCATTAATTTATAGTGAATAAATCAACCTTATTTCATCCTATTTAACCTGAATTATGGGTTTCAGAGAGGAAAGAAGAAATGGCAGTGTATTGCTTGCTTGTTGATTTTCAGCTCTTAAAGTTTCATGCTATGTCAACTTTCTAGTGTTTGATTCTTTGATTCTAAACACAATCACCAATGTGTTTTAAAATGTGACTAATGAATTTTGGGTGCCTCAGTTACCAGTTGCCAAACTTGATGCACCTTAAAAGGACCAGATTTCAAAAACTTCTAAGCACCCACCTTCTGAAAATCAGACCTCTTTAAGGGGCCTGGAGTTGGACACTCAGTAATTGATGTACCCAAGATTCATTAATCCCTTTTTTAAAAATATTGCTTTATAATTATTAGGTTGTGTACCCCTGTCGTCAGCTGGTGTAAACTGTCATAGCTCTATGAAATTCATTGACGCTATGTCAAAATTACATCAGCTGTAATCAGTTTGTGGCCTTTTGCACTGCTCTGTCATTTTTGTCTCTACTCATTCATATTAAGAATGAACTGATTTTCTTTGCCATCCTCTATAACCCTTGTGACCTATGAGTGAATGGAAGTATATTAATTGATCCTTTATTAAGGAATAAATATCCTACTGGATCAGCAGCTAGATTTACAATGATTATTTTAAAGGATATTATTTTATTAGATCTTGGTAAATACAAAGAAACCAGCAGACATCTGCCCACCCCAATATACTGTAGCATTACACAAATCTGAAATTGAAAAAGGAATGACAGGAAAAGTTGTCTTTTTACTAAGACAAAATTTTCTTAATTATCTTAGCACAAGAATACATTTTGTGTTGCACATAAAATGTGTGTACAATGGATCAGTATAATCCTCACTAATCAGTGAAGATCTGGAGAAACATATAAATCTGATTGGTAAACAGCTCCATAAATACAATAGAGAAAACATTAAAATAATGTTCCTCATCCCCAATAAAGTTTTAATGAAATACTGTTATCGCCTGATATTGTGATACACATCACCATTTGGCAGAACTCAAATGCAGAAATTGACAAAAGATTTTTTTTTCTAAGTGCAGACATTAAAATACTCTAGATACAGATCTCCCTTTTTGGCTCATTTTACCAACTTTGAAATAGGAACTGCAAACATCTGACTAAGGTACTTTCTCTGAAGAAAATACTTTGTGATGTATCATCTGTTGAAATGCTGTATTATAACAATACACCCACAGTAAACCACACAAGGTAGTTTTATGCCTGTTATAATGACAATAGAAATGGGAGAGCAGGGGAAGGCCAGTTTTTCTACCTTCTTCATTGTGGAAGTACACTAGCATTTCAAAAGTCTGAGCTAAATAACAATTCTAGTTTTCTGTACACAGAGACCAATAGGTGCTGCATATAAAAGTCAAACATAATGGCCAAGTTCTTCTTTTGGTTATATATGTCCTTCTCCCTTTTATTCACACTGGGTATGAGATGATGAATAATTAATGAAATTATTTGATCCTAAATGGCCATTCCAAAACCATGAAAGTAAAAAACAATATTAACTTTAAGTATGAGAGGAAGACCTGTTATGAAAAAAAGACAGGCAGCTTTTTCTCTCTTTGTATAAGAGATCCATTCATTTTGCACATACAGTATTATATATTGTATTTCTGTAATTTGTTGTGAAAACAAACGGACATTTAAAGAAAATTACATTTTAAGAGTGCTAATGATCAAAGTTTAATATCCATTTTTATTTAATAAAGAAAAAAATCATATTCATCTTAAATATAGTATAGGTAGAAGCCAAAAAGCTAAAAAGATTATTTGCTAGTTGCTAAATATTGTCCTATGATTTTACATACACACACATGCACTGGGTGTGTGCACAGAATAAATTAATAACTAACTCTTAGGGAGTAGCAAGTATCATTGATTTTGAAAAGCTATAGTCATAATCTACAGCAAAAATATTTAGAGTTGAAAACAGATCCATACTTACGATTTTTATTAATTCTTCTTAGATTATAGTTGTATACTCTAAAAACAGAATCTAAAAGTGACCTTGTGATGTTCACTATGTGTGTCTCAAACTTTCAAAACAAAGTGTTCTCAATTTATAAAATCAATGTGAGGGGTAGTTTTATAAACTGCTATTCCTGAAACTCAACCTAAGAGTCAAGCAAGGTTCTTTCCTTTTCTCACATAGCCACTATTAATAAAAGCTCTGTTGGTCAACTTGCTTCTAAATGAGTTCCACTGGTATAACTACTTTAAACTCACCAAGATCTGGATTGTAACACTACAATCTTGCCTGACTATGGGTGCAGTGTAGTAGGGGCAGGAACCAGATTGTGACTCATTCATTCACAAACTGGTCCCTGCTTCATTCTTGCTTCAACGGGAAGTCATCTTCAAACACTCACCCACATGATTTTTTTTTTTTTGAGGAAGGGCATAGATTTCTTCATTTTTCATACCAACTCCAACGTGCTCTGCCTACTCCCCTCTTGCCACTCCCTCTCACACACCCGCTCCCTGTGTGGAAGAATCACAATCCAAAGACAGCTGCTTCTCCCCACGCAGCCACTGGTGATAGGATAGCCTGTGCGGGAAAGTAAAGGGTCTCCTTGAAGCCCCCCTCCCCTCTGCAAGGGTGAGAAGCGGGCTCATTATAGAGCCCGAAACAATGCTGTTGATGATGCACAATATAATCCAGTTATAATACAGTTTACTAAAGGGGGAAATGGAATGGGGAAAGCAGGATGTAATAGTGAAGTGGCACTGGGGAGGAAATGAAGTCCTGCAGCAGAGTGGGTTGGCAGATTCAGAGAGGCAAGAGCAATTAACAGCAAATCAGCAAAACGTAAAAGCACCAGAAACAGCTTTGTTCTGCCAACAATATTCTTTAGTATGTATGAAGCAGTCTTAATTTAAGTTCATCTACCACTACACTAAAAACATAAAAATTAAAAAACCTAACAGATTCTAATGTTTTATAGGAATTTATCATTAATATCAGCATTTTTCCTGTTCTTTGGTATGAATATCCCTTGTTAAATATTTACCATTTGAATCTATCCCTTTTGTGATCATGAGCTGATTTTCTATACATCTGTCTTAAAGAGTAAGACCAAACTTTTTAGAAGTGGCATGTGACTTTTGGTGCTCAACATGAAACACCTTGTAGGCAACTGATTTTTCAGAAAGCAAGTGCTCAGAACTGTCTGAAAATCAGGTTCTTCAAAGTTGGGCACACAAGAATTTGCCACTTGAATAATTTGGGCATTGATAATATTCTGAAAGTCACTTCTAATTTATACGAGCCTTGTTTCATTCCATCCATGTCTCTTGACAGATACTTACATAATATCCTCCCTAAATGGGGAGAATACCATATTAGGTCAAAAACATCTGCAGAGAATTTTATAGTTTAACTATGTACGGTCTTATTTCTTCTTTATCTTCCTTCCTTCCTTGTCCACACAATTCACTGTACACATCATTAACATATGTGTTAAACCAAAGTATCTACAGGGATGTAGAGCCACACCCATAAGAATAAAATGGTGGAAATGACACACTGACTTCACTGCACCAAGATGATATAAATAGCCTCAAGAGACTCAGCAAGTTCCTGCTATGAAAAAGCATTATTACTGCAAAATATACTAACCAGACACTAGTTCTGGGGTCGGCAACGCGGCTCGCCAGGGTAAGCCTGGGTAAGCACCATGGCGGGCCGGGCCAGTTTATTTACCTGTGACACGGCAGGTTCGGCCGATCGCGGCCCCCACTGGCCGCTGTTCTCCGTCCCGGGCCAATGGGGACGGTGAGAAACCGCGGCCAGCACATTGCTCGTCCGCGCCACTTCTCACCGCCCCCATTGGCCCGGGACGGAGAACAGCGGCCAGTGGGGGCCGCGATCGGCCGAACCTGCCGTGTCAGCAGGTAAATAAACTGGCCCGGCCCGCTAGGGTGCTCACCCTGGCGAGCCACGTGCTGAACGTTGCCGACCCCTGCACTAGTTGTTTAAGCCATCCTTGGAGAGCATTGTCCCCCCTTTCTCTCTCCCTCCTCCCTCAACTTTTTTTCAGTATTTCACTGAAGTGCTGTGCACCAAAATACTTTCTCCCTCAGATACAAACACAAAGGTTCTCCTGACTGATTATATAAGAAACCTTCAAATGTTATGAGTGCTTTGAGTTATGGATATACAAGGAGAGAGAAAAAAATGTAAATATAGATGGTCCATCAAAAACCACAGTAAACATTGTTAAACTTTGGCAATTTTCAGTGTGACAAGGTGTCCTTCTTTCAGACTCCCTTGAAACTTCTAGTTCTATAATGAATCAGAATATACTTCTGTATTAATTCCATTTTATTACACATATTTTGATTAATTTAAATGTAGCACCAGATGGACTCAGTAGAATCATTTTAGTTTGAGAAAGCACATATCTGGGTGAGACGTATAACTGATAGTGAGTGTTGAAATGAGTCCACCAGGCAGACTCCTTTTTCTTTTGGAAGAGAGGTAAGGATATAATTTTTGTCACAGGGAAAAAAGAAGGGGAAGGGTGGACTCTTCAGACCGCATCACCACAGATGTTTTTTTAAAAAGCCTTAGGTAACTAATGCAAACCAGTAAACTTACCATCCACTGGGGGGATGAATTTTAAATTATCTTTAGGGATGAGGTAGAAGAACATGTGGTTAAGCACAGTTTGATTAATGATAGCCAGCATGGATTCAGACAGGAGAGGTCATGCTTAACTAACCTTCTGTAGTTCTTTGAAAACATTACTGCCATAATAAATAACGGGGGGTGGGGGGGGGGAAAAATCAGTGGATATACTATATTTAGGCTTGCAAAGAGCATTTGACAAGGCTCCTCAGAGATTAATGGCCAAGTTTACAGCCATACAATCAATGGTAAAACAGTGTTCTAAATATGAAGTTGTCTTAAAAAGTAAGAGAGAAAGGAAATCCATAGAAGACTTCTCAGATTAAAAAAAAAAACTATTACAACTAGATTGTCCCAAAGGTCAATTATCAGAAAATGAGCAATTTGAAGTCTGAAAACAACAAGTCAAATTCAGACCTCTAATGAGAGGGTGCAAATTCCAGAAGCATCAAACTACGAGTTAGAAAATGAAGAATTTGCATCATTCAAGTGACTGAGCCAACAGCTGGGAAATACTGTTCAATACAGACACATACAGCACTTTGGTTCTTTGCTCACACACTATCTCAGAAATGTATTGCTTCAGCTAGCATGTTCTAAATGGTGGCCACAATGTGAGACAAATATGCAAAATGATGGATACAAGGAACATGTACAAGGAAGCTGAAGATGGAGTGTGATTAATATATATCACTTTCTTTCAACCTTCCCCACCAATAATTTCTCTCTTCCACCACAGAAATTCCTTTTAATATACAAGTTCCACCAATTTTGTCCTACTAACCCAACACAATGTTTGTATAAAAAAGTAATTGCTGATGATGGCCCAGAGGCACAGAGAAAACTAGAGCAGGAATGATGGGAGGATTCAAGTAGGAAGTATAGGAGTAAAAACATTTCTCAACTGACAAAGCTCAATCTGTTGAGATCCCGACATACAAGCTAGTCTGCAGAAAAATTAAAAACATCATACATGCATAAGGGGAAAGAGGAGGTACTTCAATAGCTAAGTCTTGTACTGTAGCTTTTAAAAATTAATTTTACTTTAAGTCTATCTAAATCCAGGCAGTAAAAGTTCCAATGATAAAAGAAAATGGGCCTTCAACAAGTGTCATGACTTTGCTTCAAACTAACCTAAAGTTTAACTGACTTTTATATTCGACAGGGGTCACCATGAGCCACTGAAAAATACTGCCATGTGAGTAGAAGTACTATCAAAGTTTCAGAGTAGACATGTTACCTCCTCACCTTGGGCCATCTCCCAGTTTTTAACTGAGGCAAAACTCCCACTAACACAAATAGAGGTTTTAACAGACTCAAGACTACAGAAAAAGGTTTATTCTGATGTTTTTTTGTACAAGGCACTTAGCTAATAACCAGTTTGTCTTACACATGTATCACCTACACTTAGCAGCAGCACTTATGATCTATCTAATGCTGGACGTGGGGGAAGGAGCAGGGAAGTGAGGCATATCACTGGATGAATGATGGCATCTCCTTTTTGTCATAGCTACCTCTCTATTCATCCATTTTGAAACAAGTAAGCATGAAATCTCCAGTTCCCAGTGCAAGGAGATAAATTAGATTTTAAGGGCTGACATCTCACCTTTGATATGCTACTGTAGGGTTACCATACGTCCAGATTTCCCTGGACATGTCCGGCTTTTTGGTGCTCAAATCCCTGTCCGGGGGGAATTTCCGGAAAGCCGGACGTGTCCAGGGAAATAGGGAGGCATAAGCCAGGGTCCGCCCAGCCCCAGCACGATCCGCCGGGTCCGCAGCGCAGCCCAGCCGCCCCGGCTACAATGCTCGGGCGCTGGACGGGGGGGGGGGGGCTCCCCGGCCACTGGGGAACCCTTCCTGTGGCCCCACTGCCCCGCGCAGCTCGGAACCCGGCGCCGTGGGAGCTGTTTCTGGTGGGGACAGACAGGCCGGGGAACATGCTTGGCAGCAGGAAGGAAGCTGTGGCCGGGGCTGCAGGGACCCATGCCGCTGAGCGTCTGAAGCCCACACCAGGTAGAGGCTGCTGGGGGGGCGGGGGAGCTAGGCAGGCGGGGGCATAGAGGCTGCAGGGGCAGGGCAGGCAGGGGGGCGCAGAGGCTGCAGGGGTGGGGGAGTGCAGGGGCTGCAGGGTGAGTGGGGAGCAGGGGTCACAGAGGCTGCAGGGTAGGGGGGGTGCAGGGGCTGCAGGGCGAGTGGGGAGCAGGGAAGCACTTAGCAACCCCCAACGAAGATCAGAGTGGGAGGGAGGAGGGGGAATGCAGGGTGCTCAGAGGAGCAGGCAGAGTTGGGGCAGGGACTTTGGGGGAGGGGCGGGGTTGGGCCAGGGCCGGGGGTGGGGAAGGGGCGGGGTTGGGGCAGGGCCAGGGCCCCTGTGGAGTGTCCTCTTTTTTCAGTGTTGAAATATGGTAACCCTATGCTACTGGGAATTCCCAGATAACTTGTAAAATATGCAAATACACTTATGCACACATAATAATTGATTTTATATATTGCAGGGTGATGCTTAGGAAACAATTAAGTCCTGTGATTTAAAAAGCTCCTCATCCCCAAAATACTGGAACCAAAATAGGTTTGTTTGTTTGACAGGGCCGGCTCCAGCATTTCTGCCGCCTCAAGCAAAAAAAAAAAAAAAAAAAAAGAGCCGTGATCGGCGACGGCAGTTCAGCAGCAGGTCCTTCACTCCTTGTTATTGTTAAGCTGGTGCCTGGAGCCGGCCCTGTTATTTGATCCCTCCTTTTGCCAGTGCAAGATTGCTCCCTACAGTAGTATTAAACACTTTGTCCAGTCCACTTTTAAATGACTAAATGCTTTTCCTCCTGTGTGTTTAGTAAATCTCACTGAAACATGATTTCAACCTTATTTCTTTAGAACAAAGGTTTAAGGACACAAGGAAAAATAGGAGTCATAGAAATAGTGGGAGGAGGGGGAAAATAATGCATCATGCCATGCAGTTCTGCACAGAGCATTTCTCTGCACTTTCCTAATATATAAGGAACAAGGACGGTGGCTTTTTTCAACCTGGACTAAAGACACAAGGATAGCAAAATGCCAAATAGTTCTTAAACTTACACAAGTCCACTTCCTCTTCCCCTCACGGCCCTCCTTCCAGTTTTCCTGTGTTTTCTATTTATATTGCTGCTCTAGTTAATATTTTCCTTGCCTATCTTATTGCAAAATCTATATATACATGCATATATTTTTAAATAAATTCTCTCTAATCTTTTCTGCTTCCAAATATATTACATCCCTAAGATACTTTTTCTCAAGGCCAACCAAAAATGTAAAATGTGTAGGCCAACTGATTCGGTATATAGGATATGATCCTGGTTCATAATTAGGTGTGGAAGAATTATATTTTTAATAGGTAAATGTTAGCAAGCATTGATTTCACCATAAGCACACAAACTGACCAAAACAAAAGCTTCTACTAATAATAATAATCAAAACTTAGAGATAGGCAAAGTTAAAAAAATGCTGCTTGAGGACATAAAAGTTTGATTTAAGGCTGATTATTCTGTATATTTGGACATGTGATGTTGACAACGTGCGTTTTACTGGTGATAAAGCTTTAACTTCTTGAATATCATATACGAATATGAAATAATTAATGGCTAATCACCTGTCCTATCATTTCCCATAACTGTGAAATTCCAGCATCTGAAATTTCAGAGGGAGTGATTTCTTTTTGGGAAGATGGCTCAAGTATGCTTGAAATTGAGGCTTATTCTGGGAAGTTAGATTCAGATTTAAGTATGAAGTAGCTATAGCCCGTCTACCTGGATGGTGTCAGAAATTCATGCACATGAAATAAATTGTCAGTGTCAAATATTTTATTATTGTTTTGGTTTGGGAATTTTTTGCCTAACCATAAAGATTAATTCTCTCCACTGTGCTTAAGTTTTGCAGGGGTATTGGCTCAGTGCCCAGTACTATGTACTTTGAGTGAAAAATATAATAAATGGTTGTACTGTAACTGATTCACGTATCCTGTTGGACATGCAGTGAAAATACTTCAAATTAAGGCATTTCCAGGGCAAGGCCATTACTGGAATCAAATGGCTCTGAACATTCAGTTGCCATGGGGTTCACATGTTTTATTCTACTGAATTCTTCCTGGAATCTCCAGGGATCATGGCAGATGGCTTCTGAAAAGTCTTCTCATGGTAGTGGAAAATGATTACCATAAAATGGAAATTATCATCTACACTTAACTTGAAATATCAGTTATTACTGTGATCTGAGTTACAAAGAGTATCTGAAATTCTCAGAATACTTTATTCTTTTAGCAGAATATGTTCTAGCATTCAGGAAAAACAAAAGCCTGGTCTACACACGAAAATTGCAATACTGTAAACTATACCATATTGTTCTAGCAGTAGAACCCCTGCCCAGCCTCAAATCCAGTGTGGATGCAGATGTGAAATTGCTTATACATGTGAATGTATATTATACACACCTGACAAAAGCATATTTTATATATATATTTTCATAGGATGCTCACCCCATACTCACTATCTACACACTGCTGTAACTGCTTGTACACCAAGTTAAAAAAAATGCCACCTCAAACCCACAAATCACATGTATAACCAAAATAGTTATATTGACCCCAGCATCAGTGTAGACCAGGCCTCAGTGAGAAGTGAATCTTGAGGAATGTCAATAAAGGATATTTGTAATGAAGTGACAAGAGTAAAGTCAGTTGGAATCAACTCAAAAATTGAACCATTTAGGCTTTGCCATGTGGGTTTGAATGGCTCAATCCATGGAAAAAAAAATTATATCTTCAGTTTCACACAGATAGCCCAACCAGAGATTGGCTTGACAAAAAAAGTTCAAGACCATACCCAGTTCCTTGTTTACTCAAAAACATCTGTACCTGGACAAAACTTTGACAGCCATAAAGGAGCCAACTCACATCCAAGACCCTTTACACTGCCAGAATGGTTTAAGGGTCCTTCAGGTAAAGGGTGTGGGGGGGAGCGGGAGAAATCACACCTGAAGGTCTGTAGCCATAACTATTTCCAAGTGAACGGTCAGTGAAGTCTGAGTTGAATGTTTAATCAAAATGTAATAAAAATAAAAACACAGTAGTCAGTTGACATATTCCATAGCCACTCGCTGAGTTTAAAAATCTCAGAAGACAGCTCTCCAATGTGAAGTCATTTGACAGAAGCTTAATCTTTTCAAAACAAAACAAAAATCCATGAAGGTAGAGAACATCTAAAAATGAAATGTGGTATTCTACAAGAAGAAATAGTTCTGCAAGATATCTAGAAAAAATAGATGTTAAAAGGAAACCACTAAGTTTTCCCTGATGCACAATAGCTGCAAGTTACATAATTATATAATTTCTAATATTGCTTGGCAGTACTTGTAATCATGTCCTTTAGCAGTACTATAGCTATCTTCTTCTAATGGAAAGAAAATAACTGAAGCATATAATGATTTTAGTTATTTCTTTGGAATTACTACTAGGAACAACTGTATCCACTTTGCCTAAATTTTCCACTTATTCAGGCTCATTTTGAAGTGAGACTGTGTACTCATGCTTTCCTGAGTTTGCATTCCACACCTAGATTTGACAAAAAATGGTGCTCTGCCTGGTGGGTAAGTTGTGTTTATGTTCTGATTCAAAATCAAGTTCTCTTGATGATAAAAACCCTTAATGGGCTGCAAATGTGTATTTTTGGGCTCTCAATATTTTTGTCCCAAATAAAATTAGAAGGGCTCCAGTAAAAAAACAAAAACAAAAACAAAAAACCTGAAAGAAAGGAACAGAAAATAGAAGACTTTTTGAAAAAATAGATGCTGATGTTGGTGGGAGGGAGAGAAAAGAAAGGAGACAATATTTCTTAGATGTGGAGTTTGTATAAAAGGAACACAGGAGGACAAAAATATTTATTCAAACCAAAAACACAGGATAGAAGAAACTAAGAAAAACATTTCAAAGGATATGAAACAAATCTAAACTTAAAGTCTATTATATGCACTCTCCCCCCCCAAAAAAATTGAGTGTCTACACCAGGGGTAAGCAACCTATGGCACATGTGCCAAAGGCGGCACACGAGCTGATTTTCAGTAGCACTCTCACTGCCCAGGTCCTGGCCACAGGTCCGGGGGACTCTGCATTTTAATTTAATTTTAAATGAAGCTTCTTAAACATTTAAAAAACCTTATTTACTTTACATACAACAATAATTTAGTTATTTATTATAGACATCGAAAGAGACCTTCTAAAAACGTTAACATGTATTACTGGCATGCGAAACCTTAAATTAGAGTGAATAAATAATAATATATAATAATTAATGGAGATATCCCAACTCCTAGAACTGGAAGGGACCTTGAAAGGTCATTGAGTCCAGCCCACTGCCTTTACTAGCAGGACCAAGTACTGATTTTGCCCCAGATCCTCAAGTGGCCCCCTCAAGGACTGAACTCACAACCCTGGGTTTAGCAAGACAATGCTCAAACCACTGAGCTATCCCTCCCACCTGAAGTCTTGGCACACCACTTCTGAAAGGTTGCTGACCCCTGGTCTATACAGAGCTGCCATTTGTTTCACTCTAACTTATTGGCCGAGTTTTCTTTCGGTCTCTCCTCAATACTGTACTATGAAACACAATGAGGCACTTATAGTGCTATCAATTACACTGTTATGCTGTTGATAATCTGCTGGGCTGCAGCTGTAAGTGTGCAGTAAAATAGCAGCTATATAAGAAGAACATATTCTGATATTATACAAGTGTAAATCCAGTGTAACCCCATGGATAAGTGAAGTTACTCTAATGTGAGGGAGCTCAAAATACGTTCCAAAGGGTATACAGTACCCACATGTATAAATCCAAGTCTTTGAAAAGAGTCACAGCTTCAAACTATGATCATCTACACACTAGTATTATCACCTATTGCACATTTTCTTCCAGCAGTTGCACCTATTGCTTTTTATTTTGTGTGGTTGTATTCTTATCTCCCAACCTAAAACAGACATGTCCTGTGCTTCTGCTTTGGATAGACAATTTCTGGTTTCAAAAGTTATATACTGTATTTCCCTTAAATTAGGTGACCTGTATTTGGCCCAAACGATATACCTGCCTATGTTCCTCTATCCCATAAGACCAGTATTACATGTGCTTTTCCACTTATTTTTTTTTCTCTACTATATGTTGCTTATCATTCTGCATACCATGTCATAATACTGCATACACTAGCTGTGATGTCTAGAATACATTTCCAGCAAGTCAATGCTACCCCTACTGATAAATTTATAAAAAGTTACACCATTAATAATGGCAAATCACTTGGGCCACCACTACTTTTTCAGGGTGGAAGGCTGTGGAAAGGAAAGTGTGGGTATACCTCTTTTGCTATACCTAAGGCTACATAATTGCTGTGCCACCTACTTCATACTACTATTTACTGCTATGCTGTGTTACAAAGCTACTATTAACATTACAGGGCTGCTCAATTCAGAGGTGACCTCCTTATGCTATCACTTCCTTTTGAGGGAGTCTTGACAGATTATGCTTGTCACAGGGCTTTTGAGAGAATCAACCTCCCCAACACAGAATATGTCAATTTTCCACATCCAAGAAACTCTACTGCATTATTTGTTGATGGACAAAACCAGAAATTCTATGTGGGCGCACAAATTATTTATTCCATTCAGGTTTTTGTACAAAAGGAAAGGTTGGCTATTGCTACAGGTATCAGTATTCCAGGTAGGAAAAATATGATAATGTAGTGCAGTAGGGTGCTAAGGCGGTTGTTTATACTGAAAAGAGATAGGAACACTCGTATCAAATCAACTTCTAAATCTGAAAGCCAATGATTTGGAAAACCCCCCCCAAAAAACAGGAGATTTGCCTTCTACTGCTCTTGGTACAAGATAAAACTAGAAGTACTAAAAATAACAAAATGTTTGCCCCTTACAAGATATGGTTGTATTACTAGTAATTCATAGAGGAGCACTTTCATATCTGCAAGTAAAGACCAGAATCAACTAACAGTATACCCTTCTCTGAAGCCTCTATTATATCAGTTTTAGATGAGTATATGAAGCTGAACAAATTCTACCCACACTATCATTCTGCCTGTCACACCAATTGCATTGTCTCTTCATGATGTGGCCTACATAGTTAAGCCTTGTCTATACTAGGAAATTGACCCTTTTCTGACAGCTAATGCAGAAGCTTGTTTAACTGCAAGTGGAGGCAAGACCAAACAACGTTTAGCAATATTTCAGAAAGTGTGGCTGAGACTCATTCTGACTGCTTCACTATACTAGCATATTTCTTCAAAATGTACCATCACTTCTCTTCCTCTAGTTCACCACCTTCTGTGGTAGCAATAGTGGAAGCTCCCATTTAGTCAGGCTGCTGGCATCTTAACTATGTGCCAATTAAACCTGTTCATGATTAAAAGACCAGAGGCTTCTTGTGCTTTGACTACACCAGAGCTCCAACCAATCCTACCACCTATGGAGCTGCACCAATAATGGTAGTAAGGTGAGAAAGTTTAGAAAAAATAGATGCCATTTAGTCTAGCCCTTGCAGATTCAACCATAGTTACTGAAAAAGTGCTGGAGTAGTTTGGCCCTGGCTACACTTGCAGTTACAGAGTCTTTTCAATCAGTTGAAGCAGAACCCTTAGTTTACAGTATTACCAAACCCAAATCACAAGTTAGGGCCCAAACAATTATGAGATTGGCTTAAAATTTATATTTTAAAATGCTGTGCTCTTTGCCTACTGTTTTTTTCAGCTTTTATGTTATATTAATGCTTTCAATCATGTTGTCAAGCTTTCTTCTGGAACCACAAGGGCTAGAATTGTATCTTTTAAAATACTAAGTGAGATTCTCCCACACTCACCTGACTTAAGAAGTAGGGGCTTTAAAAGTAACAAGAGTTGACAACTCTGCATTCATGTGAACCTACAGCAACTACCACCACCACCCACCCACACACACACACACACACACACACAAAGTCATGTGTGGTAGGTCTTCTTGGTTAGCAAAGTTAGCCTTTGCTGAATCATTACAGCTAAAAAAATTAAATAAATAAAACAGAGGTAAAAATTCTTTATATTCTTGGAGTGTTACTCAAAAAACCATTAAGCCACTCACCATGGATTTCTGACGATAAGTAAACATCACAGAAAGAGATACATTATGAAAAAAGTAAAAAAGTAGAGCTATAAAATGGATATGGTCGTCAACCCTTTGTTAGCATCAACAACATGAAGAGTCAGTCTAATTAATTCCTTAGGTCACTTCTCTTCCAATACAATTCCTTATTTTTATATATCCCATTCTCAATCAGGTCACATGTTCATGTAGGCACACAAAAGGGCTGAGGGAAGAGTTTACATTTGATTGTATGGACACTTGATTATCTATCATTGCTTGTCGCCCATTTTTGTCTTTATCTAGTGTTAACATTTGACCCACTGAAAATGTGCTCACCGCAGCTGTATGTGGTGGATCCTTTGACTGGCTGGCCAAATAAAAATGGTTTGCTGCCTGATAATGGCTCCTTTTAGAACAAGTGGCAGAGGGAAAGGTTTACCTGGATGGAGCAAGGAGAAACAGGAAGTGGCCGGACCAGATGGAGGGACACTGCCCTTCCAGGTGACCAGAGGCAGGGTGGTATTTCTACAATGGGGCAGTTCTGGAGGAGCCCTCTCACACTGGGATCAGGCTGGCAATACTCACTCTCTCATCTATGTAGTCAGGGTAGAACTGGTTTCTTCATGATTTATGGGGGTATTATACTGATCATCCTCTTTCCTTGGGGTTGTGTTAGGAATTTTTCCCTCACAGCCAGGTTGGCCAATGTGTGTGTGTGTGGGAGGGGAGGGGAAGTTGTCTCCCCCTCAGTGCTTCAGAGTCATTTGGTCAAAATGTTACAACTTAACCAAAAATGTGACCGATGTCCAGTGCAGGATTATGGAAGGGACACTGACCAGATAAAATGGATTGGAAGGGGATTTAGAGGAAAACAGCCCTTGAGGAAGCTAGAGGAGGGCCCTGAGCTCCTAATGTCTGGTACCGCAGGGAGCCACTTCCTTCCTTCCTCTTCAGCCCCCTTAACACCTATACAAGGGAAGGGTGGCAAGGGGCCATAAATGGGCTGGCTGACACCATGTTGGGAGGGGAAAGGACTGACAGCAGACCTCCAAAATAGTTGGAAATGATAAAGTAAATAATGATGACCTGCACTTTACAGTTAATTGCTAGGTATTCCCAAATATTTTAGGGGAATAAAACTATGGCCTATTTAAACCACATGCATTGCCTCATGTGTCTGTGTCTTCCACGTGGCTGGACAATGGCATTGCTACATCTCAAAGTCCATTTTTAAAAAGGTCAAGAGGTTTCAACCTGCAAGAGCATCAGCCACGATGAAGAAGAAATCCGTTCTTTTATTCAAGTATGTCAGAGTACAGTGTTAGAGGCAATGGTGCAGACATTGCTAAAGTTGTTAAGGATGGCGGACTTACAGGTAGCAAGTTTCATATCTTGTATTTAGTTTGTGAAAAATGTCTGGCAGTCTCAACTGCCAAGAAAGAGTCTTCTTCGGGCTGAATATAGTTTAACGTAGAGGCAAAACAAACTGTAACGGGATGTGAATACAAAGTGGAATTACACCTTTCTGAACAGAAATAAAAATGTATGATTATTGTTTAAAAAAAAAGTATGTATCCCTTCTTCAATGGAATTTGATTCAACATATAGGTATAGTCATTTGCCTTGAAGAGAGATACCTTCTAAGTCAGCTTCCTTGAGTCACTTAACACAATAAGCTTCTGGAACCTCAAATTGATTTTGATCAATTAATTTACCTGAAGCACAAATATTCATTAGAGATCCCAACACTAGCTTTCAGAATGTGACTGATCAGATGTAGGGTAAGTTCTAGTTTAGCAAGGTGATCAAAACCCTTATTTTATGTGCTAGTCACACTAATGGCTTATGTTTGCACAGCTTGCATTTGAATTGAAAGACATACATTGCATTGTGAAAGTTAGGAATCTTCAGACACTTAGGCAGGATCAAAAAACTACTAAGTAAAGAATAATCTTTTGAGGAACTGGGCACAGCATCAGCAGCAACTCCAACAGCTTTCAGTTCCTTTCTCTGCTTAAGATTTCCCAGAAGCACTAGTAGGAGCAATTCCTAATTTAAGAATTCACACGTCAGCCTTTGGAGATGATTTTCACAAGCTTCTTCAATGGTATGCCAGCAACAAAATGAGCAATTTGTTCTCAAAGTGTTTTGTTCTCAAAATGCTTTGCTGTTCCTGTCATGAATAGCTTCAATATAACGTGAGCTATTCATTTTATTACTGGAAGGAGTCATATTGACCTAATCTTGCCAGTTCACTTTTTGAATTCTTAAATTCTCTACCAACAAGCAAATGTTCTGAATGAGTCTAACATATCAGAAGATGACTTTGCAGTCATAAAAAAACAGGTTGGTATCCAAAGAAGCAGAGAGTATATCATTTTTGAAAGTGAACCCCAGTTGATTTACAGACATGAGTGTAGCCCTGATAGAAGCACTGAGTCTAATGAACTGGGTAACAGCTAAAGCAAGTTATAAGGTCTTCCAGGATTGACTACTCTTACCCTCTTGGTCCTTGTCCCATGTGACATCTACTGTATCTTTCTCTTCTTCCTCCCCTTCTTGATATCAGTGTTTAATTGGGGGAAAAAAAAAAAAAAAAAAAAAAAAAAAGCACCTACTGACAGGGCCGTCGCTAGGGGGGTCCGGGGCCTGGGCCATCAGAAACTCAGCGCCTATCTGCTGGGGGGTGCTCTCCCCCGCTCTGCCCAGGCCCTGCTCCCATTCCATCCCTTCCCCCTAGGCCCCCCTGCTTCTTTCCGCCGCGTCTCTTTCCTGCCCAGTTCCTCTCCCCCTTCCCCAAGTGCGCTGCACCCTCACTGCTCTCCCTTCCCCTCCCCATGCCTACTTATGCCACGAAATATCTGAACTGCAACAGGCGCTGCGGGGAGGGGGAGGTTCTGGTAGGGGGGCTCTTTCTCGCCCCACCCACCTACCTGTCACCTCCCTGTTCACCTCCTCACCCCCTCGCTCACACTCCTCCCATCGCACTTCCCCGCCCGTGGGGTCCCCAAAAGCACAGGGCCCAGAACGGTCACCTAGATTCGCCGTACCCAAGGGACAGCTCTGCCTACTGATATCTTGCTTTGTTCACTGTTGGACATCTCTGTTGCTCCATGGCTGCAATGCATCAGGGAGAAAGAAAAGGCATTCTCACACTTCTATTCGGGGCAGGATTAACTCAAGAATAAGCATTATAACAGGGGTCGGCAACATTTGGCACGCGGCTCGCCAGGGTAAGCACCCTGGCGGGCCGGGCCAGTTTTATTTACCTCCTGATGTGGCAGGTTCGGCTGATCGCGGCCCCCACTGGCCACGGTTCACCGTCCTGGGCCAATGGGGGCGGCGGGAAGCGTCGCGGGCGAGCGATGTGCTGGCCAGGGTTCTTACCCTGGCGAGCCGCGTGCCAAACGTTGCCAACCCCCGCATTATAATGTTAGTCCTTGATGGTAAGAAGAGCAGAGTAACAAGGAGCATCCTAAATACAGAAGAATATTTTTGGATTCTGTCTGACAACTGTAATGGTTTTAACTGGAACCAGCCCATACAGAAATAACTCTGGATAAATTCCAATGGATTCACCCATTCCTAGTACGTAGTAATTTTAGAAGTAGATAAACAAGTATATTTAATCTTCTTTCTCACTTTTTTTTTTTTTAAACAGTTGAAATGATCATTTGCTTGATCATGCTGATCCTGATATAACCATAGCAGGCTATCAGCTAGGACCTAACTGCCAGCAGATGTTTCCACTCCAACTTCACTATTCATTATTAAGTGTTTAATTTTGTACATTTTCCTCTTACGTTAAGAGTGGAAATTCAAAACACTTTTTGAAAAGGTATTTTATATGACGGAAGGGAACAACCAAAGTTTTAAGGCAGTTGCAGTGAAACTTAACAAGCATTAAGCTCACATTTTATTTAACAGAAGTGTGTAAAAAATCCAATTCTCTCTTAAAAGCATACTTCATTTTTCATTAAAACACAACTTTAATTAAACTGTGCTCGAAAATTGGAGATTTGACTAGAAATATTAATACAACAGTACCTCAGTAATTTGGATGAATGACTGACATTCTGAATAACCTCATCACAATATGGTGGCTAAACAATACATTTTGATAAAATAAAGATAATGCAACGGTTATTTTTTTCTGTATTTAGTAAGAAGTGGTTGTTTCTTGATGATGAAATTTCAACAGGGCACTCTGCTATTAAATCTCTGCTTAGAAGCTGGCGGAGGCGGTCAGAATAGGTGTGCAATTAATGGGACATACCGATTAGCGAGATGCAAACTGGTGAGGCTCTATGGAATAACTCTTTAATTAAAAAAGAGATGTGTTCTTCTAAATAAGAGCAAATATACTACAATATATACATTCAAAGAGGATGGGAAATAAGAAATCCCCTTAAATGATGGAAATTATAGTCTAAAACAAAATAAAAACTTGGTGAAATAATCAGAAGGTTAAAATGTACAAGAGGTAGACAGAGTAAATAGGTGGAGGATGAACTCCCCCACCCTCAACCTGTTCTGTCTTTTCTATTTAGATTTTAAGTTCTTTGGAGAGGGATGTATTTATACTCTTCATAGATCAATGGGGCCCTTGTCATAATTGAGCCCTCTACTCACTATAATACAAATAATTAGTAAATGGTTTTATAACCTTGTCAACATTTTAAAAATGGCTTTGTGATCCTTCTATCATGCTTAAAAGAACTCCAAACAATTTATGTTTGTGCCAAATAATATTTGCTCTCGGCTGTGTTAAATACTGGTTCAGTTGGAGTTTATTGCCAGAGTGGACTTCAGTAAATAGGTTTCATTGAACGAGTTCAGATACTCATTCCATGTGTGATGCATATTTTGCTTTTGCGGTCTCCTGGAATCCACCATATGTGGAAGCTCTGCTGGGAACTCTAGGATAGGTTCCCAGAGTGTGTTCAAATTGCAGTGGTTTAGAGTATTCCAGTGTGGACACAGTGCAAAACTGCAATGTTTCAGGGCACAAATCAATATAACTAAATATCAGAATGAATGATTTGTGCTAAAAATTGGTACCATCTCAGTGGTTCAATCAAGGGATGTTTCAGTTCTGTTGTGTAGACAGCCTAGATATCAAAGAAGTTCTTAGAGAGCTACATTTTGACCACAAAATGGTGGAGAAATATGTTGGAAAATAAAGGTGAAAAAAATGGAGTTGTCATAGACCACCAGGAGAGAGAGAATAACAACAACAACAAATCCTGGGACCAACTCTCAACGTATTCTAAAAACCACAGCTTACTATGTTCATGGGGTATTTTAAGTACCAAACAGTTAAACAACCAGGCAACATCAAAAGAGCTTCTTAAATTACATAGAAGACACTTATCTTTTAAGTGTCTCATTTCAAGGGAGATCACTCATGTTAATCACAAGGCTACTTATGCTCCATACTATTTGGAATCCCCTCATTTTTATTGTGGATTTGCATTAGAAATACACAATCATGAAATTGCAGTTATAGAAAGAGTTCTTTACACTGATTGAAGTAATCCTACTGCATTTCAAGTTTACTGAATGAAAAAAAACACCTTCATTTTGTGTGTTTGTGATCCATTGCGTCTTACATCTGCACCTTGTCAGGTTAAGAGGAATAACGAACAATGACTTTCTAGATAATAAGCTGAGACACCAACTAGAGTAGATATAATCCAGGATCTACCTCTTACTGATCACAAGGAACAAATTGCAAATACGGGAATAATAAGAGAAATTTGGAACTACTAACCACTCTATTTGTTTCCAGCATCATAAGGAAATGAAAAACTGAATACAGCAATGGCATCACACATCAAGAAAGTCAGACTATCCAACAAGTGACATATGTGAAATTAGTCTGGTATTTTCAGTCCAATCCCCAATGGACAGATGTGATGGTTTTGTGATCTGTACAACTGGCACCACTGACAGTTTCAGCAAAGAGGCCAATAACTGAATGGAAACTTGCAATTCTTTTGCCTGTTCTGTGGATAGAGGACTGCAGGCTCCAGAGTTGTCAATAAGTCACCTTTCTCAAACACTAAATTCAGATGAAAAATCCAGATAAGTTTAAAAGAAGAAAAAGGAAAAAGCCAATAAATGGAAGAGTGAAAAAAATGAGTCATCTAATATAAGAGAAAGCAGACAGTTACAGAGTCATATCTTACTAACCAAGCATTTATATAAAGTCATAGATCAGCACAGTGACCTTGATATTTTGTTCCATTACAACTTTGAAACCTACTACACCACCACTTACCACAAGATGAAATTCTAATAAGATATATTCTCATATCAGCACATTAGGTCATAACTTGCAGGCTTTGGCATGCTGTTCGGTGCACAGCCCAAAGATGCCATTGGATCATTGACTTCTATTTTACACAAACCCTTTTATGTTAAGGTGCTTTATCACAACTGGACTGTCATCTCTGACCCTAAAATTGAGAGTATTACTATAAGCAGACAGCCAAGCCTATCTGTCAGTTTTCTCCTACACATCCAGGGGAAAGGCTGCAATTCAAGCACTAAAGGAAAGATATACAGCCTGACTGTCACCTCACACCTTTATGTATTAATTTATACCTGTGTATAGCATATCAGAACGATAGCATTTTATTGCAATATTATAAAGATGAAAATGAGCACATAAGGAGTAAGAGAGTATCAACCTTGTTTTAGTTATTACACATACTACTAGGCATACATCTACCTGACTACCCCTTCTTCAGCCAGCCAACCATCCAATCTGCACAGACTCTTTCTACCAGGTTTTCTTAAACTTCTAAAGATAAAAAGTATTTTAAAAGAATGTGGAAAGAACACCAACTATAAAACAGTATTTGCTGTATTTCTTAAAATAGCTAACTTTGTATTGTAATATTGATATTTTCAAACTGCCTCATTAGTGCTGTATAAATTCTGCTTCAACTGTGGTTTGAACATTCAGAACAGAGACTTATGTCCTTCTTAGAAAAAACACAACAAGGAAAAACTGGTTTCTGGGAATGACCTGTTTCCAATATATACCTCAGGACCTGTCTTCACACACAAAAAAAGAAAAGAAAAAAAAAACACACACACCAAAACACTAATGTGATGAGCAGGTTTAGACAAAATGGTACTGATGACACCTGACCAGCCACCATTCTTCTCAGCAAGCATTCAGCATTGTGTCAGCTAATCATGATTAAACCCTAATCTCATCACATCTATCATCTTCCTTTATACATTCTTTCCAGGGCCAGTTATATTCTGTGGATAAAGTTGGTTTGAAACGTCATTCTAGGAACTAGCATTTTTTTATATGGCATTTATTCGATTACACAGGTTAGCCCAAATCAGTACAGAAAATCTGTATTCCCAGATCATTTTCCCGCTTTATATTTATCACTATATTTATTACTCATATTAAACTAAGGTAAGGTTGAAACTTCCTTTCTCATCACCTGCAGACTTTCCAACAGATTACAATTTGACTGAACAAATTAATAACTTCCCTTTAAATAACATCCTATGTATAAATATGTGCAGTGAGGAGGTCTATGAATGTGATCAGGGAAGCATGGTCTCCCAAATTAAATATAAAACTCATTCCTGAAAAGAGTAGCCATATCAATGAGCAGACCGGAGTATTTAGAGGCACAGACCAAAACTCCAGCTTTAAGCCATGGGGATTTCAAAATACAATGGAGACCCAACAACTAATGGTCTATTACAGGGGTCGGCAATGTTTGGCATGCGGCTCGCCAGGGTAAGCACCCTGGCGGGCCGGGGCAGTTTTATTTACCTACTGATGCGGCAGGTTCGGCTGATCGCGGCCCCCACTGGCTGCAGTTCGCCGTCCCAGGCCAATGGGGGCAGCGGGAAGCGGCGCGGGCAAGCGATGTGCTGGCCGCGGCTTCTCGCCGCCCCCATTGGCCCGGGACGGCGAACCGCGGCCAGTGGGGGCTGTGATCAGCCGAACCTGCCGCATCAGCAGGTAAATAAACTGGCCCGGCCCGCCAGGGTGCTTACCCTGGCAAGTCGCGTGCCAAACGTTGCTGACCCCTGGTCTGTTATTTACCACATAGGTTTTAGCAATAGAGCAGATGACCTGCCTGAACTAACATGAATGTGATATAAACAAAATAACATAGTAGATGAGCATGTTTGTTCAATTCCTTGATCAAGGAATTGAGTTTTGTGTTCTGTGGTGAAGCTTCATCTCTTCGTGTGCAGTAGCTCTTGGGACTGCATTTACTGTGATTAAAAACAGAGTAAGGACATATTTGAAACAAGTAAAGAGCACGTTATAGTGGGGAAGATGGTACTTTAAAGAATTAAGTAATTATGCCTAAAACATTTTGGGAAATAGACTAAAATAGATCTTGGGATTGTAATAGATGCACAATTCAAGGGTGAGACAAGAGTTCATTAATTCCCAAAAAGTTCACTATACAAGTGTTTTTAAAAAGATATATGCAGTGTAGTTGTAGCCGTGTTGGTCCCAGAATATTAGAGAGACAAGACTAGGTTCTGTTGGGGAAAGAGACAAGCTTTTGTGCTCAAAACTCCTCTTCACATCTGGGAAATTATCTCTGACTGTCACTATTAAATGAAAGGTGGAAGAGATCGTTTAACATAAGTAGTTAACACATATTTCAAGGGACCATTCAAGTAGAAGTGACCTGTGAACACCCCTCTAGTCACAGGGAGGAAAGGAAGGGGAGTTGTTAGTGGTTATAGACTGTCTGTAATAAACCATAAATCTAGCATCTCTATTCAGACCAATTTCTGTCGGCCCAATAAAAGATGTTACCTCATCCATCTTGTCTCTCTAATATCCAGGAATCAACACAGCTACAATAATACTGCATACATATATTCTGAATACACCTTTATATTTTAAGACACCAGAAAAAGCTCAAGTGTCTAACCTATTTTTTCCAGCCTGGAGGTGAAGCCAGACCAATCAAAAAGAAATCTACATTAACCAAATATCTTGAAAAATCCATTCAGAGTTACACTTGCAATTTCTGTGGGGTTACAGTAATGAAATTCACAGTTGAATTTTGTCCCCTGAGCATAGAAAGTATTTTCTCCCCTAGAATGTGAAGCCACTGTTGTATTAATGGTGACAGTCAATTCTAAAAGAGTCATGTTGAAACAACACAACTGAATTAGAAGTGTAATCTTTCTAAAAAGCAAACAGATGAAAGATTTCCATAGTCTAGCTCATTATGTCAATGACATTACATCTGGGATAAATTTGGCCAAACATCATCTGGATAATAGAAAAGTTGTTTGTCTCTGTCAGCAGTTTATATGAGAAGAAATCAATGCCAAGAGAGAGAATGTATCCACATTTCCTGAGAGAATAGTTATAATGATTTAAAGCCTTACAATCTTAAGCTTTTTGTTACCCTCCTACTGCTCTAAGAGACTGGAAGCAAGGAAGACTGGTAGAAAAACATTTCCCTTCAAGACATCCAACATGTGCATCTTTCAAGCAGATCTTACATGCCACACTCAAGTATTAGACACTTTAAATGGTTCAAGGTTAGCTCATAAGCTCATTTTAATTATTTCTGTCCTAACAAATACTCGCTACTGCCAAGAACGATGTCAATCCAAGGGCGTCAAGCTAACAACATGAAAAGAACACATTTCTTGTATGGTACTGTTGCCATTAAGATCTTTACAGCTCATATTTGTAAGTAATTAACATGACCACAGTTTACACAATATACTTTTTACAAAAAACGGGGCACACTATCAGTAGAATGTCATGAGGATTCCATCCCAGCAAGCATTATCTGCTGAGGTCTCTCTAATAAGATCAGTTCTTCATACATGGGGAGCCCAATCCTGACACTGAATGTGTCCACAAGGCTCTCTGCTGGCACAAAAATCTGCCCAAATGTATGTGATTACCGGATCAGCCTCATGGTATGGATAATGCAGACAGTTATGAAAACAATGGAAAACTGCTTCTTTTTAAGACAGTAACCACAGTAATTTTTGCTCATAGGGCTTCAAAAATAGAAAGAGTGTCATAAAAATATATCAGAGGGGTAGCCGTGTTAGTCTGAATCTGTAAGATTCAGCAACAGAGGGTCCTGTGGCACCTTTAAGACTAACAGGAGTATTGGGAGCATAAGCTTTCGTGGGTAAGAACCTCACTTCTTCAGATGCAAGTAATGGAAATCTCTAGAGGCAGGTATAAATCAGTATGGAGATAACGAGGTTAGTTCAATCAGGGAGGGTGAGGTGCTCTGCTAGCAATTGAGGTGTGAACACCAAGGGAGGAGAAACTGCTTCTGTAGTTGGAAAGCCATTCACAGTCTTTGTTTAATCCTGATCTGATGGTGTCAAATTTGCAAATGAACTGGAGCTCAGCAGTTTCTCTTTGGAGTCTGGTCTGAAGTTTTTTTAGTGTAAGATGGCACCAGACTCCAAAGAGAAACTGCTGAGCTCCAGTTCAAAGAAGTGAGGTTTTTTACCCATGAAAGTTTATGCCCAAATAAATCTGTTAGTCTTTAAGGTACCACTGGACTCCTTGCGGTTTTTATAAAAATATATAAATAAACCAAGATTTATTATGTCACAGTATCTGAGATGGTACAGTGGTTTCCTGTTCAGTAAACAAATTAGTAATTCCTCTTTAAATAACATCTGAAGTCTGATCCTGTGAAGATACCAATTTAACTTTCAACTTGAAAAATTGCCGCCATTGTTAAGTACACTCTGATATGGTGACTGTTGGTAAACATGTGCTCTGCATGACAGTTTTATGGAAACAAAAATTCCCTTTATGCTATGACCCAAAGAATTCAGAGGGGGCATGGAGGAGGCCAGAAATAGCACCTAATCATGAACTATTTACTCACATTGGTAAGCAATTATTGACACAAGTAGCTGCACTGAAGCCAAAGTTTATAGGAGCACACATGTAAGTGCTCACCAATGTGAGTCAAGGGTGCAAAGCTGCAAAAATTCCCACCCAGAATACCAGGAGTTTTACAAGGTTGAACACACAAAATACAAAGAAATAAGGGTTCACTTTCCCCTGTGAAGACCACTGTGGTTGGTTTGCCTTTAAAAATTGTACTCATTTTTACTATATTGATTTTAATGGGTTTATATACAGACTATCACAGTAATGATCTACTACCTCTCCTCTCCCCACAGGTTACTTGGCTTATCAGTTGGTACAAACTGGGAGGTACAGAATTGAATAAAGTTTACTTTTCAAATAAATTATAAGCCATATGTCACTGTGTCCTGTAGTTGTAATATAAAATAAGTTTTAGGCACATTAGAAAAGACTCATGAACTATAATATAATACAGTATAAGTAACTTTTGAAATACAACACAAGTGTTATTTAAAACTAAAAGGAAACAGTGGTTTGAAGGATTTATTAGAACTATGAGAAATGAACCAAAATCATAAAACTTCAGACAGGAAGCACTTAGTGAAACCATCTGGAGGAGTCTGCAGGCACTCAAAGCGTCCTCACCTACTTTCCAACATTAGGATTGGCTCTGGTTAAATCAGCCTTAAGTAATCAATGCTGGCATCAGGGCCGGCTCCAGGCACCAGCTTCTCAAGCAGGTGCTTGGGGCGGCCGTTCCGGACGGGGGCGGCAGTTCCAGGTATTTGGTGGCAATTCGGCAGAGGGTCCGTCACTCCGCCTGGGAGTGAAGGACCTCCCGCCAAATTGCCGCCGCAGATCGCGATTGCGGCTTTTTTTAGATCGCGATCGCGGCTTTTTTTTTTTTTTTGGTTTTGGCTGCTTGGGGCGGCCAAAACCCTGGAGCCGGCCCTGGCTGGCATGGGAGGGATGCTCAATCAGGGCAACAAGGGGGTGACCTGAGTTGATGTATCTTTTAGGACGCCTCTTCCAGCTAGGCCCTTGTGGCCCCAGATGCAATGTGAAACTGCCCTCCTTTGGTTGAGCCCCCAGGAGAGAGCACCCATACAAACATCTATAGGGCTAAAATACCTTATGTTGTCCCTGCCACTCTGCAGGGGACAACAACTGGCAGATTTATACAGAAACAGATTCACTTGTTCCCCACAACTTTCTTCTGTTCTTTCTCCCCTTTCCTCCCCACCCGTCCCTTCCGTCCCCCCACACACTCTGTCTGCCCAGAAGAGCTGCTGCATGTGACCACCACACAAAGCCCTCACAGAGCTGGCCTCGGCATATGTAAAAGTACTGTCACCCCCTACATGAGGTCCTGAAGTTGCACCCTCACATAGCAGAGGGGTGTCAGTTCTACGGAATCTGGAAGGATTGATGAGGTTAGCTCATAAGGGTCTAATCCCGCTTCCTCTGATTTACTGAGGGCAGGATCAGTTCCTAAGCAATATGACAATGTCATCTTACAGACAGTGATCAACTGGCAGGACACCTTTCTGAAGCTAAGAGAGCTATAATGTCTGTGTGTCCAGTTCCATGGTTGGTTTGTCCCATATCATGACTTTAAAATGAAGAGTTAATATAACATTAACATATTTCTGATTTATGTAAAAACAAGAAAATAATCACTGATATCGTTGAAAAAAAATATATTTAAAAATGTTAACAATTCAAACAAGCTGCCAAGATGTGGATTAAGACAGAGGGAAACATATGGAGGTATGTAAAAGGCATAGAATGGTATGGGGCACCACTCTGCATCCCCCTGCCTCAGTTTCTTCTTCCTTCAAGACCCCTTAAGAACTGCACAGAGTCCAAAAGTTATAACACAATTCCACTGCTGGTGTTCTACTTTAAGGCCAAATAAACAAAGTTTTTTTTCCACCCAGACTTAAACTAAAGTTTCTTCCAACCAGACTTCAGGTGTCCCAGGTCCTCCCTGATGATCTGTTGTCTGTAGTTTTCCACCATCTCTCCTCACCAAGGAATGTCACAGTCCTCCTTCTTCGGGCTGTGCAGATTCACACAGGTTCCTAGTGAGGAACCTTTTTCACCCTGTTCTCAGACTAGTCCCAGTTTCAGTCCTTCCTACCTGAAGTACTGTCTTTTCCTGCTCTCTGAGCCACTGGAGAAGATGTAAGGCCTAACCTGACTTCTCTCTGCTGCAGCTTCTGGTTTTTCTCCCTCAATTAAACCTCTTACTGGCTTTTATAATCACTTACTTCCTTTTCAGCTGGGTATGGCAATTGACAAGGAAGGCCACCCTGTTAAAATATGCTGGACAAGAAAAAAAATAAGTTTATCAAAACATTTTCCATTTAAAACAAAGGAAATAGTACCTGTGGTTAGTGAATGTAATTGATTGTTTCTAGGCACCATGGCCCAGATCCACAAACCTCAAACTCAGATGTCTAAATTTAGGCACTTAAATCCCAGGTTTGACTCCACTTCAACCCACAAAACTCCTGCCAAACCGTGTAAGCACCTAAAAGTATTCAGCACCTACATTTTCAGGGTAACAATTTTGTAAGTTTCTTCCTTTCATCATGCACACTGCTGCCTCCCAGTGCCTATCTCACACCTAACCCCAGACCAATTAACAAATGGGTGGAGTGGGAAGATAGACATCCAGCCATCTAAGTTGCATGTGGGGCCCAAAACAGTAGGTGTGCTCAGAGGCCATTCAAAATCTAACCTAAGGAGCAGGTGCTTCTGCCCATCTTATAATTTTTTGACAAGTGATTAGAGCATTCACTTGGGATGTGAGAGACCAAGGTTTAACCCTCCCCTCCCATCTCTGCCAAAGGGGGAGAAAGACCCCTGTTCAAATCCTCTCACCTCACCATAGATTCATAGATTCTAGGACTGGAAGGCAACTCGAGAGGTCATTGAGTCCAGTCCCCTGCCCGCATGGCAGGACCAAATACTGTCTAGACCATTCCTGATAGACATTTATCTAACCTACTCTTAAATATCTCCAGACATGGAGATTCCACAACCTCCCTAGGCAATTTATTCCAGTGTTTAATCACCCTGACAGTTAGGAACTTTTTCCTAATGTCCAACCTAGACCTCCCTTGCTGCAGTTTAAGCCCATTGCTTCTTGTTCTATCCTTAGAGGCTAAGGTGAACAAGTTTTCTCCCTCCTCCTTATGACACCCTTTTAGATACTTGAAAACTGCTATTATGTCCCCTCTCACTCTTCTCTTTTCCAAACTAAACAAACCCAGTTCTTTCAGCCTTCCTTCATAGATCATGTTCTCAAGACCTTTAATCATTCTTGTTGCTCTTCTCTGGACCCTCTCCAATTTCTCCACATCTTTCTTGAAATGTGGTGCCCAGAACTGGACACAATACTCCAGCTGAGGCCTAACCAGAGCAGAGTAGAGCGGAAGAATGACTTCTCGTGTCTTGCTCACAACACACCTGTTAATACATCCCAAAATCATGTTTGCTTTTTTGCAACCGCATCACACTGTTGACTCATATTTAGCTCATGGTCCACTAGAACCCCTAGATCCCTTTCTGCCGTACTCCTTCCTAGACAGTCTCTTCCCATTCTGTATGTGTGAAATTGATTTTTCCTTCCTAAGTGGAGCACTTTGCATTTGTCTTTGTTAAACTTCATCCTGTTTAACTCAGACCATTTCTCCAATTTGTCCAGATCATTTTGAATTAGGACCCTGTCCTCCAAAGCAGTTGCAATCCCTCCCAGTTTGGTATCATCCGCAAACTTAATAAGCGTACTTTCTATGCCAATATCTAAGTCGTTAATGAAGATATTGAACAGAGCCGGTCCCAAAACAGACCCCTGTGGAACCCCACTTGTTATGCCTTTCCAGCAGGATTGGGAACCATTAACAACAACTCTCTGAGTACGGTTGTCCAGCCAGTTATGCACCCACCTTATAGTAGCCCCAACTAAATTGTATTTGCCTAGTTTATCAATAAGAATATCATGCTAGACCGTATCAAATGCCTTACTAAAGTCTAGGTATACCACATCCACAGCTTCTCCTTTATCCACAAGACTAGTTATCCTATCAAAGAAAGCTATCCGATTGGTTTGACACGATTTGTTCTTTACAAATCCATGCTGGCTACTCCCTATCACCTTCCAAGTATTTGCAGATGATTTCCTTAATTACTTGCTCCATTATCTTCCCTGGCACAGAAGTTAAACTAACTGGTCTGTAGTTTCCTGGGTTGTTTTTATTTCCCTTTTTATAGATGGGCACTATATTTGCCCTTTTTCAGTCTTCTGGAATCTCTCCTGTCTCCCATGATTTTCCAAAGATAATAGCTAGAGGCTCAGATACCTCCTCTATTAGCTCCTTGAGTATTCTAGGATGCATTTCATCAGGCCCTGGTGACTTGCAGGCATCTAACTTTTCTAAGTGATTTTTAACTTGTTCTTTATTTTATCTGCTAAACCTACCCCCTTCCCATTAGCATTCACTATGTTAGGCATTCCTTCAGACTTCTCAGTGAAGACCGAAACAAAGAAGTCATTAAGCATCTCTGCCATTTCCAAGTTTCCTGTTACTGTTTCTCTCTCTTCACTGAGCAGTGGGCCTACCCTGTCTTTGGTCTTCCTCTTGCTTCTAATGTATTGATAAAAAGTCTTCTTGTTTCCCTTTATTCCTGTAGCTAGTTTGAGCTCATTTTGTGCCTTTGCCTTTCTAATCTTGCCCCTGCATTCCTGTGTTGTTTGCCTATATTCATCCTTTGTAATCTGTCCTAGTTTCCATTTTTTATACGACTCCTTTTTATAGAGAGTGCCCTAACCACTGTGCTATGGGCTATTCAGATGTTGGGGCTCCCTCAGTCTCTCCTATTGAAGCTGTTCCAGTTTGGATAAATAAAGAAAGTGATTGGAGCAGGGGGCTGGACCAGACACAGGATCCCTCACTTTCCAGGTGGGTGCCCTAACCCCTAGGCATACAAAGTCATTCTCAATCTCACTGTCTATGGCTCCATGACTGTTCTGCTGTGAATAAATACATAAACTAGTCACTAGGCCAGAGAGAGAGAGAGAGAGAGAGCGCGAGAATGATTCTGTAATCCAGTGGCACCCACCTGGGAGATGGTAGTCCAGTCTCTCTGTTCCAACCCCTGTTTCATCATCATCTCCACTGTAGCAACTTCAACAGCAGAGCTTTAGGGAGACCCACATCAGAATAGCTTTCCTGTTACTTGCTTTTTCAACTCCCAACTGGTGTCTCAACACTGAATCAACTAATCATTGAACTGAACTATTTATATGAACTAAATGAAGAAAATACTCTTTTGCACATGCATTAGAGGCTACTGCTGTCAAAAATCAGTTTACCACTCCAACAAACTCTGATTCCACGTACTTGCCAATAACTTCCAGCAGTTCAGTGGTCTGACTTCAGCAGAAACATCTACTGCTTAATATTTGTTTTATTTATTTAATTTCAATGATTCAGTAGATTATGGTAAATTTAGGCCTTAACACAGGAGGTCATAATTTCAAATAAGTTAATTTTTTAACAAATAAACATGAATTTAATTTAAATAAAAAGCCACTTTTTATGTATTCTTTTTTAAACATTGATTTTTTTATCCACCCTGTTCAGTTGTACCTCACTTGGGCAAAACTTCATTATTTTTTACATAAGTATTTTTGGCAGCTTATCCCACCCCTCCCCCACCTCAAAACCCAAGTCTCTACTAAACTATGGGCTAGACCAGGGGTCGGCAACGTTCGGCACGCGTCTCACCAGGGTAAACACCCTGGTGAGCCGGGCCAGTTTATTTACCTGCTGACGCGGCAGGTTCGGCCGATCGCGGCCCCCACTGGTATTTAAAACCACATAATCTAATAGGGACTGGACACCACTTGCCTTGGACTAGATAGTGCTGCACTCTGGTTCCGATTTACGGTTTAACAGAGTTTACTTTAATTTATGCAGTGTCAACAGTGGTGCATTCACTTCTGCAGACCATGAATCTGACTCTCTGTAACTCAGATTCTGTCACTAAAATGGGGATACTTGTTAGTTAGCTCACAAAAGAACATTTTGAGTATTAATCAGAGCTAATTGAATAATTCACTGGTCTTCCTGCTCACAGAATGTCTACAAACAGATGACAATTTCCTTAAATTATTCACTATTCAAATGCACTTGAACTTTTTAGATATTTTCTTTATTAGTTTAAAATATGTATGGAATACCAGATACTCAAAACTGGTTAGTTGTGACAGATCATATAGTAATGTTTCTATTCCCTAATTAGTTGAGTGACATTCTTTTAATCAGGAGGAGAGTTTGAAGACACTACCATGGCTTAAAATGTCTCGGGGAAACTTCATAATTTAAAAGAGCTGGTACAGAACCAGAATTGGGATTGAATACAACTGATTGATTCCCCTCCCACACACTCTTCAGCTAATCATTATTCTATATACCAAAGAACAATTTATTATTTCAGTGCAGAAAGTTTAATATTCTCTTGTCACATTCACCCTAAATAACTGCAGGTGCATGAACAGTCCTAGGCAAAAATGGTGCTGTAAGCTGCTTTTCTGGCTTGATAACCTCTTCATTAAGGCTCTGATGGGATGTTTTTTTTAGGTATCCTGTCCGTTTTACAGCATTTACCATATGTAATTCTCTCACCTAATCAGGTCACCATGTAATGGCATTTGTGGTCCAAGAAAAAAAGAATGGAGGCTAGGGTGGTCTCTAGGAACTTTGTCTGCCTGCTGTGCCAAGCAGTACCCCGTTCAGTATCACATGTATTAATTCAAGTTTAAAACTCACTGTCCTCAACTCCTTGATTATGTGACTTTAAAAATAAATGAGTTTCAGCCATGCTTCCATGCTCTTGTCTTCACTTTTTGCAAGCTGAGTGATGATTTTGCTCATATGAACACTCGTAGGAAATGAATTTTAAAGTCAAGCTAACACATGAGTAACTTCCCGCTACCCTAATTTATTAATTAGCTAATATTTTTACAGTGCTCTCAAGAACTGTACAAGAGATTTCTATCCTCCCTCCTATGCAGAGCTTTGGCTACAAGCAAACAGCTCCGAATACAGACTAGGGAGTGCAAATGCAGTGAAAGCTCACCTTTGCATTCCCTTGTCCTGGACAGCTCCATACCACCTAGAGCACAAGCATAAGAGCAGCCTGAAGGTTACCACAAGTTACCATGGCTTCCAACAGTGAAAAGGAGTAAAAAGGGCAGAGGGCATGTGGGGTAGAGGAGAGGGGATTTAGGAAGCTTTGCCTTAGCTTGTCCTCTATGTTGACACTGGTTTCGTGTATGGGTGAGTAGTATAGACGTCTCTTTTATAGTTCTATGCTATTGGATTTTCCCCCTTGATAAAAGAGGAGTTCTCTAGCAGCCTTTTCCTTCTCTGCTTGCTTCATGGAGGAGAGCAAAGTCCATGAGTAGAGGTTACGGTTTTCAAGAGACACTGCTGATTTTGTATGCCCAATTTGACACACCTTAAAGATATCTCATTTTCAGAAAATGCCAAACACTTGCCCTCTCTAAATCAGGTCCCATTTAGTGGGTATCCAAAAGTGGTTAGTCGCTTAGAAAAAGTTTTGGTCATTAGCTCTAAGTCTAAAATATATAACATAAGAAGTAGAAACATAGGGTTAGAATGTCATCATTTGAACCTATTGCCTCTTGCCCTGTCCTCTGTGGCAACAGAAAACACCCTCCCCCCTCCTCCCTCCAACAATTTTTAAATGGACATCTGTATTGTCTACTTCTTTAGCGCTAATAGAGACAATTTTATTAGTTAAAAGAGAGGCAGAGTTGCTGATAGAGTGCTTTCATTCGGTGACTTGCAGAATTGAGAACAAACTCCACTGCAGCCAGTCCCAAACCAAGTTAAAAAAGAAGGGAGGTTGGCATCAGGCTGGCAGCATGCCATAAAACTTTGCCAAAGAAACACAATAATGTGGCCTTTATACACCCTATATGGAACTATATGGGGTGTTCCCTGGAAGAAAGCATAGTGCTCTGGTTGTGCATTCTGGACACAGGAGGTCAAAGAAGAAGGTCCAGAAAATAAGATGTGTAGCTTGGAATATAGGGACATTATCTGGAAAAAGTGCAGAGCTGGCTCAGACACTGAAGAAAAGGAAAGTACAGATTGCCTGCGTTCAAGAAACTAAACAGGAGGCAGCAAAGGCACAAGATACTGGGAAAGGCTAAAACTTACTATAGTATGGCATGTTGAAGAAGAAAAATGTAGTTGGTATAGTTTTAGACAAAGTGATGCAGGAATGTGTAGTGGTTGTGGATAGGGGCCCAAAACTCGATGCAATACTCCAGATGTGGCCTCACCAGTGCCAAATAGAGAGAAATAATCACTTCCCTCAATCTGCTGGCAGCGCTTCTACTAATGCAGCCCAATATGCTGTTAGCCTTCTTAGCAAGAAGGGCACACTGATTCATATCCAGCTTCCCGTCAACTGTAATCCCCAGGTCATTTTCTGCAGAACTTCTGCTTAGCAAGTCGGTTCCCACCCTGCAGCAGTGCATGGGATTCTTCTGTCCTAAGTGCAGGACTCTGCATTTGTCCTTGTTGAACCTCAGATTTCCTTTGGCCCAATCCTCCAACGTGTCTAGGTCACTCTGGACCCTATCTCTCCCCCAGCTTAGTGTCATCCACAAACTTGCTGAGGGTGCAATCCATCCCATCATCCAGATCATCAATGAAGATGCTGAACAAAACCGGACCGAGGACCGACCCCTGGGACACTCCACTTGATACCGGCAGCCAAATAGACATCGAGACATTGATCGCTACCTGTTGAGACCAACAATTTAGACAGCTTTCTATCGACCTTATAGTCCATTCATCCAATCCATTCTTTTTTTACTTGCTAGCAAGAATACTGTGAGAGACCGTATCAAAAGCTTTGCTAAAGTCAAAAATATATCACGTCCACCACTTTCCCCATATCCTCAGAGTCAGTTATCTCATTGTAGAAGGCAATCAGGTTGGTCAGGCATAACTTGCTCTTGGTGAATCCATGTTGACTGTTCCTGATCATCATCCAAGTGCTTCAAAATGGTTTCCTTGAGGATCTGCTCCATGATTTTTCCAGGGACTGAGGTGAGGCTGACTGGTCTGTAGTTCCCTGGATTCTCCTACTTTCCATTTTTAAGGATGAGCCCTATATTTGCCTTTTCCACCTCCCTCAATCACCAAGAGTTTTCAATGATAATGGCCAATGGCTCTGCAGTCACATCAGCCAACTCCCTCAGCACCTGCGGCTGCATTAGACCTGGCCCCATGGACTTGTGAATGTTCAGCTTTTCTAAATAGTCCTTAACCTGTTCTTTCACCAGTGAGAGCTGCTCACCTCCTCCCCATACTGTGCTGTCCAGCGCAGCAGTCTGGGAGCTGACCTTGTCTGTGAAGACCAAGGCAAAAAAAAGCATTGAGTACTTCAGCTTTTTCCACATCATCTATCACTAAATTGCCTCCCCCATTGAGGAAGGGTGCCACACTTTCTCTGACCTTCTTCTTGTTGCTAACATACCTGTAGAAACCCTTCTTGTTACCCTTCACATCTCTTGCTAACTGCAACTCCAGTTGTGCTTTGGCCTTCCTGATTACACCCCTGCATGCTCGAGCAATATTTTTATACTCCTCCCTAGTCATCTGTCCACGTTTCCACTTAAATAAATAAAGTGTACATCCTTAATAGGGACAGTAAATTCACATTCCAACAACTTAACTAAGGATGTGGTGGATTCTTTGTCACTTGAAATCTTTAAATTAAGACTGAATGTCTTTATTGTCTGGCTCAACCAAAAGTTATGGTCAGACTAGAGAATAACAGTGGTCCCTTTTGGCCTTAATCTGTGAAACTGACACAATGGTTAAGGCATTTTTTTTTCCTGAATATATTCTCCTTGATTTGTGGACAATTTGGGGAATTATTTTTCCTAATAGTGTTTTAGCCATTTTTTTTCTAGAATGATGTCTGCATTTATCAATAAGATTGGACTGCAGTTTGTATATTCACTGGATTTTTTTTGTCCTTTTAATATTATGGTCAACAGACCAATACATAAGGACAATAGCAATTTTTCTTCCAGGAGTGATATTTGCATACAGACAAATTAGATTTCTACTGAACCTGGCTGAATCAGTTATCCAGACAAATATTGCAATTTATTTTGATTTTTTTCTTAATATCTTGATTCATTTTTGGTTGGCATGTGTAATGGGTGCATTTCAAAAATTCTTTCCAGTTCTACAGATATTCCCCATTTTTAGTATTAGGAATACTACCAGAATGGGTAAGCTTTAAGGTATCCTCTATGGATATAATGGGGAGGTATACATATTTTACAAATATTTCTAAATGAATGTGCGGATTAATTATTTTTATGAACTAAATTATTATTTTTGCCCCTATTATCAGTTTAATAATTAACTTCTAGTGACTTCCAATTCAGGAAAGCATCCTTATTCAGGAACAGTACATATGCATGTGCTTAATTTTAAGCACACACTGGAGCAATTTCCTAGATCAGGATACTTTCTTGAACTGGGCCCTCAATTAGTATTTTCATGTGTTGATGTGTATATAAACAGACCAAAAATTGCCTCTCTTTTTTGATGGTTCCCAAAAGTTTTTTAGCTATTGCTTAACAAAGCATATTCATTCTTTGTAGTTATAAATATATCAGTTTGCTATCTAGCTTGCATTCACTTTTCATTTGAATTGAGGTATTCTGAATATTAATTATGCAAAGCCACCAACCCGGCCTCCCCAGTTTTTTTCCCCCTCAGAATTCTTTTTCTTTTGGAAGAATAAAAGATAATTATTCCGCTCATGTCTCCCTTCCAGGCATCCCCACCACACAGAATAGCTTGGGGCTCCTTGTTCATTGAATTCTAAAACTGATTCTGTTTCTACTCATAAGAAACCATAAAAAGATTTCTCTAATGTGAGAACTACATTCAGAATTGCCTTTTGGGCATGTCTAGATTAGCAATAGCTTTGTAATTTGAGCATTATCAGATATACAGTATATGTACATATACACTCATATGTATTAAAATGTATGTTAACAGGTCTACTATGTATATATTATCAGATGTTTTGGGATAAGAAATCTTATTCTTAAATCCATTCTATATGTGTTAACTAACCTCCTAATGTCTACTAACCATAGATCTTTAAAAACATTTTAACTCTGTTTTATCCCCGACTTACCTTCATTGCTCTTTGACTCTCTAGCACAGGTGTTGGCAACGTTCGGCATGCGGCTCGCCAGGGTAAGCACCCTGGCGGGCCGGGCCAGTTTATTTACCTGCTGACGCGGCAGGTTCGGCCGATCGCGGCCCCCACTGGCATTTGCCGTCCTGGGCCAATGGGGGCGGCGAGAAGCAGCACAGGCGAGCGATGTGCTGGCCGCAGCTTCTCGCCACCCTCATTGGCCTGGGACGGCGAACCGCGGCCAGTGGGGGCCACGATCGGCCGAACCTGCCGCGTCAGCAGGTAAATAAACTGGCCCGGCCCGCCAGGGTGCTTACCCTGGCGAGCCGCATGCCGAACGTTGCCGACCCCTGGTCTAGCAGGAGGTCAATCACTTGATTAAAAGTCACAGTCACCAGCAGATATGACTGAAACAGTATTTATCTCAGAAATGCATTTGGATACATTATGGATAAGTCTGAGGACTTCAGGCTGGATGAATATACATTTCCTAGTATAATTTTCTGATTATGTAGTATGATATCATATTGGCAAGGATACTACGACTTGCCATGATTGACAAACCACGTAGCAAGTTAGAAAGGACATATATTAATTAAGTAGCAATATAGTCAGTCAACTATTCTATTAGTGTCAAGTAACAGAGGGGTAGCCGTGTTAGTCTGAATCTGTAAAAAGCAACAGCGGGTCCTGTGGCACCTTTAAGACTAACAGAAGTATTGGAGCATAAGCTTTCGTGGGTGAATCCCCACTTCATCAGACGCATTCTATTAGTGTCATTCCTGTCTTCCAGATTCGTAATTTCAGTGTTTCATATTTCTTTTGATTCTTCTCTTTCCTTCTTTCTAAACCCATAACGTGTCTCATGTTAATTCTGTTATCTTCTTCATGGATTCAGAGATTTTAAGGCCACACGTGACCACAACAATCATCTATTTCTTCCTCTCTTACATGACAAAATCTACTCTTTCTTTCTACAGATCCCATTGTATTAGTCATCTTTCATCTTAATTTATATAATCATTTGACCTTCTAGCCAAGGAACAAAAGTATTATTTTTATAAGACCTTAAATAGAGGTATTTTCCTAGTACCATTAGGAGTTCTGAACTACACTTATTGGTCCTTATTAGCCAATGTATGTTGGCCTTTATGGTTTAAGTAGTGCATATCTGTCTAGGAACATGACATATCAAAGGCTTAAATACTCAGGTACTTATTGTCTTGTATGCTAACTTGTGAAACATCTATAGTGCACGAAACCTTAATTGAAAAACAAAAAAAATGTTTGTTAAGCCAATAAATTCTCTCCACAACAGCAGTTCCAATTTAAAATCCCTTACTGATTATGCGGGACACTGGAGCAAAGCAACTCACAGTTCAGTAAATCTTGAAGCAGATCAAACATCTTCTCTGCATATGACTAGTGACTAAGGTCATTTGACACAAATACTTAGCTTTTGGGAGGACTTAATTTTTATTAACAGAAAGAATCTCAGTAAAATTTAGCAAGCCGAAAGTCTAATGCAGGGGTCGGCAACGTTCGGCACGCGGCTCGCCAGGGTAAGCACCCTGGCGGGCCAGGCCAGTTTTATTTACCTCCTGACGCGGCAGGTTCGGCCGATCGCGGCCCCCACTGGCCGCGGTTCACCGTCCTGGGCCAATGGGGGTGGCGAGAAGTGGCGCGGGCGAGCGATGTGCTGGCGGCGGCTTCTCACCGCCCCCATTGGCCCGGGACGGCGAACTGCAGCCAGTGGGGGCCGTGATCGGCCGAACCTGCCACGTCAGCAGGTAAATAAAACTGGCCCAGCCTGTCAGGGTGCTTACCCTGGCAAGCTGCGTGCCGAACGTTGCCGACCCCTGGTCTAATGGAAAAGAAATTATTTTCTCATATCTAAACTGCATATATGGTATTAGTCAGTGTTTATTGGCCTTGTATCTCTGGAAATATCACTTATGTGATAAGCAGACATGTCAGCATATGAATCACCAGTTCAGCAATCATGGACCTGCTTAATCTTGGCCAGTAATTAGATCTCAGCCTTTAGCAATGAATATAAGGTTACTGTTGGTGTTCAAAAATCAATAAATCTTCTAGAGCGAAAGAGCAGTAATCTAGCAGAAGTGTATTTTATTTTAAATCAAAATTGTGTTAAACAATGATTTCAGTAATATATTTATCAAGCTTAACCCAAAGAAAAGAATAATTGTCCTTAAATATAAAATAACAAGAAATATTTTGAAACATTTCTATTCACTTTAGGGGAAGTTAACCACTGCCGAAAGCAGAAGCCACTCAAATTCAAGTCTATGGAGTTGCATCCAATTAGGCACATTGTGAATTTGACCCTCTACATTGTCTTGTTCCTCTTTCCTGCTCTCGCCATTTATCTCCACTTAATGTCATAGGACGAGATTCTGTGCTGCATCTCTTAGAGGTCCAATACTGAACTCACATCCCAGGGGAGGAGAGGGGAGACTATGGAGTCTTTAAGCCACCTTTGCAGTCTACTGATCGTGGGCTTCTCTGAGGACTCTGGCTCTGCCCCCTGCTGCCCCTGCCATGAGGTCTCCCACTCCTATGCCACGATTTGCTAGGGCACCTTGGAATGCAGCCTTACCAAATGCATAGTTCCTACACCAGGGAATCTTTTCCCCAGCTAGAAATGGGGCTTTTAGAGACCCTTTTTGCCACTCCTACCATTTTACCATGCATAAAGAGGATAAGGGTCATAGTCATTATCCTTGTGTATGACACCACCAGAGCCACAAAGTTCAGACACTTCCTCATTTTCAGGAGATTTGAATAGTCTCCTCTGCTTTACTGGTGTAGTCAGCAGCGTGGTAGAGATACTTATTGTACACGCCTCTCAACAATTCACTTTGATCCACCTGTCAGACTGGGGAGCCAAGCAGACAATCAGTTGCACAATTTAAATAAAGTACTGTCCCAATTACCAATTGGTGCCTCACTCTGCCCTGTGCTTCAGAGAAAGCAGCAGTGCTCTTGATTGGAATGACTTGAGTACACTGACAATATGAGGCATTCCTGATTTATATGGTCTTTTATCCCTAACTCCTCGCATTTATCTCTTTGTTAAGGCACCTCTTGCATTGCTTCTTCCTGCTCTTATTCTTCTTTGCCTTTTTCTGTCCTTGCCCTCTATTTTCCATCTAAATATCTGTCTAGATACTTATGTAACCTTCAACTCCCACCACTGTTTCATCAAGGAGCTGAAGTGTTGCTATACCCATTTTACAGATAGGGAATTTAGACACAGATTGAGTGACTTGCCCAAAGTCACATAAGAAGTCCATGTCAGAACCAGGAACTGAACCCAGACCTTCTGAGCCCTGGAAAGGTGGCAGTATACAGGACAATGGCTGCACAACAGACTTCAAAAAGAAACATACTGGAAACATGGATGGACACACGGCTTTGAGCAGGGGGTTGGACTAGATGATCTCCTGAGGTCCCTTCCAACACTATGAATCTATTGTAAATTATGTGTTGACAAATTATGGCCTGATTCAGCAGAACTCCATTGACCTTCGCAAGTAGTGAATTTAAAGTGTGAAGTGTATTTTGTTGGCCAGCTGTGGATTTCAGCAGTACCTCATGAACAAGGGCATGTGTACTGAAGCTCTAGTAAGGAGGCAGGGAAGGACATGGGACTAAACTTCTCAACATGGATAACTCTTGCATCTGGTGAGTGTCTTGACAGCTGTCCATCACAGTCAGTTGCTTTAGAACAGAGATCCTCAATCTGTGGGGTGCACCTTTCTAGGAGGACACAGAGTAACATTCAGGAGGGCATGGCCGGTGTCTGGACAGGGGGTGGGGAGGAGCACTGCACATCCCATGCCCGGGGGCCTCGGCTGCCAGCCCAAGTCCCCGGCCTCGGAGCCCCTGGCCAAGGGTCTGTTCCTGCCCCCACCCCCAGCTTTGCTCCCTTTCCCCTGTCCCCCCACTCCCAGCTACGTGGAGGGGGTGGATAGGGATAAGGGGGGGAAGTTTGGGGACCACCGCTTTAGAAATATAATTGGATAAAGGTGGAAGAGGAAGAGGAGCAAGGCGGCATGGGACCAGCAAAAAACAGCAGATGAGCACTTCACAAAACAAAGATCATGCAAATATCCTTAGCAGCAAAGAGCAATCAGAAAATATATGGTAGAGAAACAGAGTATTTTATAGATTACTATGTTCAAAAAAAATTTCCATGAGGCATCAGCAGCTCTTTATTGAGCAAGTAAATAGTAAAATCTATTTAAGTGCAAAGATTACTGAAGTAACTAATTATATACCACTTTGTCTTGACAGCAAAGACTAAAGTTCAAAAATGCTTTATATTTTGGACTCCAAGAAGAATATTTCCTAAACTGCTGTAAGCATCTTAAAATGCACCACAGCTTCCCACTAATAAATTCCAGTCAGAGCCAGTTGTGAAGTTATGGGAAAAAAAAAAAAAAAAAGAACAAGTAATGTAGTACACTCAAAAATGGGAAGTTTATTTTCCCCCAATAACATTGATCGTGTATCCAGAACTAGAACTATCCTAAGAAACAAACTTCTTTGTGTTAGAATGCTCTAAAGAATCTATGAAGCGTGATGTTCAAACTGTTGGAACTATCTGCTATGAAGTAATATTCAGCAGGGTGCAAGCCACCTTTCAGCCTCAAACCTGACTGAGCACCTTGTCCAGCTTCCATTAACTTCATTTAGCTCTGGATCAGGTCCTGCATAGCTAGGGTGAAATTTCACCCAGATGTAGAGAGCCCATCCCAAGTCATTAGCATCACCTAAGCCTTAAGTTAAGTTTAAGTGACACAGATGTTCAAATTCTCTCTTGAACTTTATGCCCGAATCGTAAAGATACTTATTAGTGTTTTAGTATTCGACTTTAAAAACCCTGAAATTTTACTTTTTCTTCTGTATTAGTAGCATTTTATGGTGTTAATATAATTAACAACAAATGTGGAAGAATTACTGTACTCTTAAAGGAACAAAGTCTTTTATATATTATGATTTATTTTTCCTCCCTCTTTTTTTCATATCCCACTTACAATGAACAAAACACTAAAGACTAAAGATCTTTAAGACACCATTTTGTCTACTTTTAGATGCAATCAAAGTCTTCAGTTTGAAGCCTGTGAAGCAACTGCATCTTGGCTTAAAGCCACTCAAATCAGACAAAGACAAAATAGCACTTTAAGAGATTAATAAACCAAATATTCTTCTCATAGCTAAGTTTAAATTTAATCATGTGTAAAAGAAAAAATTGGGTGTCTCCCTCCTCCTCCACACAAACTCGTAGTTGTTTTGGGCTGCTATTATATATTTAATTTTAAATAGATTTCAATTAATAAATATATTGAGAGAATCAAATGTGCTTTCTCTTATTAGTACTCTCTCTTTCCCTGGGGATTTAGGCCCCAATTCAAACAACAATTACATATTTGCTTAAATTCATCCCTGGTCAGCCCAACATTCATTTACATGTTCAACTTTAAGTACATGCTCAAGTCCCATTAAAGTCAGTGAAAGTTAAGCATGTGATTAAACACTGGACAGGGACGGTTTGATGAATCAGGGCCTTATATCTGAAGGAAACTATAGCTAAAACATTACACTTAATGGCAAACATTATGACAATTATCTATGGACAAAGTTGAAAATTTACTCTGCCAAAACAACTCCTCCTTTCTGCAACCTACACAAAAAACAACTAAAGGGCCCACTCCTGTAATTGGATCACACAGGCTCATTCTGTTCTGAGCCTCACTGAATTTCATTCAGCTTGGCTTTGAGCACAGAGGGCCACCTTCATGGATCAGCAACCAAATGAGTACAAGACTTTTCCTGCAAGTCTGTTGTTTTAATTAATACATAAAACAAGAAAATACCCATGACTACTCAATACTGCCACCAATTGTGTAGGAAATGGTAATCCTGGTTTGTGTTACATACCAGCTCCATTAGTCTCCAAACAGAAACCAGGCACAATGCATCTGTTCAGCAGCTTTAATTACACAAATATTAATATAAAAAAAAAAAAAAAATCAATGGATTACTATGTTGCAGTTTGTCCAAAGATATAATTTGCCTAAAATGCAAAGTCTTAAAACATCTTTTCATTAGATATACTACTACTTAGCATTGTATATAGCACTTTACGCATTCAAAGTGCTGTACAGATAGACTGAACAAAGGAGGTTTTGATGGGGCATTTTGGCATCCATGTGCAGTATGTGACTACAGACTTTATTTCAAAATTAACCTGTTTCCCATTCACAATAAACTTTCATGGAAACTTCTGATACGTCTGTTACACAGGGCTAATATCCAGGTTTGATAAAGTAAATAGTTTTTCACCTTTTAAAAAAATCTCTTTCTATTTATTTAAATTAAATGTAGGGTTTTTTTTTTAAATAAGCTTATTTTAAAGCTAAATTTGATATTGACAACCTATGTTAAGGCCTACACTTTAATCTATTAAAATCATTTAAATTAAATTCAAAAACAAATATTAAGCAATACATGTTTGCTGCTAAGTTTTAAAGAGAAGCAAACCACTGCTAGAAGTCACTGGCTAAGCACCTGGAATCAGGTTTTCTTGAATCACTAAACCAGCTTTTGACAGCAGTAGCCCCGTCTGCAGGTGCTGAGACAATATTTTCTTTCTTTCTCTTTCTTTCTTTCACTTTACTCAACTAGTTCAGTTCAGTGCCTAGTTGAGGCAAAGTTAAGAAACTTATTGGGAGTTGAAAAAAAAAACAGGAAAACTTGTTTTTCCTCTTTCAATCTATGAATAAAAACTATATATGAGAGGGTGAAACTATACTACACAAAACTACTTAATAAATCATTTAGTTTGAAATGCAAAACATATTTTGATCAAACAAGTATTTAAGGTTTTATTTAATAAAAGCATTTAAAATGCTGTTTGTTTTTCAATTTAATTTCCAACCAAACAGAGCTTGGCACAAGTCACAAGTAAAAAATTAATCATCATCCAGCAAATAAGAAACCCATGATTCATCATTTTAATATAATAAACATGTAGAAATTAATCATCTGAATAAATGTAAAGTTAAGCTACGTGATTGCTTAAATAAATATATAGAGAGATAGCATATCCTCCTGGTTAGCAAAAAGAAACACCAAATTTCGTGTAAAGGCTATACTTCGGTGCAAATAACATGTTTTAATGGCTACCAACTTAAGAGAGTTAATCTCTCTTTAGGAAAATAACTAAAAACTACAAATGCAAAACATGATTAAAATCAGTAATTTAAATCAAGGTTTCTTGAAGCTGACTTAAATCGTGATTTAAAATCTGCGATTAAAATCAATCCACCCTGCTCTCATCCTGGCAGAACACTCCATCCTGGGAGCAGGAGCCACTTCATATTGAAACAATAATGATGAGCTGAGACATCATTCTAGCCAATGAGCCAGGTCCCGCAACATTCAATATGATACACCTAGTTTTATTTATGTTCAGGAAGAAAATCTGAATAATTTTAATCTTTGATATGTAATGGCAAAGGTGCACAAAAATGTGTTAATCTGTTGACTTTCACAATAGTCAGCAGTATGGTAATGGCTTGTTTTTCAAAAACGATATATTCTTACCAACTGAACCTTCTGCCCTTGACTATTTTTCAGAACAATTATTTTATTTCCTGTAAGGCATTTTTCCATTTCTACTGTTTAGTGTTGATATGTAAAGGTAGCTTCCAGACTTGCACTACTGGTGATCTCTGTAAACATCCCTAGAGAGGAAGAGTACATTTTGATTGCATCACCACAAGGTTATTCTTGTCATTGTAGTATTGGTTAGTGGAGCATCAATGTATATTATGCAACCTGAGACAAGACGTTTCTGTCAAACAAATGGAAGAGTTCAGGTAAGTATCCTCAATTAGACTGGAATTCATCACAAATAATTATGCTAGCAATTCTGCCTAATTCATTACAAATATATTATATTTCCAACCATATGATTATAAAAAACTTAGCAGTAATATTTTTCCTTTAACAAATAGTGTAGAGAAACTGGCCCTTTGTGGGCATTCAAGATCCCAGGCAAATCCAGCTGCATAAAACAGATGATCTTATACTTGAAAATAACATAATTATACTGGAAATCTTGGGATTACCTAAAGCGAGGTTGCACAGGACACCTATATGTAAGTCATTACAGTGACAAGCTGGTAAAGGACACCTCTCTGGAAGGTTATCATTAGGGAGGAGATCATATTTTTTAGTGCCCAACTTAAAATATTTCCATTGGCAATAATTCCTTCATAAGATAGCCAAAAAAAATGTTCATTGTAACTAGATACTTTTCTTACAGACTAGATTCTACTCTCACCCACACTGGTGTAATCAATGTTGCAGGTATTGTAAATACAAACTGTACTTCAACATACTGTCTTCTATCACACCTTAAACAGTCTCACACTTTGCTAAGGGTATAATAATTGTTCCAAGCACTAGCAACAGAGACTTGAGGCTATGTCCAATATTTCTACAAGGCACAGCAATATAAAATTGCATTTGTCACCGTACTTTCTTTCAGATAGCACCTCAAGAATAATGCTGACTGGCATTCATCATGTACACTTCTACCCCGATATAACGCGACCAGATATGACACAAATCTGGATATAACGTGGTAAAGCAGTGCTCCGGGGGAGAGGGGGCTGCGCACTCCGGTAGATCAAAGCAAGTTCGATATAACGCAGTGTGACGTTATTGATATAATCTGGGACCATATAGATCATTGTTGCAACNGCAATTTGTCCTGAGTTGGCACTCTCAGTTGGGTTCCACCAGAACCGCATTGTCACACGCAGTTTCACCTATAACGCGGTAAGATTTTTTGGCTCCCGAGGACAGTGTTATATAGGGGTAGAGGTGTATGTATATCCACTGCATTCTTTTTAAATTTGAGTTAAGCAAATTCAGTGCCTGTGAGAGGTGTCCTTGTCCATATCAGCACCCATGCAGACTGAAGTAATCATCAGTTTAGTCACAATACAGGTACAGGAGGGGCAGCAGTAGTGAAAACCTCCCCATACTGCCCCGTCAATGTCTCAATCCTGACATAGAGGAACACTCAGTTCATCCATGCCTACTCAGTCTTTATCCTCTGCAATAAATACCCATTCAACAATGAAAATTAGTGCCAAGAGCAATAGTAATTCTTTGTGATGAGGACTTGTGCCCACCAGAATGTGGACTGTGATGATCATGTCAATTTACACAGGCCACTGAACTGACACCTTCTTACGGTCAGAGTCAGCCTGGGCCTGATGAATATTAGGGGCCTAGAGTTTCAAGACTACATTATATATCAACCTAAAACAAAAGAAGATAGGGGGAAAAAAAGACATTTGCTACTCCTTTTCTGCAGGAAACTGCTAATGAGGGCTACACCTTCCTAATCCCAATGGAGAACAAACTTCAGTGGAAGGCAATAACCCTATCAGGGCCTCTGCAAATATGTCCTGGGGAAAATATTTTTTTAACCACTTCCTTAATCCCAGGCTCCCCGACCAAACAAAAAGTCAGATCTATAAAGGCATATTTGTGCACTCTTGCCACCACAACAAAATATATTTCAGTTCACATTAATGCACTTATGTACATTCAGATTACAAAACACTAGAAAACAATTTATTTCCATCATCACTTCATTTATGTAGAGAAATACATCTCAGCAAAAAGGAGGATTATGCATTATTTACAGCCATCATTTCTGAGCTCCTATGAGAGTACATAATATGGAAGCAGTCCATGTAAAACTACCCTCCTCAGAAAGAGCAAAACAGAATCACATTCTCTAGGAGTAACTGTGTTAATCATAGAATATCAGGATTGGAAGGGACCTCAGGAGGTCATCTAGTCCAACCCCCTGCTCAAAGCAGGACCAATCCCCAGACAGATTTTTACTCCAGTTCCCTAAATGGCCCTCTTAAGGATTGAACTCACAACCCTGGGTTTAGCAGGCCAATGCTCAAACCACTGAGCTATCCCTCCCCCCCAACAACTGTTGTTGTTTCATCAGTTTAATCACAATACAGGTACAGGAGGGGCAGCAGTGACAATGATAAATGGAATGCAACTTTGTTGATTACTTCATCATATCAATATCAAAATACTTTCCCTATTATCACCCTCCTCCATTTTCCTCAGTTTAACATTGAAGAAATCTTACCATTATCAGAAGTTACACAAGGAAACAGAAAATAGAGTAAGAGTCAATATGCACATGTTCAATTCAAATTTTCATATGTATGGTTTCTTAAATAGTCCCTGTTTTAGGTCAATTTTTTACTTTGACAAGTAAATGAAGTCCGTGTGAAAATTCAAGAGTAGGACTTGGACCTTTACTTTTTACTCTATTACCTGATCCTCTTTGATGATATGGTTGTTTAGAAGCCTAAACATAGGAACCATGAAGACCCTATTCATTCTTTCAAAGACTCACCTTCTTATTTGTGAGCAAGCAGACAAGCAGGACAACCCGCATGCTCCAAATGAATGGAAGCATGCTTGCATTCAGCTGTCGTTCTCTAGAGTAAATTACCTTACAGCAGAACTAGTTAGCTTGCATCCTGCCTTTCTCAGACCATTAATTGCTAAGATGATCCATACTTGTTTGTCCAGCCTCTGTACAACATTCACAATACTGTCTCTCCACTTTTCATTGCAACATCAGTTTACCAACACTATGCCAGTGGCACTGTCTTTCTTTCATGCCAATATACTTGTGATTGAAAAGGTAGTAAATTCCTAGGAATTGCAAAGATTGATTTAATTTATACCTCTTTGTCTTGTGCTATGATGTCCTATACAATTCTATTGCATAAAATTAGACTGACATATCATTAACTTTATGGACACAGATTATTTCCTGACTTTCACCATAGATTTCTTCCTGGTAAAATTAAGGCCAACTCTCTATTCACTTCCTTTTCACCGTGCTTCCAGAGAAATAATTTCTTATGCTTATGTAACAATCCACAGGACAACACTCAGGTTGTTATGCCCCAAAAAGTTAAGATGATTATTCCTGAGGACCAAATCTGCAAGATTGCCTGAGTGATCACCTGAATGGCAAACCTTGAATTTAATGATACTGAAAAACAATACCATCTTAAAGCAGAAAGTAAGCTGGAAACAGTTTCCAGTTTATTATCAAGCAATAGCAGCTCTGGTCTATTAACAGAGAGACTATTAATACTTTAGAACACTTGCAATTTTATCTAATCTTGTTTGGAAAAATCCACGTCAACATAACAGATGAATGTTACTGAAGCTGAGTATTAAAGATAGAGTAGGGACGGTACTTGGTCCTGCTGTGAAGGCAGGGGACTGGACACGATGGCCTTTCAAGGTCCCTTCCAGTTCTATGAGATAGGTGTATCTCCATAAAAGTACCAGAAAGTTCAAAATGTGAGAAATAATGAATTAAAGCAGCTAATAAGAAAACCCATTTGTTTTTGCAAAACCACTGAGAGTGCTGCATAAGAGAAAGATCAGATGACACTGCTGGGAAACTGAAATACCAGAGAGTGAATGAATTAGGCTTATGAAAAATTGAAATTATATCCCCACTCTGCCAAAAATGATATTTTTAGGAATAAGTGGTGAGTTCATAAACCTGGTGGTAGCTTTTAAAGTAAGTTGAAAGTGGTAATAAAGTTGAGAAAGTTCATATTATCTATTATAAAATGAATATAATCTTAATAATCAAAGCACCTAAACATCATGTCCATGAGCTAAATCAAGATGGAGTTAGCAGGCACTAGATACTAGAATGACAAAAGAACAAAGTTCTTAGTAACTGGGTAACCTCAGGTGATCATAGCATGTGAAGCCAATCTGAATTTAATCTAACTTGTTTTGACAAAAGTAAGTAATTTATAAATAATAGTTATTTTAGACATTTGTCTGAATGTGAGAAAGAATAGTACACGCATTCAGGATTACAATTTTTAACCTGAAAAACATTGTCTGCAGTAGCTGAGGATTTTAGGAGGGAGAACTGGTATAAAAGACAGTCATACAAGTCACAGATGTTAATAACGGTCTAAAAACATTTCTGCTTTAACATCTGCTTTATAGAATGCAATATAGCATACTTTAATTGAGCTGATCTGCTACCTGCTGAGCTTGTTAGGCTTACAGATGAGAGTGCGGTCTGATTAGCTACATTTTATTATACCTAAAAATTTAAAGGTGACAGCTCACTATGGAAGTGTTATAGGACACACAAACCCATGCAGCAATGTACTGTTTTGCATAATTTTAAACAGATATTTTCTACATTCTAAACTACATGGAACTTTAACATAAAATAAGAGGCAAGTAATGAATAAATACATTAAAAAAAAAAAATCACAATCTCTTCCGCATTATCCAGAGCTATTGTTCATACCAGCTTCAGTGTTATCTGTTAAAAAAAAAAATATATATCAAAATTCTTCCCTAAGATTTAGTCTAAAACTACTATCAAACTTTATAAATAAAACGCAGTTTAGATTGCTTTTGGTATTTGATTCATGAAATAGCAGTTGTTCAGGGTTCTAAACTCAACCAGAACATGGCTGTCTCTGTAACCATATACCCACCCTCCTAAGCAACTGCATGCAGCAAGTTTTTGCTGACAGTAACACAAATTTACAGCTTCACAAAGTTACAATTTTTAAGTATTACCTCTGTGATTATTTAAACTTTATATTATGCCTACAAATCACAACAACATTTCATCTGAAAAAATATAGAATACCTGCAAATTAAAAGCACAGCTCACTCGTATTACATGAGAGCTCAAAATACTTCCTGCTCTCCAGAGCCTTGCTGAGTGACCCTCACAGACTGAGAGATACCGTGGGGTTCATTCAAATATAGAGCTCTTAACATTTTACCCATTTTGTAGTTGTAGTACAAAAGTGCACAGTATCACTTTTGGGTGCTACAGAATTACCATATATGGTCAAAATAGTTCCATATGTTTCTATCATTCACATCTTCCTAAATAAATTAGGTCAAATTCATCTAATTAGGTACACACATGTACCCCAATTAAGTCAATGGGGTCCCATGCATGTAAAAATAACCAGTGAGACAAAAAAAAAAAAATCAACAAGGAACTCACCCAATGTAATTTTAGCTGTGTGTGCGTGCGAGAGAACCCCCTTAAGCAGGTAGAGGATTTTTTCTGTGCCCAAGCCCAGTAATATGGGGGCAGGCAGAGGGATCAACGTCCCACCAATGTAGACAGGACTCTGCTGCAGATTGCTAGCTTTCCCTTCCAGGGCACAGAGCACTAGGTGCAGGGAGAAGCCAGATACATGGACTCTCCCTACCACTGAAGGACTGGAGATGGAACAGATCATTATCTCTGTCTGTAACTTGCTCCGATCAAAAAGTTTGCATCTTGCAACAGTACAGGAGAGCTGAAAAATGCAAACCCTTTGATCAGAGAAAACTGTAGAACTGATGTCACCTTCCTTCTCACCCACTATCCCCTCCACTCACTTTCTCTCACAGAATATTACCTCCTTCTGATATCCCTCTTTCCCCTCTCTGCACACAGGAAGGTGTTCACTCCTGCTGCAACTCAGCCTTTACCTAGGGAGCTCCAACACTGTTGCAAACAACACTCACAATTTAATGACAAATCCCAGGTGTGTGCTGGGGGAAGGGATCCACCTCCTGGATTCTTGTGATTACAGGAGACTCTCAGTTTGCCTTTTTTTTTTTTTTTTTTTTTTTTAAGGTTCTAGCCATGATGGTTATAGAGAAATATCTTGAAAATATAACTCGGATACAGCCCAAACCTGAAGTCAGAAACTAGAATGGAAAAAAGCTCAAATCTCACGCCATTATTGCTCCCCTTCACATTATTAGTGCTTCCACCTTTCAATCCTCCTGCACAGCTTCTTGCCAGCTATTCTCTCCTCCCTTCATTTGTCTTCAAGAGGAGTTGAATGCACTCAACACACTAAAAGATGCTTACTAAATTTACTGTTTGTGATCATGTCCCCCACCATTGTCATGCCCCAGCCAGGATAAAAGCCCACTTGTTATTGGAATTCAACAGTTGTTCCTATACTTCCATTTACAAGGGCTCTAATTTTTCATATACAACTATGCAGTAAATGCAGGTGAAGACAAATGATTCAGTGGTTGCCCCTATAGAATAAATTAATTTCTGAAACTATCATTTAAAAAAAAATAAGGACAAGTGATGGAAAAAGGCAGACCTCTTGGACTGATTAGTTAAAGCTTGTAGAAAAAAAGTATTTCTTGTGGATAATTTTTAAAGGGACATAGGCACTTAAGAACAGATTCTCAAATATGTTTAGGTATCTGAAGATGCAGAGCGACACCTAGTTGGATTGACAAAGATGTCTAAGTGAGTTACATACCTAGTTCCCATTGACTTTCAATGGGAGGTAGACATACAACCTGATTAGGCACTTTTGAAAATCCCACTAAGCACTTCCCTGCATCTTTTGAGGCCTAAATGCCTTTATAAATCTGGTCCTTAGGAACCTAACTCTCATCAAAAGTCAATGACTTGCACTCCGTAAGTTTTAGGCGCTTTTGAAAAAAATTCAGTGTGCACCTAATGCTGGACCTGTAACAGGAAAGGCTGAAACAAAACTGAGGATTGTCTTGCACAACCACAGGAAAATATACCTCAGTATAAGCCAGTGCCCTTCCACAAAACAGGAAGTGATAGTTGATTGGGTCAACACACTATTAAAGCTACAGAAGGTAGATAAAGTACATACTGTACAAAATTACGTTCTCTCACCCAAACATCAGGAGACAAATATTTTATGTCCTAAGTTGGTTTTCAGATACCTTTCTGCCTGAGTACAAAATCATGTGTTGTAAATCACTTCAGAGTAGAGATTTCATTGTCTGTGAGGTGCTCAGCACATATAGAGCACTGTACAAATAATAAATAACTATTCATATCCCTTCATACACACTGCATTGTCTTCAGATGGGTTAGGATAGGATTTGAAGACTCTTTGAATTAAACTTGACATAAATCAGATAAACACACAAGCAACCTAATGCCAGTTAGAATCGAGGTCCTGATTCACTACAGTATTACACCATCTTTTATGCCAATGTAGTGGAATTATGGCTGATAACGGCAAGTGGACGTTTTGCTTGAGTACTGTAAGCCTCATCCTGAATTCCTGTTAGCTGCCATAGGTTAAAAAAGGAATTCCTCTCAAATTAAAAAGTACAGGGAATTGTCCCATTACGTTTTATTGGGCATCACTTTTGTTATCTGCCCTATCTATTGTTTTTTATTACTCTGGTTAGGATCTGATTCCTCGGAAGGTGTGTTAGTGACTCCTATGAAGTGGTGATAGAACTTCACTTCTAACTTTAATGGAATTACACTGTATCAAATTGGTCTAATGCATTAGTGATTCAAGCTCTGGATCTTCAAATGCTAAAGGTTGGTATTGAGCAGGACTTTTCCCATGCTCTGAAGTGGTGTCACTTCCATATAACTAAACTGTCAATGACATCTGTTTAGAGAAAAAAGAACAGGAGTACTTGTGGCACCTTAGAGACTTCGGATGCATCCGAAGAAGTGGGCTGTAGTCCACGAAAGCTTATGCTCTAATAAATTTGTTAGTCTCTAAGGTACCACAAGTACTCCTGTTCTTTTTGCGGATACAGACTAACACGGCTGCTACTCTGAAACCTGTTTAGAGAAAGGTGTCCCCTGTGTAGAGAATGGCAGTGGAGGAGAAAGAGGTTTTAAAATATTAAATGCTTTATTCTTTTAATTCCATGTCTCCAAAAAGGAAACAATTAAAACCAGTTACAATAACCTAAGCACCAAGTACATTTGATCATTATTCATTTTAGTCACTGCCAAATATAAAGGCATGCAGAATGGGCACGAGTACATACTTCTCTATACCATGAAAAATAATAGCGAGCTGATCAGATAATGTAAATAACATACTACAGACAATGTTATGTTTGTTACTTATATGACCTTATATAAAAAAAAATCTGAAAATAAAGACAATGTTATACAACAACCATTCCCCTCATTACATTTTACTAGCCTCCAGTTTACAAGTTGTATAGGTAATGAAATGTATAGTAATTTCATCATCCATAGCTAAATATCAATCTAGCACAACAATGAATAATGTGTATGTCATATTAACTACAATTAGTTTATTTAATTACACAAAACATCTAATGCTGATGGGTAACACATTTAGTCATCTAAGAGCATCCAAATACACACACTGTTCTCAGTTTGCAGCTTCTAAATGATAGAATTGAGAATGTGGCAAAGGCTAAATTCCCTGCCAATTGTTTTGCTTTTTAGAAGGCACTTAGGGTCTAATTGCCCATGCTTTTGAGGGAGGGGAAAGGATGTTTCACATTAACGCTAATGTGTGTTATACTCACACTTCAATTTACACATGGATCTGAAAGCAGATTCTTAATAACAAGATGGTGGCTTTCCATTGTATCAGTAGCTATGTACTGAATGTTAGACATTAAGTTAGATGGAGAACTTTTTCTTAATACTTCAGAAATATCTGGAGAATTTGTACAGGTGACCAAAAGTCAAATTACAGTACTAGTTAAAACTGGAGCTATGAAGGACGAATCCAGCTCCTTGTCTTTAAGAACAGCCATACTGGGTTAGACCAATGGTCAGTACCAGCTACTTCAGAGAGAATACACAGAACAGGGCAATTGTCAACTGATCCACCCTCTCATCCAATCCCAGCTTCTGGCAGTCAGAGGTTTAGGGACAGCCAGCTGCATCCCAAGCCCAAATGTCTATGCTGCAATTCAATAGCCCCCATGCCTCAAGAGCCCAAGCCAGAATGCCTGGGCCAGCCACAGGTTTCTAATTATAGTGTAGACTAGTGGTTCTCAATCAGGGGTCCAGGGCCCCCTAGGGACCGCGAGCAGGTTTCAGGGGGTCCACCAAGCTTTTCTGGTGTTAGACTTTCTAGGGCCCAGGGCAGAAAACTAAAGCCCCACATGCAGGACTGCAGCCTGGGGCCCTGAGCTCCAGCACCAGGGACTGAAGCTGAAGCCTGAGCAACTTAGGCTATGTCTACACTAAGCAGTTTTTAGCAACACAGCAGTGTCACTACAGTTGTGCCACTAAAAGGTGCACAGCGTAGCCGCTGTTTATCGCCTCGCCGGCCAACAAAAAACTTTCACCCTCAATAAGCGGCGTAAGCGTTGTCGGCAGGAGAGCACTCCTGCTGACAAAGTGCTGTTCACACTGGCACTTGTCATCAGCAAAACATTTGTCTTTTGGGGAGGGGGGGGGGTTAACATAGCTGAAAGACAAAAGTTTTATCATTCAGTTGCTAGTGTAGACATAATCCCAGTTTCAGGTGCCCCTTGTGGCATGGGACCCCAGGCAATTGCCCCACTTCCTACCCCTTTAACGCCAGCTCTAGCTTTTATATGGAGAAAAACAATTGTCGTGGTACAAGTGAGGTGTTTTTATAGCATGGTGGGGGGGCCTCAGAAAGAAAAAGTTAGAAAGCCCCTGGTGTAGACATACCATCAAACTGAGTCTTCCTGAGGCGTCTCTTATCCTGCAAGCTCAGGCCCCTTCAACAAACCCTCTCTAGTCCTTCTGATTCCAGACTCAGGCTGCGCTCTCTCCCTTTTATGAGGCCCAGAAGTCCATTAAGTTATTACCTGACACCTCTTAGTCCCACCTACCTCTGGCTGAGAAGCAATTAGAGCACAGGTGTGATAGATGTGACTAACTTTCTTTTAACTCTTCCTAGCTTGCGACCCCATCACAAGCCAAAATCCAGTAAGGTACATAACCCAATTCAGTGGAACTACTCAAATGCTTAACTAAGCGAACTACTCATGTGTCTAGCACTTACCTAACTTGCTGAAAGGGCTGTATTTTTTAAAAATCACTTCAAAAAAATTAATTAAGGACTAACCAATCTAACCAATCAATTAAGGGCTAACCATCTACCCAATCACAACACTGCTTGGATTTCAAATATTTGCAATCAATCCAAAAAGTAATTTTATTTATATACCACTTATTAACTGAATTTAAATAATAAATAAATGCAAAGAACTGGTGATCTATTCACATTTATTCTGTGGGGAGGAAAATAGACTAAATTCATCTAATAAATTAATCTCAGATCCAGGCTGTAATCAAATAGTTTAAAATCCAATAAAATTATTTTAAAAGACAGCAAGACATAGTAAGGTTTTTTATTATTATTCCCAGATTAAATGATCTGATTTACACTTCCCAGCTCCCCGGTTTTGCTCTTTTTATTATCCATCTTTGGATAAGTCTATTAATACACTTAAGAGTACACAAATATTAATGGCCAAAAAAAAAAACCCTACTATCAGTTCATCCAACCTATTTTCTGTTAGGCTTATCATTTGCATTGAAATGTTAGATTATTCAGTGCAATACAGAATCAGGCATTCTACATTTGTTTTTTTGCATTGGGTTTTTACTGGAATATTTGGAGTACAGTCTATCCTGGACCACCATAAATGATTCTTGTTCAAAGATGAGGTGAGGGAGAAATATATTTAATTATGGAGAGAGCATTTTCAGGAGGGATTGGAGATAATTGATTTCCCATTGGCTCTCAGTAAAATCCAAGACAAAATCAGAACCACCACACTTCCTGGAACTTAATTATACTTGCTTTTATAACTTTTGCAAGCTATAAAAATCAAAAAGAGAAACTTTAAAGTAATTTCAATCTTTGTGTGGGTTATTTTAATTCTGAAGTACAAATTACTCTAGCAGGCTGGATATTTTCCCAGCAATGGCAGGAAATGCAATTATAACAGGCATCTGAGTACGATAATGAATGTCCAAAAAAGGACTTAATATTGTGGCTATCCTTTGGTCACAATTTAATGTTGTAATCAATCTGCTTTTGTTAGTAGGATGACTTTAATCTGTTTGAAGAAGCTGAGTCTGAACTGGGAAATAGTGTCTCTTTTGTGAGAGACTTATGTACTGACCTCCATGTTCAGTCATGCCTAGGTAAGAATGGTATCTTTTTAGAATTATTTCTGTTAGAGTATTTCTAAGCAGCTACTGTAAGCTGTTCGATAGGCAGATGTATACTTCAGCTACAAAGGCTCTAAGTATGCCTGCAACCACGTGGCCCTGAAATCCCAAAGAACATTCCTATTTTCAAGGAACATACCAGCATCCCCATCAGTTTTAAAAGGATGCTTGTTTAGTTCCTTTTTTTTTTTTTTTTAGTAAATTCCAACAGAATCTTTTCAACAGAAGTTTGGAGATCCAGGCTTCATCAAGAAACCCTTACTTTATTCTAACTATTAAGAAAATATCCAAATACTGCAGGAATCAACCAAAGTTTTGAACAGGTATCCTAGAAAGCCATTTGCCATGGAAAATCTGGAGTTTGTGTTCTTACAGAGAATCTTTAGTTTTTACATTTTCTGAAAAAATAAAACGATATAAAGTAGAAGTCCAGTTATCCAAGCCTCCATTAACCAGCTCTCCATATTAACCAAATCACCAGCTGCTGAGGACTGACAGCAGCTCGGGCTCAGGCAATCAGCCCTGGACATCTGGTGGTCAGGGCCACTGAGAGTGGTTTCAGGCCCCGGTGAAAAAATTTTTCGGGGCCCCCCATCATGAGACTGCACGGTCATACTGTCAAAGCACAGAAGCAAATGTTTGTATTGAACTCAGAAATACTTGGAAAACAATCGACAAATAATGATACTACCGAGAAAGACAAAAACATATGCAACATAGTTGGGCTCCGGGCACCCTTCCGGACCGCCGGGCCCCGGTAATTTGTATCAGTTTCCCCCACCCCCCTCCCATTGGTCCTGCTGGTAGTTTAGTTAATGAGAAGAGCCAGATAATGGAAGATCGGATAAATGGGGATCTACTGTATATCAATTAAATGTGTTCAACTGATGGCTAAATACATTGTAGCTAGGGAACCTAATGTTCAGCATTTCATTTTAATCATGGAAAAAAGGAAATTTTTATGTTTTTTTTTATTGGAGAATTTTGTTTTTTTATCATGGAAAACTAGGATCCTGGTTATGAAGTATTTAGATAATGTAGCTTTATTTGTCTCTCTTCCCTTCATTCAGCAGGGACTGAACTGGTAATTATTCATGTGATTATTCACAATAGGTTTCAGCAGAACAACTGCAGTGGAATTTAGTTGGCTGAGAATATATAGTGTATATACTCAAGGATGGTCCACCACCAGTCATATATTTCCACTCTGATAAGGCTTCCCATTGTGCCCAGATGTCCTCTGCCAGGGCCGGCTCCAGGCACCAGCTTAACAAGCAGGTGCTTGGGGCGGCCAAGGGAGAGGGGCGGCACCTGCGGCAATTCGGGGGCGGCAGGTCCCTCACTCCCTCTAGGAGCGAAGGATCTGCCGCTGAACTGCCGCCGCCGATCGTGGCTTTTTTTTTTTTTTTTTGCTTGGGGCGGAAGAAATGCTGGAGCCGGCCCTGTCCTCTGCTCCCCTAGCACAATTTCAAATCCCCTCTTGCAGATACATTTCTTTGAATCCCACCAGTAAAAAAAAAAAACTTGCACTGGCTTTCCCTCTTAAAGTTATCAGTAGGGCCCTACCAAATTCACGGTCCATTTTGGTTAATTTCACAGTCGTAGGATTTTAAAAATAGTAAATTTGATTATTTCAGCTATTTAAGTCTGAAATTTCACAGTGTTGTAATTGTAGAGGTCCTGACCCAAAAAGGAGTTGTGGTGGGGTGGCAAGGTCATTGTAAGGGGGGTTGTGGTACTGCTACCCTTACTTCTGCACTGCTTCTGGCAGCAGCGCTGTCTTCAGAGCTGAGTGGTGGCTGCTGGCCGGGTGCCCAGCTCTGAAGGCAGAGCCGCTCGCAGCAGCAGCATAGAAGTAAGGATGTCATGGTATGGTATTGCCACCCTTATTTCTGTGCTGCTGCCGGCAGAGCTGAGGCCTCAGTCAATAGCCGCCACTCTCTGGCTGCCCAGCTGTGCCGGCAGCAGTGCAGAAGGAAGGGTGGCATGGTATGGTATTGCCAATCTTATTTCTGCACTGTTACTGGTGGGACGCTGACTTCAGAGCTGGGCGCTCGGCCAACAGCCACCACTCTCTGGCCACCGAGCTCTGAAGGCAGCACAGAAGTAAGGGTGACAATACTGTGACACCCTTAAAATAACCTGGTGACCCCACCCCCGCCCCACAATTCCCTTTTGGGCAGGATCCTCAATTTGAGAAATGCTAGTCTCCCCCATGAAATCTGTATAGTATAGTGTAAAAGCACACAAAAGACCAGATTTCACGGGGGGAGACCAGATTTCACGATCAGTGATGCGTTTTTCATGGCCATGAATTTCTTAGGGTCCTAGTTATTTTGACTGGTCAAAGACTGGTGCTGACAGGGCATCTGAGTCACTAGCTCTCCATTAGAGAAAGATTTTGCTGGAAAATGACTAACAATTGTTTTCAGCTCCAAGCTGGAGCTGGGTATCAGCTCCATTTTTATCCCAAAAGTAAGCATACAGATTCCATGTTTAACTCCTGGCCATTTGCATAGACAAGTTTCTTTCTCTGACTCCCTTTGTATGAAGGGAAAATTCAGAAACAGCTGGATCTCAGTAATATAGGTTTTCCCACCTGGAACAAAAGAATAAATATCTTAGACAATTGCTGCTCTATACAAGTAGCATATGTTTAGTTATTGGATGCAGATGAGATTGTATGTTGAGTGACTCATATAAACAACTACAAACACGGCCCATCTTGAGTATTACAGTACATGCATATACACCAGAATTTTCACAAGAGGTCATTTCCCATTTAGACACTGACATAAGTGGCCAGATTTTCAGAAGAGCTCAGCATGCAATGTAGTGAACCTTTTAAAAAAAACAAAAACAACAAAAACTAGGCCCTTATTTATTTTTTCATTTAAAGATTTGGTTTTAGATTTTTTTCACCTTTTTTGTTGGCTGCCAATTAAAGATGAGGCTGTGAAGCTATACATACAAACAAGCTGATCCTCAATGGTGTTGAATACTCATACAGCCTTTAGGATAAATCTCAGCATTTATGCAACAGCCATTGCTTTGGTCAATATGGAGCTATACTGCCCCAATAGGCACACCAGGGACACTGTACCTCAATCTCTGCCTGGGCTGCCCCTTGCACATGCCGCAGTGCATTGCTCCATTCATTAGGAGGGAGCATATTGTTCAATCTAGTGTGCCAGCCCAGTTCGGCCATGACCTCATCTCCTCGCCAACCCTTCTAGGGGCATATCTACACTGCAATCTCACAATTGATTGCAGCATAGGTAGGCATACCCAAGCTAGCTATATTTGTGTTAGTATTACTAAAAATAGCAGTGTAGATGTGACAGCACAGGCTTCAGTGCAGGCTAGCAACATACTTGTACAGCCCATGCTGAAGTCCACGCAACACTGTCTACACTGCTAATTTTTAACAATGGTAGAGAAGATAAAGTTAGTGCAGATATGTCTGCCTGAGTTATAATCACCCCTCAAACTGCACTGTAGATATACCCTAGGAGTCTTGCCTCTCAGGGAAAGAAAGAGAACAGGAGCAAGACGTCCCAGTACTTGTCAGAACACAGGGTCTGCGATTGTGAGAGGCCTTCACGGGTCCCTGTGCTCTGGGGATTTCTGCAGAGCCACACGAGGGGGGGAAGCACCTTACCCCTCCCTCTTCACCTTCGCAGCTGTACACAATCTGGCCCTCTGACTTCAGTTTCATTTGTGAGCACTCAGCTCCTCTGAAAATCAGGCCATCAGTACAGTACTGGGTTCTGAGGTGCTAATCAAATCTAGACCAAGCCTCAGTTTTTATATTTAAACCACTGTTAATTATATTAAGCACACAAATATCTGTATAATTGGTATACAGCAGCAAAAGTGGCAAGGGAAAGTTGATCTGTGTCTAATAATGATACAGATATACACTTTCAGAATGCTCTGGGACTCAGAGACCAGTCCTATACATTAGAGCATAAATATCCACACCAGCCTGATTTCCAATGACCACCTCTGCCTCCTACTGACTTTTAACAGGATTTGAAAGTCAGGTCAGAAATGAAGTTCTGAAGTTCATTTTAATCATAGTTTACCTGAAATAAAACTAAGTCATTGTTTTCATTTTTTCCCAGCAATGTGTGCCAGCAGAGGTGTTCAAAACTTCTCCCCCTAGATTTTTCCTTTACATTCATTATTTATAGTAGGTAAGCTTAGTTGCATACTTACTAGAACACCTGAGTTCAGCTAATTAAAAATGTAAATGTTTCAGGCAATTTTCATGCAATTATCCCTAGGGAACTGCTAGTAGCAAGAGTTGTAAATAAACCACGAGTGAAAAAAAATCATTTTAAAAGACTGCATGATCTAATTAAACAAAGGAATACTTCCCTTACATAGTAATGACAAATTCACTTCAACACTTTAGTTATATTCTCTGTTAATTTCACATTTAATTCCTAAAAAGTTTGATTTACAGATAACTTTTAAAAACTACAATGTTACAAAAACTCTAAATGACACGTTTCATATTATTGCATTTAGTCGTGTGAGAGATCTGAAAGGTTTTCTTTAGCCCAAGATGCTGGGTTTTCTGAAAATCTTTGTTTCAAAGCCAAGTTGGAAAGCCACTTCTCCCATGAGTTTCAATAACCACACACATGCACAACACTGACAGACACACAGAAATATATTGGGATGATCTCCAGCATCCAAGAATCTAAGGAAATGTGACTGAGTGAATAATGGCTATTTTGTCTGTCTTTCTGACAGTCTGAAGTAAGTCTTCCCAAAAAATAAAATAAAAAGCAGCACCCTGGCAACAATAAACTGTCAATCACATTATTTCTTCTTTTAATAAAGAATAATGTCAATTCAAAATTATACCTTATCTTTTGCAGGAGAAAGGAAGGGGATGAAATGTATGCATAGATTATTATAATCATTATGTTTCTGGCTAACAATATGATTAATATAAAGAAAGGATTAAATTCATATATAATGTAAGTGGTTTTGTGCTAGAAAATACTAAATACACATTTGTATGAAAAGTGGTAGTCAAGGACATGCCTCAACAGTTTCAGTTAGCTAATACTGCTATTGGAAAAATGCTGCAACTCCTGATGCTCTCTTGTGATTGGAAGAAATAAGAAGGGTCTGCTACGATGCTGAATCCAGGAGAAACGTACTTTATCTCAATAGACGTAACTTAAACTATGAACCAACTCTTCTCTGGTGTAACTGGGCAAAGCAAAACTTCATTGATTTCAATGGAGATGTGTTGTACACTAGGCCTAAGCACATGGCACTTCAATATCATAACATATTGCCACAGGATTCAATTATATAATGCTAAGAAAGGACAATCAAAAGTGCATATGTAAAGGAACCATAAAGAAATGTGGGCTGCATGTACTATATATACTTTACTCAGATATGCCTGGGATTCCTTGCATCTCCAAATTAACTTGGGCAGCTATATTTTAGTTTTTTCTCTCAATGAAGATATAAGCTATTAGTATCTGCTTCCTCTTCCATAGTTTTACCAGCACATTGGCTGTAGTGTTTAACCTCTTCAAAGGAAGATTGGATCAACTGACTTTTGGAAGTCATACTATTTCCCATATTCTCAATGCAGTCATAAATTCCTTCATGCTAACTTGTAACACATAAATCTTCAAAAGTTGAACCTTTTTTTAGTCACTGTAGACATCATGTATGTAACAGAAAGGGACAAAAAAAAAAACCCACTTTAATATTATTCTTAATCTGTTTGGTCTCATTAGATTTACTCTTTAATGCAAGAGAGAAATTATTAAACTATGGCAAAATAATAATGGGGGAAAGTGGGTCAAGATTCAAGCAAAAGCAGCAGCTTCTTAATTAAGGGTGTTTCCACACATTTATCTACAGAGTCCAATTAGATTAATGTCTACTTGCAGGATCAGACTTATTTATTCAGGTTATGTGGGGGCCTTTAATCCTCCAGGACTTCCATAAACTTATACAACATTTTCCTTTATCTGATGCATGAGTAACACAAGCTTTTCATTTTTTTCTTTGGCATGAAATATATCCTCAATAGTGGACTTAGAATGTGAGCTCAAGTTCTCTAACACCTAAGTTATATTTATTTTGGTTATTTCTCAAAAGTCAATTGCTTTCAAGAGTATAAGGTAGATGGGAGGCGCTTGCCATCTTCTGCAAGAAAGAATAAATAAGTCTATATAAGTCCTTGCAAAATGTAGAACTTTCCTTATACACGGAGGGGAAGGAAGCACAGAAAATAACAGCAACATAGAATTATTAGTGAGGAAACAGACCTGAGAAAGGCATACAAGTAACCAGACAGTGCCAAACTTACTGAGTTAAAATTCATATTTCAGTACTATTCCCAGATTCCAACATCCAGAATATTATGCCAGTTTTCATTTGTTGTTTCTTATGTCAACAGATCATATAAATTCCCCACTTTTGGAGGGAGTACTGTCTCAGTGGAGTTGTCTATATATTGTATAGAAAATTAAACATAACCATGAATATTACTTTCTTAAACTATTTTCAAGTCACAGATTACTTGCTATAACACTAGGTCAATTTCTCATAAAATGTTAGTCTATTATGTGTTATTAGACTAGAGCCTTATTAATCAGTTATCCCATTATCCCTCAGCCTACTGTAATCTAATAATAATAATAGAAATAAATAACAATAATACATAGAACTTATATCTTGAACTAAGGTTTTCAATCTTCTTCTCCGGTGCACCCACTGTGACACAATTTCCTTGTTAAAATTTCCCTTTCTTTTTTCATTTTGTTTCAATATTAGTGATTGAAATCAAATGTGTACCTCTGGCAATGTGAAATCAAAAGCTCTTCTGTTCACTGCTGCTACTCAATAAAAATCCACTTTTTAAAGGCCAGAGTGTGAGCCACTATCTGTATCTGTATCTGTACAGGGGAGTTAGTAGACATATGGCATACCATTACTTCTCTGTATTGGCCATTCATATTACAAGTCATGGAAAAAGGAAGAGAGCAGCTACTATTCTCTCTCCTGTACAGGTGTGTGCAGGTGTTGACAGGAGGTCTTGGCTCCTTTACCCAGCACACCAGCCAGCTCAGCTGAGGCAGCAATATCCTGCACCAGATATAAGGCGAGAACCAAGGACCAGATTTGATCTGACCTTGTCCTGGAGCAGTGCAACTGTACAGGGCCACTTATTTAGGGTTTATGACAAAGCCACAATATACTCTTACATATCTCCCAGGTATCAGAACTTTGCAGAGCAAACAACAGACCCAGCTCTCATTCAGGATGCATTTGTAGTGTATTTTCAATTTGTCATTAGTTACTAGTTTTGAAAAGACAATACAACAACAAATGCTGAAGATTAAACACATCATAGTGCTTCATAACAAAACTGTCTGCAGCAGTTCCCTTTTATGCAACACATTCCTTGCCACTTAAACTGAACTTCCATAAATGAAAAATAGTTCTATTTAATAATGGTATCAGCCATAAAATACCACTTATCTATTGAGTTTTAGCTGCTAACTGATCAACTTGAGAATGTGAGATATTGTTGGATGAAACAGAGCAAAGAAGTGGATCCACGCCACGTAATAATTGCACATAATCTCTACAGCACTCAAAGAAAAGGAAAAACCTTGGCCAGCTACATCAATGCAGAACCTATTTCTTGGATCACCTAATTGATTCAGATGCCATGTGGGCACATGCTTATGTCATAATCAAATGCATTGAGCTGGGAAGATAATTAGTGAAGTGGTTAGATCTATTTCCTTTCTAAGATATCACTTAGAAGGATGGAGGTCTCATTTTTCTTAATGCTAAATTTAAAGGAAAAGAGGCCTTACTTTCTGTTAGTTTCACCCTCAGTAATACACAATTTATCCTTTTGGGCAAGTTTATCTTCTGCAAATCATGCTAGCAGTACTACATTTCATGCTTTGTAAGGGAGATCCATTGCTTTGGTATGTAAGCTCCATTTTTTTGCTTTAGGTTACTTCTCTTTCCCCCTTCTTTTCTTTGTTCATGTTTTTTGTATCTCTCTGCACCGTAATTCAGGGACAGCGTAACAAACAACTTAATGTTTTAACTTTCAATACATAAGAGCAACATTTATTTTAATGGAAATATTACTAGATTGTGCCCTTTACTTTTTATATTTAATTCCCAGAGGCCTCGGTCAGGGTCTGGGTGCTGCTGTGCTTGGTGGACTGCAAACAGGCAGAATCCTAAAATCAAATCAGCAAGTGTGGACTCTAGTGCCCGAGTACAGGACCATTGACTTCAATAGGTCTCCATGCAGGCACATGAAACAGGTTTGGGCCATAGAGGTAGACATAGTGCCTGCCTTTACAATCCAAGAAATTAAAACAATCATAATTAGGTTTTGTCTGCACTTTCATCATCAACCCTGATTTGTAACATTTATCAATTTTAATTTTGCTGTAAAAAGTCCTCCCATTCCGCTGTATTGTGAAAATAGCAATATTAAAATATAAATCCTGCTTTTATTGCAGAAATATATAGCCTCAACCTAAGTGCCAGGATTAAAAAGATATCCCTTACTCAGGACAGTAGATATGCTACTTTGCAAATAAATAAATAAATAAATGACTAAATAAGCCAAAATCACCAGATGTATCAGAAATCATCAAGAATACAAATATGCCACAAGACCAAACAAATAAAAAAAAAGAATAATAGATTGAACAGACAATAGAAAAATTGTGTACAGCAAATATTTCTCCCAATAATGAGCGCAGATCAGAAAAGCAATTCAGACATACATGTATACAAGGCTTTAAAAAAGTTTAAATAGCTCTGCAGGTTTTGCCAAGACTTCCCACCTCTCCCTGTAATAGGGTGTAATTCCACTCTATAGAAGAAGGGGTTAAGGAGCACCTCTGGTCCAAGGCAGCCCTACCATGCCGCACCTGCAAAGCCTACACAAGCAGGATGGAAGGCTTAAAAGGGGAAGCAGAGCAGCTTAGAAGGAGGCAGACAGTGGAAGGCATAGGTGCTGAATGAAGGGTGCTGCAAACCATCCCCTGGCTTGAATTAGTAATAGCAACCCAAGTGCATCGTTTCTGCCTTCATTACCCCCACTATACAAATTGATCCTACACTGTCGATGGAAGGGAGCAGACCTATACTCTGAGCTTTTGGGAAGGAGTATCCCAGGAGCTCTTGCTGCCTGATGCTTGAAGAGTGTGATCAGTCCAAACCTGCAAAGGAAGAACTGGTGACTTCTGAAAGTTAGAAACTTTATTTTTTGTGTGTTCAGATCTTTATTTTACCGTGCAGGAAGAGGGGATTGTGATGCTCACAAACCAGGTCAGTCCAGGGCCACAGGCCAATTCATTTGTGTTAGTGTAGATCTAAGTGATTGTTAATGTATAAGTGGTTTGGGTGTTCAAAATTCATAAAACTAATTGGATGTTTCTTTTATTGTTTTGACTTCTCTGTTCCTGTCATAGTGTAATAGCAAACATTTACATGATAAATACCCTTGCAACTAAATTACCCATAAAATAAATCTTGTGAAATGATAATGAAGGGCTTAAGGATTTTTAACAGAAAATGCTAATTTCAATCAAGTGGCCTTTATGTATGTGATCAGAGGTCAAAAGACTAAGTGCATTCCTCTCACACCATCATCAGAGGAAAGGCCCACTTGGGTAGAGAGACTGTCAGCTTGTCTTCTGTGAGAAGAAGATATAATATGGATTAAAAGAAAAATCCTTTATCACTGGACTGTTTGGATTCTAACAGGGCATAATAACTGAACGGAAAGTCAGAAATTATTCAGGGTAGCCCTAGAAAAGACTTTTGGGAAACTGACAAACTATTACATCACTGCGTTACAAACAGTGATTTATCTGCTATTATATTTTACCTGCTTTAATTCTCATTCTTTTTTCTTAGCTAATACACCCAACCCTACTATAGAATTGGCTGCCAGCATTGTCTTTGGAGTAAGATCTGGACTACCAGTTGATCTGGGGTGACCGACTAGTCTCTTGGGATTGGGAGAAACTTGATGTGGTGTGATTTTTGGTTTAAGTAACCTGATATCACAAAGTTCAGTTTGTCTGAGCAGCAAGATAGACTGGAGATACTAAGGGGCTGTCTGTGACTCCATAGTAAAACTGATATAGTGGTACAGGAATTCACATTTGAAATCTAATTATAGAACACACCATCAGTTTGGGGTATCTGCCCTTGTTTTCTGACAGTTTGCCAGAGTTGTGAGCCTTTCTAGACAGCATGACAGGTACACTAGTTGGAAGTGATCCAGGGAGGCAGCCAAATAGCACCACAAGGTGCATATTGTAGCTGCCTGCCATTGGGCCCTGGATTGGAGCCCTGTGGAGAGGGTGGGCAGGGGGTACCCTACCAACCTCTAAAAAGGGGACAATGATAGAAGTCTGTACATAGTTGGGGAAGATCCTGAAAGTGCAAGGCCAGAAGGCTGAGTTGCTAAAAGGAAAGATCCACATAAAGTGGATCTATAGTGAGAAAAGGTAACACCCAGGAGGAAGACAAGTTGCCACACCCGAACCTGACCACTAAGTGGCACTGTGGGTGAGTGTTCACCTTCACCCTCTACCACAGGGGTCTCAAACTCAAATGACCACGAGGGCCACATGAGGACTAGTACATTGGCCCAAGGGCCACATTAACTGACACCTCCCCCTCTGCCCGGCCCCCACTCCACCCCTTCCATGAGGCCCCGCCCCTACCCCGCCTCTTCCCACCTCTTCCCTGCCCCCATTCCAACCCCTTCCCTGAAATCCCTACCCCAACTCTGCCCCCTCCCTACCCCCAGGGGGCACAGGAGGGGTGTGGGGTGTGGCGGAGGCTCAGGGCAGGGAGTTGGGGTGTGGGATGCAGGAGAGGTGAGGTACAGCAGGGGGTCAGGGTGTGGCAGGGAGCTCAGGGCAGGGGGTTGGGGTGCAAGAGGAGTGCGGGGTGCGGCAGGGGGTCAGGGCAGGGGTTCGGGGTACAGGGTGTGGCAGGGGGCTCAGGGCAGGGGGTTCGGCTGCAGGAGGGGTTCGGGGGGCAGGATCTGGCCTGGCACGTACCGGGGGCAGGGAAGGATCCCTGCCTGCCTGCCCTGCCCCCATGCTGCTCCGGGAATAGGCTGGAACGTGGGGAGGGGAGGGCCACGGTTCCCCATTCCTGGCCAATTGGAGCTGCTGGGGGCGCTGCCTGAAGCAACAGCAACACACAGCCCCTTTGCCCCCCTTCTCTTCCCAGAGTGGCGCCGGGCAGGGCAGGCAGGCAGGCAGGGAGCCTGCCCACGTCCGACCGGAGCCGCTCTAGGTAAACACTGGGGGGGGGAGCTGCGAGGGGCTTGCGGGCCGCAGAAAATAACCCCGCGGACCACATGCGCCCCCCGGGCCGCGTGTTTGAGACCCCTGCTCTACCACAACACTCCAAAGCCCGATATTAGGTCTGGTCAATAATTTTCCATCAAAACTCTTTTGATGAAAAGTTGGGTTTTCCAAAAAATGAAAGTTGTCACAGTTGCTTTCCTCAAAAAAACCCATCAGATTTTGTGTGGATTTTGGCAGTTTTTGACCCCAAAAATTGGTTTGTCACAGTTGAGTTTTGGGAAGAAATGTTGAAGTTTTTTTTCTTCAGTATTCAGCCATTTTTTTTTTGTTTTCATTTGTCAAAAACAAACACAATTTTTTTGGGGGGTGTTGCTTTGTGTTTTTGCTTCTTTTGATGAAAAGTCTAGATTTTCCATGGAAAAAAGTCCATTTTCCATCCATCTCTCCCCAACATTGCAGTAACATTTGTGTATAATCAGGAAAGCTAGACAAAGCATTCTACTATGTTAATTGACACTGCAGCTTCAGTTCGTCTGAAGGGGTCACACAAACACAGCAAGAAGTTGATCTTTCTTCCTGAAAGATGAGCTCCCCCACCACAGAGTTTTAATACATATATCTTTGAAAATTTAGGCATATATATGCCATCCTAACGGCTGCCAAGGTGGTTTTATTTTTGAAACATAATCAACACTCAAAATAGACATAGAAGGAATTATTTTTTCTTCATAAAGCTTAACCATCTGTGATCCTTTTCTCAAATCATATAATATATAACTTTATATTCATATCTTCCACTTCAGACATAACTGATATGGATAGCTTTGTAGTTAGAAGAACACACATTCATTTGATGAGATAGGTTGATTCTTGTGCCTACTGTCTGGAAAAGCTTCCTTTCTTTCCTGTGGCAAATTGGCAATTCAAGGAACATTTCTTTGCAATGGGCTACAAAATTATGCTTGAAGAAAGTACATTATGCTAACTTTGAGCTTCCAAATACATATTTTATAACTAAAGCAATATGCAGCAATATGAATCTGAAACACTTTAGCGGTATTTTGATGGCTAAAGTCAACACTCATGGTTCTTTATAAACGAAAGTAATGCAGCCATTAATACAGATATGCTAATGGAGAATTTGGCAATTGCTTCACCATTAGAAGGTGCTTATGCATTGGATCCTTGTAAGTTGCACACCCATCCTGGCACTTATGTGTCATGAGATACAAGATGAGTAAAAGCATCTTAAAATTAAATATATTTCACCTATATGAGGAGATGTTTTAAACATTAAACGACAACTTATCTGACTAAAACTCTGACATCTATTTGTTTAAAGGAAAAAAGGACCTTATCTGAGTGCACTAGATCTATCTATTTAGTTGCTGGCTATGACATGCTGCCACCAGGTGGAGACTGCTTAATGAGAAACTACCTATTTATCTACAGAGGTATAAAAAAATAATGTAACAACATAAAATTGTTAATGGAAATAAAATAATAAATGATTGAAATCACATTCTACTTTCTTCTATGTCTGATGTACATTTAAACTGAGCACAGAAACGTGACAAAAAAAGAATCGGACCATCATAGACCATAAAAGTTCAGATTGTACTGAAATGTATTTAAAATAATCCAGTTTGGTGAGCAATGCTGAAATATACACATCCCTTGAAAATCTTCTCTGCAGACCGTTAGCACTCCTTTGTTTGAATCATGGGGAAGAAAAGACTTAGTGTATGACATCTTTTTTTTCTCCTAATATGCAGTACACTACCAACCAAAGTCAACAGAATTATTGCTTCTTACCTATGTAGAAAATAGGAATGATGCAAGTTCTTTTTTAACAAAAACAAACAAACAAAACAAAAAGAAGAAGCTGCAAGAAAAACAGGATTTGAAAAAAGTATGCCTAGCTATTTCCTCAGACCACAGGACTGCAGTATAAAATGGAAAGAATATGCTATTCTCCTCAGTCAGCTCTACTACCTGTGTCTTTAAAATGTAATGGAAACATAACAGGGACACCGTCAACTTTAAATGAATAAATAACACTTTCTGAATGTGATGTACTTATGTTGTGGGATTGTTCCACCCTCTTCCTCAGATTTACACATGGAGGGGGATCCCCTTTATATGGGTCTCCCTCTCCAGTGTGAAGGGGAAGTGGAGGGGTCTGGTCAACTCCCCCATAGTTGGATTAAGCAGATTTCTAAGTATTTAATACTGCTTACAATATTTCTTGTGATGTCATATAAGGCCAAGTCTGGAGTCATGGGATATCAGTATTTTTTGCTTTTTGTTGTTGTTGTTGTCTTTTGAATGATGATAGTATGAATATGGGATTTTTGTGTCTTACTCTTATATGCTCCTCTTCCCTAAAATTAATCCTTCCTTTGTTCCTATCTTGCGTTTTTTTTTAAATAAAACTCCCTACTGAAATAAGTAGGATATGTTATACACTGATCTGTCGCAGGACCCTGTTACATTTCAACATGCTACTAAAATAAAACACAGCATTACGATGACTGTACATGGAGAATAAGCAGGACCAAATTAATTTAAAGGAAGAAGAATCTTTTTTTCCACACAAATACAACACTGTACGTGCGAGGTAATAAAGAGAAAGAAAAATTCAGCCAATGAAGATTATGCTCATAAGTGTTTTTAAAAGAATAGCTTACTGACATAGAAATTCATAGAATATCAAGGACCTCAGGAGGTCATCTAGTCTAACCCCCTGCTCAAAGGAGGACCAATTCCCAGAAAGATTTTTGCCCCAGATCCCTATGTGGCCCCCTCAAGGATTGAACTCACAACTCTGGGTTTAGCAAGCCAATGCTCAAACCACTTATCTATCCCTCACTCTCCTGCCCCCTCCCCTTTGGATCAATTATATTAATCCAAAGAAATTTTTAGACACATTTAGATAAACGATGTTCAGACTGCTCAAAGAATTCTGAACCTCTATGTTCCATATAATCTCACAAGTGGCAGGTAACTAGGGATAGAGAGAGCTTAGATTTCCTAAATCTATTATCTGAACCACGTGGCTGCCTTGGCACCTGTCCAATTTGGTGAGAGATGCCCCGTGATTGGTGAGGTTACGGCCAGCAGAAGTAGGGGACAGGGGAGAAACCCTGGGGCCCTGCATCTGATGACAACAGTCAGGAAGAAAGTTGGGGTCAGGGACCAGACATCATGAGGAGAGGGTCCTGCCTGTGTGCAGATGTGCTCATCAAATGACACTGTGGCAAGCTCCTCAAACTCTATAGCCAGTGAGAGCCAATGGGCTAAGCAGGGAGCCAGGCCCAGCTTTGCAAAACACGAGCCACTGCTGCAGGGGAGTGCGGGGCAGGCTCAGTCCCTACACTCCCCCAGAATATTTTCACCAGTCACCTACATCTACTTTCTTTGCCATTCCCTCTCTAGTGCCCTCCTTCCCATTTATGTATATTTTCTCTTATTTTACAACTGTAACTCCCCACCCTAATGTGTTATGTGTACGTAGTATTACTTGGTTTTGTATTGTCAGGTCTTGCAGCTTTTATGAGTTGTAAAACTGCATAATTCTCTTGGAGATCCTGTGATGCATGCAGTATTCAGAAACATATGGAAGCTCTAAGTCATTTATCTTTTTTTGTATTTTTTATTGTTTCTATAAAAAAAAAAAAATCAATAAAAAAGTCACAAGGCAAGTTATGTGTGATTTAAAGCTCCCACCTGTCTAACCTGTGTTTAGGACCATACACATACAGCTTTTTATAGTGTGTGATTTTTAAAAAGCCAACACTTACATCTACATACAGCAAAGGGGTATTCTCTTAATAATATTGGAGTGATTATACTAAGGGATGATATGGTATGGAATAGATTGTGCTAAGCATATGAGCATGCCTACTGTGCGCTAGATGTTTCCAGAATCCTGAGAAGACTTAGGCCTTGGCTACACTGGCAATTCACAGCGCTGCACTTGCTGCGCTCAGGGGTGTGAAAAAACACCCCCCCTGAGCGCAGCGAGTGCAGCGCTGTAAAGCGCCAGTGTAATCAGCGCCTGCAGCGCTGCACGCTCGCTCGCAGTGCTGCAAGCTATTCCCCTCGGAGAGTGTAGTTGCTGGCGGCGCAACTACACTCACGCTTCACAGCAAGTGAATCCGCAAGTGTAGCCAAGGCCTTAGTCCAAGTTAAATGCTCACGGCAGTAATGATTGTAAAATTTTTGCAATGGGAAAAACAGGTGGGTGGAATCAGTATGCAAATGAGTGTTATGTAAATTAGAACTGCGGTGTATCTAATGCTTTACAAAAGAAACAGTCTTCAAGAACCTAGCTGTCTTACAAAGCAGTCAACTGTATTTTCTGTCAATTTGTTTGTATGTCAGGTCATCTCAAAAATAAACACGGAGGCTAGTCCATTCAAACAGTTATTAGACACTGCAGTGGGTCAAACTTTTTAGATAAGCAAAACTGGAAAAAAAATGTTTCCTACACTTGTAATTACAGAGTATTAAATATCTTTAGCAATATGTGGATATTGAAAAAGTTTACTAAGTCATACTTAAATAGAATTTCAATAACCATGTCAAACAGAAACTCTTTTCTTTGTGAATATTTCCTGCACTGCTGGTACTCCACAGAAACCAGATGTTTCTCATGTGATAAATTTAACAAGTAGTGGCTAACCGATTATCTACATTCTGTAGTTTTACTGTAAGCTCCAAAACTGTCACTGATCTGCATGAGTAAAGCAACCATAAATGGAAGAAATAGTGAATGTTTATACCAGGGGTGGGCAACCTTTCATAAGTGGTGTGCCGAGTCTTCATTTATTCACTCTAATTTAAAGTTTCGTGTGTCAGTAATCAGAGGGGTAGCCGTGTTAGTCTGAATCTGTAAAAAGCAACAGAGGGTCCTGTGGCACCTTTAAGACTAACAGAAGTATTGGAGCATAAGCTTTCATGGGTGAATGCCCACTTTATCAGTCACAAGACGTGTGTCAGTAATACATTTTAACTTTTTTAGAAGGTCTCTTTCTATAAGGCTATAATATATAATTAAACTATTGTTGTATGTAAAGTAAATAAGGTTTTTAAAATGTTTAAGAAGCTTCATTTAAAATTAAATTAAAATGAAGAGCCCCCCAGACCGGTGGCCAGGACCAGGGCAGTGTGAGTGCCACTGAAAATCAGCTCGCGTGCCACCTTCGGCACGTGTGCCATAGGTTGCCTACCTCTGGTTTATACTATTGCAGTGCGGAGTCTGATGATATATTCTGCTAATGTTGCTGTTGCTTGACAAAATTGTGCATTGAAAATTCTAGGCCAACATCACTTTCCATAATTTATTCTCTTGAAAAAAAGATTGTTGACTTAATCTTCATTTTGATACGAAACTCATGAACTTCATTTTGCTATGGTTGTTGACCACAAGTCAATTTCAGGACACCATATTTCACTTCTTGTCTCAAGCAAAGCAACTTCTAGAATGTTGAGTAAGATTATAAATGTAAAACACCTAGAAGAATATTTGCATTTCTTGGTGTGTTCCAATCTTTGTGATCTCTTGAGTGTCCACAATATATGGATTCAAATTTAAGGAAAGTATTCACAGTGTCATATAAGTGAACAAATCAACTGTCAGTGCAGTTAAGAGCCGTTGACTTGGTTTGTCTTTAGAAACTCTCTTGATAGGAAGTTCCAAACAGGTCAGTCTTTAGGCTGAGGTTAATGATGAAAGTTTTTTTTTTTTCCTGGCAATTATACCTCAACAATTATGAACTGCAGTAATTTAATCTTATTTATTAATTGCCAAGATTAGACAGTCACTTGGACAATGGACAGAAGGTACCACTGAGTACTCGCTGCAAATGAGTGCCCAAGTTCCAGAAAAGCTTCCTCTCATTTCACAAGCTCCATCAAACCCAAAACCACAAGTCAACTGTGATACATTTCTATGGTTTGTGGCTCAATCAATATAATCTTTGCTATGCTTCTTCCAGTCATCTCACTGATTTCTGTAAACTGGAGGACGTCCTCTCTGGTGACATTACTGTGCAAAAACCTTCCTTTTACCCACATTGTCCATTCTTTCATCTGTAACCATATTAACTAACCTTGAATAACTGATGTGTTTCAGAAGTGTGACTTATTTCATACCCAATACATTCTTACTGTCTTTAGCAGGGATAAAGGAACTTTGGGCAACAAGGGAAGTCCAAACACATGTGTGGCTGGATGGGGGGATGCTCCCTCGCAGCCCATCTCCCTTTGGTTTTCTCCTTAGCCATGGCCTGGGTAAATGGGGATGAGGTGAGCTAACAGGCAACGATGTACATGCAACAGCCAATCTGAGCCAAGCCTGGGTTTTGCAAAAGTCTCTTATCTCTGGTTAGCTCTCCTGCTCTCCTTTCCTTTAGTTGTAGATTAGGAGCTGTGCCACATATGATGCTACAGGTCTGACTCATCACCTATTTTTAAAAGTCAGAAAGGATTTCTTCCCGCTGGGCCAAATTTCACGTAGCCAAGTGGGTTTTTTCCACCTTCCTTGCAGCCTCCAGGTATAACAGTTGGGTTAGATACAAGAGGATTTATGGCTTTCAGAATGCTGTTATAATTACTGACTTATCACAACTTGAGGCCAGTGTCCAGTGTGGGGAAATGCTAAAAGGGACAGCTCCTAGAGGTAAATGAGACCCAGGATTGTGCAGTTGAACCTTATACTCATGGGAGTAGAGAAGCTTGAATTCTTTGCAGATTGAGAGGCCTCCTCCTGGAGGAATTTGGTGCCAAAAAAATTAATTCTGCGCACAATATTTTAAAATTCTGCAAAATTCAGCATATTTCCTTTGTCAAAATAACATAATGTAATCATGCCGGTTTCAATTATTTTATTAATTTATTTCAAAATACCTGTCAGTAAGTATGTCTGTAACAATACAGACAACAACAAAGATTTAGAAAATGTTTTATGAAAAATAGATTCTTACTAGGCATATTAATACAGAACTTTGAGTAATAATTCATTTAAACTACGATACAGAAATGTATTTCTTGCACCCCTCAAAAGCAGTGCAAAGGCTTGGGGGAGTCAGGGGTAATGAAGATGCTGAGGGAGAGAGAATTAATTGCTGGGAAGGAGCCTGGGAATGAACTTGGAGGGTTGTTGGGTGTGGGTACTGCCTGCTTCCCCATGTATCCCTAAACTCCTTCCCCTTTCCCCATGTGGCTCTGCACCCCCACTCCCATTTAGCCCCTTGCTCAATGCAGTCACCCACTGGCTCCTATACTCCCACCCCAGTTTCTCCACTCCACTAGGCCTTCTGACCCCCAGTCTATGTGACCCCCCAGCAGCCCCATGTGCCCTGCTCAGTCCATACCCCTATATCCAGTGCCTCCTCACTTGGCCCCATAGTCAGGGCACTGTGAGAAAAGCAACCTCTCCTCCTCCCTATCTGAAGGTGGCTTTTCTGGCCCATGAATTGGTTGCCTTCTGTTCTAGCACCACATCTGTCCCTGCTGGGCGAAAGATGCAACTGCAGCACATCTCCCGCAGAATTTATTTTCTGTGGAGAAAAGAAAACTGTGGGGACATGAATTCTGCACATATGCATTGGCCCAGAATTACCCCAGGAGTAACTGCAACCACTTAAATGCATGACACATGATAGGTGGGCAGGCAATTTAGTGCCTCTCCCCATGATATAATTAATAAAGTTGCAGATTGCTGTTTAAGCCTATTCCATGTGTCTATTTCTCCTGGTCAAACTGAATCAGCTGAATATAGTAAATGTTGGGCATTCTAACAGCAAACAGTGGAAATTTCCATCAGTCTTCTCCAGAATGAAAAGGCAACTTTCATCAGCATTCGTAACTGTAAAGAGGTAGAGTTCCTATTCTCACCCGAACAGATTTTACATACACAAACTATAGTTCAAATTTACATACACAAACTATAGTTTGAACTATAGTTCAAAACCCCTCTCCTGGAGTTTGCTTTTTATTGTTGACTTACACAGTGCAATATAAACATCAGAATTAGCTTCCTCCTCTGCACATTTCCTGCACATTTTCTTTGCAAGGCCTCCTGATGCTCAAAACTTTTATTGCTCCCAGATTGGAATTAATAGGGTTCAGCTAATCTAATATCAGAGTGAGTCTGCAAAGACTTCTAGCACCTGACATCAGTGTGACAAAGACAAACTACTCTGAAGTCATATGCAAGATCCTAAAAATGACACCGTTTTACAATGATCCTTTTGTGTCTGCTTACTATTATTCCAGTGTTTGAGTTTTATTAGCAAGAATACTCACAAAAGTGCATTTTTAAGATCTCACGGTAGAAAATTCACCTTAAGTGAATTATGACGTATATATTTCATCACAAAATTCATAATTTGTAGTATTTCATTGCATGTCATCAAATCTAAAACACAAAAACATTATTCAACTAATCAACACACTATAAACTGGAAATACAAATTGTTCCCATGCCATCTGCAGACTAAAACTTATTTGCTGAAGAAATAATGAGTTAATTATGAATGACAAATACATTTTTAAATGTTGATTTGTTTGACAATTTGCAAACAGAAAATATACCACTAATCTGAATAAATTATTTGTTGTGTATTATTCACTCAGCTCCATCTAATGGGGTAATGTACTTTGTTCTTGATTGACAGCTGCTGCTTGATCAGATTTTTCTGATATTTTAAGTATTTTTCTATTTTTACAATACTTTTTCTACCCAGAGTCTCAGACAATATTATCCTAATGATTACAGCCAGGCATGTGGGGAGGAGGAAGGAATATTTTTGTTTTCTTTCCCTTTTGCAAGAACACAGAAGAATTGGAATAATCATTCAATACACTTTCTGTAAAGAGTACCTGAAAACTACTACAGTTTTATATGTCACTTTTATCAGTCAGCAATCCAGCATGCTATTATTTGAGAAATTAATCAAAGCTGTTTCTTAAAAATTAATCTTAAAAAAATTCTACAAATTGAATATTCTTGCACTCTGACCTTCTCTCTCCCTCTCTTTCGAGATGTTAAATAGCTTGAATATTTCTGTGAATTGAAAATATACCCTAGCACTATTTCATGAAAACAGTTCCTTTGTCTAACTAGTTAACTGGTCAAAATTACACTGAAACTGTATTTGTTACAGCTGACATTCAAAAGTTAATCGCTGGCATAGATTTGGCATCTATCCCAGTACAGAAAAAGGGATGTATGGATTAAAACTACTTTGCATTCTGGTCAGAAACGCACACTAGCAACATGACAATGAAGAACTTGGACTCAGAAAGGATCTTTTTCACAGCATTGCATTAAGGGCTGGAGATTAAATAAGAAATCCACCTTGTCAAAGTGACAGATTTGCTCTGGAAAAGTTAACAATTAAGATTAGAAAAAAAGATATATATTTTGCATGTGACAAATCATAGTTTGTAATACAAATAGGGCTGTCCTTGTTGAGCAAGCCATCTTAAAGCAGAAGCAACTGTATTTAAGTTCAAACAGAACAAAGAAAGTTTAATTTTACTCAGATTTCTCTCATCTGCAGAAAATGTTTACTCAATATACAACGCTAACAAACACCCACCACCCCATTCCCTTACAATGTTCATGAAAACTCCTGGTTCTGCCTATGGTGGATACAGGTTATGGAACGTATAACTGCAAAGCTTAAAGACTTTCAAATGTAGTGTTAAAGTTAAAAATCTTTCCAAAATTCAAACTTGCATTTTTGGGGATTACCGTACTATCTACAAGGCTGTGTGGTCTAGGGACATATAGCAGGTGAGTGCTCTTCCTGGTTCTACCCCTGAATTGCTTTGTATCCATGGTCATGTCCGATTACCTTTCCGTGCAATCATATTACTCTGGTTGAAAACAGTGTCAATAGTCACCATTAAAGTTAGAGGTGGGAGAGAGATTATGTCTCCCTAACAGTGTAGAGGCAGGGAGTTATTCTGCCCCAGTGCACCTATGTGGTGTGGGGAGAAGAGGAGAAGAGAATGGAGGCATAGTCTCTTTGCTTCCCAGTAGTACTCAGCACATGACAGGGGTGACTGGTATTACTTCTGGAAGCTCTAGAGGCCCTGGAATAGGTGTCTCTGTGTGGGACAAAGGCAGGGACACACACTGGTGGGCACTAGCATGGCTATAGCAGGGGACACATCCCAAAATACTCCCCTCAAAACACAGGAGGCATTAGTGAAATCCCTGCCCCACTGAAGTCACTGGAAGTTTTGCTATTAACATCAGTGGAGTCAATATGTCACCCATTGTGTCTCCAACCACCTCCATTTAGGTGGCACATCATCTTCTTCAGTGCAGCTCATCTGAACAAGAAGCATAAATCAGCCCTTATTATTTTGCAAACCTCAGTTGAAAGTTCCTAGGTAAGTAATATATTTATGATTGTTGTTATATGGCTAATTCCAAATAGCACATAAATTGAGGTGAAAAAACTTAGCTGGGACTCAAAGCCATGAGTTTGTGAAGCTGGGAATTGGCAGAACATGCTGAAGGAAGGACGGTTATCTCTAAATGTCCCCAGTTATAAGCATGAACAACATATGTGCTCCACAAAGCAAAGAGGCTGGAGCCTCTGCCAGCCACCCCAAACTTACCTAATATGCAATACAGGCTGTTCTGAAAACTACCGTGACACCAGGGTCCCAGAATGAACCTTCCTTGGCAATCTACCTCTTGTTCCTGTTCCTCCTAATAATTCCTCTTCTTCTTTCTCCAAGACCTGACCTGAAATAGGTTATATTGATATTTACAGAGCTTCTCCAGTTTGTTGCAGTGGATGTTCAGTATCATGTGAATATAGCTATAGATGGAACACACCCATTTTCTCTCGGATTGCTCCTTCATCTCCTTTGTGTAAGGAGATATTTTGGAAATATGTGTCGGAGCTGGTATTCCAAAACTCTCTCTGTATCATAAAACGTGGGTGAGAGCATCCACCTGCATAGTAACTTCCACTTTTGTAGGCAAATATTCACTATTTGGTAAATAAAAGTATTCCCTATCAGTTACTTTCAGTATTTCCTTGATTTTTCTAATCAAAATTGTTATGGCTTTATTGTTTGTTTAATTCTTGAACTAACATTACCATTATGACAAAAATCTAGCAATTACATAATGTGTACATTTTTTTAAAAAATCCATAGGCCTCAAAGCAAAATACAAAGATGGCCATGCATGATCATCCCTGTTTTAAATAAAGAGAAACAGTACTCCATAGTGCAAAAGTGGCTCCAAAATGACCGATTCAAAAAATCAGTACAGAGTAGGGAACAGAACCCAAGTATACGGATTCCTAGTCCAGCAACTTTAGTAATAAGGCTTGTTAGAGAGAGATACAACACCCGGATTGCCGGGGTCAGAGGGGTCACCGGGGTAAATAGGCGGCAGAAGGGACGAGTCCACCAGGGAGGCAGGAGGAAGAGGTAAATGGGGCTGCGGAGCGGGAGCCAGGAGCTTAGACGTGTCTCCTCTCCACCCTCCCAGCAGCATGACTCCTACAGTGCCGCTGCGACGCCACCTTCTGCTGCTCTGCCGGTGGAGCAGCCGCCCAGTGCTCAGGGAGCTGTTCTTAAAAGGTGCCAAAGAAAGTTCACCGGGTGCCATTTTCCCTAAGGCCAGCCCTGGAGAGAGACAAAAGTACTGGTAGGCTCAAAGTATGACCTCCCTTTTCCTCATATATCCTATTCCAAAACAATGATAAAACGTTAGCAGTCCAACACTCAAGACCAACCTGTAATAACAAAATGGTCTGTTTTTCCACAGAGGGAAAACAATTTGGTAAGGAGACAGAATTTGCTTTCATCCTTCAAAGAGATAAACATGAGCGATTATTTCAAAACTATGAAAAACAGTCTTGACTGTATCATATTTTATTGTAATTACTGCTACCGAGCCAGAGTACTGAGCTGAGTGCATAAAGCAACGTTTGTATCAAGGTCTTATGAAAACTCTGGCAATTTTTCTTAAATTTCCCAGCAAAGAGAGTGTTTGCTTAGTTGTTTTTTAAATCAATGACTACTCAGAACAGACTCAAGAGGATATGCTTCAGAATATAACAGATATACACTTTTGTATGTCCTGTGCTTAGTCTTTTTACTAATGTAGAGACGGCATTTAGTCAGACATTAATACACATATTTTGGGCCAACTGCAGTCCTGGGAGTAGCTGCACTGGAGAGGACTTCATCCCCTAGGGCAGGGCAGATGGTGATACTGCCAGAGTCCTCCCTTGGGCACTCTGCAATGGGAGGGGAGATTTAGGTTCCCGGTGGGTCTCCACAGATGGCCCGGGAGGTGTGCTGAATCACCACATTGACCAACCAGTCTGGCCCCAACTCGCTCATGCAAGTTTCAAGTCCCCGGAGACAGAGGGCTGAGGGGGTGGAGGATATTCTTTGCTCCCAGAGACTGAAGGAGTGAGATTAGTATACTAATCATCACCTTTGTTGCCAGTTTTGCTACTATGTCTTATCACAGTGGTTCTCAACCTGGGGTCTGGGGCCCCCTGGGGGGGACCAAGCAGGGCCAGCATTAGATTTGGTGGGGCAAGCTGGGCGCAGTGCAATGGGCACGGGCACCAATACCAGTTAGGTCGGAGGTTCTAAGGGTTCTCCTCTGAGATTATTACCCTAATAAAACAGATGGAGCATATTTGTGGGAGGGATTTACTGTGGGATTTGAGATCCCCTTTTCAGGGAGTAGAACTCATGTGAAGTCAAAAAATTTGAAGTCAGTGTTTGGGATGGGACATATTGTTCAAGAAAAGATTACACAGGAATTAAATGAGGGGAGGGTAGCAGGGCCATTTGATCAATTACCTATAAAGAACTTAAGGGTTTCCCCCCTGGGTTTGATCCCCAAGAGTCCAGGGACATACCGATTAATTCATCACCTCTCGTACCCATGAGATGGCTCTGTTAATGATGGGATAGACCCGGCGCTATATTCGTGTGCTATTCCTCCATTGATGAAGCTGTTTGTATGATTAGGTCTTGTGGCCCGGGGGCACTAATGGCTAAGTGTGATATCAAGACTGCTTTTTTGACTGCTGCTGGTGCACCCACTGAACTTTGACCTTTTGGGTTTCTCTTTTGAGGGACAATTTTATTGTGACAAGGCTATGCCCATGAGCTGTTCAATATCCTGAAAATTTTAGTACTATGTTGTACTGGGCAGTGGTGCGAGCAGCTGGACTATGCCAAGTGGTGCATTATTTAGATGACTTTTTCTTTGCGGGTCAGATGAGAGTATTCACCTGTTGGACACATTTCAGGTCCTGTCTAAACAAGTGGGGGTAACCCTAGTGGAAGCAAAAACAGAGGGCCCTTCCACTACATTGACCTACCTGGGGATCGAGCTGGACACTAGGGCGGGCATATTGCGACTCCCTCAGGATAAGCTTCTGAAGCTATTGAGATTGCTTAGGAGAGCTGTAGGAGCCAAAAAACTCACACTGCAAGACCTGCAGTCTATTCTGGGGCACCTGAACTTTGCCTGCATGGTTGTTGCCATGTGGAGAGCATTTTGTGCCAGGCTTGCGGTGGCAACAACAGGCATAGCCAGGCCACACCATTCCATACGAGTTAACAGAAAGATGAAGGAAGACTTGAAGGTGTGGGAACGTTTTTTGAGTCAATTTAATGGGGTGTCATTGTGGAGGGAGTAATGATTATTACAGGGAGTTTTAAAAATCCATTTGGATGTTTCTGGGGAGACAGGTTTTGGGGTGTTTTATCAAGGCAGATGATGTGCCCAGAAATGGCCTGCTATCTGGACACAAAATGGGGTTGTGTGTGATATGACTTTCCTGGAATTCTTCCCCATTTTAGTTGCAATGGTTATTTGGGGACCAGAGCTGGCTAATTAAAGGGTGTGTTTCTGGTGCGACAACATGGCAGTGCTACAGGTTATCAATTGCCAAATTTACAGATCACACAGGGTTATGAAGTTAGTGAGTTCTACAATGTTTAAACTTTAACATCTGTTTTCCTTCCAAGCATGGGATGAATAATGGCATAGCATACGCCTTGTCTCATTTTCAGTTTGACAGATTTCATGAGCTTGCACCAGGAGCTAGCAACGAACCCGAGCAGATGCCGCTGGCTTTATGGAGCCTCAGCATATGATGTTGTCAGTGGCATGGAAATTCTTGGCTCCGGGCACACAGCTCAGCTATAAAGGAAGTTTTAATGAATTCTTCCAATTTCAGGATCTGGAATGCTGGTCACAGATATTGCCCACTACAGAGGGACGTGTTTTGCGGTACCTGATCATTGACAACCCAGCTGCTGGCGTCCTTGATGATCCTGGCATAGTGCAAGGTACAACGGGCTCCTTCGGGAGAATGGGGCTTCACCTATTTGGGCTGCTATAAAAGAGTTCATTGGGAGATGTTAGGGAAAACCAACTGGGTTTGTGGGGGAGGCAGCCAAGCTAATTGCTGGCACCTCCTGGTGGCGGATGTCCAGTGCAGGTACTCCATAGGGAAGGTATCCAGTGACCAGATAAATGGCCTGCTAAAGCACTTAAAAGGAGGTGCTGGATAAAGGAACAGAATGGGGGGGCGGGGGCTGGGACGGTATAATTGGTACGGCAGGGAGCCAACCACTCCCCATTCTTATAGCCCACCTTAACCCTCCTACGAGGGGAGTGGATGGTAAGGTCTAAGCCATGGACTGGCTGGGGACCTGGATGGGAAATGAAGGGGGTGGAAGCCCCGGGTAATGATTTGTATAAACATGGATTTGCCTTCACTGTACACTTTATCTGCTGAGTAGTCCCAGACATCTAATAATAAAGTTGCAGCCTTATTAAAATCCATATCAAGTGTCTCCTGTCCTTCTTTCAGTATAGCCAAAGTTAACTTATTCTCACTCTGTTCATACTTGATCTGAGACATTAGTCCCCAAATGTAATATATAATATAATATAATGTAATAAGTGCATGACAAAATGATTAATCATGACAAATATTAAAAAGGCACAACAATATTTAATTCACATCTTACTCTTTTTAATAAATATGTAAATGATACCCTAGATGATATATGTAACAAGAATATTTGTGTGTGTTAAAAAAAATATTTTGCTTTGCTCTGCAATCTTGCTAACAATTGCTTAGAAATTGTCATTTTCGCTGATTTGGTAATTCTTTACCCTGGTGATCTACATTTACAGAGGAAAGGGACATATCTGGAACTTATACTCTCTCTGGAGTTACCTTTCGGTGAATTTAGTAAACAAGCATGTGAAAAGGTGGCCTCTAATTGTCTAAACATGCTGTAATGAAACCAAATCACTGAAAAATTGGGAACATCAGTATATATTTACAGAGATACATAATGTTGTAAAAGGAATGTGAACTGAAGATACAGAACATATATTTGTGAAATCACGTTAGACATGTGAGAAATGCCATGATACTGCAACTCTTATAAAAGTTTGACAATCTCTCATCTTAGCTTATTTTTTGGATGCAATAAAGGTTACCCTATGAACAACAGACACCTAATAGATACTGACATCACAGAAAATGACATCTCCACAATCTTCACTCTGTCTCCAGGAAATAGTCTTATTGATCTCTGTTCAGTCCTTAATGGAGAGAAGTTCTTATGACAAAAACACAACCCACAGTTAAGCACAGAAGGACAGTCTTGCATACCAAACATCAAGCTAACTATGGTCTTCCAGTGTTAATACTTAAATCTTTCAGAACCATAATGAAAAACATTATGTGCTCAAAGTACACTTGACCTGTACACATATGGTAAGAATAAGATTCTGCCTTCCAAGTTCAATCTGTTCCTTCTCTGGCAGACCTCTTCATGTCCTCAGACATGCTAAGGTCTCACAAGCTGTGCCTTGAGCTCTTCCTCACATTTCTTTCATATGCTGCTGATTTTCAGATTAAATATTCACAGATAAAGTTGTAAAATTCATTATGCACTGTCAGCTTTTCCAACAATGTTTTTATTAGTAGAAATAGGACACCTCTCCATAAATGTCCACATCTATAGGTTAATATAGCCTTGTGTTAGATCACCAAAACATGTAGCTAAATCCTTTGAGTTGCTGAGCAACCCCCAGAGATTTTCAGCTCCTCTTGAATTTAATTGAGTGGAGGATACTCTGCACTCTTCAGAATTGGACCCATTCACATTCATAGAGTGACCCATTTTTAAAGGGACAGTCCCATTTTGGGGGACTTTTTCTTATATAGGTGCCTCTTGCCCCTCACCCCCTGTCCTGTTTTTTCACAGTTGCTATCTGGTCACCCTACTCAGAATCTTGAAAATAGTCACAAGGACATTCAAGTTGTGATTAAGCATTATTACTGTTCAGTATAAAACAGAAGACATTTTGAATAAGGTTTATATATAAATGTATCTAAAGTGATAGCATCATGATGTATTCTCCTTTTAAAAACATACACACACAAAAAAAAATACTCCTATCTAGCCTGACCTAGACCAGATTGGGTATAAGCAAGGAGACATTCCACTTTCAAAAACAAAAGGCTCAAATGGGGAAACAATCCCTTCTTATAATTTATGTAGAGATGTATAAACTTAAATTACAAACAAAAACTGAAATCTGAAAGATGGCCTGGTGACTTGCCAACTCAACTGCAGAAGGTGAGATCTTGCAAAAAGCCAGGAGCAAATGTAAATTTCCTCCTACCCAAAAAGTCAGGATTGACAAAGCAGCACTAAAGCAAAATGAGAGATGACAACCTTGATGCAGAGATGGTCTTTTTGTTCTGTGTTTGTAAAGTACTTACTTCAGTGGGGTACTGGTGTATGACTAGGGCCTCAAGGCACTACAGAAATACAAATAAATAATAATAAATGTATAAGAACTGCCTGTTTTCTAGATCTGGTCAAATTTTTTCATTAGAACTGGGAAAAATACCACAAACAAAACAAGAAATGGAAAATAGCTTTTGTCGGGCTATACCAAAAGAAGGGCAGGAGACACTTGATATGGATTTAATCAGGTTGCAACTTTATTATTAGATGTGTGGGACTACCTGGCAGATAAAAGTGTACTGTGCAGGTAACTCTATGTTTAGTCAAATGACTCCCTGCCGTACCAAGCACAGGAGCCCCAAACCACCACTCCCCATTCCATTCCTTTAACCAACACCTCCTTTTAAATCTTTTTAAGTCCTAGGCAATTTATCTGGTCACTGGATGCCTTCCCTCTGGGAATACCTGCCCTGACACGTGCCTCACACTTACAAAATAAGTTGTGACATATCACCTAATCACCTTTTCTCCTCACCAGAAAAGGTCCTCCCTCACACTCACTGTGGGGAAGGTGAAAAAACCCCACTCCATTGAAGCCAATATGCTGTGAGGAAAAATTCCCAGCCCCCCTCAAAAGGAACAACTAGCACAATGCCCACAGCAGAGATCCTAACCAAACCTGACATTTGAACCTCTATGGGAGGGAAGGTGGGTGCTGCCTTGCCTGCTGCCGTTCTTCAAACTCCTCTTTGGCTTTTCTTATTACATTTTTTACACTTAATTAGGCAGTGTTTATGTTCCTTTCTATTTACCTCACTAGGAGTTGACTTCCACTTTTTAAAAAATGCCTTTTTATCTCTCACTGCTTCTTTTACATGGTTGTTAAGCCACGGTGGCTCTTTCTTAGTTCTTTTACTGTGTTTTTGAATTTGGGGTATACAATTAAGTTGGACCTCTATTATGGTGTATTTGAAAAGCGTTCATGCAGCTTGCAGGGATTTCACTTTAGTCACTGTACCTTTTAATTTCTGTTTAATTAACCCCCTCATTTTTGCATAGTTTCCCTTTCTGAAATTAAATGCCACAGTGTTGGGCTGTTGAGGCGTTCTTCTCATCACAGGGATGTTTAATGTTATTATATTATGGTCACTATTTCCAAGCAGTACTGTTACAGTTACCTCTTGGACGAGCTCCTGCGCTCCACTCAGGACTAAATCGAGAGTTGCCTCTCCCGTTGTGGGTTCCCGTATGGGTTCCAGCTGCTCCAAGAAGCAGTCATTTAAAGTATCAAGACATTTTGTCTCTTCATTTCGTCCTGAGGTGACATGTTCCCAGTCAACATGGGGCTAATTGAAATCCCCCACTATTATTGAGTTCTTAATTTTGATAGCCTCTCTAGCTTCCCTTAGCATTTCATCGTCACTATCACTGTCCTGGTCATGTGGTCAATAATGGATCCCTAATGTTATATTCTTATTAGAGCATGAAATTACTATCCATAGAGATTCTATGGAACAGGTGGATTCACTTAAGATTTTTACTTCATTTGATTCCACATTTTCTTTCACATATATTGCCACTTCCCCGCCCCCACCCTCCACCCCCGCACGACCTGTTCTTTCCTTCCGATATATTTTGTACTCCGGAATGATTGTGTCCCATTGATTGTCCTCAGTCCACCAGGTTTCTGTGATTCCTATTATATCAATATCATCCTTTATAACGAGGCACTCTAATTCACCCATCTTATTATTTAGACTTCTAGCATTTATATACAAGCACTTTAAAAAATTGTCACTGTTTATTTGTCTGCCCTTTTCTGAAGTGTCCAATTCTTTTTTATGTGAATGTTTCTCGTCTGATCTGGCCCCTAGATTATCTTCTTCCAAATTCTCCTCCTGACTAAAACCTAGAGACTCCCTATCAATAGACTCTCCTCTAAGAGAAGTCACTGTCCAATCCATGTGCTCCTCTGCAGCAGTTGGCTTTCCTCCACAAAGCTGACTGCCACCCACCTTTTTGCAGTAGTTTCTGACCTCCTTCCCACCACCACCATAAAGTACTGCTACCTTCCTTCAGGAAGCCCGGACAACATTCCCCCCTTCAGGTGCGGTGCAATCATTTTGTTTAAACAGAAAAAGGTCAGAAAATGTCTGGGTTGCCATAAAATGTTAGGTTTTCATCGAGAAACCAATCCCCCCCCCTCCATTTTTTTATACTTGAAAAAATTCAAAAAAAATTTCTACAAGAACAAAATTGTTTTCATCAAATCTTATCACAGGAAAAAATAATTTCTCCAATCAGCTTTACTGTTAACATATAATACAAAGCAGAATGAGAATCCAACCATCCTTCCAGCTAATGGAAAGTACCACGAACTGAGTACTCATAGGTTTCATAGTAGCAGCCATGTTAGTCTGTATCCGCAAAAAGAACAGGAGGGCTGTAGTACACGAAAGCTTATGCTCTAATCAATTTGTTAGTCTCTAAGGCGCCACAAGTACTCCTGTTCTTTTTGAGTACTCATAGGAGAGAATAGAATAAAGGAAGAAGTTCCTCAGGTGTCAGTCCAGAGAGGTCTTTTCTTACACTCAGATGTCTGGAAGTATGACAGAAAAAGTACACACTCAACAAAATATATAAAAAACACATAACAAAGAATAGTTTTAAAAGCATCATCATGCCAGCAAATAGAATTTTCAGCTAATACTCTCGGCACAGAAATAATATACAGGACAGGAATTCACTCCTGACAAAAATAAAGGATATTTATGCAATCTCATCTTGCTATGAATGGTAAAACCAGGCTACTTCAACAATGAAGTTAGGAAAACTGTAAAAAATTTCCACTCTAAAAAAGTCCAACAAGCACAATAAACAATTGTAAAAAGAATCATATAAATCATACAGCATACATGATCAAAAATATTCACAGAATTCTAATACAAACTCATGGATGGGTGGGGGAAGAGGAAGTGAATTTTACCCAAGTGCTAAGAAACTGTTGGACTCAATGCCTGGCACATAAATTGGCACAAATCCATTTAACATCCAATCATTCAGCCACAATGCTTCAATGACTTAGCAACATGATCTGAATACTGAATGTCTTAAAAACAATTTTGACGGGTGTCACAAAGCCATAGACCAAACCAAAAAAGAAAATAAAACAACCTCTGAGACATACACAAACCACAAACAGTGCATTTGCATTGAAAGGTAAATTCCTCTACAAAAATATTCTACTTTCAACATAGCATTGACCTGGGCAATGACGAGCTAAAGCTGTTTAATGATTAAAAGACACAAAGGTAAAATTTTCTCATTTATTCCAAAAGTTGCATATAATACCTGCGAGACCTATATTATTTTGATTTTATAAACATAAAGAAACCATCTTCCTTGTAATCAGTGAGCATGGTTTATCTCAAAAAGAATCAGTTTATTACATCAGCATGTCTTTTGGTCCTCTTATACTATTATAGAGCACTAATGTTCCTGAGATACTCACTCACCTGAGAAGCAGAAGTATACCCACTATTTAGATTCCATAAAGGTACAGCTTGATCTTGATCTTGTATCCTTCACTTGAGACGTTTGCCTATTTACTTAATAAGGCTTGCAGAATAAGGCTGTTATGGTGCATATTATTCACAGCTGTGAATAGCTCCTGAAAGCTGCAATTGAAACAACACCTGAATCTGCAAGCCTCACTTGAGAACAAAACTCAGTTTTGAGAGTGAGAGTTCTGTGCATGGAAATATTGCAGTTTCATACCCAAAATTTAGTCAGCAGAGTTCCTCGTGTTAAACAATTTCCCAAAATCACTAAATAAGTATAGAGATAAATAGAGCGTACATTCAGAATATATTACTATAGATTGGCCACATGAGAAAAATTAGGATATGAATTTCAAATACTGAAAGCAGGGTGCTGACACTGACAACTTTACACTCATACAGAGTGTGTATGGGCATTATTGTATTTTATGTAAAACCTTTTATTACTGATTATTCATGTTCAAAAAAGAGACCAGCTTGACTTTCAGATCCCAGGCTGAGTATAAAACACTGAAATTTAGAGAGGAAAATCATTTTTACTTACAAAGTGAGCATATCTCATACAGAGTCATTGAGCAGCAATAACGTCTTGATATAACTGACTTTCATCTTTGTAATTTTCAATTATTTTTGTATATGCAAATCAATAATTTAATGTTGAATTTTCAAGAAAAGGAAATTCCTTTCATTTATATCAAAATATAAATACAATTAACAGGTTGAAAACTGCTTGAAAACATGCAGGTATTTTACAAATGGAACATGAAACATTAAGAACCAAGGGTCTGTAGTAATGAAGTCCTCACATAAGTACCAGTAGCAGGGTCAGGTCTCAAATTCTCCACTTGTATATGCAGATGCAACACCCAGTGACTTCAGTATGGATTGCACATGTGTATCAGAGGGGAGAATTTGACCCCATAATCATAATAGATGAATACAGTAATATCTGACTGTATTCATCTATTATGTCTGACACACAGTACCTGCTAGAGCAAAAGAAATATTGTAATTATGTTATTTGCCAGAAAGTACTATTCAACAATGATTTTTTCTGCATATCTAAGGAAGCATTATTTGAATGTGAAGTGCTTGGAAAAAGATGACTGACAACAACTGATCACTATGCCCAAAAATTATGAAACAAAAAAGTTTATGTATGATTAGCCCCCTGGGCATCAACATAAAACACAATAGTCCATACTTTTGCTGGTTGAACACTATTCTAACTATACTCCTAGTATCCAGTTCATAAACAATATGTGAATGTTCTGTGACTCCAAAGAAAATGGTAGGTACTATTTTATTTCTAGCAATCATCCTTCAGCATTTCATAAACAGAAACAAATACACCTCTATCCCAATATAATGTGACCCGATATAACACAATTTCAGATATAACGTGGTAAACAGCGCTCCGGGGGGTAGGGCGGGTCTGTGCGCTCCGGCGGATCAAAGCAAGTTCGATATAACGCGGTTTCACCTCTAACGTAGTAAGATTTTTTGGCTCCGCAGTACAGCGTTATATCGGGGTAAAGGTGTACTTGATTGGTTTTTGTTAATTTTGCTTTGATTGTTTAGTAGAAAAAGGACAGTATTTATCTCTTATGTTATAGTTTAAGAGAAATTCTAGAGTTTGCATTATTCATGAGCAAAGGACAGAACCACCCCTCTCTGTGATTTATTAAGGTGGCCATCCAGGAGGTACTTTGGAAACACCTGCATACAATCTGGCTAGAAGTGCTATTATTTCTCATTGCTCTATACCTCTCTCTCTCCAAATACTTCATCTCTGCTTGAAATTCCTCATTTGAAACATAGGACAGGTTTAAAGCCACCCTCACAAAGCACTAAACAATGTAGGCGGAATTCAGCCCTGCTGCAACGCTCTTGAAATTAATGGATTTGAAACTGTCTACACCAGGTCTGAACATGGTCCAGTGTGTTTTAATAATGAGAACAGTAATGGAAATTTGTTTCACTCTAGAATCCATGATACGTTCCAAAGAATGCTATTTGAATAAAACATTGAGGACACCATCATTTTGTCTAGTATAGTGCCCAACTACTTCCATTTAAGAATTTCAGTCTACACAAAAACCACGCCATTCTTCTTGGTATTTAAACTAGGGCTGCACTGTAAATATTCAGTGTAAACTTCATTGATTAGAAAAGGAAACTGCAGATGCCAGCAACAGAATATATTACTATTAATATCTTATATTTATGTATCATTTTTCAACCCAGAAAATTCTAAAGAACTTTACAAAATGATATATCATTAAAGAACCACTTCACAAACTGCTGAAATGCATCCACCTTTAGTAGTTGTTTATGAGTGCTCAGCAACATTGTACAACTGTTTAGAACAAGAAATAAAAAATAATCTACCCTGCTGAAATTACATAGAGAATTTTAAGTAGGCAAAACACAAACTATTTTAGCCAGGATATAAAGGGAAAAGGCTGATCTATTTTTCAGAGAAATGTTATGGTACTATTGATGACCATGAACAATCAGGATCCCATTTTTATATCTTCTCTAAAAGATGGTAGTTGTCAGTTCTGACTGGGAAGGAATTATGCCCAAACCTACTGAATTATCAAAATCACTTCCTGCAGCATCCAGATTTGCCTTGGATGTTTTCTGTTCAAGTGCTGACCAGATCAGACCTGACCCTGCTTTCAGTGTGAGAGCGGAGGAGATCACAACCTGTCTTTAATATGGCTGCAGCCTTACCGAAAGATCTATCAATGCATTATTTGACAGACATATTCAGAACAAAGTTCCTCTCTTAATCCTATTTCTCAACAGATCCCATTATATTATACTGTAAATCAATAAACAATATATTTCTATTCTAAAAAAATGAAGGATAGGGGAAAACATTACAAAAGTATTTTACAGTAGTTTGTTTATGGATAGGTGTCTCATCTGGAGTGTCGCAACTGCAGATAACTCGAAATTCATCATATAGAAACACATTTCAATGCATAATCATTCCTTACTGAAATTAATCACATTGGAAACAAGAAGGAAATAATTCCTGTTAGAAGGCCAAATCCTGTTTGTTATCCTCACACATATAGTCTCATTGAAGTCAATGGAAATACTCATCCGAGTAAAGTGAACAAGTTTTGGTCATGGCACCAATAGTTTTCTAGAAATAATTACAGTACACATATCTCACTTTGCAGTAGATCTTACTTTAGACTCAGAAGTTCAAGACACTGCTTCGGTGCCAGGTCATTAAGGCTGTAAATTCTCAAGCATAGGTGTATCACTATGAATGTTCTGTTAATTAAGTCCTTAAAGAAAGTGTGTTCCATAAACCACATCAAAAGTTATCCAACTAGATGGTATCTTCCCAATCTATATTCTTCAAAATCCAAACTGTTCATTGTGGCTCCAAATCAGAAAGGTACTTGTACAGGTGCTAGGGCCTGATCCAAAGCCCACTGAAATCAGTAGAAAGACTCCAATTAACTGCTCTACGCAGGAGATCAGGCCCATGAGACTTCAGTGGAACTACTCACAGGCTGAGCAACAGCTTATAAAACTATATTTGTCTGTATATGTTTGTAACTGTTTCTTTTTTACAAAACAATAGAAATATCTAAAACACCCTGTGATTTTTGCTCGGTAATGTTTTTTTTCAGGGGACAGTGTTGGTTTTGGCAGGGTTTTGGTTTTGGTATGAGCAGAGATGGTGTCCCTAGCCTCTGTTTGCCAGAAGCTGGAAATGGAAGACCGGGGATGGATCACTTGATGATTACCTGTTCTGTTCATTCCCTCTGGAGCACCTGGCATTGGCCACTGTCAGAAGACAGGATACTGGGCTTGATGGACATTTGGTCTGTGTAAGGAAACTATTCAAAATATCAATTTGTTGAAGTGAATGTAGCATTATCTTGTTGAAGCTGGCCATCACAAGATTACTGAGGTAATACCAAATAGTGTTCTAAATGCTGAACTTGTAATTGGAAATTATTCTGAGTTTAGCCACTGAAAATTCAATTATTTTATCAACAGCCTAGAGGATAGAGTTGTGGGGTATTATTTTTGTTTGCTTGTTTTTTAGATTTAGCTATCATAATTGATCAAATTTAAAATGCTTGATATTAATAAGATATTTTTAAGATGGCAGGCATAATTTTAGTCTTTCAGCCTTAAATGTGCCTTCAAAAATCTTGAATTACTGCAATTTAATATAATATCCACATTTTTTCTTGCCAAGTCACTTCACTTTGTGACCTTCAAAATCATTAAATTGGCCCAGTCCAATAATCATAATTTATAATATGGGCAACCCTAGGATATGCTTCATTAACCACATTACCCTAATTTTATAAAATAAATAAATGTTATAAAATCAAAAATGTCCTTTAAGATTAGATGGGATAGATTCTTAGCTGGAATAATTTGGAATAGTTCCATTGCCTAATATTTGAATATAAAGGTCTATCTGAATTCCATAACTGACTGAAATATGTGTCCTCGTCTCTCATACTGTACCTTACAATGCAGGTACAACAGCATAATTAGCCACAAATTGTAATTTAAACAAAATTATAAGTCATAATTTCTAAAATGTCATCATTTTAATAACTTGACCTTTTTGAATGGGAATCTGTGGCATCAGCTGAATGTAAACTTCCTTCAGTAATTTAAGAAAACCATGTACAAACATGATACAATCACCAGGGCTGGACAACCTCTGCGGAAAGGTCACAAAAAAGGGAAATAAATAGAGTGTTCGTGTTCCAAGTTCTTTTAAAAAAAAAGCAGGAAGTTCATTTTCTCTTGCAAGACGTTTATAATTTGGTAATTTCTCTATGTTAACACTCATCAAGCATGATAAAAGTATTTTTAAATAAATAAACAACTCCCACTAGAAAAAAACAAAACAAAAACATTAATTCAAACTATTAGGAAGAATCAGTGCTTTCTCTCTGGTGCTTTATTCTATAAAAGAGCTCCTGGGAGTTTCTCTCCATTTTTTCCACTTCATAGCGCTGTTGCAAACTAACTTAAAACGCCTCCATCCTCCAAATACAGGGATGTTTGTTTCTTTCTTTGTAAGAAACGTTCAGTTTCCTCACCATCCACCTTCAGGTGACGCTTCTGAAACAACCCCTTCCTTGGTAAAAGATCACTCTTGGTATCCTTGTATCCACCCAAAATAGGACTCTTCCATCAGTTGGTGAACAGTAGACTCTCAGACATTCTGGGTTGGCTGCAATGCACTTCCTTTTTGGGGAGATGAGGTTAGGAGTGTATTTTATTTTTATTTTGTTGCTGATGTTTTTATAAACGTGTAACTGGGAGAGAAAGGAGATTTTTAAGGTACTAGAAGGCACCCAAAACCTTGGCCCAACCAGACGTTGACATCTGGGTAAAATCCTGGCCCTACTGAAGTCAATGGCACAATTCCCATTGACTTCTGTAGAGCCAGTATTTCATCCCTGCAATTTCACTCAAAAACAGTCTATGTGACACACCTGGCCTCTATTTTGAGAGATGTTCCTGATTGATGAATAAACCCTTATTAGAACTTCCTGGGAGGAAACACTGCATGTGGCTAGCAGGAAACACAGCAGCAGAACTGATTAATGTCTGCATAGGCAACACAGAGGTAAGAACTAAAAACATGCTTCTTTCCCCATATTACATCAGGGAAGGATGAAACTTCAAGCACAGGGAATGGCAGGGAAAACCATTTGATAAGCATACAGATGCATTTCTTACCACAGCATCATGTGTGGGTTTAAAATAACTGAAATTTGACTGTAGCAGTTTTTGTATTCCAGCTTAATGAAAGGGAAGGATTATAGTGTGGCAACCCAGAGAAAAGTCTCCTACCCATACCAGTAAAATTTTGAACACTGACATCTTGAATGGTTCATTCACTATCAATCAGTGTCCCTAGTTACTAGTAAAGATTGAGTAAGCCTACTCTTTTTTGTTCCCATATTTCCACACCTGATAAAAGATCAATTTATATATAGCCTAGTATTGTTGGGGGTATTTGGGGGTTTTGGTTGTTTTTTCCCCCAGTGCTAATTTAATGTGGACCTTTCCACACTGGAAGGATTCTCTCGCACCTCTGAGAGGTTACAAAAAAAATATCTTTTTTAGTTGCAGTTTAATGACATTGCCAGTGAAAAGGAACTTGCTCCTCTATGATGAAAGTTAGGAGTGGGAGTATTTGGCCTCGTTAGCTAATTATGACATTGATAAGCACTTAAGTTAGTCAGTTTTTCACTTCTGTCATTTGCTTGCAGTCAGCTGCTTAGTTTCAAAACGTTTTGACTGCTTAAAAGGGAATACATCATAATTTCCTTTCCCCAATCTAACAGCACTTCCCAACGAAATAGCTTCAATCATGCTTCATAAAATCCACTGCAACTATATTGCTGGAAACATAAATCCTCAACCTAGATTTTTAGTATTTCTAAAGCAAATGACCCCAGTGATGGTTAACTAGCTTATTTTTGTATCCAGCCTCCTTCTCTATTAAAAAAATATAATACAGATGATTCAGATTTTTTTTTAAATACTTGTGCTGGTGATGTGAATGTCTTTGCTACAGCATCCCCAAATATTCAGACTGAGTAGAAGATAAATCCCAAGTGTCTACAGAGCAGCCTTTCAGATTGTGAAAGGCATTTCAAGAAATCCTTCAGTTTTTGTGTCATTTCCTTTGAGTAAACATTTATCTATACATTCCTTGCCTAGACAATGTTTATTTTTCAGAAATCCTGATATTTTTTCTCCCGTAGCAACCTAAATAAAGAGATTTTCTATACACAGATGCTTCTTTCACTCCCATTCACCATTTATTGCAGCCGATTGAGGTTGTTTGTTCCTTCCACATCTAGACAGTCTCATTCTCCCTTATTTTCTAATACAGTTCCCTTGCTCTACAAAAATAGTGGTTGTCTGTTGACAGTGCCATCGGATATTATATATATACCAAATACACACACATACATACAACTCTGTCATTTGTCATTGTTAAAACTCTTGTTTAGCCTCCCTTAATGGTATTTGTAAATTTTACCCCCACTGCGTAACTCCTGGCATTTGGAATGCTAGATTTCCGGGCTATGAAATCCTTTTCAAGCGCAACTAGAGAATAATCACAATTTGCAAACTTGCTTTCTTCCATTCTCGGCCTTCTAGGCACTGCAAACACCACCTGTATACCCTCTACACCTAGCTGGGTCAATGCAAATTTTGAGGGATGCTTCCCCCACCCCAGTGTATGGCTATGGTGAAAATCCTCCAGACTGTTACTGAATTGTTAACTGTGATAGCTCCAGAGCTCACTCGGAGATGGTGAAAGCACAGAGGCATTTCTGCATAGCTCAAGAGCATCTGATGGCTCTTTGCTACTTACCACTTCTTAAACAAAATGTCCTACGTGCCAGGGGCTTTAAACATACAGTAACTGCAATTACGTGGGGATTTGCAGTGCTATACAGCCCCAATGTTTTAAGCGCAACAGTTCGCACAGGCACTTTACAAGATAGTGTATAAAATCTCTCTGCCATAGATAGTCATTCCTAAGGCTCCCTGGTCTGTGTGTGAGTGTTGCTAATCTGCATCCGATTGTGTCACTTCAGCTCCTATGGCGGGGGGCAGGGGAGAGGGGAAATGAAGGCTTCACATCCAAAATGTCAAGCTGTGCTTGAAGAATGATAGAAGACAGACTCTCTCTCTCTCTTTTCTTAATACAGCCAGATACTAAGAAGCGCAATCACCTGAATGGAGCTCTACCACCCCCTGCTGGCAGAAAAGCAGCAGAGGGGGAAACTGTCTGGAGCACCAGCTCCGACACCATCCCTTAACTGATTTTTTTTCTTTTTCCCCCTAAAAGGAATTGCATGCGACACACATACACAAAATCATTTTTCACCAGGTCCTGGAATTTAGTGTGGTGACTCCAGATGTAATTTGTAGATCCTTGTACGGGGGACTAGGAGGGAAGAAAGAGACTGGTGTAGCAATCTAGTTCAGTTTTAAATTAACGCCAAAAACTTGTCCGAACAGTTTGAAATAGTGTAATTAGTTTACACAAAGGGGCACTGTCAATGTGTCATAACCACAAGCACAACCCCTCCTATCTGTCCCCCTCTTCTTTCTCTCTCCTTAAAAGTAGAAAAAAATCCCTAAATAAACATACAGGTAATATACAAAACGCCAAATCTATATCTTAGGGACAACTGCTGTACGATGTGTATACTTGTACTGAGGAAAATTAAAGCAAACAGTACATACAGGTGAAATCTTAGTATATTTCACTTCTCTCCAAACACCTGCCTTTTTAGCATTATTTTATTTTCAATGTTATACACTCATCCCTATATCCGGACATATAGATACTCACACATTCACCTCACTGTCACAGATACCCTGCTTTACTGATCACAACAATTCTTTTTCACTTCCCAATAGACTGAAATGAACCATCATCAGCCACTTCTTGTTAAAGAAGGAGAAAGATCTTGACAGGCAGGCTTCAAGTATTACTTCTCACCGACAACGGAGTGCGGGGGGGGAGGGCACAAAATCCTTTTTCTTAAAAATAAAGCCCACTTTGGCTGCACACAAAATAGCAGACCGTATTTCAAAACATGCCTCGGTTTGAGGTTGTCTTTTTTTTACTGACACAAACTCTTCAAAAAAAAAAAAAAAAAGAAAGAAAGAAAGAAAGAAAGAAACCACACACACACACACACACACACACACACACACACACACAAAACCAACAACCCAAAACACATTAATTATTAGAAAAAAATACTAAAAAAAAGACAAGATCCCAAGCAAAGCAGCTAAGTGCAGTTAGCATCTTCCAGCTTTTTTTTTTTTCTTTTCCATCTAAATGACATTTTTTTTCTTGTAGACATTTTTTTAAGAGATAATAAAATACAACTTTGGTGGGTGGAGAGGTTGAACAGGCTTTTTTCCCGATGGCCTTTGGGGTGAGATCTTTGCTTATTTTTGGTTACTGTAATTAGGACGCATTCTGGTGTGGAGGGTAGCTAGGAAATGCAAGAAAGCCCCGCTCCTACCTTGCCCGCTACTGAGGAGCAATCCGAGCAGGTAGAGAGAGAGGCGGCTCATGTTCAGGAGCTCACGCTGGTGGACAGTTCCCAAGTTAGAGATGCCGAGCACAGGAAAACCCAGCCGCCGCCGCCGCCGCCGCTCTGGCCGCAGCTCCCGGCTCGCACGCACAGCCCGGGCAGCGCCGCTCGCCAAGTGACTGCCAGCGCCGCTCCGCGCCGCACTATATCAGGGAGGCAGCGGAGGAGGAGGTGGGTAGGCGGAGGGGGAGAGAGCGTGTATCCCTCCGCGCGTGTTCGCTCGCTCTGTCTCACACATGCAGGAGCGGGGATTCCTCCGCCGCTCAGCTCGCGGCCGCTGCCGAGCGCCCTTCCCCGCCCGGCCCGGCGGCTGGTGCAGCCTGGCGGGAGGGAGGCATCGGTCTGGCCTGGCCGATGCAGCCCGCGGGAGCAGCGGCGGCTGGGCTGAGGAAGCTACCTGGGGGTTGCACGGGGCTGCGAGGCTGCTCCTCTCCCCGGGAGAGGCGGGGGCTGCCGGTGCCGGGGGCGTTGCCGGCAAGGGGCGCAGGGCTGTGCGGCAGCGGGGGCGCTAGCCGGGCTTTGCGGGGAGCTCACTATACGCCGGGGAGGTGAGCAGCGTTGGGGTTGCAGCTCGCTTTTGCCTCGCAGCCGGAGCTCGCCTTTGTAGGAGAGCTTGTGCCTGTCACCTGCCGGAGTCGGGCCAAAGTGCCTTGGGCAGAGTGCGGGAGGCAGAGGTGTGTGCATTTGGTCTTTCATTCTTGGGGCAGACATTCTTGGCACAATGGGTTGCTGCGGTGGGTGCTCATGCACCCCTGGCTTGAAATGGTTCACACCATATCCAGGGTTTACAGTTTGGTTCAATGGCTCTCAGCACCCCCACTAGACAGATTGTTCCAGCACGCCTGAGGGCAGGTGTGAAGGCGTTTGTCTGGGGAGTGTCCCTGTTCTCTCCCCCGTGTGGTTTGTCTCCGTCTTGTCAGCCTTTCTGTGTGTTACAATACTGTAATATTATTAGGCAATGAGACATATAGGAGTCTCATTTATGTTTTAAAAATGTCACAGATCTTTACACCTATTCATTTACTTGTCTAGGAAATTTCCTGTTTTGACTTTTTATTAGAAAAAAAGGGGGGGGGCGAGGGGAGATTCTCTACGATTTATAGGAGTCTATTTTGAAACCATTCTACACTAAAGCATACAGCTTGCACTCTTTACATTTCCTGATACTACGGTCAGTACAGTCTCATTACAGATCTTGCTCTATAAAGAGTCCACTTTCTTAAAAAAGAAGAAAATATAGGAATTTTTAATCAGCATGACTCTGAAAAGGTAAAATTCATCCTGTTCTTCATTGAACTTTGGACTCAGGAGCCTCGTGTAGGAACTCATCACCTTTTCCCCTCTCTGATAAATCTGCTGCTATCTCCAAGCATGTATTTTGACAGAGAGCTGTGATATGCAACTAACATAATTAACATTTCCATAATATTTGAGATCCTTTTCCCTCCATCCTCTTATTTGGGGAAGGGAACAGTTTATAGAAAACTAACCTAAAGTAACATGATACATATCTTCAGCCTGACACTTGCTGGGAAATACTCATAAAAAAGTGGAGCTACAGGAAAGGAAGATCATACCTTTAGCCAAACCTTGCTGGACACAACAAGAAATTTAATAAAACTGAATGGTTGCCTTTAGTGGATGACATTTAGAATCCTCAGAAATATATTCAGATAATATTAATAGAGAAAAAAGTGAGATACTTGTGGTCAGTGGTTAATCTTTATAATATAAATCAAATGTGTAATTATTCCAAGGATATGCTAGGCCACCCTGCTCTTACAGGGAAACATTTTTGGAGCATACATTACAAAATGAAAAAGAAGCAGTTTCTTGTACAATGAAAATGAGCTTGGTGACTGTCATTCTGTATGAAATATTGGTGAAACCAATATATGGCAGGTTCAGCAGTCTGTGACTTTAATAGGCTATGGATCTAATCCAAGCCTAAAAGGGAAGACTCCAATTGATTGCAATGGACTTTGGGCCCTGAGTTAGGAAAGCACTTCAGCATATGCTAAATCCATACTTATGTACCTTCCTGAATAGGAATGTTTTCCTGAAACACAGTCTTTGTGCCCAGCTAGAAAAGTAGACTTTGAGACGAAGAGGGGGGCGGAAAGTTACTGCACAAGGCAAGAACCCCTTTGCATTAAGCAGATTGGATTCCATTGCCAAATTAATTTATCTTTGGTTTTAATTTTATTTTGAAAACACTACCATGCAACAACTTGATATATAACAGAACGTAGGTTATCAATATTAGGGGGAAAAAAGCATTAAAAAAACAAGACCAGAAATTAAGACACCAAAACAGACAGTACGCGCTTCTTAACATCCACAGTTTAACATAGAGATTGAAATAATATAACAGAGGTTCATGTAACACAGCCTATGATCTTAACTTACAGTAAATGGCAAGAAATCACATATGAAGTTCATATTGGTCATTTACAAGATTTTGCTGATGATTATATTCAAAAGATACTACAGTACAAGAGGAGTCAGGAGGTCAGTGGTCACAAACTCCAATTAGAATACCCCAATTGGAAAAATAAAATTGTAATCCTTTATGACCCCAGATTTTTTGTATTTTCAGTTATAAACCTGCTAAGAGTTTCTCCATCAGTGCTGTGTCCAAGTATACAAATGTTATTGCCCTGAACTGGGATTAGAATTCTGATTCTTCATTCTGACACTGTTTCTAAAATACATTTTCCTGAAGCAGCAGACAGCTGAGATATGGGCTGTTTGAGCAAATAGAGCTAAAGGGATGGGCTTTTTTCTTTTTAATTGAAGAAAGGTCAACAGTGAAGTAAGATGTGACAGAATATGACACTCAGAACTTGAAAATAAAGACTACAAGCCAATGGGAGAAATAATCATACCTGCTACAATCCCCACGTAGGTGGTTTTTGATGATCATGACAGCATATTAAATGAACAGAAGATTTGAATTTGGAAGCACTGTAAAACTTTAATCCCAATCTACATCAATATAACTGTGGTATCTGCCATTCCTTGGATAAAATAGACACTGTGCCTTCAAGAGAATGGTCCATACTGGAACAGTCATTTGTGAGTCTTTTACATAACCATTCCTTAAACAGTAAGGACCTATTTTCTGAATAAGATCACATGCATAACAAGTGCATTGATAAAACAAAGTTCAATTGTTCATGATTACATGCTGCTTACTCAACATGCACATTGTTACATGAGGCCTGTAATGTAACTGCCATCAAATGTAACACCCGAAAAGGTGAAGAGAATGCCCAACTCTATAACGTTCTGAAACAGAGTAATAATCAGTCTCAGAAGTGGCTTTAATGTGAAAGACTGAAAGTCAATGTTGATGTGTCACCACAACATTTAAAGACGAAACAGCAGTCACTGGGAAAAATTAATGAGAAGGAAAAAGGATGTCATAATTTAGGGGTAGCCATTATTAGATCCATATTTTATTATTTATTATTTGTGTTATCATAGCACCTAGGAGCTCCAGTCATGGACCATGGCCCCATTGTGCTAAATGCTGGACAAATACAAAACAAGCCAATACATTAATCTAATTTGCAGTGAAGGTGATAAGTTTCACAACGCACAACGAATAACATGTCCCTGAAACATGCATATTACTATTTATTACAAAACAGCAAGGGAGTTCAGCAAAGCTTTGGATTTTGAATATTCAAAACTTTATTAAGTCATATGCTAGATGCTTCATACAAGGATGGTTTGGCTATAATATTGTATAGGAAATATAGGGGGAAATATTAAGGGCTAAATTTTGCCACCTTTAATCAGGGTGAGTACTTAAGTGGTGCCATTAATTTCAATTAATTTCAGTGGGACTACTTGTAAACTACTAGTCAGCACAAGTAAGAGTGACAAAATTAGGCCCTGAACATATGGTGGCAAAATCTCAGCTGGTGTAAATTGTCATAGCTCCATTGACTGGTGTAAATTGTCATAGCTTTGTTTAAGTCACTGGAGCTATGAACATTTATGTCAGCTGAAGATTTTCCCTTCCTTTGTAAGCTCTATGAGACACAGACATTATTTGTAAAGGCTTTCATTTGCTATCTGAATAATACAGTAGCAATTATTTCAAAAAATATTATTTGATGCATGCACATATTACACAAATATAATTAAATACTAAAACAAATTCTGCTGATAATGTTGTTGTATATTGAATTATGTGGTTCCTTGTTCACATTCCACATTCCAGCTTGTTCGCAATCCATTCACCAACTAGCTTTGTCTAACTATCTTCTACAGTTTGAAATTTTCATGAAGTACCTTGAAAATCAGTTCAGTATCTCTGGGAACATATGATCATAGCTGACAATTATTTCAAAATAAACCATGGCATTTATAGTACTAAAGATCCTTGTATTTAGAAACACTGTTGAACAATGGTAAACAAGTCAAAATGTTCTAGAATAATTGCCTAGCACTTCAATAGATGAAAATGAAATAAATTCTTTCTTGTTTTTGTTTTAAACACATAATATCTTTGTAGGAAACTGTCTTCTTCAAACATTTTGACTAATTTTCTGAAGTGTATGTGAGCCAAATTGCTGATCTTCACCAAAGTGAGCAATTATCCCCAAAATGATGCTTTCTTATGAATACCAAAAACACAATTAAAGAAGTACTAACATAAATTATTCAACAGTGAACAATATCATTACAATGGTGAGGAAATGGTATACAATAAACAAAAGACAGTTTCATAAGTATTTGCACTACTGCTATGTTTCAAGTTCTTAACATCTTACAAAGATTTTCATAAAGATCTAAAATTACCACCATTTAGATTAAAACTTTATGGATAACAGTCACTTAAAATTATAACATTGTTTTCATTATATTTAAATTCTCCTTAAATAAAGGATTCTCCTTTCAGCTAGAGAAATTTAAATGGTTTGGAAATTATTCTGATGCATGCAGAGACTTACAGGCTGCCATTATGGAGATAATTGCCTGTTTTATTCCTGCATTGGAACAAAGGAAAGGGGGTATATTTAATTTTGTCCAGTTAAATTACTGATTAAACCGCCTCACTGTCATTAAATATTTAAGTAGATTGTATTAAAACTGATACAGTACAAAGCACTGTACTCACACAAGAATCAATAAAATACTGCATTTATATAGCATGAGAAACTACTGTTACTCCTTGTGACATGAGTGACTAGTCAAAGTCCTTTCAGTTGGGAGTAGAAATTGATAGAATCTGATATTTTCTTTCATGCAATCTTTTTTATTTACAAGGGCCGTACAAAGTCCCACTTCTCTGAATGCAGGAGGAACGAAGAACAAAATTAATAGTTTTTTTAGCTTACAGCAAGAAGCCTCTCTAACCAACACCAGTCCCAAAAGCTCTCTCTATAGCTGTCATGCTATGCTCACAGGATGCTGCTTGACTTTCTTCCCCTCTGAGTTTCTCTCAGTTTCCAGTTTGTGTGACACTCTCTCTCTCTCTCGCTCTCTCTCTCACACACACACACGCACACACACACACACACACACACAGAGCCTCAGCAAAAGTCCTTTGTTCACAATCCCCTTTGTCTTAGGGTATGGGCTTGCGATTAACTCATCCTAACAGTTATATTAATTTAAGGATGTGTTCACACCCAGTCTCAAAAGAGATTTGTGATTCATGCAGTTACCAGTACCTCTCAGCATAACAGTACTTTTAATGGGTCAAATACAGCCCAAGCAGCAACTGAGGCATGGGAACAGAGCCAGACATTTAAGTGACATGAACCTCACATCCCCAAAGTTGACTGCTTTGTCCTTATATGGCCACCCAACTCCTTGTCACCCAAATAACCATGGCTGGAGATGGACATTCTTTCCCACATACTGCTGACCAGTAGTCTTATCTCTTCTTGTCAGAGTCACACCTTAATGTGGTTATCAACTCATTTATGATTTCCAGGCTTAGATACAGTACCTAGGAGTGAAAGTGCCAACCTTAAAAGGCACCAACTTTTTCAGACACAGCTGTCTGTTTCTTCAGCAACTCACATCACCCAGTGGTCCACTCTCCATTAGCTTGCCATTGAATAGAGAATGAAATTCAAGATTTTGGTCATGACATTCAAAGCTCTCCATGAGATTGGCCCATGTTTTAGATTGTATACCCTTTGAGCCAGGGACTGTGTCTTTTTCTGCACTTAGAAATCAATTAGCATTTTTTGGGTGTTATCATGGAAATCATAAATTATAATAAGCTATGTTACATCAGATAACTTAATCATGACCTCCTATGCTGCACTAGCCCAATGGAATTGTCAACTTCAAGAGTGAAACTTTTGTATGCAAGAACTAGACCAAATGGTCTACAACTGTAGAACTTACTTCCAGAAGTGCTCAGAATCACTACAAACTTCAGAGCCTTCAGAAAAAAAAAAAAGTCACCCTTCCACTCTTCCTTTAATGATCAAAATCCAAATCATGTTATAAAAACACAGAGCAAAACAACAGACTTCCTACAGAATATAAAAGATAACCTTCTTGATTTCTTATTAGTAAGGCACTCTGATTTCCTGGTGTTAGACATGGTGTAAGAATTTAGAGAGATTAGATAGGTATTCTTGGATTCTGCTCAATTTAAGTATATCATAGGCCTGTGTCTCTGCCTTCCTTTTTTCTGATGGAACCTGTGCAAATGTTAACTCCCATAGTCCTACCTGGTTAGAGAGACCAGGTCTTGTCCTACAATTTCTGCAACTTGTATGGAGGACTTCGATAAACATCCAGAAATGAATGGGATTGTTCATTTGTTGGGGGAAGATTTTATGACTGGGGAGAGCACAGATGGAGAGTATTGGTATTTGGAGGAATCAGGAAGAGTCATCTTCCTAGGTTTATCTTTCAAGGTGGAGGTGAGATCATATGTGAATTCTGAGAGAGGGTGCCGAAAAGCAGTAAAGGAAGTTCCAATTAATGAGGACTTTCAAACTGTTATGTCATGTGACGTGGAAAATTCAGAATGTGCTTAGAGTTGATCGGGGGAGGTGGGGGGGGAGGAGCAAGAGAGAGGGCAAGAGACTGCCTAGTGTGATTGGGATAGTAGAGTTCATTTGCATGTCATCTGGAACAGAGAAGTTGCCATGCTGTGCGAAAGCAGTGGTCTATCTAGTCCAGTATTCTTTCTCTGAGAGAGGCCATTACTATATGTTTTAGAGCAGTGTTTCCCAAACTTGGGACGCCCATTGTGTAGGGAAAGCCCCTGGCGGGCCAGGCCGATTTGTTTACCTGCCCCAGGTGCACTGAGACTCAGCAATTTTCAAGTGGTCCGTGGAAAAAAAAGTTTGAGAACGACTGGCTTAGAAGATTTCAAAAAAGGATCAGACGTTGATATGAATTATAGGATAAAAGCTAAAATTCAAATTAGGTATATAAACTCATGTTTCAGACCACAAGCCCCCATTAACTGATGGAGGTTAAAAACATCCTGAATAGTCAGGTAATTCCATAATTGTCAACTACGGATTTTTTTACACCTTCCTCTAAAACAGTGTTTCCCAAACTTGGTACGCTGCTTGGTAAGGGAAAGCCCCTGGTGGGCTGAGCCAGTTTGTTTACCTGCCCCGTCCGCAGGTTCCACCAATCGTGGCTCCCAATGGCCGCGGTTTGCTGCTCCATGCCAATGGGAGCTGCTGGAAGCAGCGGCCAGTACGTCCCTCGGCCCACGCCGCTTCCAGCAGCTCCCATTGGCCTGGAGCAGCGAACTGCAGCCAGTGGGAGCCACAATCGGTGGCACCTGTGGACGGGGCAGGTAAACAAACCGGCTCAGCCCACCAGGGGCTTTCCCTTACCAAGCAGCGTACCAAGTTTGGGAAACACTGTTTTAGAGGAAGGTGTAAAAAAATCCGTAGTTGACAATTATGGAATTACCTGACTATTCAGGATGTTTTTAACCTCCATCAGTTAATGGGGGCTTGTGGTCTGAAACATGAGTTTATATACCTAATTTGAATTTTAGCTTTTATCCTATAATTCATATCAACGTCTGATCCTTTTTTGAAATCTTCTAAGCCAGTCGTTCTCAAACTTCTTTTTCCACGGACCACTTGAAAATTGCTGAGTCTCAGTGCACCACTTAATGATATTTCAAAATGTTGTTTGTGCCATTAGCTAACTATTGTAAAGCGCTTTGGATAAAAGTGCTATATAAAAAACTAACTTAATAATAAACATTTTTTGTTCTACAAATAAAAGCACACAACTCATAATTTAATATCAGTAGTCTTACCTTTCTAATGCAATGGATGTGCCTTCTCTCCCCAGCCCAAGCTGGGGCTGGGAAGAAGGGGGGTCTCTGCCCTGCCACAGCAGCCACAGAGTTGAGTCTGGGAAGGAGGGCCATCTCTCCCCGACAGCCACAGCTCTGGAGCTGGAGAAAGTCATCTTTTTCTCTAGCCGTCACAATCCTGCACATCCCAAATTTCCCCCACCCCCTATTCTCACCCCACTGCCCTCTCCCACCTATCCCCTATTCCCCCCAAGGCCACCACATCACCTTACATGTGCATCTTCTGCAGGTCCAGGCACCTAATTAGTGGAGCCACACCTGTGTTGCTCCACTAATTAGTTGTGTGGCCCTTCATGCGGTCCCCCAGGCACGCACCTTAGAGGAAACTATCCGCGGACCACCTGAATGGAGATTGCAGACCACTGGTGGTCCACGGTCCACAGTTTGAGGACCTCTGTTCTAAGCTCTTGCCTCAATGATATTTTGTGGCAAAGGGATTCATAGGATAATTATGTGTTAGTTGAAAAATTATTTCCTTATAGCAGATTTAAATTTGTTGCCTTTACATTTCATCTCTTGCTCTTGTATTATGTAGAAGGATAAATAAGAGAACCCAATTTGCTTTCTCTAGACACTGCATTACTTGTATAGGCTACCATGCTTGTTTGCCTCCTTTCAAAACTGGACAGTTCTGGTATTTTCACTATCTCTGTCTGTCTTTACATGAAAGTCTTTCTGTGCCTCTAATCATTTTTTTTATTATCCATCCATGAGTCTATTGAATTAGTTATATCTTTTTGAGATAAAAAGACCAGAACTGAACACAAAACTCCAGATGAGGGTGTATCACTGATTTATATGTGAGATTATAATATTTTCAGCATCCTTTTGTATATACACAATTGTATATACTCAATTTTTATATACCCCAAGATTCTGTTTGTTTTTACCACTGTGCATTTACCAGTCGTCTGTCAGCTCAGTACACAGCCAGTTTACATGGCCATATGGATCTGCTGTATTGTGTAAAGTTACCTAAACTATGGCAAGTATATCATTATGAACCCGTCCCCCCATAAAATACACTTTCATTGTCCTTAACTAGAGCCAAGAGATTTATCCAGAATTTTCCAGAATTTATGTCAATAATGTATTTCTTTTATAATAATGTAAATACCAGTTGAGTTAGCAAATGTCAGGGTGTTCTGACTATTATCCTGAGTCAGGGTGAAAATATCTTATACTGTAGAGGATAAGCGTATAATCCAAAGTACTTTTCCATGTAAAATTGTTTCTTCCCTTGCAGATACATATCACATTGCAGAGCTCATTTAGATACCCTTAGGAAGAATTTGTTTTCTCTTAAGGCACTTCTGATGTATCAAGAATAGTAACTATTTATCATTAAATCTTTGAGATGTCTGGCATACACAAACTCACTTGAAATAATTAATTAAAAAAACAGCATACACTAGATTACAGAACTTGACTACAACCAATGGAGAAATAAAAAGTGGCATAAATAATAAGGCAGAAGAAAATCTAGAAAGTATTTGAGTCCATTTGCTGCTTTTAGAATGAATCAGCATAAAATGGAAAAGACCTATGCACTTTGTGTTCAGATATATTTTCTAAATGCAATATTGATAAAATGTTGTGATTAAATAACAAAGGGTAAAATCCTGACTCCTTTGAAGCCAATGTGAGTTTTGCCATTGACTTCAACGTGGCCAGGAATTTATCCAATACATTTACTAGATTCTTTGTAACAATTGCATAAATAATTCTTTTTTTCCTTTATATGCATGTGTGTATTTTGTTTTTTGATTGTTTGTTTTTAATCATACAAATAATTGCTTCCCAACCTGGTTCTAGAGCTTTGAGACCTTAAGAAAATTCATCGAGATAGCCAATTCTTTAAAATGTCATTAAGGTCCCAATCTTGCAAATTTCTCTGTGCAGGTAGACCACTACACGCACTCAGAGCCTAGTTGGCTTCAGTTAGGCTCTTCACAGATGCAGGGTTCTGCCCACATGGAATAACTTGCAGGATAAGGGCATATAAAGAGTCAGTTTTCAGAATGTCTCTGGTCCAATTTATCTGTTTGCATGCCCAATTTATGCCCACAAAACTGTGCAGTTTTTGGTTGGCAACAGATCTGTAGCAGTGTGGGGTATCCAGCTTCCAGCCGTATATAACAACCCGCTTCTGGGCACTGAAGGGTGCCCTCATGTGTGTGTCTTTACACTGAAGGGTCGGGACAAGGTGCTCACAAAGCTCCAGAAATGTAGCTTTCTTCATGAGAAAGTTCTGGACCTACTGCTGGTCATCATAGGTCAGTTAGATGGTTTGATAGCGGGCATCAGCAGCTATGCTGATTGTACAGAGCAACATCTACTAGTGCAAGTCTGCAATACCAGGGTGCTTCTCCTTCTCTGCCTCCTACATCATGAAATCCATCAGGTACCTTTGGTGGGTCAGAAAACACTGCCGAAATGTCCACCAGCACCTCGCAGAAGCTCTGTCAGTTTCCTGTCGCAGTTATGAAAGTACAAGCAAGATAATTTCTTCAAACAGCGCCTCCTTCATGTTGCTGGCTCTGGTAGCTGGGAGCACACAGACCAAAAAGACTCCTGGTAGGCTGTGTTGGCAGGCTGTTCAAACTTCCTGTAATGTGCAGAGTGGGCAATAACGTTTTCCCACGGCGCATCATGTTCAGAGAGCTCTAGTGGCTACATTTTGAGAACACTTCAGGGACTCTGGGATGTGATTGGTTTGACTTGCATTAGCATGCAGTGTGGATGCCAGAGCCCTGGTTCAAGCCCGGGTTAGAAAAGTCTTAATATAGGGTTAAGAACCATTGCAGAAGCTCAAGCCCAGGGTTCTCTAATGTGTGTCAGCTGACTCAAATCCCACTCACCCTGGGCTTACACTGCAGTGTACACACACCCTTAGTGTCTTGGTTCCCAAAGCTGCAATGGGAGGGATTCTCCAAATCCCTCTGAAAGGCTTTCCCCTTCCTGTAGCAGTGTGTTTGCTTTCAGAATCATGCTGGCATTTGCCAGACCAGACTCCTGTTTCTGTGCTGTAGCAGACATGGGGAGGGACCAACTTAATGTGTTTCAAGCACATTAACTCCCTATTGACTTTCCAGGTGAAAATCTACAGGCTCAGAAAAAAGATGATGCCATGGAGAACATCTGGTCCCCATCTTCTCTCCTCTTGGCTTTGCCCTTGAAATGCCAAGGTCCCAGGAAGAATGATACAATGCCAGAAAACCATGGCAACCCCCTGCATATGCTCCCACAAAGAAAGCTCCACCAGAGCCGGGGCCAAGTTTGCAAAAGAGAAAAGGACAATCAAGACTCCAAGTCAGCATTATCTTGGGCTGTGTAGGCTACTGCACAGTAAAATCACCCTTCCTTTGAGGGTGATTCTGGGGCAGGGATCAACAAGGGAACTCTCACAGCAATTCCTGACTAATGGACTCTTTTGACCTTTGGGTTTTAGTCTAAGCTCTATTTCACTATATCCTTCTATCAAATGCTTTTAATATATATATATATAAAAATTATGCCCATGCCCACTTCCTTTCACTGTTCCATTGATACTTTTGTCACTTACCATCCTCCGAAACCCATAAGGATGTAATTTGCTTACTATTATTGTCTCAGTCCATGTTTGTTCCTTGTCTGTATGCTGCTAGAGATCAGTTTTTGGTGTGAACATATACACAGTCACCCTTGGAACACACAATGGGATTTTTTTTCTGATTATCACCTTATAGTGTTAGGAACTCTATCTAACACCAGCACGTTGCATTTTGAATCTTTCTGGTGGCCCAGGGTTGTAAGAAACTTTTGATTACTTTTTGTAATAAATAGAACAGACAAGCAGTGAGTTACTGGGTATAAATGGAGGCTTGTTCATCCCAGTACAGTTCCCCAGTATACAGCTCAATGTAGCTCCAGACTTTGAACAAGTTCAGAAGAAATTTTGTTTCACACAATACCTAAGCCAAAGCCAAACACTTCTTTTCTCACTCCTCATTTATTCAAAACTCTAAAAAGCCAGAAACCTGCCAGGAAGTAATATTTTCCAGAGTGGTACTGAACTTTTCATTTCCCGCTCTTACATCAATTCTACAGGGGAGGCAACTCAACGATATTATTTAGGATTTGGTTTTTCATTGTGATATAAGGTGATTTGGACATATGGGTCTAGATCCTGCCCTGCATGTGTGGGTAAACCCCCTATGGTCCTCAGTGGGACTGCTTACCTAAGTACTATTCACTGTGAATGAGGGTTGCAGAACTGAGCCCTCTGTGTCTTCTTCTTTGGTGATGGACAGTCTACAGTGGTTCTCAACCAGGAATACACATACCCCTGGGGGGAATGCAGAGGTCTTCCAGGGGGTACCTCAACTCATCTAAATATTTGCATACTTTTACAACAGGCTACATAAAAAGCACTAGGGAAGTCAGTACAAACTAAAATTTCATACTGACTTGTTTATATTGCTCTATATACTATACACTGAAATGTAAGTACAATATTTATATTCCAATTGATTTATAATTATATGGTAAAATGAGAAAGTAAGCCATTTTTCAATAATAGTAGGCTGTGACACTTCTGTATTTTTATGTCTGATTTTGCAAGCAAGTAGTTTTTAAGTTAGGTGAAACTTCGGGGTAGGCAAGACAAATCAGAATCATGAAAGGGGTACAGTAGTTTGGAAAGGTTGAGAGCCATCGGTCTATTATATTTCATACAGCAATCCTTGTTTCCCTGATTGTCCTAGCAGCCTGGTTTCTTCAGGAGCTATGCTGTCATTGCAATACCTCTGTGGCATAAAAGCCAGGGACAGGATCAGGAGAAGGTAATGCTGTTTAAATTGCACTATATTCACATAAGTACTTTTCAATGTGATTAAAAGTTGCAGACCCAGACATTTAATGTTGTTGTTTTGAAAGGTGGTCTAAATCATTGAGATAATTGTTCCAAACATACGTTAGCCTTGTAAAGGGAATCAACAGAACTTTATAGTGGGGGTCCATATACAGGTTTATGCAGTCTCTTTCTTTTGAATATAGTTTCTATCTTTTTTCTCCTCATTGTACCCTTTCTATAAGAGACAGACAAGTGCATGTAAAAACAAACCCATCTTTGTACAAAATGATGTATCTACCCTCTTTGCTGTTTTTGATATTAAAAAGATACTTAAATATATGTGTATGTCATGTGGAAGCTGGATTATTTGTGGATTGGAGATTTTTAGGAAATTATACAATTTTGTATTTTTATAAAATATTTATATAAATAAATCACATTTATAAATCAGATAGGTACAACTATCAGGTATCTTTATATATATTCAACTAGAAAGATGAATGCTCTGGCAAAAAAAGAAAATCAGAGTCCATGAGGTCAGTTATGAGAGATGTGTCTGTTCTACCCACAATATTTCATTGTAAGATCCTACAATCCCAGCCAAGCATTTCACTTCCCTGAGTGTACAGCTAGTTATATTCTAAGAATAAGGGAAATGACTGTCTACTACACTGAGGTATTTATAAAGTCATCATCCCCATAGTGTCTGAGCAGCCCCAATCAGGAAAGAAAATCTCTCTCTCCTTTTTCTGCATGTAGGGATAGCTTAAAGGTAGCTGAAGCATATGTGTGCATGTGCGAGCAGCTACTGTGGAAAAAAAAAACTAGGGCAAAGAGGTGAACTTTATATTTAGTTCTGAATGCGTGAAAGGTCTGTGATTATTTTTATTTCTACAGGAATTTCATAGTCTAAGTCCAGTTCTTATGAAGTTCCATCTCCTGCAGTTATGAGCCTTCTCATATTGATCAACAGTCAATAGTCCAGTGGAATATGGCTATCAGTTATGGAGTTGTGGAGTGAGGCACATTGATTCAGGTAGCCAGATCCAAGGAGAGATTTTAATATTAAAACAGACCTTTAATTGGACGCTGTATCCAGTGGAGAGAGAGGCGCTCTAGGGTGATGTGTTCATGACCATCTGTGTAACTGGGCACACATTCTGTGTCAGCTGAAACTTTTTCAGATTACTAGACTTGAATGACATTGAATTTAAAAATAAATAGAAGCATGGTGTAGTAGGTGCGGCAGTCGTCCCTCCCCCTCTGGGTCGGAGGGAAGCCACACTGCCTCACTACACCGTCGGGATCACTGCCTAGTGTCGGTGGGAATTAGCAAATAGGCCTTAGTGTCCCAGCCAGTCCAGCAGGGCTGAATCCCAGATAGTCAACAGGCTGCGACCCGTAGGCAGGAACAGGGGCTCCCAGGAGTCCGTATGCTCTGACCCTTAGGCTGGGGCAGCGCAGCCAATAGTCTATAGTCCCTCGGCCCTTTTAGCAAGGGCCAAAGCAGATTCTGCAGTCTGTGGGCTCTGGACGCATTAGGCTGGGGCCAGAGCAAACCCAGTAGTCAATTAACTCTGGGATCTTGATGCCGGGGTAGAGCAAACCAGTGCTTGGGAGGCACCATTGCAGTACGCAGGCTAGCATATGGGCCTGGGCAACTTCAGGATGCCAGCAGCACCTATGCTCTCACTGCATTTGTTACTCTCAGGAGTGAGGTATCGACTAACAACACCACCTGTGGAAAATGTTGTCATTATTCAATGCCATTGCCCTATACACAGCTTCAAGCAACCTAGCAATTCCCCATCATTTCCTATACCCCAGGCAGGTCCCACTCACCATAGCTTGTGCTGAGAATGGTACCGGGGATCAGGAATTCCAAAGCAGAAGTATCAATAAGCTTATCTTGTTTAACACTTTAGAGGACCCAAGGGAAGGGAGGAGTTCTGGATCTTAAAAAAATTCACTTTTTATTCCTACAATCCTGACAATGGTACTTTGGTGTGTGTTTTATCTGCAGGTGCAGCTGTTGCAGCTTTGAGGGAGACTCCCTTCACACCAGCAGAATGACTGACCCAGATAAGGAGGAGAAAAAAGAGGATGTGGGAGGACATGTTTTGGGAGATCCCTGAAGCCAGTGCTGCATCAGACCTTGAACAGAGGACCTGGAGTGTGAATATTGCAGACTGTATGAAGAAAGAAAGAGCAGACAAGAGAAAGGTACAGGAAAAGGAGAGGGAGATGCACCAGAACATAATGGAGATTCTCCATCAGTAAACGCGGATGCTGCAGAATCTTGTGCACCTCCAAGCTCAATGCCGGGCTCAACTGCCATGGCACTCGATGGAGGAATGCAGCACAGCGCTTTTCTACACTCCCTGTCATAATTCCACATGGTCTCAGGGCCAGCACACCTACCCCTACCACTCCACATGGTGGTGAAAGCATGGACAACCACAGCTTCACATAAACTGACCTGTGAGAGCCATGGTTGATGTATGTGTAGCTACAATGGATATCAATGTTCCTTCCTTGGGTTCATTTATTAAGGTTCTTAATTTTTTTGAAGTTATATTTACTTTTAAGTTCTTTAGATTATTTCACAAGCTGTTTTCATTAGTGAACAAGCATAATGTACAGTGACTGCTAGCAGTGAAAGTAGTGCTCTTGTACACTCACTACCCATCAGATCAGTGTGAAACACCGTAGTTGGGGTTACTGTACAGTAACCCCATCAACATTAATAGGTGCACTGTCATTGATACACCCACAGATGAGCAACAAGCACTACACAGTTTCTGTCAGGCTCCCAAATTGCTCCTCCAGGTTGAGCACAGTACACCACAATACTGTGGTTCACTGTTAAAGTGCTCTTTTCAAAGCCTCCCTAAACTATATAGATCCTTGTTGATCTTGTCTGATAACCTTGGCGTCTGGCTATTCTAACTCAGCAGACAGCTGTTCCACCTTCCCCTTCTAACCATGCAGCAAGGTTTCCCCCTTTGTTTCATATATATTATGCAGGACACAATAGACAGCTATAACCATTCGACTATTTTTCGCACTGAGATCCAAACTGGTGAGTAAATCTGGGGCCAGCACCCCTTCAATCTACCAAAAGCACATTTGACTGTCATTCTGCACCTGCTGAACCTGTAGTTGAACTGTTTCTTGCTGCTGTCAAGGTGGCCAGTGTATGGCTTCATGAGCCAGGAGAGTAAGAGGTAGGCTGGGTCCCCCAGGATCACTACTGGCATTTCAACATCACCAATAGTAATCCACCGGTTGGGAAAAAAAGTCCCTGCTTGTAGCTTTTTGAACAGCCCTGTGTTCTTAAAAATGTGGGTATCATGTACCTTCCCTGATCAGCCCACATTGATGTCAGTGAAGCATCCCTGATGATCCACCAGTGCTTGCATAATCATGGAAAAGAAGCCCTTTCTGTTGATGTACTCTGTGGCAGGGTGCCCTGGAGTCAAAATGGCGATGAGCATGCTGTCTATTGCTCCACTGCAGTTCAGGAATCCCATGGCTGCAAAGCCATCCACTATGTCCTGCACATTGCTGAGAGTCACAGTTCTACGCAGTAGGACACAATTAGTGGCCTTGAATGCTTGCATGACAACGGCCACTACAGTGCATTTTCCCACTCTGAAATGACTTCCAACTGACCAGTAGCAATCTGGCGTTGCAAGTTTGCACTGTGTGATCACCACTCGCTCTTCCACTCTCAGTGCTGCTCTCACTTTGATGTCCCCATGCTGGATGTCTCAGAGCAAGCTCAGCACCCAGATCCAGCAATGTGGCCTTTCACATCTGAAAGTTCAGTAGCCACAGCTTGTCATCCCAAGCCTGCATTAAGATGTGATCGCACCAGTCAGTGCTCATTTCTCGGGCCCAGAAGCAGTGCTCCTCTGTTTGCAGCTCCTCTGTGAATGCCACAAACAATTGTGAATTGGTTATCCCTAAATCCCTCAGCAAACTGGCCACCTGGAAATCATCATATTCCTGACAGTTTTTCTTGCAGCTCTTTAGATATCGGAGGATCATGCATCCTGTGCTTATAACACTCATGGCAATAGTGCACAGCTGTGCAGCTCCATGCTTCTGCCAGAGATGGCAGACAGCAACAAGTCCCAAGCAGGTTCATGGGAAATTGCAAATATGCACAAAAAGTATGGGATGGAGAACACTGACTTATGGGAAGTTGACTCTTTTCTCCCACTCACCCCTGCACGACTCGTTTCTGCACCACCAAGCATTGCCAAAACTATGCAAAAGACAGTGCACTGAACCATGGTGGGCTGCACCCTGGGACACTTACCCATGGTGCACCTCACTTACACATGGTGCACACTGGGACACTTACCCATGGTGCTCACAGCTGGTGAGCATGCACTGTGTCAACACAAGAAGCCAACTATGCACTAACTATGGTGGCTGAGGATTTTAAAGGATTTTAAAGAATCCTTATTGCGGTTGCAGGAACAAACCATCCTGATGTGTAGAAAGAATAGTAAATATGGCAGGCGACCAGCTTGGCTAAAAGTGAAATCCTTGCTGATCTTAAACGGAAAAAAGAAGCTTACAAGAAGTGAAAGACTGGACAAATGACCAGGGAGGAGTATAAAAATATTGCTCAGGCATGCAGGAGTGAAATCAGGAAGGCCAAATCACACTTAGAGTTGCAACTACCAAGAGATGTTAAGAGTAACAAGAAGGGTTTCTTCAGGTATGTTAGCAACAAGAAGAAAGTCAAGGAACGTGTGGGCCACTTACTGAATGAGGGAAGCAACCTAGTGACTGAGGATGTGGAAAAAGCTAATGTACTCAATGATTTTTTTGTCTCTGTCTTCACAAACAAGGTCAGCTCCCAGACTGCTGCACTGGGCAGCACAGTATGGGGAGAAGGTGACCAGCCCTCTGTGGAGAAAGAAGTGGTTCGGGACTATTTAGAAAAACTGGATGTGCACAAGACCATGGGACCGGATGCGCTGCATCCGAGGGTGCTAAAGGAGTTGGCGGATGAGATTGCAGAGCCATTGGCCATTATTTTTGAAAACTCATGGCGATCGGGGGAGGTCCCGGATGACTGGAAAAAGGCTAATGTAGTGCCCATCTTTAAAAAAGGGAAGAAGGAGGATCTGGGGAACTACAGGCCAGTCAGCCTCACCTCAGTCCCTGGAAAAATCATGGAACAGGTCTTCAAGGAATCATTTATGAAACACTTAGAGGAGAGGAAAGTGATCAGGAACAGTCAGCATGGATTCACCAAGGGGAAGTCATGCCTGACTAACCTAATTGCCTTCTATGATGAAATAACTGGCTCTGTGGATGAGGGGAAAGCAATGGATATGTTATTCCTTGACTTTAGCAAAGCTTTTGATACGGTCTCCCACAGTATTCTTGCTGCCAAGTTAAAGAAGTATGGGCTGGATGAATGGACTGTAAGGTGGATAGAAAGCTGGCTAGATTGTCGGGCTCCATGTCTATTTGGCAGCCGATTTCAAGCGGAGTGCCCCAAGGGTCAGTCCTGGGGCCGGTTTTGTTTAATATCTTTATTAATGATCTGGAGGATGGTATGGACTGCACTCTCAGCAAGTTTGCAGATGACACTAAACTGGGAGGCATGGTAGATACGCTGGAGGGTAGGGATCGGATACAGAGGGACCTAGACAAATTAGAGGATTGAGCCAAAAAAAACCTGATGAGGTTCAACAAGGACAAGTGCAGAGTCCTGCAATTAGGACGGAAGAATCCTATGCACAGCTACAGACTACGGACCGAATGGTTAGGTAGCAGATCTGCAGAAAATGACCTAGGGGTCACAGTGGACGAGAAGCTGGATATGAGTCAACAGTGTGCCCTTGTTGCCAAGAAGGCTAATGGCATTTTGGGCTGTATAAGTAGGGGCATTGCCAGCAGATCGAGGAACGTGATCATTCCCCTTTATTCAACATTGGTGAGGCCTCATCTGGAGTACAGTGTCCAGTTTTGGGCCCCACACTACAAGAAGGATGTGGAAAAATTGGAAAGAGTCCAGCGGAGGGCAACAAAAATGATTAGGGGTCTGGAGCACATGACTTATGAGGAGAGGCTGAGGGAACTGGGATTGTTTAGTCTCCAGAAGAGAAGAATGAGGGGGGATTTGATAGCTGCTTTCAACTATCTGAAGGGGGGTTCCAAAGAGGATGGAGCTCGGCTGTTCTCAGTGGTGGCAGATGACAGAACAAGGAGCAATGGTCTCAAGTAGCAGTGGGGGAGGTCTAGGTTGGATATTAGGAAACACTATTTCACTGGGAGGGTGGTGAAGCACTGGAATGCGTTACCTAGGAAGATGGTGGAATCTCCTTCCTTGAAGGTTTTTAAGGCCCGGCTTGACAAAGCCCTGGCTGGGATGATTTAGTTGGGAATTGGTCCTGCTTTGAGCAGGGGGTTGGACTAGATGACCTCCTGAGGTCCCTTTCAACCCTGATATTCTATGATTCTATGTAACTTGCATCAGCAAAATTGTGTAGTGTATACATGGCCTGAGACTCAAGTAGCTCAATCTTTTTATCTTTGCCAAGCGGAGGTTAAGGGATGACTTGGTCACAGTTTTTAAGTGCCTACTTGGGGAACAAAAAATTGATAACGGGCTCCTCAATCTAGAAGACAAAATTTAACAACATCCAGTGGCTGGAAGCTGATGCTAGACAAATTCAGACAGAAAATAAGCCTTCCTCCAGCCTTCTCAATATTATAATGAAAGATAGTGTACATATCCCAACCCCCTTCCCCCAATTTCCAGTGCCTTGATGGGTGGTAAATCAGACAGTCATCAGGATTATGGGAGGCTTTTATATTAGAAGTACAATTTGGAATTCCACTTGCTGAGCAACAGGCAGCCTCTCTGACATACTGAATGTCACCAGCTCTCACAGGGAAGACTCTTTGAACCGTCATGCTGTCATGATCTACTCTGTGCTCAATGTGTGGATTTCAAGAACAGCTTCAAATAGGGCCCATTATAGTCATCTAGCCTGGTGGGGAGCTGTGGTAATCTTTGTAAAATTATGCCCATTCAATAGTTTGTTTTACATTCTGAATTTGAGTCCTTTTTCTCTTGTACATTGTCAATTCTGGCTAGTGTTCTTCTTCCCCCTCCTTTCCCAAAAAATAATAATAATCAGGCTCAGTGCTTGCCTACCCTTGACATGCTACACCAGCAGAGCTGCACTGCTGTGAAGCGCTTCAGTAAAGACACTATCAATGCTGATGGGAGAGCTTCTAACATCAGTGTAGGAAATCCTCCATCTCAAGAGGTGGTTGCTAGGTCAACAGAAGAATTACAAAACGGAATCAAAAATAAAAGTTTTTTCCCACTTTTGAAAACCTGTCACTTCAAAAGTCAATTTGCTAAAAACACACTGGCCAAAATCTTCAAATCTCTATAGTTTAAAGTGGGCTCCTGAGCCTTTTTTTTAGGCAAAAGGTTGTCATTTAAAAAAAGTATTGAGCACCAGGAACTAGGGTAACCAGATGTCCCGATTGTATAGGGACAGTCCTGATTTTTGGGTACTTTTCTTATATAGACTCCTATTACCCCCCACCCCATCCCGATTTTTCACACTTGCTGTCTGGTCACCTTACCAGGAACTTCCACTGGGCCATATTGCTTCATAGATTATGAAGCACAGCTACCCAGTATTTGCAAGAATGAATTTGACTCTACATTGATTTAATGATATTGTCCTTTGACTCCAATCGTGTTTGTGGATGCTCAGCACTTCTGAAAAATGAGGACACTTAAGTACCTAAATATGAATTTAGAAGTCTAACTTTAGGTGCCCAAATTTGCAAATTTTGGCCATTTCTTTTAAGTAAATAGACAGTTTGCAATCCAGAATTCCTTAGGCATCAAAACACCTTAGTGGGAGTTCAGGTTGCACACTCAATGGCCTTGGGCTTAAATAACACTATTTGCTGAAGAACATTATGAAAAAATTTCTCTCCTGCAGTACACATCGCTACCAGCCAAGAGAGGGTGGCTACTTTTGCAGGAACTGTTTTCATTCCTTAACAATGGTTTCTGAAACAGGAATAAAACAGAAAAGAGCAGGTTACTATCATTACTAAAGATGAGTTATCCTCTTTGTTTGTTTACCAGGCAGTAATATGTTGTGCATTTAACAGGAACACTAATGACTGTTCTATAATTCTGAGGCTGACCTTACAAACACATACACATGTGAGTTTATTAAAGTAGGTATATCAACAAACCCCAAAGTTACTCAGACACATAATTTTTTTCTGGATCAGGCCCTAAATTTAAACAAAAAACAAAAACCAGCTTCAGGCTTTTTTTTTTTTTTTTTTAATTTAGGGCCTGATCCAGAAAACACTTATGCATATGAGCAACTTTTGGTACAGCTTGAGTACCATGATTTATAGGCATAACTCTGATTGCCCATGACAGGATCTGTGTGCTCTATTCCCTGAGCACTGTGCTGAATGTTTACCCCTTCGAGTCCTCTCAGGCTCTGGCACACAAGTAGAACAGGTGGTTGCCATAGGCAGCAAAATATTAAAAGAAGCAAAACATTTAGTGACTGTAGATTGGGTGAGTAACTGCAGCCTGTGAGAAGTATATATTTTTTTATTTCTTTTGGGCAGCAAAAATCTGAGTCGGAACTGGCTAGAGGCAAGACAGCAGGAGCGTATATGTGTGCGCTTGGGGAGAGAGAAGAGGAAGACAGATGTAAATATCCCTCAGTACATATCAGCTGCACCACTTAGCCAGTTATTTTTAAATAGCATATCAACATTACATCAAAGACACAGAATAAGAATAATTAACACTGAGTTAGAAACAAACTATTCTCTTTTATTTCTTATTGAAGAATTGCTTGATTACAAAACATACAATTGAAAGAGGTCAGAAATCCTTAAGTGGATTTCTGTAAATTTGCACCCAATCCTGCTCCCACTGAAGTCAGTGGGAGCTTTGCCACTGACTTCAGTGAGACAGAATTGGCCCCTTTGAAGTTTTTTGATAACCTTTAGTTGCATAGGGCTACTTGGGTTTCAAAAAACCCTATCAACTATCTTATTTATACGATATTTGCAACATTTTACAACCACAGAGGTTGAGAAATTATTATTCATTTAAAAATTGTCTAGCCTCTACAAATCATGTTATAAGTACACATGTTTATATTATATTTAAAAAATAAAAGAGGACTCCCTGGTCGGGAAGAGAGGAGAGTGACAAGGTGCTGTCCATCAAAAAAGCTTGCTGGCAAAGTAATATGATTATTTCCTGAGTGATTCATGAACTGTGAAATATCATTTCTTTTTCTCTGCTCACACATATATTGCACAAGCTCCACACCAGAAAAATATTAGGAACAAATAAGTAAATATGTAAAACAGCCTGTCATATCTCAGAAGAGATGCTTTTAACCCTTTGTTAACTTATCCAAAACACACCAACTGTCCCCCTTAAAAAAAAAAGAGAGAGAATCATTTATTTCTCTCTATTCAAAATGTTTATCCTTCCTCCTTTTCTGATATGGATTGCTCCCTGTGTTTGTCTTTTTGGTGCATTGGACCTGAATCTCGTTCATGTCAAGGCTTTTTTAGTTTGCACTATAGTTGTAGCTGTGTCAGTTCCAGCATATTAGAGAGACAAGGTGGGTGAGGTAATATCTTTTACTGGACCAACTTCAGTAGGTGACAGAGAGACAAGCCTGAAGAAGAGCTCTGTGTGGCTCGAAAGCTTGTCTCTCTCACCAACAAAAGCTGGTCCAATAAAAGATATTACCCCACCCACCATGTCTCTAAAGGCTTTTTTAGGTCATTTTGGAAGCATAGGGGGGGCTGTATAACAGGAAGAAATGGCCCCCTGAGAGTACCATCTGTGTAGAGGGATTCTTCAGACAGTGTAGGGCTGGCATAGGGTATCTAAACCAACCCTGCATCCCGCTCCCAGCACAGGAGGAAAATTGGGGTCCTGGCTGGCATAGGTGCCGACTCTGTGGATGCTCCAGAGCTGGAGAACCTACAGGGAAAAAATGGTGGGTGCTGAGTACCCACCAGCAGCCCACATATCAGCCTTCCCCCTTCTCCCCAGTGTGTTCCACCTGCTGGCAGGCCCTACAAATCAGCATCTCCCCCTCCCTCCCTGCGCCTCCCACCAGCTACAATCAGCTGTTTCGCAGCATGCAGGAGATGCTGACAGGGAGGACAGAGGAGTGAGAGCACGGTGCACTCAAGGGAGGGGGTGGAACGGGGCATGAAGAGGTGGGGTGGGGTGGAGCAGGGGTAGGAAGAGGCAGGGTGGGGGTGGGGCCTTGGGGGAAAGGTTGGAATGGAAGTGGGGCCTGTGGCAGAGCCGAAAATTGAGCATCCCCAGGCACATTGGAAAGTCGGCGCCTTTGCTGGCTGGAGTGCGCTGCACTACAGCTGCTCTGCTTTCTAGGGCCCACAGAGGCACATGGGAAGCAGATAATAAGAGTAGTCTCAGGGCTGCTGTAACATATACCAGGGTCCAAGCAAGGCCATGCATGTCCCCCAACAGTCAGGGACTCAAAAGAGACAAAGTCAATTTTTCTCCCACCACCTGCAGCTCCCAGGAAAAGAGTAACAGATTAAACCCATCCTTTTATATGGTGATGTTTATTATATAGTTTTTACAGTGGATTTTATAATTTATTTATTATGAAGTTATTGCACAGAGCCTCAACCATCTTTGTGAGGGTTGGCAGATGCTTACTTAATGGCCAGTGATTACTTCTTTAGATTTTTACAGTGTTCCTCTTCAAAGCTCAAGTCACTTATAAAAACCATTCTGAAAATACAGACAAAATTTCCCATTGGCCCACAAAGAGAAAGATCAAGAGCTTGTCAGGAACAATTTTGATCAAAGATGTGTATGAGGATGTGCAATTTCCCTCCAGAAAAGGAAAAGGAAATTAAGAATACTAACCAGCTGAAATGGAAAGCGATGTAACAAACAGCAGCCAGTTGCACGTCCAATTAGTTTGTATTTTTTTATGATAACTTTAGAGTTGCAGCTTTTTGTCTCTGCCAAATTGAAACAGCCAGACCCTAAAAGGCATGCTGGGAGGAAATGTTTATAATGAAAGCACCTCTGCAGTGGGAAGAGTTAGTAAAGATCAGGAATTCACCAAAGGAAGTATTGTTGGGGAAGAGGCTGCCTCTGTGTTTTGAATGCTACCAATATGTTACAGTGGAAAATTTAGTACATACACTCAAAGTCATTTTTTCACTGTGAAATAAGTTAATGTACAACGGCAGAACTTGATCACTGTTTTCTGCATGACTGGTAGTAGCTCTGTTGTCTCCCTGTTGGATAAGTCAACAGTGTGAAGGGGTATATAAAACCCATGCTGGGCAACAATGGGTTAAGGAGAGGCTCTGGGCTCAGCCAGCTCCACCCCACCTCACCTGCATTGAATGCACAGACTGGAGGAGGACTTTAAAATGGGAGCAGAAAAGTTTACTTTTGGGCAGATTATCAGCCCTCAGCTCCTGAAAAAAGGGCTGACTGAAGGCAGGAGCTTCCCAGATGCCTGCTGCCTGATGGCCCCTCCCTGAGGGATGGGAGGGCTTGATTCTGATGCACCCTGAGAGGGAATCATTCCCCTCTCTTTCCTGTTCACTTTATATATTTGTATTAGTTTCCTTTGGTTTTTATTCATGGACTCCCCTGGAATCGAAGAGACTTTAAAAGTGACTTGGCTGCAGGAAGAGACAGATCACTGCAGCAGTGGAGTGACCATTGCAGGACACATCCAATGGGTACTGTCCACTACAGGTAGAACATGAGCTATAGCCAGAGGCTGAACTCTAATACTGCTAAGTTACCTTTGTGAAGGTTGCTGGTATACAGAAATACCATAGTTGGAGAAGGGGGGATGACAGCATCCGGGGCTGTTTCTTTGACAGTGGCAATGATTTCAGATTTATTAACCCCTGTGTCTTTATTCCTTTCTCTTACAAAGGAAATCTCAATTATCAAAAGCTGGACATACTTTCAGTCTCTTTCCACTGGCTGTATGGCAAATGCTGCTTGTTGCAAACATTTCCATTAGGCAAAGGAGGAGATTTGGAGTTTTTCCAGGGTTGCAGTGTGAGGGGAAAGGTTCTGTAGCTTCTATTTCTCTCCTTGTTTCTATGGCACTTCCCCTAACCAATCTCCACTGGGATTTCAGCCACTGGTGTAGTAGTACAAAGGCAAACTTCTAGTGCAGTTTACATCAGCACAGCACAATTTGCAATCATGTCTACTTCAGAGTCCTACACCGGTGCAGCTACAGTGGTGGATGACATTCCAATGTAAACAAGGCCTCAGTCCTACTACCCAAGCTATATCCTGCTGTTTCTTCATTAGGAGACCCATAATAAACTTGCAGTTCAGTGGTCTGGCTAGAACCAATTGTCTCCCCAGCTACTATGAGAGTGACTTTTGCCTCTTCTCTTCATCTTTTTCCATTTCAGAAGTATTTTGCCTAAAAAGGCAAGAGTTATAAGCCAGATTCTGTCAACCTTTTTCACCCTGAGTAGTACTTTATGCAGTGAGTAGTCACATTGGTTTCAATAAGACTATTGATGGAGTAATGTACTGTTCACCATGAGTAAGAGTGACAGAATCAGGTCCTATTAATAGCAAACTTTCCTAACATAAGCTGCACTCCTTCCTTTCCTTTCCTCTACCCCTCCAACTAGAGAAACATGTTGAAACACATTTCACTAATGCAGTATCCTTTGCCACAAATGAAGGGTAGTGTTTTTGTATGATAAATAACAAAATAAACTAAATTATTGAGAAGGCCAGTTCAGGTCTGAACAAAGCAGTGCATCTTGTTTGCTTCCTGTACTACATTTGATGCAGATGTAGGCAGCCATACGTTGCCTACATTAAGAGCAAGGGAGCACGGCTCTCCATTACTGAATTCATAGGAAAAGGGAATCAGAGTTTGTAAATTGGAAAAAGCTGGCCTCTCAGAGTACAGAGATAGGGGATCTTAGGAGAAACTACCCGTGGTGTGAATCTCTGTGGCTCAGAATTTGATAATAAAGGGAGAAGGCTGTTGACGAGAATTTGCTATAGAATAGTCATTCTAAAAAGCACAGCAGATCAAGGTACAGAGAGCAGAAATGTAAAAAGGAATGGAAAGAAGACATATACATATATATTGCAGTAGTGCCCAAACATAACATTCAGGATCAGGTCTCCTTGTCCTAGGCACTGTACAAGCACTTTAACAAGACCCAGTTCCTGTTCTGAAGAATTTACATTGGAGATAGATATCAATTAATCAGGCATAATTAAGGGAACAGTTGTGTGTGTTGTGCACACACACAATAAACACCCTATATTTAAATTGTCTGTAGAAAATACAGTATATGATCATGTAATTAAAGACTGTGTATTAATGCATATGTATAAGGGGAAAGAATCAAGATTTCAAGTTAAAACACACATTTCCTAACTTCTGAGTTCTTGCTTTTGTAAACCAAATAATGTTTTAAAAATTGTGTATATAACATATTCACAAATACGAATATATAAACTGAGCTGTAGTTTTGTACAAGAACCAGTTATGCAGAACACATGAAAAACAATTCTCTTCTTGCTCTTAGTGACTGATACTAAATAACTGATGATGTAAATGTGGAACAGCATTTTTAGCGATAGCAATAATCCTTTATGTTAGGTTTCTAATCAAGATTAAGGGGCAAATCATAGTCCACATTGGCTATTGCCAGAGAAGGGAAAGAAATTCCATATGTTCTGCAGCAAGTCTACACTAGGAATAATTATTAAAAAAGACTATTGAGAAAAAAACAGAAATGAAAAAAATATTCCAGCCTAAACTGAAATCTGTTCTTTCCTTTTAGACTTGATCTTTGACCTTCAGCAAGTCATTTAACCTTTCTGTGCATCAGTTTCCCCATCAGTAAAATGGAGATAATACACTACTTCTAAGAAGGGCACTCAGAGTCTTAACTCATTAATTATGGTAAAGCATGTAGGTCCTCAGATGGAAACCACGATTGAAGTGCAGAGTATTATAATATAGGAGGAAAAAAGTGTGAAACATAAAACACTTCAGGCATAGAAAAGGATGGGAGGTTTATAGAATGAGGCTAACAGAATCCAAAAACAATTTTAAAGAAAGTTGAAGCTGACAGTGAAATGTATATTATAGGAGAAAGTAGGCTTCTGAGGAGTGGTTAAAACCTTAAAGAGATAGCAGGGGTAATTTATTGATAGAAGAGACAATGCACACAATTTAAATGAATTTGTTGCATCAGTATTTTCAAAGAAGGAAGAAGGTTGATGAGAGAATTGATGACAGGAACACATTTTTACCAGGTCACAAAAAAAAAAAAAAAAATCAAGAAACACATTATCACATGAGAAAGATAACTACCCCCATGAACCTGAAAATGTTAAGGCATTGTAAACAAACCAGTTCCATCCTAGAGCTGGGAAAGATCTCACAAATTAGGTGGAGGGAGCTGTCACAGTAACAGGGTAACAGCACCAGTATCCCATTCTGTGGTCCTCCCACAGCGCCCACTTGGCTCCCAGCTATTAGCCATCACCTCTTTTGGGCAGAGACCTACATCATACTCCTTCTGACCAGGGTTTTAAGGCTGCACAGCTCCCTGGATTTTTAATGTGATATTGTGAGATTCCCAGCAAGCCAGACTACCTAAACAGGCTCCAGCATCTGTGCTTTGTTTTCTCTTCAAAGCATATGACCAGTCTATTGCTGTGACAGGTTCGGTCACAGAGACTCCCTTGGGACTGTCACCTGACATGCTGAGATTACCTCTGAACCAGTTTTCCCTGCCAGCTTGGGACTCCAGACAGACTCCTGTCTTGTTGAGCCAAAAACGTTAGTCTGCTGCAACCCAGACCCAGGGTCTGGTCCACGCCCCCAAAACTGCAGACTTTAACCAAAAACTGCTCAGCAGGTTACCTATCTCTGGCACCCAGACACCCAGTTCCCAATGGGATCCAAACCCCAAATAAATCTGTTTTACTCTGTATAAAGCTTATACAGGGTAAACTCATAGATTGCCAGCCCTCTATAACACTGATAGAGAGATATGCACAGCTGTTTTCTCCCCCAGGTATTAATCACTTGCTCTGGGTTTAAAAATAAACAAAAGTGATTTTATTAAGTATAACAAGTAGGATTTAACTGGTTTCAAGTAATTACAGACAGAAAAAAGTAAGTCACCAAGCAAAATAAAGCAAAAACATGCAAGTCTAAACCTAATACATTAAGAAACTGTTTACAGGTAATATCTTACCCTCAGAGATGTTCCAATAAGCTTTTTTCACAGACTAGACTCCTTCCTAATCTGGACCCAGTCCTTTCCTCTGGTATATTTCTTGTTAGTTCCAGCAGACATCTTAGGTGGAAAACAGGGGTGTTCTCATGACTGGCAGCCTCCTTTGTTCTGTTCCACCCTCTTTTATAGCTTTGGCACAAGGTGGGAATCTTTTGTCTCTCTGGCCCCACCCCTCCTTCTAAATGGAAAAGCACCAGATTTAAGATGGATTCCAGTATCAGGTGACATGGTCACATGTCCTGTGAGACCCCATCTTTCATTCTTCTAGGGCTGGCCTGCACACATGCAGGAAGGTTTGCAAGTAAACAGACCATTTATAACCAATTGTCCATGTCAATGGAAGCCATCAAGATTCTAAATCACCATAAATGGCCCACACTTTGCATAATTACAATAGGACCTCAGCGTTATACTTTATATTTCTAGCTTCAGATACAAGTATGATACATACATACAAATAGGACAAACACACTCAGTAGATTATAAGCTTTGTAATGATACCTTACAAGAGACCTTTTGCCTAAAGCATATTCCAGTTACATCATATTCACAGTCATAGGCATATTTCCATAAAACATTATGGAGTGCAACATCACAATTGCCTTCAGTTATAAGTTACCACACAGCCTTTTCTAATCAAGTACATTTATTTTAAGATGAAAGCATTATAGATAAAACATATTAAAATAAAGGAACCTACACATATGCTATAGAGCCTACTAGAGGTACCCAATCAGTCTTATGGGCCCCTAGTATGTCAAGTCCTTCCAACGTTTCCCTGGACAGAAGGTTAAGAAAATAAGAACATAAAAATGGCCATAGTGTGTCAGACCAAAGGTCCATCTAGCCCAGTATCCTGTCTTCTGACAATGTCCAATCTTTTTTGAGATGGGGAGACCATATCTGCTCACAATATTCAAGATGTGGGAATACCATGGATTTCTATAGAGGCAATATGATATTTCTGTCTTATTATCTATCTTTTTCTTAATGATTTCAAACATTGTTTGCTTTTTTGACTGCCGCTGCACATGGAATGGATGTTTTCAGAGAACTATCCACAATGACTCCAAGATCTCTTTCTTGAGTGGTAATAGCTAATTTAGACCCCATCACTTTATATGTATAGTTCTTTCCCTTTGCTGCATCGGACAAAAGGCTCTGGATCAGTTTAAATTCAGTCTATTTATCCAAAAGACTCTTCTTTGTCTTTTGATCTCTGGTCTGTTTTGAACTAATATATGCAAGCCTCCCCAGGTCGTGGTACTTCTCTGGGGGTGTCACATCCTACGTGAATTTACCTAGTCACCTCAGTCCTCCCCCACCCAATGTGTTTAGTTCCTGGAGGAGCTGTGATAGCCTTCCCAGATGGAGTAGAACAGTCATACATAATCTATTCATTTAAATCAATGGACCCCAAAGATAGTGTGTGGGGTTGCAAATATCTGGCACATCTCTTCCCTAGAGAGGTTATATGCAATCCTGACCCACAATAATACATAAACTTAATACAATCAGATCTTTCAAGGACATTGCAGGAAATTGCCATATCTGTCACAGGCACTACTGACAGAAATCCATAAAAAAGTAACAGGAAAGAAAGCTAAGGCCTAGAGAGAAGTAACTATTATCCACATTTTTAAGATAGATTTGAGGGGAGATCAAATAATAATAATAAAACCCCATACAAACCTGTATGCTTGACTGCAGTTTTGTGGAAAAGTACAGATAATTCTGATCAGAGATAGATTAGGCCAGCACAAAGGGAGACATGCATTGTTTAAAGATTATCAGCATGATTTCACAAAAAGAAGACCATACATGACAAACCTGATAGACTTTTGGTTGAGCAAATAATACAAAGAATTGACAGGGAAAAGTTGTGGACATAAATTTACCTCTCATAGAAAAACTACAAGAAAACTTTTAATACAGAACTGTACAAAAGACTACATTCTACAAGGTCAGCAAGTATTGTAGGAGATGTGAGCTGCTTATAAGGATAAAGAACTGTCTTCAACAATGAAGACAAAGAGTAGCAATGAGAGAAAACACTGAAGAATGGAGAGACGTGACAAGTGCAATGCTACAAACATCGGTAGTGGGTCCTATTGTGTTCACTTTATATATTTATATATCCGTTGCCAGGAAAAATGGATATTTAAAAAGATACAAAATATACAGATGGACCAAATCTGGACTGAAGAGAGAAATGTAAAGTCTACACAGAAAAGAACAACCATATTTAGAATTACCTGAATAAACAAGTGTCTTAGATGCAATTCAAATTGGAAACATTATTATGTATTCCCGGAAATATCCACAGTATGCTAGGAGCTTTTATAGTACAATTGAAATGGAGAAGGTCCACCAAAGAAGAAAACAAAAATAACTATTAAAAATAAATGTAGGTATAGACAAAGAAACTAGGTCTCATTTCTTGGAAAAGAGGCAGTGATATACAGTATTTGAAGTATACACAATTTGTAAATGATCCTTTCTACTACAACAAGGATGACCTCCTGTCATATACTTTATATGAACGTAAGAACCAGAAGGGAAGGTTGCAGCCTAAAGAGAAAAGTGTATTTATTATATGGGATAGACCACAGAAGTTAGTACTATCAAATTGGGCATAAATATTTAAATAATGTAAACAATGTTTTGTTAAAAAAAATCTTTTAAAATAGATTATTGCTAATTTAGTATGACAGGTTGATCTTACTATAGGTCAGGGATGTGCTGCAAATATTTGAAATAGGGGTGTCCTCATGTCAAGGGTCCGTGTCCTGGCAGAGATGGAATGAAGGACTGAAGAATCTATTCACTTAAATAACATTTTCACAAGGCCATAGATTTGGGAAACAAGAGTATTGAGTTTCATGTGCTGGGAATGTTATTCCAGAAAAACTTATACTGACAGTATATTGCACATTCCAATGTGTACCATGTGAAGGAGGCTGGGGTGGTAAAATGCTTTTTTAGGCATAATCTTTTTTTTCCTCCCCCACAAACCTTTGTTGAATATATGTCCCACATTGTCCAATCTGATTTGTTGCAAAAGCAAAACAATAGTTCTTCAAATGCATTTTTATTAGCTGGAAAGCTCTCTGGCATGCATGGCTTTACACAATCCAGAGGAGTCAAAACCCATGAGCGGCAGGGAACATTCACATCCACTTTCCCTTCACTTTGCTAGAATAACTTTAATCATAGACCCCTGGAAACTCCTCTAGCATTCCACTGCCCCATATTAAATGTCTGGTCCTTATCTGTCTCTGTTAGTTTCTTTGTTCCTTTGAAAGGGAGTCTCCATCAAGTGTGTGAGAAAGTGTGGTGAGAAAAAGAACACAAGAGATACTAACAGTGATGCATTAAGTGGACTAGGATTCTTATTCCAGGATACCATGAACTACTTTAAAACAAGATTATATTTTACAGATGCATTTTTCAAGAAAATAGGATTTCAAGACACACAATACGCTACATCAGCATGAACTATGGGAACAGTCTTAAATGACATTGCATAGAAGAGTCTGGAATTTGCCAGTCATAAATTTGCTTTTTAAAATATTCTGTATGACATTTTCTGAAACTTAAAAATCACCACAAGTTTCCTGTTAAAGGGTTCCTGCATATTTAACTCTGAAGTTTACAAATCAGCATAGGTTTGCTTAAAGGTTATTTTGTAAAATGAAATGTACAGATTGGCTTCTTTTGAATATACATCTGCTTCACATCCATTTAAAATAATCTCAATATTTCAAAGGACATGATTAAAATTTGAGAGACTCAGCTTTAAACATTTATTTATTTCTACATACACACATACACCCCTTCCCCCAAGACATTTAAACTGCTATAAACCCAATCGTGCTCCCACTAAAGTCTATGGGAGTAAGATCAGGAACCTAAAGCGTGAGAATGTATGTTAATGTTTTTGCTGTAAATAGGTTTAATCAGCATGAGCTTGGGATAGCTGCTTTACTCCCTCTTGGTTAAACTATGATTACAGATCTTCCCAAATGATTGCTTAAAAAAACCTTTACACCACACCATGCTATCGTGGATTTTGTACATGACACAGGATTGGCAACTCCAGTTTCCAGCAAACATCTCGTCAGGTAACATAGCCTGGGAAAGGATCCCATGCTTTCTTCCTCCTAAAATGATGAAATCTAAAACCAAGAACGAAACCAAACCACCATGTTCTGTCAGTTCCAGTTGCTGAAAAACAGGATCCTCTGTGGTTGTTCCCCCCTACTTATCAATAAAATCATTAAGACCAAAGTCATATTGAGATTGGGACAAAATAATACAGGGCCATATTAATAGAGCAGCACCAGCAATATCTCCCCCTTGGCTATAGGGGGAACAGTTCTTGAAGGACTCTCCTTCCCACAAGCAATCCCATGTCTAAACCTTAACTTGAGAAGCAGGCTATTTTTTCGTATGTCTCACCACATCATAACCTAAATCAAAGCCAAAGAAACATACCCCTCCCTTCCCAAAGGGAAGTCCTGCAATCTGGGTGGGCTGTGTGATGGTGGTGGTGGTGGTGGGAGGATTTTAACAGGCTGTTCTCTCCTTTCCTTGGCTGTTCCTGCTGCTGCTGAGAAAGCAGCCAGCTAGGCTGAAGTGACAAGGACAAGCAGCACTTACACAAAAGGGTTTTGTGGGTGTTAGAATCCATATGAGTCCACCTCAAGTAGAATTCATTTACAGTCTGTTCTAGACTGGAGACCTTTATACCACAGCAATACATAGCTGTAAAGAGGGATTTCTGAATTACTGCTCTTAATTTCCACTAAGTCATAATTGCTATATCTGTATCCAGAGCCGGCTCTACCTTTTTTGCCGCCCCAAGCGGCGAAGCAAAGAAAACAAAACAAAAAAAGCAGCCGCAGCAGTGCTGCCAAAGAAGAAAAAAGAAAAAGCTGCCGCCAAAGTGCTGCTGAAGAAGGGGGGAAAGAAAAAGGCCGGAGTGCCGTCCTTTCAGATTTGCAGTCCCAGGCACCTGCTTCCTTAGCTGGTGCCTAGAGCTGGCTCTATCTGTATCTGTATGTCGACACTTTCTATTCATGCTATAGGAGCTAAAATGACCCGATTCTGCAGATTACATTATGTGCTGTATCAGTTTTGAGATGCACTGCCAATATTTATTACATAAAATATCCTTTTCCTCTCCTCAAGGCATCAATACCTCTCCTCTTAGCAGGAGGATTGACCCCTGTTGACCCTGTCACATTTTAGAAGCAGAAGAAAATGTCCTGCTGTTCAAAACTTGAAATTTGCATATAAAAATTAAGCAGTTGTAACTAATTCCAAGAAATGATTGCCCAGTGGTTAAATAAAAGATATGAGGATAGATTTTACTTAAGTAATTGATTCTTTTTCTGTTTCTGCTGGTCCGTTTAATATGTCAGGAAAATACAAGAGCACATAAGATCTGTGATAAAGGAATGTTTACAGGTTTAATCAGTTTAAAATGATGTAATTAGCCATATTAGCACAGTTAACTGAATCATAGAAATTAGAGATTGAAAAAGCCTATTAGAGCTTTTTGTCAAGCTCTCTGCCAAAGCAGAATTGTTTCCGAGATTGCTGCTCACAACAGGTGATTTTTAGTGCTGTTAAAAATTAACTCTGTTAAAAACACAGTATTTATTGTGAATGTGTTTCAAGATCTCTGTGAAGATGAATATTATATCACAATATCTGAACATCGAAAAAAACAACTTTTATATGCCAGCACTTAAAAGTAGTTCTGTTACCCTAGATCTGCATGCACTAATTACGTTTAAGGTCCTACCCACCACACCATGACCTAAATCAAAAAAGAGGTAAACAGCGAGGTAGTAAAATGTGTAGAATATACAAAATTACTCAAGATAGTTAAATCCAAAGCAGACTGTGAAGAATTACAAGAAATTGCAGAAAACTGGGTGACTGGACAACAAAATGGCAGATGTTGATAAAACACAAAGTAATGCACATTGGAAGATGCAATCTCAACTACACAGACAAAATGATGGTATCTAAATTAGCTGTTACCACTCAAGAAAGAGATCACTGGAGTCACTGTGGATAGTTCTCTGAAACATTTGCTCACTGTACAGTCAAAAACGCTAACAGAATGTTAGGAACCATTAGGAGAGGGATAGAGCAGGGATCGGCAACCTTTGGTACGCAGCTCACCAGGGTAAGCCCCCGGTGGGCCGGGCCGGTTTGCATTTCCTCACTTTTGAGTACTTCACTTTGCAGCCTTCAAATTCTTTCAGCATCGTATTTTTGGGGGGGCAGAAAGTGTATTCAAGTTAAATTTCTATAGTAAGTTATGTATAAAGTAGAAAATAATGAACACCAAGTATGGTATACCACATACTAAGAAGGAAAATTAATTTAATATTTTCCTGTTCATCTTTATCTCACATTATTTCCCTTGCACATAAAATTTCTGAACAAAATACAGTCCTGTTTGAAGGCAATATGCAAGACAAATGTGTAAAAAAGCTTATACAATCCATGCTGCAACACAATCTGTGTAGTTGCTGACACAACATTGCCACTCCAGGTTTCATTTATCCCTTGTCAGGAACTATTGATTTGGGATAGGGTAGAAAGTTCTTCTGTATTCAGTGCTAAGCAGCGGTATGTCTGAACTATGTTACACAGTAGAGAAGCAACTCTCTGTCTTAGGAAGTCAGTAACACTTACACTTCAGTGGTAGAGGCTGGTACAGTGTCAGGTTCAGTTTGTTAAAACTGCAGTTAGGTAACAACTGAATTTCCAAGGCTTCACAGAAACGTAAGGGCAGGCCTAAAGGTCTTCTTATTGGAAGATAATTTCTACTTTTTCTTGCTACAATTCATGTTGTTTCACTGCTTCATTTTCTACTCTTTCTTCTGGTTCACAGAACATATAATCTTCCTCAACAGCTGTCTCCGGCAACAAGAGAAAAGCCTGTGCCATGAATGCCTAAGGGATATAAATCTGACTAAAGTTCCTTCCATCTCTTTTGTGGGCTACCAGAGGAAAGAACTGAACTAAGTGGTGTCAGTACTGAGCAGGAAGCAGAAATAAACTAACTTACTTTTCCCCCTGGACCACTGCATCATACCACATGAGGAAAATGTGAACACTGCCCTTCCTGTTAGATGTACCAATTATGTTCAAAGATTTTTGTTGTTCTGAATAGAGAGATCAAGCACAGCACTAGGCAATACACTTGCCATTGTGTACCTCTAAGTTTTAATCTTATGAAAAAGCAAAAAAACGTATGTTAGTTCTATTTTCAAAGCAATGAAGTAGGCGAAACTGTATCACTCTGAGTCCTGCAAGGCCTTATGCTGTCTGGAATGCATATTTTGAAATGTTGTGCTTAAATACATATCATTGTCTGTATATTGCATGTCTAAGGTCTCTATTAATCAAGAATGTGCTATGCAACACTGTGACATCTTTCTTTGTTATGCTAATTCTTTCTGTCTATTTCTGGAACATCTGTTATGTGTTGCAAGTGTAACGCTGACAGACCCCGGTCATTGGTTGGTAGGATCGAACCTGGGGCCTCTGGAACTTACTGCATGAGCCTCTGCTGCACAAGCTAAAAGCCAACTGACTCTTAGCTAAGGCGGTAAAGCAGACTCATTAATTGCTTTCTAAGTGGTCTTGGTGCCACTAGATGGGACAGAACACCACACCCAGAAAGTGTGTGGGTTATACAAGGATAGAGCCAAGTACCCCATCATACCCAGTGACACTAGAGAGTAACCCTCGATTTTACCATCTGTTAAAACATTTTGCTGCATCTGTGGATGATATCAGCAGAGGCCTCTTTGCTAATGCAAGGGAAGCAAAGGACCCATATGTTAATTCATTCGCAGTGCACATAAGACATTCTAGGCCTAAGCATCATGTGGCACTACTATATACTGCATAGTTGTTCCTAAGAAAAATACATGGAATATAGGAAAGAAGAAATTAGTATAACATGGTTAGCTCTGGGTAGCAGAAGCATAAAAAGAACATTCTATAGCAGGGGTTAGCAATGTTTGGCACGCGGCTCGCCAGCGTAAGCACCCTGGCAGGCCAGGCCAGTTTATTTACCTGCTGACGCAGCAGGTTCGGCCGATCGCGGCCCCCACTGGCTGCGGTTCGCCATCCCGGGCCAATGGGGTGGCAGGAAGCTGCAGCCAGCACATCCCTTGCCTGTGCCGCTTCTCGCCACCCCATTTGCCTGGGATGGTGAACCGCAGCGAGTGGGGGCCGCAATCGGCCGAACCTGCCGCGTCAGCAGGTAAATAAACTGGCCCAGCCCCCCAGGGTGCTTACTCTGGTGAGCCGCGTGCCAAACGTTGCCGACCCCTGTTCTGTAGTAAGGAATACTACAAGCAGTAAATGACAGAGTATTAGTATGCAGGATACTTCTAGCCAAGGGTGCACACCTCTCCTCCACTTGAAGAACACAAACTCATTGCAGGAGTGTAAAGGAGAGAGGAGTGGAGCAGCAACAGTCAGCCAGCATATAGCGAAGAAGAGATACATTATAAAAATTTGTCTTTCATTCACATGAAAGTCAAACCAGAGAAAGCAAGATAATTTTAAGCTCACTCCACTGGTTGAAAAAAATATTATTTTTATTACAGGAGTGCTTCGGGGCCCCCTGGTACTAGGCATTGTACTGAGATACAGTACATGAGCTGGAAATCTTAGTTCAAAACAAAACTAGCAGGTGGACAATACTGTTAAAAGAGGGCTGGGGATGGAAGGGAGGATAGGATAACAGTAATATGAGTGTTTATTTTCATCCAGTAGAGGACATGCATAGTTTTGTGATAAAATGAGACTCTGCCAGCCTGTGAATGATCACAAAAGAACTATTACTTGTTTAACATAAAGATTCTGATACAGAAGGCAACCACAGCAAGGAAATGCAATGTTAACACACGGACACTATCCTTTACTTATGTAAATACATATTTATGGATTTTTTCACTCAATCAGTCACTCTCTCCAGTTTACATTTGCACAAGGAGTCCTTAGGAGAACTGAAAGGCATTGAACAAAATCAATATAAAAAGAAACAGGCGTAAATATTTAAAATTACACATTTAGCTGCAAATGCTTTCAGGTCAGCTTGAAAAACAGGTATGGATTCTGAGGGCTTACTCCAATCACATTCAAGAATCCATAGGATAGGTACCACAGTAAAGAGCCTGCTAAAAATGCATTAGATTAGATAGATATAGAGCTGCATTACAGGCCAAATCCTCTGTCCAGTGCCTAGGTCAAGCAGTCAGGCTGCATGGTGGGCAGATGAGCAGTGGGATAAATGGAAGAATTCCTTCCTCCCAGGCTGCAAACCTGCTTCCTGGGAGACACTGCAGCCCAATGAAGTCCATTATGCAGCCCCCATCACCAGCTCACTCCCTGAGAGGGGCAAGGAACAAGGATCTGCAAATGGTCTCTTCTACTGTTGTGGAAGGAGCTTGCTTTGAGGTCCCAGGCTACAGAGGAGGACACAGTCCTACACTGCATCTGGCAGTATACCTCAGCGGAAACATTATGATTTCACTGGCAAGAGGTCCTTTCTGGCTCTAAAGGAGGGGCTTTGATTTGGCTCAGAAAATGCATAGTGAAGATGTTAATTAAACAAATATCATAGAATGACCCAAAGTTGTAATGCTCTTTCTCTGTCTCTAGAAGAAAAACAATTGCCATTCTCAGCTTTTAATTACAATGCTCATCACTGACAAATGAATAATAGACAAAGTCAATGACAGCATATCTCATTCTGGATGATTTGGCCTGCTATCTAAGGTTAATCCCTGATAAACTGGCCAATATATGGCTGAAGGTTATCCACTATCTGGCTATTTTGCATGACTTAACAAAATTTGTGGTAGAATCCTCAAGTAGTTGTGAACTTTTCCAAAAATACTCAGTGAAAAGTTTCCTGACATCAATACAATAGTAAAAATTGTTTTTTTCATATCTATATATCTCTCGCTATATATAGATATGGGAAAAAACATATATGTATACACACAGAGAGAGACACACACACACCACAAACCCATCCTGCACACAAGTGCCAATCATAATCATAATTATTTATAATGACCGTGTTATGTCTTTTGTCTGTGGGAGAACATCAGCTACAAGTATAGGATATTTAGGGCTCTTTGGGAGATTCTGAGACACACCAAGCAAGCTACTGATACAGCTCAGTAGGATCACAGCATCATTATGAAGCTGTGTTTGAAGTAGAGATGACACTTCCATTCTAAACTATTTTTCAGTGTAACTTTCTAAAACAATTTTTTTGGTGTGTTTTGAACTTCTGCTTCTTCTCATTCCCTCAAAGCAAAGAATTTTGGAAAATTTCCTCAAATTCCATTCAGCAGCTTTGGAGTTATTCACATGTGAAGACATCTTTTGTCAGTAAAGACATTTTTTAAGTCACTTTCTGGGAGCAGATAATTCAGAAATGCATTTCCTTTAAAACTTCTATCTTGGTATGTATAGAATCTGGAGTGAGTGTTTTGCTTTGTTTAAAAGAACAGTTTGCTTTTGAAATAAAGCTATGAAATACTTTAAAATAGCAAAGTTAGCATGTCCTACTGTATTGCACAATCATAGAAACCCAATTTTGAATTGCCTTGCTTTTGTTCAATTAAAATCTCAATCTAAGCACTGCATTTTTTTTTTTTCAAATTATGTAAATTCACTTGATTGGAAACATTCTTCCAAGCATTTTCCCCCTTAATTTTAATCAGTACCGTATTTACTGATAAATGCATGAAGTCTAGGGCGAAGCACTACTTAGGGCACCATCTTGGAGTGTAAGTTCAGAGGAGGGAAAGCAGCAGCAGCAAAGGAAAATAGGCAGAAAGGAGGACTTTGAGTTGTGACTTGCTGGCATTTAGTTGCTGCAGCCATGCCAGACAGCCTAGAGGAAGGGATGCAACTCTGTAGGATTGTTGTGAATCTCTCAACTATTAAACAAGACTTTCTTAGTAAAATCTTCATCAAAAGGCATGAGAAAACCACAAAGTCTATTTCCCCACCACCTTAATTCCAAAAAGAAAACCAATAGGTGGTCTGATTTTTACAATTATTTTTGAAAAATAAATAAATCCAGTCTAGAACCCTTTTACATAATTTAAGCCTGAAGGTTTTTTGTTTTATTTTGAAAACTTGTTTAGAATGGAAATACTGACATAACCTTAACTCTGGCATTGGAAGTAAGATGCTGCAATAAAACAGATATCCCATAGCCACGGAGCTACTGTGTGATCTCTTTTGTAAATATGTATTCAGGACTTTTTAAAATGAATTTAAATATTATTATTTAGTTTTATTGTGATTCAGATTTCAATTAACATAAATTTGGAAGCAAAAAAGATCAGGTACAATATCAGATTTGGTGTGTTAATGCAATTTCTTTTTGTGAAAAAAGAAAAAAGCGTATGCCTTATTTGGAAAGACAATTTAAAAGAAGAGAATGTTTGCTGAAGTTTTCATTTTTTCAGCTCCTGAGTTTCATTGCTTGAGCTCTATGGAAATAAAACTCAGAATGTAAAAAGAGGAAGCAAAAAGCTGTCCAAGTGAGCGTATTCAAACTGCAGCAAAATCAGTTTATAAATGGAACCCGTGTTAAAATAGTTGAAGATTACATAATTTGAAAAGCTAATAGACCAATCCTGGCTGCCATTTATATCTATCCAGCTCCCCTCAAAAGAATAATTGGCCAGTGCAGGATGTGTGCCACCCCAATTGTGGCTCCTGGAAAGCTCCTACAGTGCAGGACTTCTATGGATTCTTAGTGTATATCTACCCTGCAATAAAAAAAAACCAGCAGCACTGAGTATCAGAACCTATGCCAATTGACTTGGGCTTGTAGGGTTTGGACTGCAGGGCTACAAATTTCAGCATAAACATTTGGGCTGGAGCTTGGGATCTGTTGCAGGGTTTCAGATCCTGGGCTCTAGCCCATGCCTGAAATTCTACATTGCAATTTTTAGCCCCACAGCTTGAGACCCACAAGCCTGATTCAGCTAAGTGGGTCTAGCTGTGATGCTGCAAGTCTTTTATTGAAGTATAGCCATACCCTTTGAGAGTGGAGGTGAAATGGGACATTCTGGGTAGAACATAGGTCAGGAGATACATATTTTAGAACATTCACATACTGGCCTATTCCTGGTGGCATTAATTTGAAGAAGGGGGTTGTGTGTTGGGCTATGGCCAGTCAAAGTTCAGGTTCACAATAAGCTACTCCTGTAGTATTAATGTGCAATTTTTTTTCTGACCACAGACAAAGATTAAGAGAAATTGCATGAATCTGTTTCTATTTGTGTCATTCAATCTATGGCATCAGTTCCAGTGCTTTTCATAACATCCTGATTTTACTTTCCTTTCAATGGCTAGGCATAGTGAATTTGGCTCAAGGTCCTTTTAAGAATGTTAGGACAATAACCTATATCCACAGACAAATCATGAAGGACGGTTTGAAGGACCGTGTGCTGTGGCTGGCAGTTGGAAGCTGTGAGCTTCAAAGGAAGGTCTGAAGGCTAGAAGCCTCTGGTAATTGCCTGAGCCTTAATCAGTGGGCGGGGCATTCACCCAGGCCTGGGCTTTATAATGCAGTGCACAAGCGACCAGGGGCTGCTAACAGGGAGTTTCACAAGGGAGTTTAGAAGGGGAGCAGGAAGGGAGCATGAGTCCCTTGCCCATTTTATATTATACCCTTTATTCCCCTTAAAACCTATAAACCAAACTACATTCAAAACTTCTTGCTTTAAACAACCCCTTCATTAACTAGGAGACAATGCAGGCAGACGCCCAGCTGCAGAGTGGGGGCTATCCAGTTTATTGCACTGAGTGTAGCATGTATGATTACCTGCCCTGTGGGCGGGTGGCATATGTGTGCATTCAGTGCAAGGAGCTCCTGGCCCTCAGAGACCACGTACCGACTTTGGAGGCAAGGGTGGCAAAACTGGAGGAGCTAAGGGAGGCAGAGAGGTATGTTGATGAGGCTTTCCAGGACACTGTAGAATTGTCCCACCTCCGGTCAGACAGGCCCTGTGCTGTTGAGGAGGATGAAAGGCCCAGGGTAGCAGAGCAGTCAACGGGGAGCAGAGGGAAACCTTCCCATAGTTGGGACCCTCCTTCCAGACGGTGCTGGGGTTGCCTCTCGCACTGAGGTTACCTCTCCGGGGGAGGGAACTCCAGTTGCTAGGAAAAGGCAGGTATTAGTATTGGGAGATTCCATCATTAGAAACGTAGATAGCTGGGTTTGTGATGACCGGGAGAACCGTATGGTGACTTGCCTGCCTGGTGCGAAGGTTGCGGATCTCTCGAGGCATCTAGACAGACTTATGTGTAGTGCTGGGGAGGAGCCGGTGGTCGTGGTATATGTCGGTACCAATGACATAGGGAAGGGTGGGAGAGATGTCCTGGAGGCCAAATTTAGGCTGCTAGGGAAGAGACTTAAATCCAGGACCTCTATGGTGGCATTCTCAGAAATGCTCCCAGTTCCACACGCAGGGCCAGGTAGGCAGGCAGAGCTTCAGAGTCTCAATGTGTGGATGAGACGATGGTGTAGAGAGGAAGGGTTTACATTCATTAGGAACTGGGGAAACTTCTGGAATGGGGGGAGCCTATACAGGAAGGATGGGCTTCACCTAAACCAAAGTGGAACCAGACTGCTGGCACTAAACATTAAAAAGGTTGTAGAGCAGTTTTTAAACTAGGAGATGGGGGAAAGCCGACTGCTGCAGAGGAGCATGTGGATCGGACAGAGACTTCTCTTAGGGTTGAGTCTAATGATAGAGAATCTCCAGGTTATAGTCAGGAGCAGAGGATGGAAGAGGATAAAGTAGGGGCCAGATCAGATGATAAACATTCACATAAAAAAGAATCTGACACATCAGAAAAGGGCAGACAAATAAACAGGGACAAGTTTTTAAAGTGCTTGTACACAAATGCTAGAAGTCTAAATAATAAGATGGGTGAACTAGAGTGCCTTGTGATAAAGGAGGATATTGATATAATAGGCATCACAGAAACCTGGTGGACTGAGAGCAATCAATGGGACACAATCATTCCGGGGTACAAAATATATCAGAAGAACAGAACAGGTCGTGCAGGGGGCGGGAGTGGCACTATATGTGAAAGAAAATGTACAATCAAATGAAGTAAAAATCTTAAGCAAATCCGCATGTTCCATAGAATCTCTATGGATAGAAATTTCATGCTCTAATAAGAATATAACATTAGGGATTATTATCGACCACCTGACCAGGACGGTGATAGTGATGATGAAATGCTAAGGGAAATTAGAGAGGCTATCAAAATTAAGAACTCAATAATAGTGGGGGATTTCAATTATCCCCATATTGACTGGGAACATTTCACTTCAGGACGAAATGCAGAGATAAAATTTCTTGATACTTTAAATGACTGCTTCATGGAGCAGCTGGTACGGGAACCCACAAGGGGAGAGTCAACTCTCGATTTAGTCCTGAGTGGAGCGCAGGAGCTGGTCCAAGAGGTAACTATAGCAGGACCGCTTGGAAATAGTGACCATAATACAATAGCATTCAACATCCCTGTGGTGGGAAGAACATCTCAACAGCCCAGCACTGTGGCATTTAATTTCAAAAGGGGGAACTATGCAAAAATGAGGGGGTTAGTTAAACTGAAGTTAAAAGGTACAGTGACTAAAGTGAAATCCCTGCAAGCTGCATGGGCGCTTTTTAAAGACACCATAATAGAGGCCCAACTTCAATATATACCCCAAATTAAGAAACACAGTAAAAGAACTAAAAAAGAGCCACCGTGGTTTAACAACCATGTAAAAGCAGCAGTGAGAGATAAAAAGACTTCCTTTAAAAAGTGGAAGTCAAATCCTAGTGAGGCAAATAGAAAGGAGCATAAACACTGCCAAATTAAGTGCAAGAATGTAATAAGAAAAGCCAAAGGAGTTTGAAGAACGGCTAGGTAAAAACTCCAAAGGTAATAACAAAATGTTTTTTAAGTACATCAGAAGCAGGAAGCCTGCTAAACAACCAGTGGGGCCCCTTGATGATCGAGATACAAAAGGAGCGCTTAAAGATGATAAAGTCATTGCGGAGAAACTAAATGGACCGATCCTATTCAACTTATTCATAAATGATCTGGAGAAAGGGGTAAACAGTGAGGTGGCAAAGTTTGCAGACGATACTGAACTGCTAAAGATAGTTAAGACCAAAGCAGACTGTGAAGAACTTCAAAAAGATCTCACAAAACTAAGTGATTGGGCAACAAAATGGCAACTGAAATTTAATGTGGATAAATGTAAAGTAATGCACATTGGAAAAAATAACCCCAACTATACATACAATATGATGGGGGCTAATTTAGCAACAACAAGTCAGGAAAAAGATCTTGGAGTCATCGTGGATAGTTCTCTGAAAATGTCCACGCAGTGTGCAGAGGTGGTCAAAAAAGCAAACAGGATGTTAGGAATCATTAAAAAGGGGATAGAGAATAAGACAGAGAATATATTATTGCCCTTGTATAAAATCGATGGTATGCCCTCATCTCGAATACTGCGCACAGATGTGGTCTCCTCATCTCAAAAAAGATATACTGGCACTAGAAAAGGTTCAGAAGAGGGCAACTAAAATGATTAAGGGTTTGGAACGGGTCCCATATGAGGAGAGATTAAAGAGGCTAGGACTCTTCAGCTTGGAAAAGAGGAGACTAAGGGGGGATATGATAGAGGTATATAAAATCATGAGCGATGTGGAGAAAGTGGATAAGGAAAAATTAGTTACTTATTCCCATAATACAAGAACTAGGGGTCATTAAATGAAATTAATAGGCAGCAGGTTTAAAACAAATAAAAGGAAGTTCTTCACGCAGCGCACAGTCAACTTGTGGAACTCCTTACCTGAGGAGGTTGTGAAGGCTAGGACTATAACCGAGTTTAAAAGAGAACTGGATAAATTCACGGTGGTTAAGTCCATTAATGGCTATTAGCCAGGACGGGTAAGGAATGGTGTCCCTAGCCTCTGTCTGTCAGAGGGTGGAGATGGATGGCAGGAGAGAGATCACTTAATCATTGCCTGTTAGGTTCACTCCCTCTGGGGCACCTGGCATTGGCCACGGTCAATAGACAGGATACTGGGCTAGATGGATCTTGGTCTGACCTGGTACGGCCTTTCTTACGTTCTTATGTTCTTATAACATGAAGTCCAGAGTGGTAAGTATGGGGGAGGTAAGTTGAGTATGAGCAGGTGGCTTTGCCAATCTGTTCCAAAAATAGGCCATACAAGCTTTAGCTGGTCTAAACTTACCTTCTTTTTAGGGTTTGGTTTTATTTCTAAGAGTAACTCAAAATTAAGCATACAAATCCAAGCCTTCTCCCCAAGCTTGGTTGTTCCATAGTCCTTCTGCAATGATTGTTCAGCCTACCTCAACCCACTCCTTTCTCTTTAGGGAACGACTCTCCCCTCCCTAATATCAAGGTGCGATAATGAGCCACCTGCCTCTGTGAGTCTGCAAAATGAACATCAACATTTCCCAGCAGAATCAACACCTCCCAACAGTGTAAGGTGTTTCAGTCAAATACTGCCATCCTGTCCCACCAAGACATGGAAATATTCATTCTTTATTATGTCAATTGAGGAGTACTTCTAAAAACACATGTAACTAGAATACTACATACAGTGCAACATTGGTTAACAAAATGGGTTGCAAAATGGATTTTATGCAGGGCCCTCATGTTCTTTAAGGCAGGAGCGGCCAACCTGAGCCAGAGAAGAAGCCAGAATTTACCAATGTACATTGCCAAAGAGCCAGTAATATGTCAGCAGCCACCCATCAGCTCCCCCGCCCTGCGGTCCCAGTGCCTCCCGCCCACCGGAAGCCCCGCTGATCAGCACCTCCCCCTTCCTCCCCGCACCTCCCAATCAGCTGTTTCATGGTGTGCAGGAAGCTCTGGGGGGGGGAGGAGCAAGGACACAGCAGGCTCAGGGGAGGGGGCAGGAAGGGGTGGAGTGGGGGCAGGGCCTGGGGCAGAGACAGGGGTTGAGCAGTGAGCACCCCCGGCACATTGGAAAGTTGATGCCTGTAGCTCCAGCCCCGGAGTCGGTGCCTATACAAGGAGCCGCATATTAACTTCTGAAGAGCCGCATGTGGCTCCGGAGCCACAGGGTGACCACCTCTGCTTTAAGGAGTCTGGGACAATTTGGTGACTAAAAGAGATCAGACAGATATTATGAACCTTCTGACTTTAAGAAGCTGCTATCAAATCAAAGGAACATCATGAAAGGATAGAGTACAATAAACAGGGAGGCTGTGTTGCAGCAAGGACCACTGATGCAAATAAGGAGATTACAACAGACTTTTTCAGAGTAAACAGACTATATACATAAAGGATTTCTGTTCGTTTATATCAAAATATAAATAATTTAATATGCAATAATGAAATACAGGGAAATTGAAGTAAAATAAAAAAGAGAAAACTGTGTTCTATATAGAGAAGACTGGAATTGTAAACACCTTCACTGACCTACTATGCCACTCAATGAGTTATGGGCAATAAATGAGCATGTGTTTGAAGGAAACAAATGACCCACTTCTACTGACCAAAGTTTGATTTTAGAAGAGTGTTTACAAATTATAAACTTTTCTTTATTGTGCAATGGAAAAATATTGATGGAATATGGATTTTCATTATAAATTCCTTGGTAGGGCAGTCAGGAGGACTCTGCCTTTTGTGGACTGCAGAAGTATACTGACACTTTTTTTGGTTTACTTTACTGCCCCCACAGCTTTTACAAGAGCAGATGCCCTGGATAGCACAGCCCCAGATGCTGAGAAAAGAGCATTTCCCACCCTCTCCTCAAGGTAATGCTAGAGAGGTATATCCTTCTACAAAACCATATGGATAATCACTCTATACTTCCAGCAAAGTGTGCTAGCTGTTTGACATGGAAAATCCATAATAAGCCATTTTTTGAAGAACATTATTTCAACACGAATTTCACTGCAGTGTGCTGTGATTGTTTATTTTATTTAGATTTAAATACCCAGCCTGATGCCTATCCATACCTCTGGGTGTCTTGAGAATTATTTAAACTTACGGTCAAAATAACCTCCCAACACCATAACAGTGTTTGCACACAACATTGAATTAAATTTACCAGATAGTAATTTGAAGCTGCAAAATAAACCTCACCCAAAATGCCATTCCCTCAGCTTCCCCCCAAAGCTCTAGCATATAGGTGCTTTTTTTTGCAGCATACCCTGTAGGTCAACTAATTCTAGCTATTTTTGATCAGAGTGAGGAGACAGTTCCAGAGTCCAGGGGCTCACTGAGAATCCCAACCCAGCAGCTTGCTTTCTTCTACACAAACAGGGCTCCGACTCATATTGTGGTTAGCAGAAGAGCTACAACAATATCACATCAGGCAGAAGGTAGTTGCTCAGGAAAGAAGGTCTCAAACTATTTAGGACTTCAGAGGTCAAAACAACACTCTCAACTCCACTCAGAAACCCATCAGCAGCCAGTACAGATCTTAAGACAATGAGAAATCAGCTATATTAGGAACCAACATCAGTTTCTGGAGAGATTTACATTGTAGGCCCGTGCAGACCATCTTGCAGTAGTCTAATCTGGAGTTGACAAAGGTAGTAGTCATATCTGTGTTCAAAATAAAAGATTTGCAACCTCCTAGCCAGGCACAGTTGATCAAAGTTCTCATGGGTCTCTGCTGTAATATGATCATTTAAAACCACCCATGGATCTAAAGCCACCCATAAATTGCAAACTCAGGGGACCCAGGGTGGATGAAGCCCCTTAATCAAAGGGACTAATGGCATTTTCTTTGACTAAAGGACTAATGCCAACTTCATACTGACATATTTAGATTAAGATGATTTTGTTTTCCCTCATTATGCCCTAATCCCAACCAGACATTGGAAAAGGTGTCTCAAATAGAGACAAAGCTGGATTTCTACCCCATAATGAAAATGCAATACCATATGCATAATTATTAACCCCTTAATGATCCCATAATTCACTTGGAGTGTAAGGGATGACAGAATGACACTCTGCCACACCTCATACTCTAGAGCCATTAGGGAAGTGAAGCAATGTCCCACAGCTACCTCTTGTGATCTCTGAGCTGAGCAAAAAGAACAAAGCCACTGCAGGGCAGCCCTATTTACTTTGAATAAGGTCCTCAGACCTGTCCAGAGTATCAATCACATTGAAGAAAGCTAATAGACCCAATGATTAATACTGCTTGAAAATTTCCTGTTGAAACTGTTTGACAGAAAATGGGGAGCTAATGCTTTTTTCTTCTTTTGTGAAAAGTATCCTGCTTTCCAGAGGAAACTTCGATGTTTCCATTGAAAACAATGAAACCTCTGAAAACCAAGAAGTTTTTCATTTTTTGCCCAAAGGTGGAAGAATTTTGGGCAAAACACAAAATAGATTGACACTGATATGCCGCAGGAGTGCGTCATCGGAGTTGCATCCCCAAGAAGGAAGTACTTGGTGTACCATAGGGGATGTAGAGTAACCATGGAACCTGGCCTGTAGAGGAGAATGAGAGCATAAGGCAGCTGAGGCAATGAGGTAGAATTTCAGATGAAAAGTATTTTGGTTTTCAGATGAGATATTTTGGTTTTTCAATTTTTTCATTGAAAAGTGAAGATTCACCAGGTGCGGGGGGGGGGGGCGCGGAAGGGAGAGGTGAGGAACTATATTTTCTGTACTAACAATATCAACAAACATTTGATCTTCATCAAACAATGCCATTTCTATGTCAGAAACAGGTCTGTAATTCAGACTGACCATAGTCAAGATGTTCAGAGGCACCTAGATATTGTGAGGTTTGTCTTGTCATAGCCTTCTCAGCAATCTTATTAATATAGGGAGGTATGGCTATGAGATAAAAATTAGCCAGATAATCAATATCAAACAATGTTTTCCTCAGTAAGGACCACAAAAATGATTCCTTCAAAGCAAATGACAGTCTGCCCTTCCTAAGAAAGGTGTTCACAATCTCTACTGACTCTGGACCTGGTACTTCCCCACTAGCCTTCAACAGGCAGGAAGTGCATCGCTCCGAAGCTCTGGTTCTGGCAAAAAGCTCTAACACCAGCAGTACATGAGCAAAACACAGGTTAAATTTCTAGCAGAGATGTTTACCATATGTTCCCCAAAAATCTTGCTCTGCACCCTGACCTGAGACTGACTGACCTGATCCACACAACAAGAAATTTCTATAACACTTCAGTTTGGTTTTTGCACTAGAAACTTAAGACAATCTGGAAGTTTTCCCCATTGTAACTGGATTCTTTTTGTCCATGACTTTTAGCCTTCATTATAGTTCAATTTAATACTCTTTGGACATTCTGATAAAAGTTCAGGGTGAATTTAGATGAACAGCCCATTTGTCATACCAACAAAAGGGAGTTAGATATTGATTTAAGGGATTTGGAGAGGGTTGGGTGACTTATTCTTCATCCAACTAATTGATTGATATTGTTAACATGCTGTATGTTTCTGTAATGGCAAAAGGATTTATAAAAATGTGCATTTTTAGTTGTTAACATGGACCTGGATAACTTGAAGTTTAAGGGTCTGATCCAATTCCCACTGAAATGAATGAAAGGCTTTCAATTGATTCAGGGGGAATTGGATTGGGTCTTAAAGGTCCCATCTTAAAGCCCATATACAGTAAAGTCAACAGGTGATTTGCATGTATAAGATTTAAGGATTTGACCTCATATTCTTAAATATTATCCTTAAGGTTACTTTAAAGCTATAAGGAAAAAAGAAGAAACTCCTTCTCTCATCCCGCACTCTCTCCATCACAGAGAGGAACAGCAGCAGTGCCCCCAGTGTTAAGAGCAGCATACAGGAAACCAATTGCAGACCATAAGAAGAACTTTATTGAATCTACACATTAATTAACAAAGCTGTATATTTTATATACCAAAAGATGGCACTCTCGTGGCTTTGTAGTGGCTGCTGACAGTAAATAAAAGCCAGAATACAGTTGTGCTCTGGTCCTTGCTTCTTCCCTCCCCTTAGCATGCTCCTTGTTCCTTGGTTCTAGGACTCCCACTCTCCCTCACAGTTATGTTAAAAGAATTATTAGTATATTAGCCAGGGTTCCCAAAGAACTTTGTGAAGTAAAGGTAAGAGAGAAACTATGAAAATGAATAGTAGATAAATTTATACCTTCCTTATACAGAAAAAATATGATTTTATAAGCCTATTTTTGTGACTGCTTAAGAGTTTTTTTTAATTGGCTCTAATTATACCTCAAAGAAAGTATTATACAGTGAACATAGTTCATCTTGCATGTGCATAAGAAATGTTGGTCAGAAAGGTGACATTAATGTCTGATTGATTAAAACTCTCGTTTTGAACCCATACTAAGCTCTGTTGTTAATAGGTCAAACTTTCTGGGTTCTTTGTAAATTTAAAGCATAATATAAATGAGCTGTTGAAAACAAGTTGTTTAGATGAAAATTTGGGGTATAGTGAAATGTGTCAGCCCTGTTATGAACAAGATTAACATCTGACAATGATTAAATGGTATCCGTTACATCATTAACCAAAAATTGTAATATGGAATAAACATCTTGTCTATAAAAGTCCATGAAAACTATTGAAACTTGGAACTTGTTGAGTGACAGACTGTTATCCCAATTCAGTATGTATTATCTTTCTGTTTGTGCTCTTCAATCTTAAATATCTAATCTCTGATTAATAAACCTGCTGGATCTTGACCATCTGATGTCTTGTCAATCGATAATATAATAGAACCCATTATTTACACCCTAGATGAAGGGCTGTGAGGGAAGCTGGGGTAGAGTCCTTCTTTAGCTAGGAGAGTCCTTACATTGGGGTAAACCCTGATGAGCTAAACCTGGTTTTTTAAAGATCCCTTTGTACGTATAAGACCTGAAAGGTCTTAAGGCAACAGCTAACGAAACTCAGACTCACACAGCAACTGGATAGGCTAAGTCTAGCTGAGAACTGGTAAAGGCCGATTGTCTAGAATCCTGGGAATTATATGCTGTCTTCTGTTTTTGTTATCTAATCTCTCTTCAAAGTTGTACATAATATGAATGTAAACTATGATTCAGCATCCTGCATCCATGTCCTTACACAGAGTTCTTTTCTTCTATTACTGGAGTCGAAACCTCCCTAACCATGTGGACGCTGTGGCAACATTTAATTCACAACAAAATTAGAATACAAAATGTTAAGAAACAAAATATTACAAATTATACAGTGAGTGAGACTCATCCTGCATTCCTTAATCCTGCATAGTTCTCATTGATTTAGTTGCTTTTGGACTTCAAGAGAGTTTTGCATGTGAAAAGAGTGCAAGATCAAGTGTTCTAGTAATATCGAAGAAAGGTTCTTCCACAGGGGTTTAAAGCAGCAGGCATTGCTAAATGCATACTATTTCGATTATGGGAAAATAGACTGAATAAACAAACCACTAGAAGAAGTATGAAGGTACCAGGGAAATAAATTAGCCAACAAACAGCATTTTGTTTTAGTGAAATATATACAATTTTTGACAGGAATGTGTAGGAAAAACGTTTCAAAGAGAGAGATCCTTTATTTATTTATTACTAACATATATGGTGGCTATTCTCATGTCATCTAAGAGCTGAATTACAAAGATTAAAAATACAAATTAGATATGGCATTCAAATAAAAAGATCCAATGCAAAACATAATAAACATGTCTTAAATTGTCCTTTTAAGGTTGCTATATGTGGGCTCCCATAGGCTGCTAAGGGAAACAAGTTCCAAAAGCAGTGCTCTCAATGGCATACTCAAACTGAGGCACAGACAACAGGAGTCTTTCTCCAATTTATATCAAAATGCTATGACAGGGTTGCGGTCCATCCAGGCTTTAAAGGTCACCAGAATAACCTTGATTTGCAGTCAGATGCAAATAGAAAGCCAGTGCAGAGACTTGAGTACAGGTGCAATATATTCACACTGCCTTTACTACCAAGAGTTGCATATCTTCCTACTGGACCTTCAGTTCTTAAGATAAAGAAAGTTGACTGATTTATAGAGGAAAATATAAGAGAAATGGGACCACAGTAGTTTGTCCATTTACAAGTGATCAAAGTGACCACTACAGGTCTCCTACTTAAATCTTTTTACTTACCTATAATTGTTATTATTTTCTCTGGAGTCTGGACCTTTATTATACCTTGATCAAGACATTTGGACTTTCACAAAAACAATTTGCTATCCCTGGTTTAGGTCATCTGTATGCCATGGTGACCTGCAGTGATGATGCGGGGAGGTGATCAGGTGCAGTAAGTGTGACATTGTAATAATCATGGAATACAGATATTTAGAATATCTAGGTGGGAGAGGGTAGGATCAGGACAATGGCTGAGTAGTGCATTTTCTCAGAGTACTCTAGAACCCTTGCAAGCTATAGCAGTGTCCAAGGACAGATCTTGGAAATAGAGCCAGAGAAAGGGGGGGAAGGTGTGGGAGGGAGACCTTGGGCCTGTGACAAAGGCCATGACCTCAGTACAGAGGAGATTGGACCACAGGGAAGGTGTGTTTAACATTATTTCTTTCTCATCCTAACCCAAATGTTAGTTCCAGGATGGGCTGAGCCAGAAGCCAGCTGACAGTCTCCTATGGTTACCAAGAAGCCATGGACTCTTGAGCAAACACACAAGTGGGGCTGATTTAAAAAGGTTTGTGGGAAAAAAAGTTTGACTATTTTTTTTATAAAAAAGGACTCTTTCAACCAGCTATATTTACAAGACACAGTGTAGATATTAAATTCACCAGTGTTGCCAAACTCAAATGTTGAAAAAAAAAAATCATGAATCAGAGAGAGAATCATGGAGTTGGTTTAGAAATAATGAGATTTAGGGGAACTGAGGGGGGAAAGAAGCACTGGTCACCCCTACTTTAGGTATGATTATTTCAATCTAGAAGCGCAACCTTTAACTTCACACCAATATATGGGCCCCCATGTCGGTTGTCAAAAAGGGGCGCCATTTACTTTCTCCTACTTTCTCCGGGTGTCATTCTTTTCCAATGCATACTCTAACCACATTCCTCTCCTGCATTCCTTCCAATTCTCCTGCACTTCTTCTATAGATTTTTCTCTCCACCCCAGCCCAATATCCTGCCACAATTAAGGTTTCCTTCCATGCTCCTTCGGAGTCCCCTGTGATACACCTAACCCACTTACATTCATTTGCCATCAATATATGTTGTCCTTTTTCCACAGTCTCCCAAACTTCAGATAATTAGCTTGTACCACCTTGCAGGGCTCCATCACCACCAGCTAACACAGTATGTAGCAGGAAAATTCTGACATTCTGTTACTGAATCATAATGTCACAAATGTTTGACAATTCTGAGCCAACCTGAACAAGAAGTCTTGATGTCACCAAAACCAGACACAAGAGCTCAATATGCACCGATATTGACCTACTTATATGGCCTCCATGAATACTACACAAACATTGACTTTATTCTCCCCCTCCCCCCAGTTTCTCCTGTGACGTAGGGAGGTATTATTATTTATATTATGTTTTACAGATGGGGAACCAAGAAATTAAATTACTTGCCCAGGATCACAAAGGATGTCTGTGGCAATTATGCAAATTTAACTCAGAGCTCTTGAGTCCTATGATAGCCCAGTTAAGTTGGGTGGTCTGTAAACAGCCAAAATTCTCAAGTTGAAGTTATCCTAGCTCTCATATAATAACAATTCAATAGGACTAATAAGAATAATATATTCTCTGTCTTATTTTCTATCCCCTTTTTAATGATTTCTAACATCCTGTTTGCTTTTTTGACTGCCTCTGCACACTGCGTGGATGTCTCCAGAGAACTATCCACGATGACACCAAGATCTTTTTCCTGATTCGTTGCAGCTAAATTAGCCCCCATCATATTGTATGTATAGTTGGGGTTATTTTTTCCAATGTGCATTACTTTACATTTATCCACATTAAATTTCAGTTGCCATTTTGTTGCCCAATCACTTAGTTTTGTGAGATCTTTTTGAAGTTCTTCACAGTCTGCTTTGGTCTTAACTATCTTGAGCAGTTTAGTATCATCTGCAAACTTTGCCACCTCACTTTTTACCCCTTTCTCCAGATCATTTATAATGATGGGATATGACATCTGGCTGGTGATCCCAGTTTATAGAAAATTAGGATAAAAGGCAACTGAACTATAATTACCATGAGGCACTGTGGCAATATAACTGAATAGAAATATTTTCTTCTGGGGCCAAAATATTTCCATTTTTTATTTTAAAAAATCTAATTTTTCCTTAACAAATGGACACTTCTGGTGAAAATGTTTACTCAAAAACCCAATTTTCTATAGTAAAAAATAACATCTTTCAATTTTTTACTATTTCTAGTAAATACTAATCCCATGACCTAATGCACAAACAATAATACACCATATGAAGCAGGCAAGAACATTTTGTTAATGCATGTAACTTTTACTTGGCAAACTATGTGATCTATATCTATATTGCTTTTGCCTGGCAAAATAGTATATGATCTATGAAATATACAAAATAAAACATACAGATATGTTACTATGAAGTAATTTAAACCCCATGTAAAGACATGTTCTCATATACATGACCTTATGAAACTCATTGGACTGTGACTTGTGAAATATTCGTTTGTTTCCTAGGTCTTCCACAGTTATTCTGTGTGGCCTTGAGTGAGACCCATAATCTCTCTGTGCCCCAAGCCTCCATCTGTTAATGGAAGATAATATGTCATTTCTCTCACAGTTTTCCCATCTTGCTCTATAGGACAGGATTGTTTCTTAATTTGCAAAAACTATAGCTCATAGCACAATGGAGCCCCAAACACACTGCTAACGCAATACTACTACTAATAATTCTAATAACTTGTAACATGTCCTGTTATACATGTTTATTTTTTACATGGATCGTTATTGAAAACAAAATGGAACACTATAAGAAAAACTCTTCCTTCCCCCTCCATCCAGAAGTTTCATCTGAAATATTGGGGGAGAGGGGGCTGGAAATAATTGCAAGTCTTCACATGCTATACAAGTGTAATCAATGTATCAAATAATAAGTTTTGTTAAAACACCACTTTTTGTTCCTGAATAACAGAAACAAAGTGTTCATGCATATTAAGGACAGATTAATGGTTTAGCAAGGAAAATGTTCATGTGTTCCTAAATTTATTCACAACAAAACAAAAGAGTAGTAAAATTGAGGTTTTGAAATCAGAATTGATCAGATTAGGGGCTTCCCTGCCAAATTAAGGTTTGCTATTTGTTGAAATAAGTAAATAGCCCAAGAACATATTGGTGACACATTCACTGGCAAATGTACTGACCATTTCACTCTTGAAGCAATGTGTGTATCTTTATCACATATATGTGTGTCTTTATTATGTAATTTACATTTGAACTTTTTTTACATAGATCATAAATGGACAACTAAGTTGTTTGCAGTCACATCTTTGTTAACATTGAACATTCCAAGGATGATATACAGTAAGTAGGAAATGAGAGAGCTATGTAGAATCTTCTCAAAGGCACACCTTCCTCGAGAACATTCAAGCCAGAACCGCCTTCTTTCACCCATCGTTGGAGGCTCCTCCTGCAGCCTGATTGGATTTGGCAGTTTCACAGATCAGGAGCCAGGAATGACTGAGCATCCTCCTCTCTCTGGAGCTATAAAGCTAGTCTTCAGAATTTACTAATTTTCTGAATGCTGCTAGGAAACCAGTCTTCCGCCCACTCAGAAAAGTAAAATAGAAACATACACAGAACATTATGTATCAAACAAATACAATGTGGCTAGTAATATCAAACCATTTATAATTGCAGTTGTAGTCCTGTTTTAATATAGTCAGTTTAAGCCCAGTCCTGCTGCCTAAAATTACTAGCAGCATTGCCTTCAGCTGCACATTACCCACAGAATAATTAAATTAGACCCAATGCTAGGTTAGAAATAGCTATTTGTAAGAACTTCTCTAAGTTACAGCTTGCAGCTGAGAATGGTAATCATCACTGAAAAGAAAAAGAGAGAATAAGAGAAAATGCTTCACAGCAATAGACTGAAAACAAGTTGTACAAAACTGTTCACATCAAGAAGCAATGAAACCCCTTACTAACAATGCTTTTAGACAGTCAGAACAAAAACCACAAAACTGTGTGAAGGATCTTCCCAGTTATCAGTGTGAGTGGGTTAAATTATGCTGTGAATCAGAAGCTGCCATGCCAATTCACTTCTATAGTGGGTAGAAGGGAACTCAAAGATGAAACAGTGATGATGTTATCACAATATTTTATTTAGCAGATCAGTCATTTTATTTAGCAGAAGAATTTATAGGGCAGCAGCTTGGCATTTTGACTTGTGGGTGTTTCCATTTTAATGTAATCCCAGTTAAAGTGCATGCACCAATAGGTCTCTAAAATAGATTGTATTTCATTGTATTTAATATCTAGCAATATTGTTTTATCACTTAAGCAGTGGTTTACAATAATTGCATTCACCATGTGGCTGGAAGTGCAGTCAACCTAAAGCAGTGGTTCTCAACATTCCAGAACACTGTACCCCTTTCAGGAGTTGTCTTGCAAACTCCAAGTTTCAACTCACTTAAAAACTCCTTGCTTACAAAATTAGACATAAAAATAGAAAAACTGTCACAGCACACTACTACTGAAAATTTGCTTATTTTCTCATATTTACCATATAATTATAAAATAAATCAATGCAAATATAAATATTGTACTTGTATTTCAGTGTGATACTTGAGGCAGTTTTTCACTTGTGAGCCTTGTCTGAAGCCCAAGCCCTGCCACTTGGGGCTGAAGCATGTAATTTAGCTTTGCATGGCCCCCTATGGCATGGGGCTCCAGGCAATTGCTCTGCTTGTGAACCCCTAATGCAGACCCAGCACTTGCAACCCCCTAAACCCATCACATGACTTCCCCTCCCCCAATGGCTGCAACCCCAAGGTTGAGAAACAATGACCTAGATGAGATAAGTATTTCCTGGAAGACCTGAGTTCCCTGAGGGATACATATACGCCTGGTTGAGAACCACTGCCCTAACGAGTATTGTGATAACTAACAACTTTAAACTAAGAAGCAGGAAGGCAAAATGTACAGTCCCTGAATATTGCCCCCAATTTCCACAATCTGAGAGTTTGCTGCCCCAGTTTAATTAAGGAGTAAGGTCCTCAAGTCAAACTTGAATCTTTTCACCATTAATGGCACCCAAAAGTGTGGGTTTCTTTACTGGATGTAAAAAAAATGTCTAGTGGTTAAGGATGAAGAATGGAAATGAGAAATACTAACACATCTAGAATCATAGTAGCTCGATCCTATGTACCAAAATGTGACCCACATCCATTCTGCTCCAAAAGGCCCAAACCCTCCCTTCAGTTTAGCCACTTTTTCAAGTAGGCTAAATAGTTGGGGCTTTCTGCTTCGACTCAAGTTGATGGTAAAGCTCCCATTGACTTCAGTGTGAGAGATCAGTGTTGGTCTTTGTGGTTGTCCCCCAGGAAGTCACTGGCACTCATTGTGCAGCTTTTTATTGGCAGTAGGCTAACTCAGAAGGATAGGTCTTAAATAATTTCAAAAAATGGCAAAACTCAGGTTAAAGATTAGTAGAGTTCAACCATGTAAGGGCTACCATTGAGTGTATCTGGTCACAGCCCTTACACTACCCTACTGGAAGCAGAACTTTCTTATACTCCCAAAAAGAAGAAAAGGCAGAGACTTCATGAAGTCTACTGACTTAACCATTGGTATCAATTTTATGTTGAAGGAGCTCAGATACTATGATGATGAACATAAGAAAATAAGAACAGTCATACTGGGTTCCTGCCTTCCAATAGTGGCTAATGCCAGGTGCCTCAGAGTGAATGAACAGAACAGGTAATCAAGTGAACCATCCCCTGTCACCCATTCCCAGCTTCTGACAAACAGAGCCTAGGGACACCATCCCCGCCCATCCTGGCTAATAGTCACTGATAGATCTATCCTCCATTAATTTATCCACTTCTGTTTTGAACACTGTTATAGTCTTGGCCTTCACAACATCCTCTGGCAAAGAGTTCCACATGTTGACTGTGTGCTGTGTGAGTATTTCCTTTTGTTTGTTTTAAATCTGCTGCCTCTTAATTTCATTTGGTGACCCCTAATTCTTGTGTTATGAAAGGAATAAATAACACTTCCTTATTTACTTTCTCTACACCAGTCATGATTTTATAGACCTCTATCATATCTCCCTTTAGTTGTCTTTTCCCCCCCCCCCCCCAAGATGAAAAGTCCTAATCTTATTAATCTCTTCTGATATGGAAGCTGTTCCATACCCCTATTCATTTTTGTTGCCCTTTTCTGTACCTTTTCCAATACATCTTTTTTGATATGGGGGAACACATCTGCATGTAGCATTCAAAGTGTGGGCATACTATGGATTTGTATAGAGGCAATATGATATTTTCTGTCTGACTGCCGCTACACATTGAGTGGATGTTTTCAGAGAACTATCCACAATGACTCCAAGTTCTCTTTCTTGAGTGGTAATAGCAAATTTAGACCCCATCGTTTTATATGTATAGTTGGGATTATGTTTTTCAATGTGCATTACTTTGCATTTATCAACATTGAATTTCATCTGCCAGTTAGATCAATTTCCTCCCAAGTAAAAAACTGTGGGAGGGAGTAAAAGGACAGAAAAATCTTGGAGGGATCCTCTTGCAGAGTTGCCTTCAGTCATTGAAGGGGGAGAAATTTGTGCCCCCAGTCTCCATAAAATTCCACACCCAAAACATGCAGATCCCAAGGAATCTATATGAATCAAAGACTATTTGCTGGACCCCCTGGTAACCTTCCTTATTCTCTGGCAGCAAAATTCCAATGGATCTGTGTAACTAGGACTTCTCCCTGCTGCAGGCCTCCCTAAAGGGATTTTACCTAGTGTGGAGAGGGACTACAGAAAAGACAATATAACTTTGGGCAGTGTTGTCTTTGAGTAATCTCTATGGCAGGGGTCGGCAATGTTTGGCACTTGGCTTGCCAGGGCCAGTTTATTTACCTGCTGACCTGGCAGGTTCGGCTGATCGCGGCCCCCACCTGAGGGATGTGCTGGCCGTGGCTTTCCGCCACCCTCATTGGCCTGGGATGGAGAACCTGCCATGTCAGCAGGTAAATAAACTGGCCCGGCCCGCCAGGGTGCTTACTCTGCGAGCTGCGTGCCAAACGTTGCCGACCCCTGCTGTATGGGGATAGTAGGTGCTGAAGCCCTGTCTGGTTGCGATGAATGCATCATTCAAGATTACCATACATGCATCAGAGAAATAGGGGCACATTGGTTTGGTCAATTGAAGACAGAAAAAGAGTATATCTAGCCACTGCAATTGCCTTGGTTCAAAGTGTTGTAATGAATGCACTAGGCCATTCCCTTGATCATCAGAAGGTGGATGTCCTCAATACAAGACGAAGCCATAATTCCCACCACTTCCTCAAAATATTTACCCTTCCTTTTAACTATCAACATTCATCTTCAGATACAGCTTGATCTAATTGGTTTTCATCAAGACTCCAATTTCTCTCAAACCCTAGGATAGCTTCAGAGTAACAGCCGTGTTAGTCTGTATCTGCAAAAAGAAGAACAGGAGTACTTGTGGCACCTTAGAGACTAACAAATTTATTAGAGCATAAGCTTTCGTGGACTACAGCCCACTTCAGAAGGTGCCACAAGTACTCCTGTTCTTCTTTTTGCAGATACAGACTAACACGGCTGTTACTAAGGTGCCACAAGTACTCCTGTTCTTCTTCTTCCTAGGATAGCTGTGAGACAGCAGGGAAGAAGAGATATAGAGCCGAATATGCTATCACTTCAGTTCTGTTCTTGCTATCGATATTGTATTGTATCACCTGTATAGTCTTGTTACAACTTTTCTGTACCTCATTCCATCCATTTTTTCAAGTGTATATAATGCAAATTTTACAGGGGTTGTGTGTGGCTGGATTGTTCCTGAAACATCTGTGGATGAAAATAGCTCAACGAGTGTAAAGCACTGTAACACACAAACAGGAAATTCAAGCACTAATGCCTGCAAAGGAATTGTGAACCCAAACATCCTCCTTTGCGTTTATATTTCTGAAGAATGCTAGTCAAAAAGAAAAGTATCATTTACTTCTAAATATCTCTGCAGGGCTAATGACTTATTTACCTTTTGTTGACTACAGTGTGTCAGTGTGAGATTATCCTATTCAGTATAATTAGAGTCTAAAAAGTTGCTGTGCATATGCACATTGCACATGAATATATAAAGCAATTATAGGTTTCAGTAAAAACAAAAGCCCTCATACAATGAGAGATTTCTAAAGAAAATATTAGATAAGATGCATCTCCTCAGGTTACATTCTCAAGATGGCACTTAGGGAATTAAGCACAGAAGTCCTGTTATTTTTAACAAGCTGCAAGCACAAATCATTTCATGGCATATTGAACTTGTTTTGTCCCTACCTGATCTGTGTAGAAATGATGGATAAGCTTGGCTACATACCTCAATTTGTTTAGACACCTAAGGGAATTCAAGAAGAGAGGCTAGTGACTCTATGGAGTCCCTATTTGAAAGCTATTCTTCTTATTGGGGGCTGAGGGGAGAATACAAGTAGCACTCAGAGAAGACAGTTAAAAATAAAGCTCAATGATTCTTTGCCCGACTTGGATTCCAGAACCACATTACTGGTGTGTATTATTGTCACCACCAGCCAACACTGTGCATGTTCTTGTCCTGAAAGGTGTGGAACAACCGATCCTCTTTCAGAATCACTTACCAAAAGCCAATCAGTGAGTGACTGGTACTCAGAACCACTCGTTTTTCCAGACTTTCTTTAATCACTAAATCCCCATATTGATACCCAAGTCTTCTCTAAAGGGTAGGAATTGTGAATAGCACACGAAAGAAGATATTGGAAATTGAGAGGGAAATGAGGTGTAGGGAGAGATGAAAGAACTTTGTGTCAGTGAATAAGATTTAGAGAGAAGGGAGTTGGTTGATAGCCTGATCTCTCATGTAAAGGAGTAATAAGAAGAGATAGGAGAAAAGTTAAGCAGGGAGACTGAAAGAGGAGGAAAAAAGGGTCAAGAACGTTCATTGGTGCTTATGGGAGGACTGCCATAAATTTAGATTGTGCCCTGTCCTGGCCACACAAAGGCACAAGAGGAAATAAGGAATATTCTTCATTGTAATTCACTTAAGGGATGGTTGCAACTGCAACCCTTGGCTTGAGGCATAGACCTTCTCTTCCTATGTGAGTATACAGTGTGCAGTGTGAACCTGATTGGGGCCTCTGAACACCACTGTAGCACAAATAATACATAAATCAATAGTAATAACGGTGCATGCTCTCACACACACAGTTCTTCTGATCTGACATAACCCCTAGGGCCCTGGCCTGATAGTTCATCTTAAAAAAAATTAAGTACCACAAATACCAAAGAATAAATAAAAATTTAGCTAATTTATAATTTATTTTAAAAAGGGGTTGGGAATCTGATGCAGAAGCTGTCAGTGACTAATGATCAACCACATCTCAAAACAAGGCTTTTCAAAATGGGGAGTGTTAAAATGTGTCAGGTATGGGGGAGTGTGTGAGGATAACTGAGAATAAGCTCCACCCCAGGTGCCACCTCTACTAAAGCTCAATCATCTTTGAAGCTGAACCACAATAGTGGAACTCTTCAGGACAGGTGGTGTCCCTTCTCATAATACAGTAAATGCATTTATGTATTTGGACTGTACAATTTAACAGCATTGTGAGTACATTCATGATGTTTTAGTGTATATAAGTATTGAAGCTAGGGATTTGTTTTATTTATTTTTGGTGTCTGAGAAGTGTTTCCTGCTCAAACAAATGCAGAGGATATAAAATACTATAATGTTATTGGGCACTGAAATATGTGGTTGAAACTGGTGTACTCCTACATTCAATACTATTTCATAGCTCAGATGCTCTAGTTTGAATTTTCTTGTCTGTTATTGTTAAACCATGCTGGCAAGGCTAATTCTCCACTCTGGCACTTCGAGTGCAGAAGGTAGGGGCCTGCAAGGATTCTAAAAAATTAATACTAGTCACTCCAGGCTTGTATGAAACACCCAAGGTTACAGCTTTTCTCAGACCTTGGATTGGTAAACGCTGCCACCACCCAAGTGCAGAACCCCTTTGAGAGCCCAAGAAGGCACACTTGGGAATTCCTTCCTGTGCAGTACCTTCAAGCCATTTCATCCCCCCTCTGGGGAAGAGCTGAGAAAGAAAAAAGAAATCAGCTGTTGCCACCAGCTAATTAAACAACACATGCACAAAACTCTTAAGACACAAAAAAATCCAACTTTGTTCTTAAAAAAGGTAAATTTTATTTTTTAAAAAAGAAGAAGATACATCTGGGAACTCAGGCTACTTCTAGATTTTAAAAGACCAACTACAAAAATTAAGCATCAAGAATAGCTTTCTTAAAGTCCAGCTTAAAGGTTACAAGCAAAACAAAGCACTTGAGGTTATCACAGAGGAATCCACAAGCCATAAAGAAATAAAAGGGATAAACTTAATCATGTCTTTCTAGACATTTCCTGATCTACTTACATATCTGTGGTTTTAAATTAGTAGTTTCTAGGTATGAGACTGATGACTTTTTCATACCTGGCCCAAGCTTCTTACAGCATAGCTCTGCCCTGTCTGCCTCTCCCCCAGAGAACAACAATAGATAGAAAAAAGGGGAGTTGTTTCAATTTTTTAAAAGTTCTAGCCTTCCCTTTGGCTCTTTTGGCCAGGTGCCCACTCACTTTTTATCTATGCATAGCAGTGAGACTTTTTAACCCTTTATAAGTAGAGCAATTAGAGAATAGCTACTAAGAGGGATTTTATAGCTACTGGCTGGCTGGGTGTCCATAAAAGGGAGCTACCTTCCTCCCTTCCTTTATCACACATGCTATTTCTCTCTTCTATATTTGAGTATAAAAAGTCCATTCCTTATGACATGTCTACTGGTGAAAACCAGCATAGAATAGTATACAAATGAGAGAAGGACAAAAATGGAAATGCTTAACCACAGAATAAATTGAGATTAACCAGATAACAGAATTCACCTAGCATCTCAAAATGAGCATATTATGAGGGTACCAGTACTGTTGTTGACCACATAGGACTGCCTGGAGAACCATCAGCTTCTTTGTTACCTTTATTCAGTTACCACTGTAGAAATATGATAGAGTGTAGGCAATCAGAAATCATTAGAAAGCTTGTCCTGATCAAGATAGCCCAAATGAAAAGCACTGCATGTTTTTGGATTTTATTTTGTTTTTAAATGGGCTGATGTGTGTTTATACATATCTGATCATGCTAATACATGCTGTAATAGATTTTCTAGTTACGGGTAAATTGCATTGCTAACAGGAGGGGGGAAATCTTTTTATAACTGATATAGCGAAATACAGTAAACTTTGTGATGTGTGCATGCTAATGAACAAGCTTTGTTTGTATCCTTAGAACTTATTTGCTTTCTATTAAATTACTACCTTTGAAGCTGCTTCTGTTTTATTGAGTGGAAACATGTAATTGAGTACACGATAAGAACCACATTTTTTACTCAAATTAAATAGCTGTCGTTACGAAATGCCTGCTTTAGATTACCAAAATGGGCTTAAAAATGTAGGAGTAAATCCTGGGGTAGGGTTATATTTTTATTATACTTTAATAGATTTTACATCTGTGTCAAAGATCACTTCATGTTCAACACTTTGGGATCAAACTTGCAAACACTTTGCATTATGCTCATTATCATGAAGAACCCCACAAAAATCTCTGGTAAACATGGACAGTTTTGTACCCATAACTTTATTCAAGAATGGGAATTCTGTGTCATCTCGCTATCTATCTTTATTATTACTAGTTATTTATATTGCAGCAGCACCTAGAAGCCCTTGGAATGAACAGGAACCCCATTATACTAAGTGCTGTATAAACCCCTGGGTTTATATAACATCAGTATCATAGAATGGGAGCACCTCAAAATCATTAGTAGATTTTACTCTCAACATGCATGTAAGGCAGGAAAGTATCATCCCCATTTAACATCCCCTGAGGCACACAGAAAAAAGGTCACACTGGAAAGTCTTTATGTGCAGCAGAAACTGAACCACAGTTTTCTATTGCCCTATTCAATCCTACCCTCTACTATTCTAGCTATTGTCTGAATAATACCTTCCTCATCAACGCTGATCTTATATACATAATTAGTACTGGTAGGATTATTTTTCTATCTTAGACTAAGTTACGTATGCTGTGATTCTGAATGGGAGAGAAAAAACCCCAATGTGATGCTTTTTCTCCATCTTTATGAGTAATTATTTTGCTTGTATTCCTTTTTTTGTGATAAAGGGTTAGAGGGATAGAAACAAGGCAAGAGAAAGCATAGACAAGCAAATTTAAGTGATTCAAGGCATCAAGGCATTATTTTTAAAGCCCTGTTGTTCCAAATGCAAACCAATAATTGTTATAAATACAAGTGACAAAATATGAACCAGCCTGCAGAATTGGCAATATAGGTTCACCTATGCTAAAACTGATTTTAAACACTGTTAATATATTGCTTACATAAATCAAAACTTATCACATTTAAAGTGGACAAAAATCAAAGATCTCACTTACAAAGTTTTAGAAACACTTTTATAATGTTACTTATACAATAAATTTGTTTTGTACTTTTCATAGCAAAAATGGCAAAGAGAAGCTAATTATCAAAGATATTTAGGGTAACATTTTCAGAACTGCCCAAATTTCATTTTCAAAATTAACTGAGGTCCTTGGAAGCCTAAGTCCTACTGGATTTAGGGTTGTAAGTGCCCAAAGCTACATCTAAACTGCAACTGGAGGTGTAATTTGCATCATGTGTAGACATACCTGTGCTAGTTGTACTCTGGCTAGCTTGCTAAAAATAGCATTGAGGATGTGGCAGCATGGGCGAGCAGCATTTGTACATACCAGGGGAGGTTTTGCTCTTCTGTAGAAAAAGCAAGAGGTTCAGACCCCACCCCAGACCAGTTGATACTCCTGTATCATCTCAGTGTAACTAGTAACCAGACCAACCCTGCATTGGGGTACCAAAAAGCCTGGAAAAGTGCAAGAAATTTACATTTGTGCAGTTCAGCATTTTAAGGCTCCCCCAAATAGGAACCTCAATATGTCAATTATCACTGCACAAATATATCTCTCTTCCCAACAGTCTATTAGTAATAGACTTCTCCACAGTCTATTATTCCCCTCTCCTACATATCCATCCATTCCTCTTCCCTCCAAAACCATTAGTCACTCTCCCCTTCCAGTATCACCCTCCTTCAACTTCCCCGAAGTAAGGCTGGCCAGAGCGTTAGGTCAACATGATTTGTCTATGTTGGAGATGTTCCAGATCACTTTGCTTTCATGTTTTATCCCTTTCCTACCTCTTGGGTATGTTTTAGATTATGCACTCTTGAGGGCAAGGACAATGCCTTTGTCTAGGTTTGGAAATAGACTAGCATAATGTCGGTACTACTATAATGCATCAATGATAATAGAGAAACTGGTACAAGCTGCTACATTGTGTTCATGGTTATTTTATTTTTTAAAAATATGCGTGTTACAAAAGAATCCACTTGTTCATGTTAGGAGCAACTTGCCAGCTGAAATCAGCAACACAAGGGCCTGCAGTTCATTGATTCTGCTTTCATTAATAGGAGTTATTCACTGAAAATTATAAAGAGTTTCCCAGGACACTATTACAATGTATTAATCCCTCAACAAGATTAAATATTTAAAGTGCTAAGCAAGCAAGCACAGACATTTTTAAGCTTCAAGAAATTTATGAAAAAGAAATGGAAATATAGATTCTAGGCAAAGGTAATCTAGTGGCCAAAAATTAGGATTTATCATTAAATAAAGTGATGTGTTCCTTCATAATTCTAATACAAGTTGCTATCTTATGTATATCTAATCATTTTAACATATTATTCAATATGATTTAATATTTTAAATAGCATTCAAGGTGTGGTAGGCTCCTCCCAAAAATAGACAACGGATAGGATCCCTGCACCAAGGAGTTTAGGAATGAAGGGCCAGTCCTGCAGACTCATTGGATGAACTCCTGGCCCCGTTGAAAGTTTGACAACTCAGTGGAGCCAAGTTTTCACTCAAAGTTTCCATTGGAGTTAATGGAATTGTTCCTGTCAGTAAAGTTACTCTTACAAACATTTAAAGGGTTGTACCTGAATATTAGGTCTCATCTAAAGGGACAACAAGACAGGAAGGAAAGAAGGAACAGGCAGAGGCAATATCAAGATAACACAGTTAAGAGCTAGTATATTGAATGTTATTTTTAATCAATTATTTTATACATTAATCAGATTTATTTATTTATTTAGCTATTTAAGAGGGAGTCCATATGGGACAGTGTCTTTAATTTCTGGGAATTAGGTTGTCATAGGGCAGAGCTGCCTGAAGTGTCCTCCTGCAGTAGATAGCAGCATGACAGATTTGCTTCCTCCATTTCCCTTCCTTAGAATCCTCAGGAATACTCCAACCTATCTTTCTGAATATAAATATAGCCCTTATGGGGTTCATTTATAGTAATGTCCTATGCTCATAAACCATAACTAAACCAGTCCCAGAAGTCCATCAACAACCAGCCCCAGTATCACTCACCACATGCCAGCTCCAGAGTCTCATCATACCTCTTCTCAGCCTTCAGCCCTCTCTGTCTCTCCAATTTCAGCTTTCCAGCTTTGATAGCCAGCAGCTATTTCTCTCACTTTTAGCTACCTCTTGCCTTCTGCCAGGACTTTCTAGCTCAGAAATATGAGCATAGTAGCTCCTGACTGGCTTCTTGATAATTCCTGTCTTTTTCCATAAAGGGGAGGCAGAGAGCCTTCTGCTCTCTGCAGCTTTCCCCAGAGATATCCTCCAATATCCCACTTCCCAGGTAGCTCACAACTACACTTTCTCCTCACTGAAGTAGGCAGCTATGACTCATGAAGTATCTGTCTTTCCTGTGAGCCCAGGTGTCTTCTTTTAAGTCCAATTGAAATGAGCTGATGAGTCACAAGTGCACTTGCATTGCTCTCTCTTCAAAGGCCAGTCTAAAATAGTGACCCAGAAAGCTAGTAACAGATTATAGTGACAGAAGTCTAACATAGTGGCCCAGCCAAAATAGAAAGAAATCAGTGCACACACATACAGTGCACACAGAATATTTTGCAAATAACAAAAAATTGTAAAAATGAAGAATTAGTTGTATTATAAAATTTAAAAGCACAGTTTTCTTACTACTTACTTTTTCTTAGGCCCTTTCTCGAAACTCCCATCAGTAAAGTTGCACACATTAAGTGCTTAAGTATTTTCAGAATCAGACCTTTTTAGAGAAACAAAAAATATGGTGTCTGCAAACCCTTTTGACATGTAGCTCATACAATCAGTGAACCAGAACTACGATGTGATCAACCATGACCAATGAACCCAGCTTGCAAATCCAAACAAAGTATAAATATTTTCTTAAACAGTGAACAAAATCAGCATACAACTTTAATGATATTTTTCAAATCTAAAATATTTTCTAAATGTGATGACAGTTTGTTTGCAGTGTTGTAACTGTGTTGGTACCAGGATATTAGAGGACAAGATGAGTGAGGAAATATATTTTATTAGATCAACTTCTGTTGGTGAAAGCTACAAGCTCTCAAACTAAAGATCTGGGAAAGGTATTCAGAGTGTCACAACTAAATACAATGGAATCCTACAGACAACTATATATAAGAAACCCATGGGTCACTCAGATACCACAGAACCTTAACACACTTAAAACCTCCTTCATCAAACAAGGACACTCACCAGAGTACATCATGGAGTGAGCCACTCATATACCCTGAGAGAACTTGCTTCAATACAGAAAAAAAAAAAAAAAAAACCCCTCTGACCACACACCCCTAGTTGTCACTTACCACCCACACTAGAACACATATTGGGTATCATTAAACAATTAAAACCCAAACTTGATATGAATCATATCCTGAAATAAATCTTTCCTGAACCCCCTCTTCTGGCCTTCAAAGAAATAACCTTGGAAAGTTCATCATTAGAAGCAAGCTCAAAGTGTCACCAGACCCTGCCAGAACATTCAAAACCTGCAGACATATCTGCAATGCTACAATGATCAATACTCTCCACAGCACATCTTTCAAGATCCATGGCTCCTACACATGCCTATCACAACATGTGGTGTACCTCATCCAGTGCACCAAATGTCCCAATAATAACTATGTGGGTGAAACCAAACAATCACTATGTTCTTGAATAAACTCATACAGAAAAATGATAAAAAGACAAGAACACCTTATGACTAAGGCTACATTTTAGTCATGGGTATTTTTAGTAAAAGTCATGGATCAGTCATGGGCAGTAAACAAAAATTCACGGCCCGTGACCTGTCCATGACTTGTACTATATACCCATGACTAAATCTTGGGGTGGCCTGGGGGTGCTGCAGGTGCTTTGGGGGGCATCCCAGGAACCCCACTGGTGCTGGGGGGGAGGATGGTGGCATGTGGCCTGGGGTTCCTGCTGGTGCTGGCGGGAGGGAGGTTGGCAGGGTTGGCAGGCTCCCTACCCAGCTCCTCGCGGCACCCCAGAAGAAGTGACATTTCCCTCCCTCAGCTCCTAGCTCCATGCACTGCTCCTGCCCCAAGTGCTGGCTCCACAGCCACTATTGTCTGGGAACCACAGCCAATGGGAGCTGCAGGGATGGTGCCTGCAGACAGAGGCAGCATGCAGAGCTAGGAGCTGAGGGAGGGACATGTCACCACTTCCAGGACTACCTAGGAGCTCCCTAAGGTAAGTGCCACCCAGAGCCCTCACCCCCTCCTGCACCCCAACCCCCAGCCCTGAGCTTCCTCCCACATGCACCCAAACTCCTGCTGCTGCTGGGGGGTGGGGGTTGGCCTGAAACTTCCCCAGCAGCAGCTGGTGTGGCGGCCTAGGGGCTGCCTGAACTGCTTAGGCATCCCCTGCACCAGCTGCTGCAGAAATCACAGAAGTCCCAGAAAGTCATAGAATCCGTGATTTCTGTGATCTCCATGACAAACTCGCAGCCTTACTTATCACCCTTTTCACAAAATGATCACTCCATATCTGACCTCTCAGTCCTTGTCCTCCAGGGAAATCTGCACAAGACTTTCAAAAGATGAGCCTGGAAGCTTACATTCATTTTGTTTTGTTAGAAATTAAAAATCATGGTCTTACTAAAGGCACTGGTTTTATGGCTTAAAAAACCCCAGGTTTTTGAAGCTATGCCCTGAGGAGTGAGTCATTGTCTGCTGACCACCTATTACATGAGGCCAAGATCAAAGGCCCAAGATGTAAAAAGGAAAGACTGACTTATTCATGGGATTTCTGGTTTTGAATCTGAGACATGAACTTGTAACCACAGGAAAAAGCAGTTGTAGGATCTGAAGGACTGACACCTACCAGAGCCTGAGACTGGAGCTCGGGTGATCTCTGCTAAGATTTTTTAGGATGCATGTAGGGTCTTCTATTGTTTTTAATAAGTTTCCTCTGTAGTGCTTTCACCTTAAGAATAAATGTGCTTGCTTATAAAGATCTGTGTGGTAACTTGTAACTGTAGGTCATTACACTGTTCATTGTCTCTGAAGAGAAAGGAAAGTGTAGATGCTGGCCTTTCCGGGCAGTCTGGGCTGCTGGGAATATCATAAGGAACCACACAGCATGGAAAAATCCCAGTCAGGAGGTAGATGGATGCAGGTTTCTATTCAAGAGGGGTGATGGCTGAAGAGCTGGGAGCCTAGAGAGGGTGCCTTCGGTGGACCTTGAGAGGGAAAATACAGGTGCAGTTGCCTTGAACTGTGACAGACAGCTTTCTGGAAGATTTTATTCTTTAGTTACAGAGGGAATTGAGAGACAATGGTGATGGACATATTATAAATACCTAAACAGACAGACCATTAGCATCATCTCAAAAGTATCTTCTTCGCTGAATAGCTGAACTGAACTCCCGCAAAACTGTTTTTGAGGAATCAGAAGGTCATACTGTTGAGCTTCAAGAGATTCACTGTCCTTCTGGGACCTAAAAGCAATACCTCCCGGCAGTCCCAGCCCCTTACTAGCTGAAGTGAGACACTGGGAGCTGGTCTACACTAAAGCTATAAATCAACCTAAAGTACGTAATGGAAGTTGACACAACTTAGTTTGACTTACCGCAGTGTCTACACTCTCCCACCAACTTACCTTCTTCCTCTCAGGGAGGTGGAGTACCAGATGCCTACGGGAGAGTGCTTTGCCACCGACTTAGCTTGTCTTCACCAGACCCACTAAATTGACACCTCTGCATTGATCGCACAGTGCTGATTTTGCCAGAAGTATAGAAAAGCCCTGGGTCAGATTTATCTCTAGAGTCAACAGTTAATATGGCTCACTATGCCTGTGATTTAAACATGTTCCTTTTACTTAATGCTGCACAATATCACCAATGCTGGACAAAGAAGCCCTTCTATGGTCTAGCATATTTTGTTTTAAGTAAAGATGGTATCAGGTTGTGGATGACAATTCAATGATTATACATGCTTTGAGGTTAGAAGAATAATGTTTTCATTCTCTGCATTATCACTGTGATTCTTCCCTTACATTATGTTTGCAGATCGGTGCTTGTTTGTGCATCTCTACAGGCAAATACCATATTTAGCTAATTTGAGATCACATATTTTGGCAGCACTCTCACTTAATTTGAGTGACAAGCTCCCTTGCATGTTATGCAAATACACAATACAGCCTTGTGACGAGAAAATAATATCACATTCTTTTCTATTTTAATTTGTCCCACTGGGACAAATTGAGAAGTCTAATGAAATTTGCTTCCTTCCCCTTCTATTTTTAAAATAACAAAGTTGTCAACACACAGAAAATGAAATAATTTTCTGTGTCATACACCTTAGCAGGAAGTCTAAACAAGCCATATTTGACCATTACTACCATCCTAGAATGATCCAATGGGTACAATATTACCTATTTATACTATGAATGTACTTAAGGCACTGTTGAAATTGTTGTGTTATTGCATATCTTATTGCCCAGAAACAGCATTAATGTTATTACATTTCTTCTAAAATCACCTTATAAGAGCACTCAAGCAAATGTGTGTGGCTCATGTAGCTTTCTCCCATTTCCTATCAGAATGAAGCTCATGTGTAGAGAACAGGGATGGCCTGAATACAAGAGATCCTAGCTTTGTTCCCAGTCCTGACAAGTAAGTGTACTTCCTCTGTGCCAGTTAATCTCCCTAACCAAGTCTTCCTCATAAGGTGGGGAAATAACACTTTCCTACTACACAGGCAAGTTGGAAGGGTTAACGTTTAAGGTTCCAAAGATAAAAGTGTTAATTATTATCCTTATTATCTGAACCATTGGCTGCTAGCTTCAGTAAGATAGGACTGGACAAGGCAAATGCCAGGCCTTCATTCCCAGCAAAAATATCAAATGGTTGCAAATAATGGACCCAGTCCTACTCAGCATGGACTCCCCCCGGACATCATTGCAAGTCCCATTGCAAGCATCATTGCACAGAACAGTTGCCGGAGTAGGCTCAACATGACGGTCAGCATTTCAGTGTGGTATAGTTCTGTTGCACCATTGACAAATAAATAAAATAAATAGACAGGCTTCCAGTTCTACTGCATTGTTTGATGGGGTGGTGTAACATGTAAGCTGAATGGCTGTTGGAAGCTAGTTTTCTCCTGTTAACAAGTAAAATGGGAAAGAAGCCAAATATAATCATTGAAAGACTGGCCCCTAGCCACAACAAGCTTGTTTGCTGCATAACTGATCTTTATTAATCACAAACACATGCTCAGTAGTTGGAAGTACTGTATTATTTAGTGGTACTATTGTGTTATTAGCTGGGGACAAAATCTTGTTCTTCCAGTTTTATTCACAGTTTACTTATAACTGGGTTGATGAGGCTGGGTTCGTCCCTTCATTTTCAACAAATCACTTCCTTATTTTCTGACCTGTTTGAGAAATTCAGCTTGATGTGTATTATGTTGACAGGTGGTATTAATTTGCAGTGAAATCATACTGTACAATTACTAGCAATTCACACTGGTCAGGGGGCATTTAGTTAACAAAATGAAGCTAAATTAACTGTGCTGTAGATACCAATTTTATGATAGTTGACTTAAATCTCAGTTAGTAAAATATTTTCAGTTATAACTGAGATTAATAGCTAGTCCCCTCAATGGTCAAGTTACTGTGTTTTACTGCTATAACTGTAAGAAAGAGCAAAACTTTTCATACTAAACTTTGATTTCTCCTACAATGAGACCAATCAGTTGTGACTTAGTGACCTGAAACAATGAAAATATATATGCATAATGGATGAAATTATAAGTCAATGACAAATCTCCCATTGTCTTCAGTGGGGCCAGGATTTCATCCCAGCAGTAAATAAGGTAACCACTCAGTGAATTGAATGGAAAGATTCCCATTGACGTCCTTATGATATTCCCAGCAACCCAGACTGCCCGGAAAGGCCAGCATCTACACTTTCCTTTCTCTTCAGAGACATCCCATTGACGTCAGTGGCATCTATTTACACTCCTGATCTATATTCAGTTATTGTCAGTTTGACAATATTTCTACCCCAATCTATTATATATTTACAAAGCAGTATGATTTGTGTATTAATTGGAAAGGCCTGACCTAAACCTTGACTGAATTATCCTGGTTGAGAAAGGTTTCAACACTGAATAACATTTTATTCAGGGCTTAAATTCAGCTGGAGCCCACCAGAACAGAGCTCCGGTAAAATATTTTCAAATCTTTGGGAGCCCTGGTGCACATGACCGGGCTAAAGCCCTGAACCCCAGTGCTTGCCATAGGGCTGAAGTCCCAAACCATGGCGCCTGCTGCAGGGCTGAAGCCCTAAGCCCTGACATCCTCCGCCCCCAACCCCAAAAGGTTGTAGCCTCAAACTTTGGTGACTACTGTGGGACTAAAGCCACAGTTTTGTTTTCTGTAGTCAATGATCATTAGCTATTTGTTTCTGTGACTATTCACCCATTATAGATAATTACAGGAGGGCACTATAACTATATAACCACTGGGTTAACACCTTAGGGTTCGGTTTGTGCTGTGGATGATGGCAGGTGAGTTGCAATGCAATAATTATGCAATGCTTTTGTCTTAATTGCCCTCACTTGTTTACTAAACTCTGTTATCAGAACCATTTAATCTCTCTTAACAACCTTAGGAACATTGTGGGGAGATGGTCAGTTAATTCCAGGGGCTATGTTACCAGTTTGTAATTTTGTCTGAAGAGGCTAGCAATTTTCATGATACCAGAATGGAAAAGACAGTTGGCTTTCCAGTCCTGTGAAGGAGATCCAACAATCTGTCAGAGAGATATTTTGGCTAATGTTCACCTCTCAGCATATTGATGAATGGAAGAGTTTGGTCTGTTATGAAGGTGGACCAAGCAGATTTGCACTGCTGTTGAACCTCAAGATCTAGCTGGAGTTTCTACCACACCAGAAATTTGCTGAAATATACTTACAGGACTGGAAAGAAATTTGAATGAAAATTGACTATATTCTCAGCTAGCAGATGGAGTTTCCATGGAAAGAGAGAAGAGAACCATGAGCTCCATGCACTCCCCCGACCTGATATCACCAGAAAATCTGGCCCTTCTGCCTGTCTAACAATCATAGCATCATAGGAGTGAAGGGACCTCAAGAAGACTAAGTATTATCTAGACCAGTGTTTCCCAAACTTGGGACGCCGCTTGTATAGGGAAAGCCCCTGGTAGGCCGGGCTGGTTTGTTTACATGCCCCGTCCACAGGTCCGGCCGATCGGGGCTCCCACTGGCCGTAGTTCACTGCTCCAGATCAATGGGAGCTGCGGGAAGCGGCATGGGCTGAAGGACGTACTGGTCACCACTTCCAGCAGCTCCCATTGGCCTGGAGCAGTGAACTGCGGCCAGTGGGAGCCGCAATCGGCCGGACCTGCAGACGCGGCAGGTAAACAAACCGGTCCGGCCCACCAGGGGCTCTCATTACACAAGCAGCATCCCAAGTTTGGGAAACACTGATCTAGACCATCCCTGGCAGGTGTTTGCCTAACCTGCTCTTAAAAATCTCCAATGATGGAGATTCCACAACTTCCCTAGACAATTTATTACAGTGCTTAAGTACCCTGAAGGTTAGGAAATGTTTCCTAATGTCCAAACTAAACTACCCTTGCTGCAATTTAAGCCCATTGCTTCTTGTCCTATCCTCAGAGGTTAAAGAGAACATTTTTTTCTCCATCCTCCTTGTAACAACCTTTTATGTATTTGTAGATTGTTATCAGTGGTGAAGTTGACAGGGAAAGAAAGACATTCCACAACTGTATTTCATTCCCTGAAGTTTCAGATCAGCATGACAGGTAACTTGCTATCCAGAGCAAATCGACACTTCACTGCATTTGTCCAACTACCAGACTGGATCCTTTTCCAATCCCCAACCTCCATTTTCACTGGCTTGCGCAGAATGGCTAGGTGCAGGGAGAGGCAGACAGCAGGCAGAGGTACGGGAACAATTTTTGAAATCTTCCTGTGGAGAAAGGACTGCTGTAATGTTCTTTGGACTATCAAAATATTCTCTTGCTGGATCTTATGCTCATCCATCCCATTCCACAGGGCTCTAATTTATAAAGGGACAGTATGGTTGGGGGTTGGGGTGGGGAAGCACTGAAACTGTGTAATCTTCCAAGGAAGAAAAGCCAGCTGTTACTAACCTTGGACAACCAAACAAATTTTTTCGTACAACTCTCCCATCCCTATTTAAGAAATTTCTAAACCAGTCTTCTCCCTTCTCCCAGTCTGTGTGACACCAAGACCATCGCTGCCTGTGTGCTGGCAGAGAAATGCATTGACCCAGGGGCACAATGATTGTTCCTTAATAATCTGTTTTATAGCTTCTGCCAAATGTGAATAGGAATTCATGGGAAATCAATAAACTCATTGATTTATAGTTGTGTCTTGCTCACGGACCATTTCAGGTTGGACCAGAGTAGGGGCTGCATTTAAGATCAGGAATGTAGCAAGAGGGGATATTGGTGGGCAGCGGGAGGGTCCATTGTAACATACCAGCCTCAGGTTCTGGTTCCAACTCTGGCTTGGGATCCTCCTCAGGTTTGTCAGGGGGTTAGTGGCAGGGCTTCCTCAACTAGCTCCTCCAGTAGAGGTGCAAAATGACATGCTCTTCACCCTCTGGGTCTTCCAGGGCATCCTCCATGGTCCCTGCTGTCTCCAAGCTCTGGCTCTCATTGGCATCTCATCAGATGATGAGGCCGGCAGGGTTGAGGAGCGGGTCATGAGGCTCTTTAGCCTCTGTATTGGGACCCCTTGACAGGCCCCAGTCCAGCTCGTTGTAGAAGGGACATGTACAATAAAGCTACAGTACAGGAAAACAGTACAGGAGCCTCAGGTGCTTGATATGTTCCTGGCTCTGGGCTGGAAGCCACTTAATGCCGTCTGCTCCAACCTCTGTTAAGTTTCCTAGAACTGATGAATGTCCCTGATGTTCCAGGTGAAGTCTTGGAGTTGATCAGCACTTAGATGTAGTTGATGGGTCAGGAGGCTGCTCTCAGTGTAGGATCCATATTCACCTGTACTGAATAAAAGAGTGCAGAGGAAAGCTGTTCTGATGTGGTCAGGGCAGCTTGCTACTACCAGTGACAATGAGTGGACAGGGACCTTTATAGATTGGTTAAGGGTCAGGTAGAAAAGGGTTTAGTGCATTGTGGGAATGGAGGTGGAGGAGCATTGAAATTTGTTACCTGGTGCATGCCCCTTACCCCCTCCACACTGTACACTGGTATGGGCATGGGGCCATGCCGCAACCCTCAGGCATGCTAGCTTACTTGCCCTGTACTCTTTTTCAGACACATGCTTCTGCGGTTTAAATGTGAATAGTAGGAGATTATGGCACAACCAGGCACATGGACACGTGTACGGTTACTAGTGTAGATGTGTATGCAATAACTGATTTGAAAGATTGAATTTTTCATGAAAATGTTTGCAAAAACAATTGTCATGTTTTGTCAAAAAGTTGGAATTTGAAATTTTTTGATCAGCTCCAGTAGAGGATTATATCTGAACAAAATCAATGTTTATCTCTCTCTCTTTCCCTGCCTCTTTTCTATAATGTAAGAGGGAGCACAAAACTCCTGAGATACACTCAGATATAGACTAGGAGTGGTGGAAACTGATACTTTCCATATCTCACAAGAAATAAAAGAGATTCTTATTCATTGCTGAAATATCTTTTTTAATGCTTCTAGCATTTCTTATTGGTGTCTCAATCAGCAGACTTAGCAGCAATAATGAAAAGTAGAAAGGTGAGAAAGAAAAGTGAGATGAAAAGAGAAATGCTTGAGCAATAAAGGAACATATGTAAGGCAGACAGGTGGGATTGCGGTAGTTAAAGGTCTGTCAAGCTTTCCATTACCACAGCAGTACAGCCCTAACTGAATGTTAATATAAGTGAACCACTTGGAAGACACACTTGAAAGTCTTCAAAAACTGTTGAGAAAATAAGAGAAGCTAAAAATACATGAGAAATAGACAAGACGTAAGGAAGGAACAGAGATAAGTGATGCCTGAATGGTAGGAGTATGAAATACACCCATATATGAGTGAGAAACATGAGAAGCAAGGAAGAAAATTAATCTTATCTCATCTATTTCTCTTTTAGAGGCTCAGAAATAAAACAGAATTAAGTGAGCCAGTTTGAGAGCTCTTATTTTTAAAGTATAGTTTTATTTTCTTGTCACATACTGATAAATGGCCAAAATGGTTAATTTAAAATATGTATGAATGAATGGGGGATGGGAGGAGCACTTTTAGTCTACAATTGTATCTACCGAGTTTCAGCCTGCAGCACATTCTTATGGCTGATTTCCAAATAACTGAAGAATGGGATTTACAATGGGAAAGTTGACAGAACCTTAATTATAATGGCATTAGATGGGTGCTACTATAATTAATTTGTTCAGATAAGGATAGCAACTGCAACAAGAAGTTACGGGCTACAATTAAGACTGTTTCGGTACTGCCCATCAGACTTCCAATATTGTAATGGAAAGGTTACAAAACTAGGGATGCTAAATTTTCGTCCTGGCTTATATCAACCTTAAAAACAATTGAAAAATCCAACAAAATAGAAAGCATCTGCTCTTCTCTGACAGATAATAATTTCTTTAACGTTAAACAAGACACTAAATGCTGTACAGTAGACTGGTGGGCTTTCATTCAGCACATTACTTTTCTCCAGATCCTGGTTCCAAATTGCTCTGTCACCTTCCATTCACTCTCAGTGGGCCCCCTTAAAAAAATTGAAAGATCAGCCCAGGAAGTTCTCACATGCAAACACTCATTTTAAACTGTAGCCAAAGCAGAAATAAAGCAGTCTTAATTTTTGCTGTAAAATGGAAAGGGAAGGGTTAGGCTCACAGAAACTTTTGAGGAGTCCTTTATTGGTCACAGTGATGGGGTAACCATCCCAGGGCTTGAAAGGCTAATTGATGATAGAGGCCAGTTGGGCAGGGGCAGGCTGAGCCAGCAAACTGGGAGCAGAGGAGGGCTACAGGGGAAGTAGTCTACAGTCATTCACTGGGAGGAGAGAGTTTGGGCTGGAAAATCTGGGGGACAGAAGGAAAAGGAGAGTGGTAGGTAGGAGTACAGAGTAATAGTCATAAGGTCTGGGAGGAAGCAGACCAAAGTTGCTAGACATAGGGGTCCCCGGATTGGAGTCTGGAGTAGTGGGGAGGCCTGGTTTCCTCTAGCAGCCCCTTGAAAAGTGGCATAGGACCTTGCCTTGGATTGTAAGGGTATCTGGAGTGGCATGAGGACAGTTGATCTAGTGTGACTTTGTTACCCCCAGAAGAGGAAATGTGGATAGGGACGTGGCTGGAGGGCCAAGTCACTAAGGGGGAGCATGCTGTATCCTGGGAAGTAAAAGGGGATGCAGCAAGAGGAAATGATGGAAGGGGGTGTCAGATGTGGCTGGAGCAAATCCCTGAGCAGCTAGGTGCCCTAGCAGCGAGTGAACCCCATTACAGTTATATTCTAGAACTTGCCAACCATATTGCAGGGGGTACCATTTTCAGATGGCTGACATACTCTTCATACTTATTCAGATTCTTGAGTTCCTTCCAATTAGTTAACATAGTGAGAATTCAATAATACACTATGTAGGCTGAGAAAATATTAGCTGGATATTGCGAGTAGATAGAATAATTGTATTTCCTTTGTTCTGACAATGAATCATCATTTCTTTTACATTACATCTTGTTGGAGGCATATCTGGATGCTTGTAGTCTGAATCTAGAAAGAGATTTCAGGCAATTTTCATGTAAAGCTTACTGGACAATAAACTTGGTCATCTGTAAATTTCCAATTATATTTTTGTTTGGTATGAAGCACTGAGTCAATGTGAATATTGTTTTGAGCCTTTTTTGAGCTCATTCTCAAAAGAAACTATTCCAGGTTTTTCAACTTTTCTTTTTTAGGCCAAACGCTGACTTTAATTATTACACTGAGTTCCTAGGATACAATATGTATCCTCCTCCATAGAGGAGTCATGTAAATGGAACTCATTACCACAAGACCACAGAATAACCAGGCTCTTGCCATATTAAGGATAAAATGTAAGATTCTTGTTGATGTGCAGGGAAGCTAAGTCAAAGAAGTGAGTTAAATCCTATTTGTCCAGGGGCAGGAATTATGCCCTTGCTGGAGATTCGCAGTTCTGTAGGGCTCTCAGAAATCCCAGCAATCAGCATGATACAAATGACTGGTTGGAAGATGGTAGGCAGAATGTTAAAACCAGAATTTGCAGGCTTCCCTTCATGCTGGTCTGAAGCCTTACGTTGGTTTTATATTGGAGGAGGATCCATAGCACTTAGTCATAGATATTATTATTGATATTTAAGATTTGCACTGCAGTACACCAAGTTTGGCCCTATTATACTAGGCACTGTACAGATTTAAAAAATAGGCCGGGTCTAAAAGAGAATATATATAAATACTTACATAGAAAAATATCATAAAAAACATTAAATAAGAACATTTAGTTTACAAATTCAAGCATGTGATAAAAATGCCAGATTTATGATTGATAGTATAACTGTAATTCTGCCCCCATGTGCATCCAAACAGCAACTTCACTTGCAGTACAAGTGAGAAAAGAAAATGGTACTTCTCAGCAATTTATATCTCAGGAAAAACCTTAACAAAATGTTGTGGGCCAAAGAAACAGACACTTCTGGTCTTGAGGGTTTTTCCCTGTCACATTTCAAAGGCCTGTAGCAGACAATAGAAGAGTTGGAACTTCCCCCAAAAGAGCTGCAAGAATCTTTTCTAATGGGAAGCATTGCACAATGTAAATATAGAGCAGGGGTCGGCAACGTTCGGCACGCGGCTCGCCAGGGTAAGCACCCTGGCAGGCCGGGCCAGTTTTATTTACCTGCTGATGCAGCAGGTTCGGCCGATCACAGCCCCCACTCACCGCGGTTCGCTGGCCCGGGCCAATGGGGGCGGTGAGAAGCCACAGCCAGCACATCACTCGCCCGCGCTGCTTCCCGCCGCCCCCATTGGCCCGGGACGGCGAACCGCAGCCAGTGGGGGCCGCGATCGGCCAAACCTGCTGCATCAGCAGGTAAATAAAACTGGCCTGGCCCGCCAGGGTGCTTACCCTGGCGAGCCGTGTGCCGAACGTTGCTGACCCCTGATATAGAGCTTGCTACCTCTTCCAATTATAATATAATTTCTTTATTGAAAGTTATAGAACCAGTAAAAAGGAAACTTTAGAAATAATGAAGACATATTAAAAACTTAGTTAGCATGAAATTATGCTGCCATTCCTATTGAAAACAAAACAAAACAGACATTCACAAAATAAAGAAGATTTTTAAAATTGCAGCTTGATTTTAAAATGGTTATAAAACAGTTTGTTCCTCTGCTGCAAGAATGTGACCTTAGAGGCAAACAGGAGATAGGAAAACAGAGTCAGAGAGGTTAGCTGCCATATTCAATGGGGTTACATAGGATGTACGTCAGGGAAGAATTTGACTGTAAGCAACTGCACAGTCAGAGAGAGCATGAATATTGGAGCTTTGATAAGAACTGAAGTCTGAATCAGGTGGTCTTGCCTCCTAGTCCTGTGTGCAGACCTCTAGATTTTGTCTTTCTTGCTTTCAAGTTATCTGCCTTTTTTCAAAACTATTCAGTTAAACAGTCTAGGTTAAATGCACAGCACACAGGCATGTAAACACAGACAGGCTTTTACATGTCAAAAAGCGGTGATTTAAAATAAACGAGAATATGTTGACCTTCTCATTATAAATACTCTTGTACTGGCTGAAAGAGATGCATGAAGGAAAGCTGCACACCCTGGCAGAAACCATTGACCATAATATGCAGGTTATATTTCAATCCAAAGAGAGGTTCTGACAATTTAAAAAAGTTATATAGGAGATAAATGAATTTAACTTGTATTTTCTTTGTACTGCTAAATATAATTTTTTTTACAGACCAGCACCTACATTGCATGTATTGTATTACTTTACTACAATGTTTAGAATAGTTTACATTCTTAATTTTTCCAGTATTGTAGTGTCATGTTTATGTTGTTGATGGAATGAAACTTCTCATCCTGCATAGAATAAGTGAATGGCAGGACAGTATTGTTAAGTCAATCATACATATTTGTAAATTTTATATGCCTTGTAATTCAACTCACATGTAGGAAATTGCCTTCTGATTATCATCTTCATCAACAGATAACAGGGACTTTAATAGTTTGTATCTTTGGTATACTCTTACCTACAATGGCTTGGAGCTGTTACTACATTTAGAGTGTATGAGGTACCGTAGCTACTTTATTTGTCTTCCACCTGGAAAAGGGTGAGAACTATAAATAACTTTTTTGAAGCTTCCTGTTTTTGCAAAAAGTCAAAATGGGCAAAGTGTTCCAGAGCACTTAAGTGAATGAGACTGAAGTCACTTGGATGCTCTCAAAAACTTTGCCCAATATGCCTAATAATCATGATAACTGGTTGAATGACAGAGGTCAGAAGCAGGGAAGGCACTACTGGCTTTTGTTGATGTAAATGCTACTTGCAGTTCAGTAGATGCAGGTCCTGAGAGATGCTGAGTCACACCAAATGCCTATTGTTTTTAGTGGGAATTGGGGGTACTCAGCAGCTGTCAGAAACAGACCCTTGGTATGTCTACGCTGCAGCTGGGACCATTCCTCACAAAAGGAAGAAAGGAGAGTAGCAAAATATGGACCTTGGACTTCAGAAAAGCAGACTTTGACTCCCTTAGGGAATGATGGGCAGGATCCCCTGGGGGGCTACTATGAGGGCAAAAGTTGGTCAGGAGAGCTGGCTGTATTTTAAAGAAGCCTTATTGAGGGCGCAGGAACAAACCATCCCATTGTGCAGAAAGAATAGCAAATATGGCAGGCGACCAGCTTGGCTTAACAGTGAACTCTTTGGTGAGCTTAAACTCAAAAAGGAAACTTACAAGAAGTGGAAACTTGGTCAGATGACTAGGGAGGAGTATAAAAATATTGCTCGAGCATGCAGCTGTGTAATCAAGAAGGCCAAAACACCACTGGAGTTGCAGCTAGCAAGGGATGTGAAGGGTAACAAGAAGGGTTTCTGCAGGTATGTTAGCAACAATAAAGGTCAGTGAATATGTGGGACCCTTACTGAATGGGGGAGGCAACCTAGTGACAGATGATGTGGAAAAGCAGAAATACTCAATGCTTTTTTTATCTCGGTCTTCACAGACAAGGTCAACTCCCACACTACTGTCCTGGCAACACAGAATGGGAAGGAGGTGAGCAGCCCTCAGTGGTGAAAGAACAGATTAAGGACTATATAGAAAAGCTAGACATGCTCAAATCCATGGGTCCAGATCTAATGCATCCGAGGGTGCTGAGGGAGTTGTCTGATGTGATTTCAGAGCCATTGGCCATTATCTTTGAAAACTCGTGGTGATTGGGGGGAGGTCCTGGATGATTGGAAAAAGGCAAATATAGTGACTATCTTTAGAAAAGGGTAGAAGGAGAACCCAGAGAACTACAGACCAGTCAGCATCACCTCAGTCCCTGGAAAAATCAAGTAGAGGTCCTCAAGGAAACCATTTTGAAGCACTTGGGGAGAGGAAGGTGATCAGGAACAGTCAACATGGATTCACCAAGGGCAAGTCATGCCTGACCAACCTGATTGCCTTCTATGATGAGATAACTGGCTCTGTGGATATGGGGAAAGTGGTGGACATGATATATCTTGACTTTAGCAAAGCTTTTGATACGGTGTCCCACAGCATTCTTGCCAGCAAATTAAAAAAAATATGAATTGATGAATGGACTATAAGGTGGATAGAAATCTGGCTAGATTGTCAGCTCAACGGGTAGTGACCAATGGCTCGATGTCTAGCTGGCAGCGGTATCAAGTGGAGTGCCCCAGGGGTCGGTTCTGGGGCCGGTTTTATTCAACATCTTAATTAATGATCTGGATTATGAGATAGATTGCACCCTCAGCAAGTTTGCGGATGACACTAAGCTAGGGAGAGAGGTAGATACGTTGGAAGGTAGGGATAGGATATAGCGTGACCTAGAAAAATTGGAGGATTGGGCCAAAAGAAATCTGATGAGGTTCAACAAGAACAAGTGCAGAATCCTGCATTTAGGATGGAAGAATCCCATGCAATGCTACAGGCTAGGGACCGACTGGCTAAGCAACAGTTCTGCAGAAAAGGACCTGGGGATTACAGTGGATGAGAAGTTGGATATGAGTTAGCAGTGTGCCTTTGTTGCTAAGAAGGCTAATGGCATATTGGGCTGCATTAGTAGGAGCATTGCCTGCAGATCAAGGGAAGTGATTATTCCCTTCTATTTGGCACTGGTGAGGCCACATCTGGAGTATTGCATCCAGTTTTGGGACCCCACTACAGAAAGGATGGGGACAAATTGGAGAAAGTCCAGCGGAGGGCAACAAAACTGATCAGAGGGCTGGGGCACATGACTTACAAGGAGAGGCTGAGGGAATTGGGGTTATTTAGTCTGCAGAAGAGAAGAGTGAGGGGGGATTTGATAGCAGCCTTCAACTACCTGAAGGGGGGTTCCAAAGAGGATGGAACTAGGTGGTTCCCAGTGGTGGCAGATGATAGGAGCAATGGTCTCTAGTTGCACTGGGGGAGGTCTAGGTTAATATTAGGAAAAACTATTTCACTAGGAGGGTGACGAAGCACTGGAATAGGTTACTCCATCCTTAGAGGTTTTTAAGGCCCGGCTTGACAAAGCTCTGGCTGGGATGATTTAGTTGGTGTTGGTCCTGCTTTGAGCAGGGAGTTGGACTAGATGACCTCCCGAGGTCTCTTCCAACCCTAATCTTCTATGATGATTCTATGCTTCCCAGAATGGATGGACAGACACATGCTAGCTCTCCTTTTGTTTGCATTCTAAAAATAGCAGTGAGCCTGTGCTGTGGCTCACCTGCCCAAGGTCCCCAGGGTCTCTGCATGAGTAACTTTAGTTCAGGCATTGCCTCATTTTCAGATCGCAAAGTCAAGCACTCCATTCTTTTACGGGAATTCTTTGGCTGTAGTAATGTACAGAGCTGGCTACAATATTTTTAAGTCATTGACATTTTGAATCTTTGAACGTTAAAAAATGCAGCATTGTGATTGTTGTGACCAGTTCTAATAGTGTTTGAGCCAATAATTTTAGACTAAATATAAAAGGCAAGTCACAAGGAGGCAGAGCTTTATCGTTGAGCTTTTGGTCTTATTGCTGAATTTCTTGACTTTTGGAGTGCTCGATTTCACAACTGTAATGGTGCCATACTGCATGCAATAGGACTTTTACTGCATGGATTTATATACACATTCAGGTATACCATGCAAAGGACCATATCCTGAGAGATATTCGGTACATAGAAACTGACTTCAAAGAATCATACTCAGTACTTCTCTAGGGTTGGCCAATAGAGGTTTTATAAATCCCCTCATTTACACACACACAATGTGATTTGTGGGGCCGTATATTCCAACACCACATGTCTATTTTTAAGGCCTCTCTTTCATAAATAAAGACCACTGGGGTGCAAAAAATTTTCTTGTGAGTCAGGAGTAGAGTCTACAGACTCTCTGCTGTGCAAACACTTTCTCGTTTACACTGTACTGCTGCATAAGGTGGTTCTTTACAAATAAGGCCTCAGAGCATAAACCCTGTGCCACTGGTGCATGGAAAAACAATCATGGAACTTCAAACATATTCCACATATAAATGCTGCTATAAATCAAATACTGCTACAAGCTGCTTATTTTCCATGTCAAACACTGCACACAAGTGTATCTTTGTGTGCTTAACACCTGGTATTATATTGTCTCTTCCAGAAAACTTATCTTTAAAATGCACACAGGCATCAGAGTTCATTTCCTGGGGCATCTTCTAGACTCCGGGCAGGGCTCCAGCATTCACCCAGGCCACTGCTCGGCAACGTTCCGTAACTTTCCCTCACCAGTGCCCGTCCTAAGAGATCAGTCCTCTGGCTGGGCCCCAGAGAGTCTGCCCCTTCTCCGGTTGTTAATAATCAGAACAAAGGGGGGATTAACACAAAGGATTCATCCCAAAGCTAGGTTAAGGCTCTTTTACTTCAGGGAACTCTTATTGGGCTGTAACCCTAAACTAAGTTCACAAGTAAATAGAGAAAAATAGTCCCCTCTCAAGGTGCATCAGAATCAGGCCCTCTCTCCCTTCCAGAAGGGGGTGTTGGGCAGTGGTCATCTGAGGCCCTTCAGCCAGCCAGCCCTCCTTCCAGTAGCTGAGGACTGAAGATCTCCTTTCCTCCCTGGAGTGCCAATCAACACACCTGGGTTTCTCTTTTTAAGCTCCTCCCTCCAATTCTGACATCTCACAGCTATGACAGGGCACGGCCAGCTCAGCCCATATTAGCTCATTAACCCAGTGTTGCCCAGTGTGCATTTATATATCACAACACAGTGCTTTGTATTTGCATTCCTCTAACTGCTCTTTTTGAGAGCCCATTGTTTCATGTTTAGTGAAGGTTCCAAAATTAAAGTTTGGAAACATGAAACTCTTCATCCATTTACAGAACAGGTATAGCAAAGCACTGGTGATGCAGATTGCCTCTCAATCTTGATGAGGAGGTAGCAGCCCTAGAAAGAGGGGCGAGAGTTCAAGATGGTAAATCAATTTCACAACCATTTGTTCCTCTCCTCAATCCCGTGAGACTGCTGACAGGGTTGCCACTTAGTGCTAATGTGGTTTTGGACACCTTTTCATGAGGAACTGGATTGAGACCATCAAATCGTTCCACAAATGTTACAAAACAGCTATGGTAGATTTGGTTACTGCTGAAACTAGATTTCTGAATTTGCACTCTGAGTAAAACTCTCTCTGATCTGTGCAGCAGATAATTTCTCTGTAGTGAATCTGTGATATTTTGTGTTAGTTCTGCATGCAGAACTTGCACACCAGTCAGAGCTCTGACAAAATGAGGGCAAGATTTGCAACAGAATTACAAGCTGTAAAAGAAAGATCTACAGCGTGTGAACTTCAGAGGACCATTAGGTTGCAATAGGCTCCGTATGCTACCGTATTACCCCTGAGCAATCTACTCTTCTCCTTATCTGTTTCCTTCAGAAATATGGTCGTTTTAAAAAAATAGAAACATTGGAGACAACTTTGCACTCCTCCAAAAGTTGTATTAGAGTCATATTTGTATAAATTAAGCCCTTGTGTCATAAGTACTAAAGGAAAAAAAATGAACCTTGGTCTACTTGTTCCATCAGCAGACTCAGCATGCAATGCGACATGTAGGCTTAATAATTTATAATAGTATGTAGCTGAAGTTATAAAAATAATTTTACAACTGTATATTTACCAAGATTATCTAGGTAGGTCTGGATGGCCTGGAAGGCTTTTTTCCCCTCCACTTTTCTTTCCCTTTTTGTGGCAACAGGACTCATAGGACACACATGGCTTCTAAGCAACTGCATGAGAATTCTATTTAGTGTTACTATTTAATAGACTGCACTGATAAACTAACTGTACATTTTACTGTGCAGACCAGTGGACAATAGTTATGGATGTTGCATTTCAAGAGTTTCTTATCATCCAGATTTTTTTGCAACCTAGGAGTACAAAAAACAGTAAATGGAAAAAGGAGCATTTTCTCAGTGCAAGTTACCTAAGGATTTTGGAAATACTCTTCACTGGATCAATTTTATCCAAGACAAACAGCTATTTACATAAAAAGTATATAAGATGTGATAACTCAATGTCCTATTATTCTGCTTCAACTTGACGACAAAGTAAATACCTTCAAAAAGTAGCTGTTTACAAGCTTTACAGACATTCCCAAACTTTTGTAGCAAGTGCTTCCTTTCTTCTAAGGTGTTGTTGAAAGTAGTAGTGACTGGGGAAGGGAGGAAGGGTGAAATAAAAATTAAAATTACACTAATTACACTGAAATTACAGCTACAACTCACAGCCAACCTGTGGAACTCCTTGCCAGAGGATGTTGTGAAGGCCAAGACCATAACAGGGTTCAAAAAAGAACTAGATAAATTCATGGAGGATAGGTCCATCAATGGCTATTAGCCAGGATGGGCAGGAATGGTGTCCCTAGCCTCTGTTTGCCAGAAGCTGGATATGGGTGACAGTGGATGGATCACTTGATGATTACCTGTTCTGTTCATTCCCTCTGCGGCACCTGGCACTGGCCACTGTCGGAAGACGGGATATTGGGCTAGATGGACCTTCAGTCTGACCCAGTACGGCCATTCTTATGATGTTTGATAAATTGCTCCAATATTTCAGTTTGTTGTTACTGTATTTATTAATAATGTAGCTTTTTATTGGTCATTGCCATAAATCCGATATAAATCAGATAATGCACATTTCCATGATACAGTAAAAGGAAAATTACAAAAGATGTGAGCACATGTGCGTGTTTATTTAAAACAATATTAAATTTGTGCTAATGTCCTCTATTGTGGCCAGTAAACGCCATCTGATAGCAGTGATGTCTAATGTGTACACAGGCTTGCAGCAGCTGAATAAAACTTGTTGAAATCCTCCCCAAGCTTAAAAATAATTCTTTCAGCTGTGGATATTGCTTAACGTCTTCAGCTTCAGGCAATACACCGCAATCACATGATCTATCTTGGGCAATATTTTATTGCTGTCACCCTTCAAGCCAGTACCAATATGTACAGCAGGTAGGTGTGTGTGTATTACAGACAGTCATGTTCTAGCACTATTAATAGAGTGAACCCAGCTACCAGCAAAACTTTGTTACTGCATCCAACTTGAAATATTGTCCTCCTATCTTTTGACCAAAGGTTATGGCAAGATTTCCTTTTCTGATTTCCCAGTTCATCAGACTATGGTTTCTTTTTGAATAATCCCTCTTTTAGATAACCAGAAGTCTTTTGAAACAATGTGGTCTTCAAAGACAGCTGTTGCTCATGGAGAGCCGCTGCTGCATTTTTTGGTTTTAATATAAATTCTAGCAAAATTTTGTTGAGACAATCTGCTCATCATCTATAGGAGATGTGCAAGTTCTAATTAGATGAGACCTGTTTCTGCAGGTAATTCAGCTTTGAAAAGGAATCTATCCAGAAGATATATATCACTTCTGTATTCCTTCCATAGTGGAATTTTGTGCAGAAACAGATTTATTTAACTAAATTATGTATGTGAAAATATATATGAATATGCATAATGAATTATATAAAACTGGTAAGTTTTCTAGAAAAAAATGTTGGTTTCCTATTCACTGGTGTAGTAGAATCTCCTGCAAGAAGAGGATTCTTCTTCTAGTATAATGGAATGTTCTAGTATAATTCAGTGGTTTTTAAAAATACACAAGTAAGAGGTATAATACTGTGAGGACCTCTCTTTCAACCTTCCTGACCAGCACACTGGAACAATTAAAGAAAAGTCTGGCCAATGCTCCCATAGAATCCATCTCTAGTTCTGCCCTGTGTTTAGTATATACGGAGACAAGACCCTGAGACATTATATACACAGCACTTTTTACTCCTACAGCGTAGTTGTGCTTTGTGTCTTTGTGACCGGGCAGGGGGGTGGGGGAACTGTTTGTGACTTGGGCATCCCCCATTGGCCCAGTGAGGGCTGGATACCCTCCAGCACCTGTCATTGTGATTCCCTGTTAGAGCAGGTAATTGCAGCACGGTGGGCTCCGGACCCCGGCAGGGCCTAGCAAACAAACAGTCCATAGCCTGCAAAAAGAAGAACAGGAGTACTTGTGGCACCTTAGAGACTAACAAATTTATTAGAGCATAAGCTTTTGTGGACTACAGCCCACTTCTTCGGATGCATATAGAATGGAACATATAATGAGGAGATATATATACACACATACAGAGAGCATAAACAGGTGGGAGTTGTCTTACCAACTCTGAGAGGCCAATTAATTAAGAGAAAAAAAACTTTTGAAGTGATAATCAAGCTAGCCGAGTACAGACAGTGTGATAAGAAGTGTGAGAGTACTTACAAGGGGAGATAGAGTCAACGTTTGTAATGGCTCAGCCATTCCCAGTCCTTATTCAAACCGGAGTTGATTGTGTCTAGTTTGCATATCAGGTGCCACAAGTACTCCTGTTCTTCTTTTTGCGGATACAGACTAACACGGCTGTTACTCTGAAACTAGTCCATAGCCCCTGAGCCTCCAGGCTGGGGTTGACAACAGCAGTTAGAGTTCCAGACCTCTGGGCACAGCAGAGCACTGATCAGCCTGTAGCCCCAGGTTGGGCTGGAGCTGGGCAAACAAATGGTCTATGGCCCCTAAGCCTCCTGGCTGGGGCTGGCAGTAGCAATTGGGGAACTGGCCCTTTGGCCAGAGCAGAACTGCAATTAGTCTGTAACTCCTGGGCAGGGTAGGCCATACAGTCTATGGTCCCTGAGCCTCTAGGCTAGGACCAAGAGAAAACAGCAAGCACACCTATTGGCATGTGGGGTGTGGTGGGGGAACCCATCCACTCCTGGTCCACCGGATTTTGACCCAGGGCCCTATGAAGCCAGGGACTTCCCCGCTAAGGGTTTAGGCATCAGCTTATAGTACATCCCCTGGGTCATTTCCTACCACAGATTGCATCCCAGACATCTTCTCGGCTGGTGGTGGCCTGGCGTCCCCATCAGTCTCCACAGTCAGCGAGTCATCTGCAGTGTAGTCCAGGTTTTCAGACTCTGCTGCCTGGAGCATCACCGGCACTTCTGGAGGAGCCTGCAGTACACATCCTTCCTCCTCCTCAGTCAGCCCCAACTGAACTGGGCTGCCTCCTTTTATCTGGCTCTTCCACCTGGAGCATGTGCAGGAAGAAAAGGGGGTGTGGCCTCCTGGGCCCACAGTGATTGGTCTGTCCCTGTTGGCCCAGTGCAGGGTTGGTTCACCCTGTCACAGTCTTATTTTAACTAGCTCCCTATTATTGTAGGATAACCACCATGACACTGCAAACACAACTTCTCCTAAGACTATTCTATCTTATTAGATTAAATTGTTAGAATGTCAGGTCTTGAGGCCAAATTATTGCTAGCTCTGCATAGTTGCATAAGGGAAAGTCCCCTGTTCAAGGTCCAGGTGTAGCATGGCTTATGAGTGAAATGCCAGCTCCATTCCAGTACCATCAATGGTTGACTTTACAAGCTGTGTGGGGTGAGGATCATGGCCACATACACAGACTCGAGCAACGACTAGTGATGGCTGGGCCGAGGTGGAAAATCAAACTATATCCCTAAAGGGTATTAAAGCTGCTGTTGTAACATGTGCTTCTTGATGTATTCTATAGAGATGAAGTTTGCTTATGATTATATAGAAATGTTGAAACGTAAGTATGCCCAAAACTGTTGCCTAAAAATAGGCTTGACAATAGTCAAGAAAGGCTAATAAAATATGAGTAAAGAGAAGTCAGACAACTCAGAGGCAAGCTGAAGATAGGTTAGGACTTCACCCCAGGTCATGTTGTAACCATATTTTGGTTCTAACTGGTTTTGACATGTGTTTTGGGAAATGCTATTTAAAACACTAAGACTTTATCTCTATTTGATAGTTATTGGTATGGCATTTACACACATGTTAATTAAGATGACACTTAATGTTAACTAGCCAATAGCAAAAGAGAAAATATTTAACTATGGTAAAAAGGTGGATTTAATATTAATTAAGGCACATTATTCACAGTCCTCCACTACATTAAATTATCTGTAACAGCCCTGGAGGTTCAAAACTTAAAGAATTGTTTGGTTTTATTCTTTGCTTTAACCACTTAACTGGAAACACACAAATCAAAGGTTATATTGGGAGCTCCAAGAGAAATTCTGGATGAATCAGCCCAACTCCAGTGGGACTCCTGTGGCAGGGCAGTCCCACTATACCTCTTACTTCCTCTCTCCCACCCCATTGTGCCTTTAAGGCACAACACAGCCCTGAATTTGTCCCTCTCAAACTAAAATCCTTATTTCTAGTTATAATCACCCTGCTTGGTTCACTCTATACAATTCTCGTCTCTCATGAGCTTAAATCTTTTGGGAACAGTTGCCAATAATTATCTTAGCCCTCCTTAGCCATTGATTATCCAAACTATGCATCCTTCATCTTTAAGTCTTCTCTCATGATAGATAATCCCAGATGACTCAGCACAAAGGGGTAACAAATGTTTATGTAACTTTATTGAGTCATAAGTAACACATGTTGTCACCAGAAGTATTCAATACTTACCCTAAAATAAATCACTTTGTATATGAATTCTTAAGTACTGGGACGTGGGAAGGGGTTCCCTTTAACCAGTGCAGCATGAATATAAGGCAAAAGTGGTTTGAATATTCAAACTTCTGCTTTTGTCTCCTGAGCCACCCAAAAGTTATTTATCCCTAAAAAACAGCTTATAATTCACAAGTGGGTTGGCAACTCTGGGGAATGGGCGAAGCAGAAATGTAGACAGAAGAGTTATGGAGAATAAAAGTATCAGAGGTGCAGAGAGAAGTCTCTCTCATTTTCAGATGTGTGTTTTGGTTTGGGGATAGGCTAAGTCAGGGGTCGGCAACGTTCGGCACGCGGCTCGCCAGAGTAAGCACCCTTGCGGGCTGGGCCAGTTTATTTACCTGCTGACACGGCAGGTTCGGCCGATCGCAGCCCCCACTCACCGCGGTTCGCTGTCCTGGGCCAATGGGGGCGGCAGGAAGCGGCGCAGGCCGAGGGATGTGCTGGCCGTGGCTTCTCGCCACCCCCATTGGCCCGGGACGGTGAACCACATCCTGAATGTTGCCGACCCCTGGGCTAAGTGATGCACCTGCCATGCTGAAGCAACCCAGTATCTCTTCCATTTAGCCATGCTTCAGCACTGAATGTAGCTTTATATTTTGACTTCCACCGTATTGAGTACATTGGGACTTCTAAAATTCCAAATCTCACATCTGTATGATTATATAATGTTTGCTGGATAGGGATTTTGTCACAATTTACATTGGATTTTGTAATGTGTACATCCTGGGAAACTTGAAAAAACATACAAAGGCCTTTATCAACTGATGTTGTAGGTTTGATTTGATATACAGTAAGGACATCAGGACAGGGCCTGTGTTTTCTAAGATATTGTCAAGGATGATTCCCCACTCTGGCACTTCGAGTGCAGAAGATGGGGGCCCGCAAGGATTCTAAAAATCAATACTGGCCACTGCAGGCTTGTATTAAACTCCCAAGGTTACAGCTTTTCTCTGATCTTGGATGGATAGATGCTGCCACCACCCAAATGCAACCCCCCCTTTTTGGTATCCAGGAAGGCGCACTTGGGAATTCCTTCCTGTGGGATACCCTCAAGCCCTTTCACCACCCCCTCCATGGAAGAGCTGAGAAAGAAATACATCTGGAAACTCAGGCTCTTGCTATATTTAAAAAACCCACTTACAAAAATTAAGCATCAAGAATATCCTTCTTGAGGTCCAGCTTAAAGGTTACAAGCAAAACAAAAGCATTTTGGCATTGGCACAGAGGAGTCCACAAGCCAATAAGAAATAAACAGAGATAAACCTAATCACATCTTTTTAGACATTTTTGATCTACTTACATATCTGGGTTTTCAAATAAGCAATTTCTAGGTATGATTCTGATGATTTTCATACCTAGCCTTCAGCTTCTCACACCATAACTGCTGCCCTGTTCCCTTCTTCCCCGGAGAACAACAACAGACACAAAGGGATTTTTTTTTCCAATTTAAAAAAATTCTAGCCCTCCCATTGGCTCTTTTTGTCAAGTGCCTGCTCACTTCCCTTTACCTATGCATGCAGTCAGACTTTTAACCCTTTACAGGTAAAGCAAGTAGAGAACAGCTACTAAGAAGGATTCTATAGCTAACTGGCTGATTGGTTGTCCACAAAAGGGAGCTACCCCTCCCCCGCCTCATTTATCACAGGTATATAGATTGAATGGGTAGGGAAGAAAAATCAATGTTCACTAAATACAAAATGAGAAAGCTTGTTGGTTTAAAAAAAAAACTGTTTGTTTTACCATTTTCTGAGAAGAGTTTAAGTGTGGTCTTCAGGATTAAGCCCATAATAACTACAGTTGATATTGCCAAATTAAAGATTAATTATCAACTGACTTTTTTTTAAAATTAAGATCTAAAAAGTCATTGGCAGAGCCAGGGTTAAAAATCCCTAAGTCCCAACACTCTGCCCTAGGACAGTGGTTCTCAAACTAGGGCCGCCACTTGTTCAAGTAAAGCCCCTAATTCCGTAAGGTTCAACTTAATTCAGTAATGTTTATCTTAATTCATCACGTTTGTCCAGGATATTGTCAGTCTGTCACAACGGGTATGAGGCACTTGTGTATACTGGAGCATGAACTTGGAGAGAATAGGTCTGCAGGTGCCAGACCCTCAGACCACATTTACTATGCAATGTAGACAGACTCTTGTTAAAATCCCAACCTAGCCCTGATGCTATGTTTAACAGTAAGACTTCAAGGTAAAAAAGCTAGCTATGATATTAGGGATAAAGTCTCCCTTTTGATAAATGGAACCAGCTTCAACCAACACTAATGGAATATTGAGACATAGAAAATACTTCTGTATTTTCTCCAGGCACTTGTACAGGATATATAGCTTTGTATTTACTGACCACTTTTATACTTTGAAATAAATAGAGGAATATCTACTGATATTGAATCAGGATATAGAAAGCCATAGGACATCAGAAAGATTTAAATATCATATATTTCACAATGCTTAAAGAATATTTGATTAATCACCTCCTATACGGGGATCTTTTACTGTAATAACATGTTTTTTTTTCTTATAGCTATACCTTGGAATGGGCCTTTACCAAATTAATAACTCAGAGTTGTAAGTCTTTCCTTTCCACTCATAGTATTTAATGTCCCATCTGAAATGATTATTGGTACCATCATGACATTATCTCATTCATTGAAGCAAAAAATGTTTTCTTAGTTTATGTCAGGGGACGGCAACCTCTGGCACACGGCTCGCCAAGGTAAGCCCCTTGGCGGGCCGGGCCGGTTTGTTTATGTACTGCAGGTTCAGCCGATCACGGATCCCACTAGCCACGGTTTGCCGCTCCAGGCCAATGGGGGATGCAGGAAGCGGCGCGGGCCGAGGGATGTGCTGGCCGCGGCTTCCCGCTGCCCCCATTGGCCATTCCATCTCCCTCCTAATCCCTTTTCTGTCCCTAATATCTCCTTTCACGACTCAAATGTTGTCTCATCTGTGCTTTCTACCTTCTTTCCTCCACTTCATTTTGGGACTTCTGCCTCATTGTAGATGATTGCCACCTCCTTCACATATAGTCACTGCTGCTTCTACATCTGCTCTCTCACTCTCACAACCTCTATGTCCCCAGAGTTACACAGTGCTGCTCTCTTCCTCTTGTCTTGAGACTACAAGTAATAGCTCATCACCCAAGGGAGGGGAGAGATCTCAGTAGAACAGCAGCAGCTCCTGACGAGGGAACAGAAGTATGCCTCATTACGAGGATGTTACACAAGCTGGGTGTCCTTGCTTTTTTGTGGACCAGCCACTAGACAGGGAAAGTGAGCACACACACGCATACACACACACACACACACACACACACTTAGCTGCTGTGTTACACAAGCGCAAATCTACATTAAAAAAACATTGTCACTGCAATTTCAGGTCTAATTCTCTCCTTTGTTACACACAATTCAATCCACTAATTTTAATCATGTGTGACAAGGGCAGAACTTGGCCTTTAAGAACTGAATTTTTGCACACACTGGGTAATAGTTCCATGTAAATTTATGTAAGCAGTGTTCTTTTCTAAAAGTCAGTGTCGGATATGATGGACAGCCGTAGCGAGTAAGCAGCAGGTTATGTGAACATCTCTGTAGTTAGCTGTGTGTGTGTGTGTGTGTGTGTGTATTAAAGATGTTTAGTGTTTTGGAAAGTGTACACTGAGGTTGAAAACAACTTGTTATGTTTTCAGTTAAAATATCATCAATATTTTATTCAAGTCAAAGTTTATTAACTATTTACTATACTGAATTTATCTCTGCTGTAGATGAAGACCACATCTATTTTACCAATAGCAAAGTGAGAAGGAAAAAATAGTGAATGCTAGAACTGCAGATAATTGGTATAAGAAGATACCAGTAAGCATTCTAGAACATTTACTTGATTTTGTGACTGTAAAAAAAGAAAAAAAAGAAAAAAAAGAACTGTAAAGAAAGATAAGTCAGTGTATATCAATGCACATTAACCTTTTTGTGTACATAGAGGATTCTGCTCATTATAAACTCAAGACTGCTGGATATGTTACATTAACACATTGAGTGCTGTGATGTTTTGAATCAATGCTGCATAATTCATGCTAAAATACCAGACAAATTAAGAGGCTGAATTAATCTTTTTCACGTTCAACTCTTTAACTTTCTAATATGTATTGTTAGCTTGTACTTTGCTGCTTTTCTTCATCAGTCTTGGTATTTCCATATATCAAGACCTGACAGTCTCAGAAATATTGCAAGAAGCAAATATTATTTGTAAACTTAATCGTAGTTAATATAATCTAAAAAGGTATTAAAAATGCTCTCAAACTTCTCTTCATTGCCTTGAAACCTATGAAGTTACATTCTCAAGAGTGTTCCTTCCCAATATGTGACATTAGACACTTTTTTCCATTTCCAGTGTCTCAGAATCATTAACTTGGCAACCAGTAAATTTATATTAATCCATATGATATTTTCCCTTGAAACTATTTTTAACTCAGAAATATCATGTAGGTGGGGAAAATTATGTGGCAGCACAGGCATAATCTCATAATAAATTAAGTTTCCAATATCACATGAACAACTCCTGTACAGTTTAAAAGGATTTGGCCCTAAACCATAATGTATTGGGCCTTACAACTCACTCCTGGGCCATTTGGAATCCAGAAATTGGCAACCAATATTGTGAATGGAAGCTCTACTACAATTTTCCATATTGACATCACAACTTAGGCCCTGCTCTGCTAGATGGGCAGAGCACTGCATGTGTGTGGAGGAACTTGCAGGACTGGATCCTAGTTCACATAGTAGTTATTTTTTAGCTATATATGTATAGATATGTATAGTTCCATGTCTTCATTCATTTAAAATTGAATATTTATTTCTACTTTTAAATCCCAAATGCCTCTTTCTGCTCTAGTCATTCCTCCCATCCCCCAAACACGTATACACTATTACCATCGCTCTCTGCTTTCGATACAGGATCTATCACTTGGAATCACAATGCTTCAGTCTGATAAAATGACATACTACTACTGATTTTCATGTCATTAGTACTTGTAGCACTTTTATGCCCTGGTATTCATAATTTTAGAATACTGAAGATCTCTCTTGTATAATTTAAATCAGATGGGTATTTTAGTAAATAAATAGTCACCATAGTAATCCAAAGGAAACATAATGTGTTATTGCTTCCGCATCTGAGGATGATAAAACATATCCCCTGAAATTTACTTATTACTCTTTGCCTATGGATAAAGTCCTCATTATATAGCTGACAAAAAATGACTTTCATGCAATGTGTGCATGTCAATACATTCTTATAAAAGAAAAAAGAGTGACATTTCTTTTAACTTCATTAATTTAACCAGTCTTTCAATGCAATATTTTAATCTTATCAGAATTATGATTAAACCTTGAAACAAATGTTATCCTATTAGTGTCATCTTTCCTACTTTGATTTTTAAATCATTCTATCAAGACATTTAGCCCTACATCTTGCCTGAAAAATTATAAGTTCTTTTCACTTATAAACTCTATCTAAAAATTGTTTTTGCATAACTAGATATCTCTTATCACATAATGGGATGTATTTTCTTCTGGGCCTATACCTGTTTCTTCTTGGTGCAAATTCTGCATATACATCCTTGAGCCTACATGTTGCATGTGCAAATACTTAGGTTTCTGATACTTGAGCACGCTGTTTAAATAGCTCTACATTTGGATGCCCAGCCCTATATTTGCATGAATATACTTTCAATAGTCCAAAAGTATTAGGTCCAGATTCAGGAAAACATTAAAGCATGTACTTGAGTTCGTCCTTATTAAGGAAATCACATAAATACATGCTTAAAGATTAAAATGTGCTTAAGTGCTATTCTGAATAGGGATGCTTTCCTGACTCAAAGCCTTTGTTTACACAAAGGCAATGCAGGCAAAAGCATATGTAAGTGACTTTGCAAGTGCACATTGGAAAGTCATAGTGGAGGGGGGAGAGGACGAGTACATGCCACTGTGCTTCTCTCAGTACACAAAGTGAAAGAAAGGTACACTTCTTTTTTAGAAATTTAGAATGATCACTATTTGCTAAGGGCCATGTATATTTTTATTGATTTTTTTGTAAAATCTGTAATTAAACCACTGCCCTCTTTTCAATACTATAAAATCTAAATAACTGCTTCCTTACTGTATGCAGTCAGGCATTAAATCTTTTGATAGTTAACATTCTAAAACACTTCAAATAGTTTTAGTTTTTCATTAGTACTACCCCAGATTACAAAGCTATTTGCTTTGCCTCTGTGGCAATTGAGTATATTTTAGCTAATTGTTCATGATGTAAAACCCCTTTTTTCTCTTTAGCATTAAAGATCTTTGACTCCATAATATTATTGCACCTTGTTTCTAAAGATAAAGATTTTGAATCTAAAGTATTCTTACGTCACATAATCATTGACAAGCATATAAGAATATTTCCATCATTCAATCTCAGTAAGACCTGCCCCCTCGATTTAATCCCCTCATGTAGAATATTCATATAAAAACTAAATATATCCAGTGTTTGACAGTTTTGACATTTCTGTTTCTTCCAAAAGTACGTTGCATCTTTCAAATAAAAGAAATTTCCCAGCACATTGTTGTATCAGGCATTTAATAACAAAGTATAGCTGAGATAAAATTTTATTACTACAACAGTTGGATGACCTTAGGGGTTAACCAAAATGTTAGGACTCAAGATAATGGATGACAAGCTGGTTTTACTGGTTATAGTAAAATAAAAAAAAATAATCTCAATGAGCCAATTCTTTCTATACTGTACATCTAATCAATACTACTGTGTGTCTTCTGTTCTTAGAGAGCACCCTCTGATACCATAACAGTGCACCTGGGTCTTAATGGCATTAAGCCAGTATTGTCTGCCTGGCCTTAAGCTTGCCATCTGCTTAAGAGACCATAGAATAAAGCTGTAGCCAAAGTTCAAAACGTTCAGTGGGACATAAAAGGCATGGTCCCGTTTAAAGAGAGACAATTTTTTTTTAGTTGTAAACATTCAGTCGAGTCTCCAAGCTCTGTTGTGTCCTTACATGGAGCAATGATCAGAATGTCACAACCATTGACCTGGATTCAAGGGCTGTTACCATGGCTGGTAAGGCAGCAGCACCAGTTTTAAATGTCACACATTTAAATGTTTATCTTTAGAAACAATGAAGTTCCCACTCCAAGTGGCAGCAGCATAGCTGTGAAGTAACTGGTTTCTCCACTAGCAAAAGCCCTGAATGGCGAGAAAGAAGGTAGGAACTCCTACCCCAAAGTTCTTGCTGCTAGTTTTCATCCCACTTGAAAATGGAAACACTATCTCATAGGAGACTGCAGTAGCAGCATGTATCCCTGCCCTCAGTTCATGCCAAGCAGAGATGCAACAATTCCACATAGAACCTGAGCCCAGAGCCTAGATACAGACCTTGGGAGAATCCTGTGTGCATGACCTCTATGAACTTGTACTGCACACAAGGAGGGAAAGAGGTGTCCTAATCATGGACAAAGGGACCGGGACTGCTGGGCAGTTGGGATTATTTATTTTCTGATGGAGTTATCATTCTTTTGTTTAGTATCTAGGATTTTTGCCATCATACGCTCATTAATTCTATTCTCTAAGGACACTATGGTTCTGACTACGCTGATAATGCTGTTGGAATAAATCTGTGTATTCAAGTGATTTATGGGTAAATTCCCAAAGGGGATAGGAGGGTACCATAAAGTGTGTATACGTTCAAGAATCACTTCACCAAGCACTGAAATGTGGAATCTGTTTCTCAGTACACCATAATTTTGGACAGAGAAGGAGGAAAAATGATCTGGAGGATGGCGTGGACTGCACTCTCAGCAAGTTTGCAGATGACACTAAACTGGGAGGACTGGTAGATACACTGGAGGGTAGGGACAGGATACAGAGGGACCTAAACAAATTAGAGGATTGGGCCAAAAGAAACCTGATGAGGTTCAACAAGGACAAGTGCAGAGTCCTGCACTTAGGACAGAAGAATCCCATGCACTGTTACAAACTAGGGACCGAATGGCTAGGAAGTAGTTCTGCAGAAAAGGACCTAGGGGTTACAGTGGACGAGAAGCTGGATATGAATCAACAGTGTGCCCTTGTTGCCAAGAAGGCTAACAGCATTCTGGGCTGTATAAGTAGGGGCATTGCCAGCAGATCGAGGGACATGATCGTTCCCCTCTATTTGACATTGGTGAGGCCTCATCTGGAGTACTGTGTCCAGTTTGCGGCCCCACACTACAAGAAGGATGTGGAAAAATTGGAAAGAGTCCACCGGAGGGCAACAAAAATGATTAGGGGTCTGGAGCACATGACTTATGAGGAGAGGCTGAGGGAACTGGGATTGTTTAGTATCCAGAAGAGAAGAATAAGGGGGGATTTGATAGCTGCTTTCAACTACCTGAAAGGGGGTTCCAAAGAGGATGGATCTAGACTGTTCTCAGTGGTACCTGATGACAGAACAAGAAGTAATGGTCTCAAGTTGCAGTTGGGTAGGTTTAGGTTGGATATTAGGAAAAACTTTTTCACTAGGAGGGTGGTGAAGCACTGGAATGGGTTACCTAGGGAGGTGGTGGAATCTCCTTCCTTAGAGGTTTTTAAGGTCAGGCTTGACAAAGCCCTGGCTGGGATGATTTAGTTGGGAATTGGTCCTGCTTTGAGCAGGGGGTTGGACTAGATGACCTCCTGAGGTCTCTTCTAACCCTAATATTCTATGATTCTATGAATACCATAGCTAATAGAAACTATAGGCACAATTTAAGAAGGCAATGGCATATTGCAATTACTGAAGCTGGAATCTGGCTGAGACAGCAGAACTAACAACACTACTCTTGCAAAAAGTGTCATAAGATATCTAATGACCACAAATGATCAGTACCCCAGCTTTAAATTATTCAAACAACAAAATAAGTACATGCTATTGTATAGTAGAAAAGAGAGTGTGTTTCCTAATACTTCTCTTATTAAGATGGGGGGAACCTCCACGGTTTAACAACTTTAGAGTTGTCCACCTCAATGGATGACCATTTTCTTCTGTGAGACAGTCCTCTAGTCCAAAAAGTGAAAAGCTATCTCCACCATGATAACTGTGCAATGTATTGGGAAATAAAATTTAATTTCAGTTGTCATTTCTGAGCCTACTACTAATGACCACTATTAGGCATAAAGGGTAATAAATCTCATTTGGGATAATAGCAGCATAGGAACTCATTGAGACTACAAATTAAAGCTACATTTCTAAATGCAATCAGAGATTGTAAACCATTTTCCATCTTGTTTTAATATTGAGTAATCAATCACATTAAAATTTTAATATATTAATAAAGTTCAATATTTTTACAGTGCTAATATGACTCCCATTACCATAGTATCTGAGCATCTCACGATCTTCAATGTATTTCTCCTTGTAATACCCCTGTGTGATGGGGAAGTGCTTTTATTCCCATTTTACAAGTGGGGAACTGAGGCACAGAGAGACTAAGTGATTTGACCAAGGTCACACAGGAAGCTTTGATGCTCAGCAAGGAACTGAACCCACATCTCAAATTCCTGGCTAGTATGCTAGCCACTGGTCCATCCTTCATCCTTAATCAGACAACATATTTTAGTTTTAAAACCTTTAAGTGGTTTATGATTGTTAAAGCAGGATGGAAACTTTTCTATAAACTCTCACACACTGACAATGACAAATGATTTATACTTATTGGCAATACTAAATCAAGCTGTTAAGATCTAATTTAAATTAAATCAATTGAAAGGTAATTTAAATTAAATCAGCTAGTTGTTCAAATATTTTTCTAGACGTTTGCAATAGATATCAATCCTTCTTACTTCAGTTTCATTTGGAAAATGTATACATTCCTTTAATGTCAGTTGGTTTAGATTAGAATAAATAGAAGTATCAAAAGCAGAGACAGAAAAGGAAAAAAAGAAATGAACAGAGAAACTGTGAAAATGTTCTTTCCTGTTAAATATTCAAAGAAACATTTAGAGATGAACGTTAAAGTTAATAAAAACTCCATGTACTACTCTATATTTAATTTATCAATATTTTCCCTTACAAAGTCAAATGGAACATTTGGAAGGTCATGAATTTCTAAGATTTTAAGCAACCTGTCCTTCGATGGTTGGGTTTAGTGCGTGGATGCTGAGTGGTTTTCCTGGCCTGTGATATACAGGAGGTCTGATTAGATGATCTGGTGGTCCCTTCTGGCCTTAAACTCTATGACCTAACACATTTTTTATCAGGGGGTAGCCGTGTTAGTCTGTATCTGCAAAAACAACGAGGAGTCTGGTGGTACCTTAAAGACTAACAGATTTATTTGAGCATAAGCTTTCATGGGTAAAAACCTCACTTCTTCAGAAAGTTTTTACCCATGAAAGCTTATGCCCAAATAAATCTGTTAGTCTTTAAGGTACCACCAGACTCTTTGTTGTTTTAACACATTTTGAGGTATTATAAAATATTACAACAACAGGGAAATCAACAGACCACCAGGAGATGGGTAATTTTACAGGAAGTCAGGAGCATCTAAGACTGCATTGTCTCCTTCACTGAGGGTATGTCTATACTACCCGCTGAATCAGCAGGCCGCGATCGATCCACCGGGGGTCAATTTATCGCGTCTAGTCTAAACTTAATGCTTATGATCTAATAAATTTGTTAGTCTCTAAGCTGCCACAAGTACTCCTGTTCTTTCAGCTACCTTGTTCACCAGAGCTGAGAGATTAGTAGAAGTTCCTTAAGGCAACAACTTTCAACTGCTTATGATAAGTAACTAGTTACTCAAAAGCAGAAGTAACTTCTTTTGATAGTCTAATGGCTTTAGAAGTAACACTGTTGAGATGTCATAAAAATTAAGTGTAGCTTTCCCTTCAGGTACCAGATTTTTAGTAAGTAAGGGCCTTATCCAAAGTCCACTGACGCCAATGGAAAAACAAACTGGGATTTGGATTAGGCCCAAAGGAAATTTCTGCTTTTTGAATTTTGGGCAGGAGTTGTGTGCCTCTCTTACCACCAATTCTTCAATTTAATGACAGTAGCTTCTGGAACACTGTTTTATTGTAAACACAGTTTACAACCCCAGAAATCAATAAATTATTATTGATTTATAAAAACACATAAGTAATATTTTATAATTAATGAAAAGTCAAATAAATTGCAATCCAAAATACACAAATTTGTAATTTTTGAACCTACTCTTTTTGGAGTGATAAATGACTTATGCTGTTCTCTAGCTGGTGCCCCTTCTGTCCAAATAAGCAAATACATATTAATATTTCTGTATGACTTTAACAAAACTATATAACAAATTACACCTAAACCTTGAAAAGTATTTTTTACAATAATATGTCAAAGTATTGGAAAAGTAATGACATTACTTGCAATGAATTATTAACATTTAATGATGGAAAAGTAGAAAGCTTTATACAATCAGAACAGATTTAAAGATTTCTGAGTCCTTTTGCTGACAATCAGATTTAAGAAGTACAAAAGCCAACAAAACAGGCAAGGTTACCCCCCAAAAATAATCTAGAGAGTTGCTAGATTAAGTGCAGTTAATCGCATATCTTGCTTACTAATCCTATTCCTTGCAGCAAATCCCTCAGATTTCTCTCATTTCTTCTAGTAACTGTTTCCTTAAAGCAGTGGTTCTCAACAAGGGATACGCATACCCTTAGGGGTACACAGAGGTCTTCCAGGGGCAACATCAGTTCATCTAGATATATGCCTAGTTTTACAACAGGCTACCTAGAAAGCACTAGCAAACTCAGTACAAACTACAGTTTATACTGCTCTATATACTATACTCTGAAATGTAAGTATATTATTTATATTCCAATTGATTTATTTTATAATTATATGGTAAAAATGAGAAAGTCAGCAATGTTTCAGTAATGGTGTGCTGTGACACTTTTGTATTTTTATGTCTGATTTTGTAAGCAAGTAGTTTTTAAGTGGGGTGAAGATTTGGGGTACGCAAGACAAATCAGACTGCAGAAAGGGGTATATTAGTCTGGAAAGGTTGCGAGCCACTGCCTTAAAGACAAACAAAGTGTTAAATCCTGACCCCATTGTACTCAATGGTGAAATTCCCACTGATTTCAGTGGGGCCAGGATTTCACCCAAAACAATTACAAGGGGAGGGGGAAAGTCTTCCTAACATATAAAAAAAGGACTATATTAGTAGCCTCAGTTTAACATTTAAACACAAGTGTGGATTTATGAATTATATGCCACTTTTATATGGCCAAGTTCAGAGCACAACTTCATGTAATGCTGTTTGCTTTTAATAACAGCTTTGATTAAAACAATTTGTTCTTCATCAGCAGAGTCATCATCATTTTCCATAGTGATTTACAACTTCTGTATCTCAAGCAACTCTATCTCAAATTATTCTAATGTCTAATCAAAAGACAAGAAAACCTTAAATGAGTCCAAAAATGTTGAACATATTCACCTTGGCCCTTGGCTCTATAATATTCAGGAGGTTCCAAATCCTGGTATACATTCACACACTTAGCCAAATCCCCTGAAAGAAAACCATGTGTACAATTTAAACTACTTCACAGCCTTTTACAACTCTCTTACTCATACCCACAGGATACCATCTCTACCTACACTTTCATAACAGTATTAGAATCCTTTCATATTCAACCTCACTGCTGACTATACCTTTTATAACGAAAGCCCTATACCCTGACAGAATTCTGCATGGAAATTACATGAGAGGGTGCAAACCAGATCTAGCATAATCACAGCTTCTCACGCACCTCAAAGTAATGCATACAGGTTCTCATATCAAACATATATTTATGAAGCAGGCCCAACTAGTGTCTCCACCATTTAGTGCAGATGTACCTATCACATTGACTACACCGGAATTTAATTCAAATAATTCCATTTGGCTACTGCCAACTCCAGAGGAACAGAGGGAAAGTGATGTGGGTTACTTTTTTGGGTCTTTAATAGTGTTAAATGGAATCTTGTGGGTGAGAGTGAATGTTTTGTAAAAGGAGATGAAGAGCTTGTACATTTCAGGGTCTGTGGGGTTGGCAGAGCCAAGTTACGAGTTTAAACATGAGACATTGGGGCACTGCTGAAAGAAGGCAGAGTTCAGGTTGCAGGGCAACTTTAATTGTGCACTTGCTGTTTTTCAAAAGTTTGAGTTTTGCTCAACTCAGTGTTCTGCAGTGGGACGATATTCAACCAAGCAACTTTAACTCTGAGTTAACAGTTTTTGGCATTGAATTTCCTATTTTTTTCCCACAGCAAAAGATATGTTAAGATTTTGTAGTCATTTAGGTAGTTGTACCTATCATGTCCCACATTTTGTATACCTATCCAGGCAGCCTCCCGCACCGTTTCCTCCTGCCCCACACAAGCTGGGACCCAACTGCCCTGCTTTATCACACCTACCCAGCCATTCCCCTGACCCATTCACTGCATTTCCCCTCCAACCTGGCCCACTCCTCACTACTATACCAGTTCCCCCATCCCCTTTAACTATGGAATACTTCTCCATAAAGTTTTCACTCTCTGATATACAAACATTTATATTGCTGCAACTTCGCCTCCTCCTATAACCCAACTCACAGGCAGTACCTGGAGCAAGGGACAATGATGTTACAATGGAATGGTGTTCCTGGTCATGTTTGAGAATGGTTGGAGGATGGAGTTTGTGGCAGGACTGGTGAGAGAAATCACAGACAGGGTTTCTGTTCCAAAATACTGAGAGTTTTATGTTTGAGAGAAAGATCTTCTGACTTCAGTCCAAGAGATGTGCCCATCTCCAAGAAACAATGAGGTGTCAGAGCATGTATTGTTTCTATGCCATACACATTTTCTAGCCAGCCATGAACCTTCCAATTTCCTCCTTAATGTTCTTCCAATACTTATTAATAGCTTTCATATTGGTGCTGTAGCAATTATTCAGATGCTCAGCCAAGTCACAGAAAACTATCATAGGTCCTGGACATAAATCTCTGATACCCCCAGATCTGCTCTCATATTGTATGAGCTATACACCAGTATATGACCCATGTCATTTCCTCCTGAATGAATCACCACCTCTTAAATCATCACAGCCTCTTAAATCATCAGTTAGGTGCTACAGACTGGGCAATACAGGATGCCAATGCAGGCCACCTCTTTCCTTCCAAATTAGCTTGTAATCAGCGATCCCCATGTCACAATGTACTCCTTGCTCTCCCATGAAACCTTGTGGTCTCAGGTATGATGCTTTGGGGTTTAAGCCAAACCAGTTTGAGGCTGTGTCACTGCCTGCCCTGCAACTCTGGGTGTGTTAAATGTTATGCTGCTGTGCCTTGCAGCCCTGAAAACAGCAGCCAGCATACAAGCATGCAGGTCACACTCCAGCTTCTACCGCTCATTTATTCTTTACAGGTGACCCACCCCAACATCCTCCCAGTCCTGAACTTCCCCCAAATCATCTGCCTATGTGACAATCTGCTGAGGTTCCCAGAATTGTGAGTTATTGTGTCACCTCTCTCAGCCTCAGCAAGTGAGAATTTTGCTACTGCTAAGCTGTGTGACAACTCCTTGACTCCAGCTTGTCCGTCTTGCCAGACAAATTTTCAGGTCTCTGCCAGGCCCAATCTTGTCTTGCAGGTATCAAACAGTGAACCACTATTCCCAAGCTCTAGCCCTCTCCTGGAACACACACAGGAATAATTAAGTTTGTTGATCCTTTTGAGAGACAATACTCTGCAACTCATTAATTTAACTGGGTTTGACATACACTCTTATTTCAATCACAGTGCTGAATTGGTTTATAAGTAAAAGTAAAACAAGTTTATTAACCAAAAGGCCACATGTTTAAGTGATAACAAGTATAAGGAGTAAAGGTAGAAAGAAAGAATTACAAACAAACAAAAGTAAAAAACATACTTCTGAGACTAAAACTTAACATCATCAAGTTACAATCTTTGCCTAAGCAAGTTTCTCACCAAATTCAGTTCCCAGAGACTTCAACCTCCTGGGCGGAGGTACCCAATGTTCTGTGATTTCAAGACCTGAGGCCTTTTGGAGCCCTCAAGTGATGGACAATGATGGGGTTCTCTCTCCTTTGTGTTTATAGCCCAGTAAACCTTTGAAATGTATTCTTTGAAAAGTAAGCACAGAGCTTCTGTCTCCTGCTGAGGTATAGATGCCATGGTGTCTTCCCAAAGTTCATTAACCCTGTTTCAAGAGGCAGGAAGATTTCCGGGGCGTGCAGTCTCAATCCCTCTTGTGATTTGTATGTAAATAGGACTTCCATTGTTTTGATTCCACACTGCTTAACTTACAGTGGATACTGATAGATAGTTGCCTTCCTCCTGTCTGGGAGAAACACTTTCTCCTTGTTATTGGTCACAGACTTTAAAAGCATATAATTGAGTATCCATAATTCATCATGTAGTGTTAATACAGACATTTCACAATGATATTAGTCACCACTGTGTCACAGGCTTTCATAAAGACCTGTCTCAATATACTTTTATGATGCAGTAATGTATTGAATGAGCTGATTCAATTACTTATCATTGGGGTTTAGACTTCCTGTCTTTATAGTGAAGAGGGTATCTCCCCCACTTGCTAGTTTGATGGCTTTGGATGCCTTTTATATAAATATACCTTCATTGTCTCTGCCTGATGACCAGGCTAGTCAGAGAAGTAAATATATATTCCTTTGTCTAAGACAGATTGTACTTATGCATTGCTTGCCAAACACATACATAATTGTAGCACATACTTATAACTCTGTTTACACATCCTGTGCATACATCACAAAAGAAAATGATCAATAAGTTATTAGTTTTTCAATGCATGCCAACTTTTTGGTCCATATCATGACCACAGTGCGTTAAGTGTGCTGAGTATGACAGGCCTGATGAGTTGCTGACACAAAGTAGTTGCTGACACTGGGCTTCCATGTCACATTAAGAATCACCCAGAATCCACCCATTAGCAACCTTGGCAGCTGACATATTTATTTTTTTCCTGAGCTGTCAAGGTACCTATCAGTTCGAAACCTCCATGCAATCAATGGCGTTCAATAACAGAAGTGCTGTATGTAAGACACGGGAGGTAACCGTTGCGCTCTACTCAGCACTGGTGAAGGCCTCAGGTGTACTGTGTCCAATACTGGTCTCACACTTCAGGAAAGATGTGGATAAATTGGAGAAAGTCTAAAGGAGAGCAACAAAAATGATAAAAGATTTAGATAGTCTTCCCTATGAGGAAAAGATTTAAAAAAACACATATTTTAGTCTTGAGAAAAGAAGAGTGAGGAAGAACCTGATAACAGTCTTCAAATATATTCAAGGCTGTTATAAAGAGGACCCCTCTGATAAAGAGGACTGTGATAAATTGTTCTCTATGTCCATTGAAGGGTAGTGGAAGAAGTAATGGGCTTAATCTGCAGCAAGGGAGATTTAGGTCAGCTATTAGGAAAAACTTTCTAACTATAAGGCTAGTTAAATTGGAATGGTACTTTCTTTTCTTTTCTTTTCTTTTCTTTTCTTTTCTTTTCTTTTCTTTTCTTTTCTTTTCTTTTCTTTTTTCATCTAGTAATGGCCATAGATGTAATCCAGTCTTGTAATTTTTCCTAATTTATTGTATTACTTAACTTTTAGAGCATTGTTTCCATGTTTTATGGTACTTCATAAAAAAGAAATGTCAAGCAGACAGCCATTTGCAGAATGGAAACAAAACAAACTGAAAAAAGCTGAAAAAAGTAGTTTTCAGTTGGGTTTGAAACAAACTCTGGAATCGGCTAAACTCAGTTTCCCTTGAAAGCTTCGTCCATCAGGATTTGACCAGGTAGAAAAATGCATAATACAGAGAAAACAAAGGAATGTTTGGGAAACCAGTAACAACTTGTGGATAGATCATAGTGATCTGTTCATTATCCATTAGGGGCCAAATTCTCTCCTAGCATAACTCCATTCACTTTAATTGTCCTTCTGTACCCAATATTGTCACTAAACTGGTATAGAGTTAAGAAGACTGTAGACGACAGAAACATTTCACTTTGATCTCTAAATGCATTGGCAGAGAATGAAGGTGAAAACAGAGTATGATGTGGCAATAAGAAAGACAATAGAAGATTAGTCCAGTAGCTAATTATGAATGGACTGAAGGCCATTTCTGGAGGAAGCAAGTAGTACATTTTGAAGATTATTACAATAAGTTCCAAGAAAAAAGTTACAATAAAGAGTCTCAAACTTCATGAATGGTGAAAAGTAAATTAGATATTTAAAGTTACTTCAATTTTAATAAACAAATATATTACCAATAGCAGGTCAGAATATTTATTTTAAATAAGGATTTGTGACCCAAGAGTGTTCAAGTATGACAGGGTTTTTTTTTTTTTTTTTTTTCCAAAAAATGAACCAGATACTCTTCTCATTTATTCCAGTTTTATGTGACTGTAACTCTATTGTGTTGGAATTATTCTAGATTTACACCAGTTTACATAAGAGCAGCAGAACTCTTGACAATGTTCTTTTAGAGAAAATATCTGTTTGTCTGTGATTATTTACATATGGGATATATTATTTCATCCTGCAACAGCACTCAGGGTAAATTTCTGGCCCTACAATCACAAAACTACCCGTGATGCAGTGGCACCAGAATTTTACATATACTCTGTCTGGACTTTGGTCAGTGTTGCTTCAATAGCTGTGGCTGTTTGAGTCTCACTTTTCCATTTCAGTGTCTCTTATATACTTATAGATTAATCCTGTATACTCCATGGATCAGATTGTGGCCGTTCCTTAGCCAAATGCGTAGGGTGGGTGACTCAGGTCCCAGCACATGGGCTAGCAAAAGTTGTGGAGGAGGCAGGGCTATGGCGCAGCTCCCCTCTGCAATGACCAGTAGAACTGGGGGAGCATGATTTACCCTGAGAACAGGTGGTGCATTCATCATACATGCTTGTGAGCTCCAGGAGAAATCATGCCTCATAGAGTTTGGTTCTGCATTGTCCTCACTGTGGGCCAATACCAATCTGGCCTCTGTACCTTTTATTCTAACTGATAGCAACATATTTCTGTTATATCCTCAATGTTCTTAATTTAGATATGGGGCCCTCTTGATGGATTGCAAGGGATGAAACAATTAACACACTAATCCTGCAATATTTAAATCATTAGCATATGTTCTCAAATAAAGTTGAGCAGGTGGCCACGAACATTTGTTAGTCTATGCTCCCCATATGATGATATGTGCACTGGTAGTGCTTTATTAATATTTTTATACTTGCTATTTAAATACCTCTTTTAACTCAAAATACTCATTAAAATGATTATGATCTAGGTTTTATGGATGAGAAGATTTAGGATCAAATGCATCACCTTAGGGTTAGCTGTCACTAAAGACACTGAGAACTGCCTTACTGTTAATGTATATAACTTCTGACTGACAATATAGGTTGTTTACCTATGTAGAAAATAAGGCATGCTTGCCCAGAAAGCAACTTGAGAACACTTTTTATATGAAAACTCAGAAGTAACTAATATAGAAAAATTAAAAATGTATGAATACTTTTAAAACAAGTTCCCTATTTTTCAACAGCTGGTGAGCAAGCATGTGTTAATTTGTGTGACCTATTATCTTCAACATCTATTTGTTTGTGGTCTTTGCTTTTAGAAGAATTGGCATTAATTATATGTGTGGCAGTAATTTAAAATGTCAGTTCAGACTTTTACGGCTTGAAACAGTTCATCCTTCAATAATTAAGTCAATAAAATTAACTTAATTTAATTTAAACAGTGATGCTTCTTTTTTAGGCCTTGTGGAGTGATTACAATTAGTAATTCATAATTAGTATTTCATTGATGTCCATACACCGGATTGCCAGGCATCATCAAGATACAGTGATGATTGGAGGTAATTTGATAAACATTCAGAACTGTTGCATTAATGGCTTGCTTCCCAGTTATGTCTGGAATTAATGAATGCATTTAAATGTTATGGAAATGAATTTAAAGGACAGCTCAACCTTAATTATTATACAATTTCCCTCCAACATTGTAATTATAACTTCACTAATTATCAGATTTTATATAAAAATAAGACTTATCTATACATGTAAAACTGGAATGTTGATAAACAAGTGTGTTTGCTAAAAATGTACTGACCATGTTAAAATAACAAGAGGTGCAGTTTTAAAGTTATTTAGAAAATAATTAATGTCTCTTTCACCCATTCACATTTAATTTTCTAGAAGAGTAATGGGAGAGTGAGTGAACAATGAAGGCCCTCTTCACTAGTGTTTAATTTCATACCTTAGCTCTTTCTAGATACTATTCAGGGACTGAGGGGCTAATCCTACATTGGCTTGGTGTTTAAAGGTGTATACAGTGGAAGACAATGGGGCCAGTTCTGCTTCCATTTAAATCAATGACAAAAATGTATGAATGCTTCCATTTAAATCAATGACAAAACTACCATTGATTGCAATGAGAGTATGAGTGGGTTCAAAGTGACATTTGTTCTTGAGAACCCTGGATGCATAAAGCTGCTTCCTTCACACATGGAAGATACTCATCCCTATATACCCCATTGCTGCGACCAGCACTTTTAGAAAAGTGGGAGTATGTTGGAATAGATTGTGATACTGACCTGGGGAAGAACAGTTGTGCCATGATTCCTCTTGTGAGGATGTGCAAAACTTGAGTTATAAGAAAAGGGGAAACAACCTGCCAGCTTTAAAAGGAAGGCAGATGCAGCAGTCAGGTACCAAATAACTAATTTAGGACTGCTCCTTTTTGCCTGGCAAATTTAAATGGAAAGGTTCCTATAAAAGGTGGCCTGACACTGAGGAAGTATAATAGCAACTAGGTGGCTATAAAGGAGAAAAAAAGGCTTGAATTACTACTTTTAAAAGAGGACAATTGATCTCTTTGATAGATACTCCTTAGGTCTTTAAGTTTGGTGCTCAGTATTTGGGGGAGGGGAAGGACCACAACTCTTGTTTTGCTGATGGGTTTGTGCACTAAAATGAGGATACAAGCTTGACTTCATTTCTCTCTTGCATTTAAGTGAGATGATACATTCACTCAAGGTACAAGAAGTGGGATTTGAAGGTATGCATATATGTGGCCATTTGGCAGCTATTTGCTGCATCACCCTACTTTGCAGCTATTAAGTATTCCTGTTTTATTTTTCCTCTCTCTTATAACTTACAAATTGGAACATCCTCATCCATCCACTGGCAGACATACACCAGAAAGCAGGCTTAAAAATCACGCATGTCCATGCACGAGCTCTCTGCAGCATAAAGAATAGCACAAAGCAGTCAGTCCATCATTGATATCTGAGGGGAGCAGGTCTATACAACCTCTTAGGGATCTGATGACATTGCAACATACTCATAATATTCTGTTACGGTTATCAATACCCTTTAAAATGTGAATAGCTTGATGGTATACAGTAGTCTTTACCTGTTATGAAGAACACAACACAGAATCACTAAACTTGTTATAAGCCCATTTTTTTTATGCTTTCTGAATCTTTGTAGGGGTTCAACTACTCAAATACAATTCCTCTCTATCCTAGGCATTTAATTTGTTTTTAGCTGTTTAAGAGAGCTTTTCAAAATGCCCTCAGATGCAATTTCAGCAGGATTTCTTAAACAAATTACTAGATGTAAATGACTGACAGTGAGAACTGAGAAGAGACAGGTACATTGCTATAACTTAGCATGGTGCCAGAGGCATTTGTGTGGCTTCAGACTGAAGCTACTAAATGACCTAGATGCTGCCCCTAGAAAGAGATCTTTAAAGACTCAGTATTTCAGTCCTAGAGCTGCCAGAGTCAAGCTGTCAGTGCTCTGAGCTGATAACTCTGCTGCTGGAGAAACAGCATGTGAAAGACAGACAGCTACGTGAGGGACACAAATAACAGCAGGAGCCCGTACCACCTCAGCACTCTGTTTGACATGCCCATTTAGTTTGTAATTGGGTTATCTAACTCTGAAAAAGCAGAACATGTGCCGAGACTGAGAGGCCTTGTATGAGTGGATATATATTGGCACACATTATCCTTTTATTGGACCTGCGCAACTCCATTGATTTCAGTAGGGATGAGATGGATGTGAGTGAGCCCAGAAATTGGCCATTCTATTTTATTGAGTTTGTGACAAATGTGTTGGGCATTTGTTCCTATTTAAGCATTTTACATTGTAAATACAGTGGCAGTTCTATTTTCTTTGAAAGTAAAATATTACAGTGGTTCCAAAACTCGGCGTACTCTCTTCAGCTTTCGGCAAAGAGGTACAACAAGAAGAAAATGGATATAAAAGTGAAGCAACAACAACATAAGTTGGATGTATGCTTTTAGCTCCATTGCAAGCCTTTTCAAGGCATGGCAGGCCAGACTTTCACAGCTATTTAAGCATTTACTCCCATGGAAATCAATGGGAGTTAGGCACCTAAATACCTTTGAAAATCTGGCCTTTCCTGGTTCAAAATGTAAATTAACAGATTTGTGTACTAGCAGTGCCCTCTACTGAATGGACTCAGTACTGTTCAAATGTGTATCCGTCTATGGCCACTATTACCATATTGGAGTAGCTGATACAGGATTCAATTAATAAAGAATTAAAGGAAGGTAATATAATTTATGCCAATCAACACGGGTTTATGGAAAATAGATTCTGTCAGACTAACCTGATATCTTTTTTTGATGAGGTTACAAGCTTGGTTGATAATGGTAATGGTGTTGGTGTAATAGACATCTGTAAGGCATTTGACTTGGTACTGCATGACATTTTGATTAAAAACCTAGAAAGATATAAAGTTAACACAGCACACATTAAGCTAGCTAACTGATAGGTCTTAGACTGTAACTAAATGCAGAATCATCGATTGGAGGGGCATTTTTTAATAGTGGAGTCTAACAGGGACTGATTTTAGGCCCTGTGCTATTTAACTTTTTTATTAGTGGCTGGAAGAAAGTATAAAATTATCACAGATAAAATTTGCAGATGACACAAAATTGGGAGCTTGGAAATAATGAAGAGGACAGGACACTAATACAGCGAGATCTGGATCACTTGGTGAACTGGGTGCAAACAAACTATACATTTTAATACAACTAAATGTAAATATATACAGCTGGGACAAATAATGCAGACCATACATATCAGATGGGGGACTCTATCCTGAGAAGCAGTGACTCTGAAAAAGATTTCGTGGTCATGCTGGATAATCAACTGAACATGAGCTCCCTGTGCAATGCTGTGGCCAAAAGGGCTGAGGAGATCCTGGAAACATGGAAATATCAGGTAGGAGTACAGAGGTTATTTTACTTCTGTATTTTGCACTGGTGCAACCACTGCTGGAATACTATGTCCAGTTCTGGTGTTCATGATTCAGGAAGGATGTTGATCAATTGGACAGGGTTCAGAGAAGAGCCAGGAGCATGATTAAAATATTAGAAAACCTACCGTATAGAAAAAAACTCAAAGAACTCAATCTATGTTGCTTAACAAAGAGAAAGGTAAGGGGTTACTTGATTACAGTCTATCAATACTTATATGGGAAACAAATATTTAATTATGGGTTCTTCAGTCTCGCAGGGACAGGTATAACACTATCCAATGACTGGAAGTTGAAGCTAAACAAATTCAGCCTGGAATTAAGGCTTAATGTTCTTTTTTAACAGTGAGAGTAATTAACCATTGGAACAATTTACCAAAGGTCATGGTAGATTCTCCATCACTGACAATTTTTAAATGAAGATTGAATATTTTTCTAAAAGCTATGCTCTAGGAATTATCTGGGGAAAATTCTGTGGTGTGTGTTATACAGGAGGTCACACTAGATTATCATAATAGTCCCTTCTGGTCTTGGAATGTATATAAAAAAAAAATCTGAACACCTCACAATCTTTTAATGTATTTATGTTAGCAATAGCCCTCTGAGATAGGGAAGTGCTATTATGCTGAAGAAGAGAGAGACTATGGTCCAGATCATTAAAGGAGCAAACAATATTTGATATTTTCTTTAAAGCCCCATCTCCTTGAGGCATGTGATTAGGTGAGAATCCCAGCTTTCATTAAAAACAACAACAACAACAAAGCAAAACAAAAATATCTATTTCTCTAGCCCTCATGTTTGTGGGACAAATATCTTGAAAATGTGACCCCAGTGTACCATAAGAGCTCAAAAAAACAGAAGGCAAAGGAAAAGAGCCCCACATTTATTATTAAGGGATAAGAAAAACTGTAATTGCTTCATGATTTTTGACTGTTTAAGGTTGGCACTACTGCTATCCAAACTACTGTGGGGAAGTTTGGAATGGTCATAGTAAGTTTTCTAGATGTCCACTCTTGTAAAGAAAAAAATGGAGAAAATATTTCTTTTGAATAAACTAAATTAAGTAATATATTAAAATTGTCTCTTACATTTTTTCTGATAAATAAACATAGTTCATATCCCTAAAGGTCACTATCAATATACCTGAATATATATTTTTTATTGAATTTATCATTTTTTCAATTAGGTGTTAGTTTTAAACATTTATTTTACAGTGAGATGGTGTGATATCTTTGGAGTTCCCTTGAGTAGGTATTCCTTCTGGTTCATTGTCTTAAACAGCAGATTGAGGAAGTGATTGATAACAGGCTATGAATGCTATTCTTCAGCCTTACTCACAGCTATAAAAAGGTTAAAGAATCAGTATGTTCCTTCTCAAAAGATACCATAGGTCTTGATTTTACAGGAGAGCCTTGTTTTTCAAAACATTGCTCTGGTACCCTGACCATTTCTTCTGGGACAGCTGAACTATCAGAGGGTTTTTTTTTTTTTTTTTTTTTTTTTTGGTTTTGTTTCATTTAAAAAAAAAGATAGCTAATGAATGTAGTTCTGTGTTTACCAGGAATGTACAGTTCTATGGATCAAGTGTTCAATATGATAAACAGTGCCTAGAGTGAGTTTAAAAAGTCAAATAGGTGAAGAAACTATTACTGCTGCTCTTTTTCTCAAAGTGAATGCAGTTACGGGAAAGAATCCTCCACTCTGCTGTTTATCTAATCTAGTGTAATTCTTCTGCCAGGTGGTGTAGGCAGCAACAAGGTCCGAGTTCAGGGGTTCCTTTTAACAGCACAAAACATAAATGTCTTGAGCCCCCACCTAGTAATCTGGGAAAACTCAATCCCACCTCTGGGCACCCGTAAGAGGCAATACCTACCCACTCACAAGCACTGAATCTCTGTATGACAAAAAAGGAATTTTAATAAAAGGGAAAGGGAACCAAGCATTAGTTTGTGAAAACACCACAACCACTTCAAAAGCATGCAACTATAAGCAAAAACGTGACCCACAGTGCATTGGGCAGTGTCCTTTGCCTTTGTTTCCCACCCTGTGGTGGGAAAGTCCCTTTAGCACATCAGTCCCCTCTCTCCATTGCACCCCACTCACAGTTGGCTGTCACTGGTTAGCGAAGACCAAGAGTTCAGATATGTGTTCGAAGGGGTTCAGCTCCTACCCCAGAAAAGGGAGAGGGTGCCAAGCAATGTCTCTGTGGTTGTTGTGCACTTCTGCAACTGGCTGTTTGCTATTGTTACCACTGGTTTTCTCTGTTGCTGCTTGTCACGTGCTGCTGCTGGACATTCACTGCCACTTCTGCAATACAATGTCGTGAGGCTCCACAGGTCTTTAGTGATTTCACTGTGTAGCAATTAAACTCATTGCTGGTACTGCCTCTGCATTGTCTTTTCTTTCACCACTGTCCTGATACTAGGTCTAATGTGTAGCCCCTTGACCTGCTTATCAGTGATTCATTCTGGTAATCACTGAACAGAAACAAAATGACTCTCAATTCAGTCTAATTAGCTCTGTCTTTAAACACTGGAAAGGAGAAAGTCAAATGGAGTCTAAGACTCTTTAGGCCAAGCCCCCCAGTGGGAAACCTATCCCAACCCTCTCTTTCTTTCACTGGGATTTGGCATCCCTACCCTCTGCTTAGTTAGTAAATTTCAGTTTAGGATGACCCCCTCAATCAGGGTTGTCTAAGTAAACTTCTGCTGCCCTTTACTCATACAATAAGAATAACAACATTTTATTAGCCCTGTACTCAATACTAAACTGATTTGTAACCCAACACCAGCAAACAATGATAATTTTGGCCAAGCAGCTCCATCATGCTGTGTATGTAGGCAGAGTAGGTGTGTCTATGCAAACATGGTCTGTTCCTAAAGTCTTTTCCCCCAGCTCATCACTAGATGTCAGGGGAAACCTCATTCAGACCCTGCTTACACTAGCAAATACAACATTTACCTGCATTGAAAAACTGTACTTTTGTCGTATGTATGAGTATTTCATGATCCTAAAAAAGGTTGCCAGAAGGCCTCTTGATTTAGAAAATCTTACTCCTTCTGGAACATCAGATCATGGGATTCATCTTCTGAATTCAGACTAAAGGATATAATATTATTCTGATGATCATGGACATTCATTCTAATTTGTGGCCTAGAATGATCTTGATTTAAGCCAACAATCCCATTGAAATTCAAATTCATGAATAGTGGAATGCTATATATAGTGGTAACAATCTGTTAAAGACCAATAAGGAATTAAAGTTTCCCAACTGTTACAGGGTTTAAATAAGTTGTGAATTCTGTGAGATATCATGCAACCAGCTGACCTCTGAAGTTTTAGGAAACCAGTTTTGTAAGGGGATATTTTAACAGCCTAGTAAAGTGCCTAGGTCACTGCCATTAACTAGACTATTAATTGCCGCAAGCAGCTAAGCTAGAAGGCCTTGGAACCAACCTTAGCATAGCTAGGCAGGCCAGAAGGGGAGGGGGAATGACCATGAGAATTGAGGATTATCCTGCACCATCCTGTTGAGTTTTCTTTTAAACTGCTGAAGTTTGCGGTTTTGAAAGCCAGGAAGTCTAGCTATATTTAACTTCTGGTCCCATTTGTCAGGATTCATGAGACTGCAGATCCTGCAAAAACACATCTGTATAATGCCTTGAAACTTCTTGCTTAACAAACTGCTTGCTCTGCGGTTATTTTTGATTGACAAGCTATGTGGCACTTACAAGAATAAAAAGGGGACAAGGTCTGAGTTGGGTGGACTCTTCGTAGACACCTCTCAAGATCCCCAGCAGCAGACGGAAGGCCGGTAACTGAAAATCTGTTGATGACTCACTCGAAGACCCTTCCAGACTTTTGGGGTAACTGTTGATTTGGGGGGGCTCTAATCTGTTACTTATGTGTGTATTTGCTTGAGACTAAATAAAGTGGAAGTTGTACATGAAAGCACTCTTGTGTTGTGCTCCTTGTGCCACCAATCTATCAGACAGACATTCTGTGTCCCCATTGATTTATTTCCTGACACCACCTCTCAAAGAGTAAAGTTACCAAGAGCTTTGGATTCAGTAAAAACCCAAGTAACAGTATGTGCCTTATTTCCAATCCAGTCCATAAAAATCTGAATGCAATAAAATCTCCATGGGGAAAATGTCATCCTGTCTAGCTACTGTAGTTACTGTACCTCACTGTGTTAACCATACTGCTAGCAGTTCAACACTGTCAATAAATGACAGCATTGACATGAGTAATATGTAGTTATGGCTCCATGTAATGAGAAAAAATGTTCTTTCATTGTCAGAAAAAGTATCATTTCAAAATCTTCGTAGTGGGGGCCTCTGTGACAGCTCAGCAGGCTAACAGACTAGCAAACTAGATAAAGATGAGTGTAATGAAGGGTGTTGTTACTGTATGTTTCTGGAACATCACAACACAGAACGAAACCCTATTTGGTAAGTTCTGAAAATGAACTTTAAGAGAAGCAGCTGCAAGTCTGATTAATGTGGACATAGCAGCAAAATGAGGTCAGATGCACGCATGGAATTAAATGGCAGGCTGCAACTTTTATTAAAATTTAACATGGGAAGGGTCTCTGCTCTCCCATCACCCATACTCTCCTCAACCAGGCATGTAATTGGTCATGGGGGAGGGAAGAGGTTACAGAGCTCTTAACCATATAACCCATAACTAGTGCCAGGGTTACAGGACTCCTTACCAGATAACCCATAACATGGGGTAGGCTCTCCTCAGCCTATCCACCCAGGACTCAGCTCTCTCTGAGTCCTAGCTCTCTCCCACCCCATCCCATGAGGGGGACAGAGGGAGCAGCAGGGTGGGGGCCTTGGCCCACAAGGGCCATTAGGTCTCACCCTATCACATCAGCCCAGGTCTCAACACCAAAATCCCAAGTGTTTGACCTCTGGGAACTCTTCATTTTATTCTCTTAAGCAGGGGCGGCTCTATGTATTTTGCCGCCCCAAGCACGGCAGTCAGGGAGTCTTTGGTGGCATGCCTGTTGGAGGTCCACCGGTATCACGCCTTCGGCGTCCCCACCGCCAAATTGCCGCCGAAACCGTGGGACTGGCGGATCTCCCGCAGGCACGCCGCCGAAGGCAGCCTGACTGCTGCCCTCATGGCGACCGGCATGCCACTCCTCTCCCCCCCGTGGCTTGCTGCCCCAGGCACGCGCTTGCTGCACTAGTGCCTGGAGCCGCCCCTTCTCTTAAGTAGACTGGAAACTGGCACAAGTCGTGACGAATAAACAGCTCCACCCCAGTACCTCAGTTAGGCACTAAGCACCTTCCTACTCAATCCACTGTGGCTTGAAGGTGTTGTGAGGAAAGCAAAAGACTCCCTGGTACTCTGCCAGCTGGCCCATCGGAGAAAAAAATCCCTGCTGACACCTTAAACAGGCAATCAGCCAGACCTACAGCATTTGTCAGGATTCCCTTTCTGAGGTTGCGGGGGGGCCTGGCTGGGCTGATTGAAGGGAGCTGAAAAAGACTGCACATGGCTCCTGCACTGTGCTAAATCCTGGGAGCAGGGGATCAGTGGCCAATCAGCTTCTGTCTCTCACAGCTGACCAATGGGTGCCACAGATTTCCAGGGGGAGGAGCTGTCTCTTGTTCATTGGTGAGCGTCTCCCTCCCTTGCTTCTGGGACTGTCCCCCTTTCAGTGCTGGTCCGATCAATTTTCCCCACCATTTGATACATGTGGGTGGCATATCCTGTTAGGTGCACTGGGGAGTTTCATTCTAAGAAATGTTAGTAATGGGCTGCCAAGACTGACAGGTATGTCAATGTAAGTGCTAACACATATGCAGTTGATGAAAAAGTGTAATGAAAAAAAATAAACAAGATTATGTTGAGTATAGTTGAATCATTTTTTCATTCCCTCCAGTTTCAGTGTAAGCCTGAGAAGTCATTTTCCTTCCTTTATTTTAATACAAAATGCTTTCCTTACATAACCTTAAAAAAAACAAAACGATTTTTTTTCCTAATCAGATCTCCTGAAGTTGGTGTCAGGAGGTGGAATTTACATTTAGTAACAGCTGATTTTTCCTGAACTCTCCTTGGGGAATTTCCCCTCACACAGGGAATATAATGGTACTGTCAGCACACTCTCTTGGAGTTTCACCTATGGGGGATGTACATTGAAGTTACAGCCAGACTTCACAGGAGCACAGCCATTGAACGCTACCGAAGGAAGTGCTAAAATCAGCACATCACCTAGCTGCTCTACCTACACCCCTTTCTTGGCCAGTGATGTGTACTTTCTGGGTGGCACTTGCTCCCCTGTGACGTCTCTGAAGCGTGGTTGTGATAGCTTTTTTGACACCACAAACTCCCCCAGCAGATATTTCCACTATCACAGACCTCTGTCAGAGCCTATACCAGCTTTCAGCAGTATAGATCCTAGGATGAGTCTAGCATCATATCAGAATCTACACAGTGGGCCACATTTTGTCCTTAGTTAAGCCTGCATATCCCCATTGAAATTCATGGGGTGCATGTGTGTAACTGATGGAGGAATATGGCTTTTTCCTCACAGGGCTTTAGAGAGTTAAAAATTCCTTTGCTGTTCATGGGAGAAATTTTGAGTTTTTAGCTGTGTGTTTCATGCAAAACAAATTCCTTCTTAGTGAGTTATGCATGAACACACACATCCCTCCTCCTCTGGAGGAAGTGCACTCTAATAATCTCAAAGGATAGCTGATACAGGTTGTTATTTTTTTTTTTTTTTAAATTGGCTCTGATGGTCACTTTTCATGAAAATTTAAGCTGAAAGCCTTTAATGAGGCAGGACTAATGCAAGCAAATTAAAATACAAAATGAACAGTGTTAAGTGTAACATAGATCAACCTGTAGAAACTCACAAAATGTGGAGTTCTAAAGTACTACATTTCCCCCACAAGAAGTTGGTTCTGTCTCTGTAGTGATCCCTGAAGAAATCCCAAGTCCCAAGAAGTCCCAAGAAATCCTTTTTCTGTATTTTAGCAACATTGTCTGTTCCTTAATCAGGAACCCACCTTTCCACACAGTGTGTTACCATTATTGTCCTTCAGGTGAAGGAGCCCTTAACTGGACTCAATGGTGTATCTGGACAGGACTGTTGTTGGGCAAAGCAAACTGTTTTTCAGGTGTTGTGCACTTTATCTCTGCAAGAGTCTTAACCACTGTTAGCTGAGGACAGATAGACCAGGAAAGGAAGTGAACCTATTTATCAAAGTATATGGTATATTTCTGTGTGCACATATGTATGTATGTGGGTACTTCCTATGTAATGATAAAAACCAACAAAACCATGCCTATTGTTTGCAGATTAACATCCTTATACTCTTTAAATTTTAGAGAATTAAAACATTTTACAACTTTTAAATGTCCCACCAACCATTATTAATTTAAAATTCTGTGTAATGCTCTGATTTGTCATTGACCAATACAGTATTAAATATACCAGAAACATAAATTGTTCTTCACGTCACAATATTCAACTGGTAGCAAAGTGCGACTAAGACAAGGTGTTAATAATTATTGCCAAAGTAAATCATGTCGGAGACTGAAAAAAGATTAGGGACAGCAATACCATTCCAGTATGAGACTTGATGGTAACATTTATGTGTGGGTTCAATTCATCTGACCTCATATGGATCCTGAGTGTGGGTGGGTTGAGGGAGGTCAAAATCCAGTCCCACAATCCACAGTGAAGGGCTGCTGCCCAATATATAGTCCAACCTAGTAGTCATGCCTGTTCATGGCATTTCCATGATCATAGATTCAAAGGACTGGGAGGGACTTCAAGAGGTCTTCTAGTCCAGTGCCCTGCCCTCAAGGCAGGACCAAGTATTATCTAGACCATCGCTGACAGGTGTTTGTCTAACCTGCTCTTAAAAATCTCCAATGATGGAGATTTCAAAGCCTCCCTAGGCAAATTTATTCCTATGTTTAACCACCCTGATAGGTAGGAAATTTTTTCTAATGTCCAGTCTAAACTGCTCTTGCTGCAGTTTAAGCCCATTGCTTCTTCTCCTATCCTCAGAGGTTAAAGGGAACAATTTTTCTCCCTCCTCCTTGTAATAACCTTTTATGTTTACGTAAAAGCTTTTATCATGACCCCCTCAGTCTTCTCTTCTCCAGACTAAACAAACCCAATTTTTTCAATCTTCCCTCATAGGTCATGTTTTCTAGACCTTTAATCATTTCTGTTGCTCTTTTCTGGACTTTCTCCAACTTGTAGACATCTTTCCGGAAATGTGGTGCCCAGAACTGGACACAGTACTACTTTTGAGGCCTTTTGAGCATGGAGTAGAGTGGAAGAATTACTTCTTGTATCTTGCTTACAACACTCCTGCTAATACATCCGGGAATGATGTTTGCTTTATTTGCAACAGTGTTACACTGTTGATTCATATTTAGATTGTGACCCATTATGACCCCCTGATCCCTTTCCCAGTACTCCTTCCTAGGCAGTTTTTCCCCATTTTGTACGTGTGTAACTGATTGTTTCTTCCTAAGTGGAGTACTTTACATTTGTCCTTATTGAATTTCATCCTATTTACTTCAGACCATTTCTCCACTTTATCTGGAGCTTTTTGAATTTTGATCCTATCCTTGAAAGCACTTGCAGCCCCTCCCAGCTTGGTATTGTCTGCAAAATTTATGTGTATTCTCTATGCCAGGGATCGGCAACGTCTGGCACGCGGCTCGCCAGGGTAAGCACCCTGGCGGGCTGTGCCAGTTTATTTACCTGCTGACGCAGCAGGTTTGGCCGATTGCAGCCCCCACTGGCCACAGTTTGCCGTCCCAGGCCAATGGGGGTGGCAGGAAGCAGCGCGGGCGAGCGATGTGCTGGCCATGGCTTCTCGCCACCCCCATTGGCCTGGGATGGCGAACCACAGCCAGTGGGGGCCCCGATTGGCCGAACCTGCTGTGTCAGCAGGTAAATAAACTGGCCCGGCCCGCCAGAGTGCTTACCCTGGCGAGCCGCATGCCAAACGTTGCCGACCCCTGCTCTATGCCATTATCTAAATCATTAATGAAAATATCGAACAGAACCAGATCATAACTGATATTTGCGGGACCCCACTTGATATGCCCTTCTAGAATGCTGATAATTGCTCTCTGGGAATGGTTTTGAGATTGATATGTTTATCTAGGTTGATATGTTGGGATTGCTTAATCAACATAAATTTGGCAGTCATGGCACCATCCCTGGCCCGTCCTCATTTACATTCCACAACATGCATGAATGTACAAGAACCTTCCATGGCTGTGCCATTTGTGATGCCTGCTTAGCCCCAACACATACAAAATAGTCTCCAACAGAATCCTGTCGGGGAGTTAGTGAAAATACTTAAAGAACTTAAATAAAAAACAATGCAAAGCTTTGTCTGATTTTCCAGTGATATTTGTATCTTTAGCTAAGAGCAGATATAAAGAACACACTTTTGTACTCTATTCCTTTGTAGCCAATTTGTGGTGATTATTTTCATCATAACACCGAACATGGGTCTGATCCTACCAACCCTGTCTGACACAAATAATCTCACTAAGATCTTTTTTGTATTTGTAGAAGACAAAGAATTCATTTAATGGCCAAAATAACCTTTCTAGAGTCCCAAGGCCATATGGTAAAAGTCACTGGCCCGTGTGTGTCTCTCCTTTTATAGATACTGAAAGGCCTGTCCAGAGAACAAAGCAAAATGACTAGTTACTCCCCTCTCCTCTCAGGGGGTCCTACACAGGGCCCCTGATTGTCAATGGTTGGACATCTGGGGATGAGATGGCAGAACAGTGTCTTCTGATGATACATTTTCCTCTGAAGGAGTGATGGCCAACTTAGTCATGGAACACGGTTTAATCTTCCATTTTCCTTCACATGCCAGTGATGTGGGTCACCAACAATCTTAAGTAAGTCACCATGAAAGCCAATGATAGCACCTGACCAAGATAGTTTAATTGCAGTTACCAATTTTGTGTAAGATTCCCATGGGAATGAATGAGATTATCTGAAAAATAAGACATTACTGAGTGGGAGTAAAAGGTGGCAAAATTGAGCCCTATACTTGCAAGAAACCTGATCTATTCACAAAATAGGCATAGTAATATATAATGAATGATTTATGTGGTATATAAATTATGCAGCCCTTATGCCACAGCAAGCACATATACAACAATTTTTCCCACTTATTAGCATCCTTTGAAACAAGAAAGATTGATAAATATTAAAAGCCTATATTAAAAGCAGTTATTGTTTTGTTTTGTTTGAGTGTTTTGCATGGTATTTCTCTCTTTTGCTTGACATTAAAGTACATTAACTTACACACACACAGTTACACAACAGACATTATTCAATAGCAGCTATTCTAGTCTTAATGTCTAAAAAATAAATACATGATTCAGAATGGCTGAATATATGTGGAGCCATTTATAAAAGTCTGTTTAGCTGGTTAAATATGAATTTTGTTAGATGTATTATTTAAATGGGCTATTGAGTACACAGAATTTGGTAAACATACTAATTACAAAAGTACATTTACCAAGATGGACAATAACAGCTTCCATCTATTGTCTAAATTCTTTTCATTTTGTAGATTGTAAATCCCAGAAAGTAAGTAGTCTAAAGGAAATATTAAGGTCTTTTATGGTGATTCAGTTACTAAAATGATGTGCTAAATATCTTTATGAAATTTTAATTGCACAGAAAAGGGCATTTGTAAATGAAACAGTGTTTTTTATTTCCAACATACCCAATGGCAATAATCCACATGTATACTAATGGCCTGTAGAATTAATCTTGCTGACTGCAAAATTCAGGCAATGGGGTAGGACATGAAAAGCTTCTAAATACTTTATCTGCTCTAAATGTGCTTCTTCAGCAACGGACCTGCAAAAGATCCATAAACTTCCCAGGCTTATTTCCAGGGTCTGCTGTTGATTCTAAATGGGAATAGCCCCCATGGTAGTGGTTGCTGATTGAGGTACCTCACAGCAGCCTATGGTCATTGCTTTTCTTGAGACAGGATTTGTAGCCCTACCTGCCATAACTGATTGGTGTACATACCAATTAAACACTTGGGGACGATGCTTAGGGATTCAGTATACATCTTCATATCAGCTAGTGTAGGAAGAATTTAAAAGTCTATGTGCCAAAAGCAATGGGATATTTTTGGCTGACAGTATAGGCGCTGACTCTGTGGGTGCTCCGGGGCATAGGTGCCAACTTTCCCTGGCACAGGTGAGTGCTCATGCTCCCTCCACCCCCGGCCCCATCCCAACTCCACCCCTGCCCTGCCCCTGCCCCACCCCCATTCCTACCCCTTCCCCAAAGTCCCCGCCCGAACTCTGCCCCCTCCTTGCCCATATTGGACCCCTTCCCCAAATCCCTGCCCTGGCTCAGCCTCTTCCCAGCTGTTCTGTGGCAGCAAGCGCTGGGAGCTAAGGGGGAAAAGCGGGCACACGGCGCGCTCAGAGGAGGAGGCAGAGGCGAGCTGGGGGGGTGGGGCAAGGAGTTGGCATATATGCTCTGGGGCTGGAGCACCCACGGGGAAAAATTAGTGGGTGCTCTGCACCCACTGGCAGCCAAGCTCCCCTCACGCCCCACGCCACATCCCTCTTTCCCCCTGAGTGCACCACGTCCCCGCTCCTCTGCCTACCTCCCAGTGTTTTCCGCCTGGCTGCCGCCAAACAGCTGTTTGGCAGTGTGCTGGGAGGGAGGGAGAGGAGTGGGAACATGGCGCACTTAGGGGAGGAAGACATGGGGCCGGGGCGGGGATTTGGGGAAGGAGTTGGAATAGGGCCAGGGAAGGGGCAGGGACTTTGGGGAAGAGGTTGCAATGGGGGCAGGGCATGGGCGGGGCCGCAGGGAAGGAGTGGAGTGGGGGCAGTACCGGGGGCAGAGTGGGGGTCGAGCACCCAGGGGAAAGTGGGAAAGTTGGCGCCTATGGCTGACAGTGTTGCTGAACATGCTGTATGTACCTAATACATCCTGAAGGGTTAAAGATAGTTGTTACAGTGAGGCAGGGTATTGTATTAGAGATTCTGTGATAACCAAGGGGGAATGTTTTTTTCACTGGTTGTTGCCTATGAATGTTCTGCATAATGTTTGTGACTTTTGTGGGTGAGGAGTTACTGTAAACCAAGGACTCCTTTCTTTGCCCCTCCCCCCACATATTCAATATTTTTCTAATATAAAGAATACGTCCATCCCCCTGTGACCAGGGTCAATCAGAGGCAGGGGCAGGAGAGCTATTCAACCTGGGCCTCAAGCTCAAAGGGGCCCTCAAATTTAGACACTTGTTAATTTTTTGGCATTTGATAAGTTTTGCAACTTGTTTTTATGCGCATTCACATCGGACCAAAATGTGACACACACTCTCAGCTTAAATTTAAGCAAAAAGAGATGTGATTTGGTAAAAGACATAATTTTTTGGTTAACTGATATAGATTTTGTCATATTCAAGAGTTAAAAATGTTCATAAATATTAATACAAATATATTGGTTCTCATGGCACAAGAGCATTTGAATGGGCTTGCCATGCTTAATATTAACTGTGACATTGCACAAAAGCTAGATTTTTCCTCAATAATTAGTGCTTTTGCACAGAAAAAGGCTAGATAAGCATTTGTTACATAAAAAAATATTCAAATTATGTATCACTCTTTTTTTTGGTGCCTTATTTTGTTTTCATGTATCGTCATTTTTTATTTTTATTATAGGTAGGGGCCTCAAAAGCTGGAAGTGGCCCTGGCCTCTCTGGACCTATGAGAGGGCCTGCATCTGACTCACTTTAGAAATTCATATACATTACTTTCCAACAAAAATCCCACACATTAATACAATAGCAAGATATGTTTCTTACAGAATCTTTTTCTTATTAATTTGTCATTTGTTCATAGCATATTTGTTCAACATATGGTGATATCTCACACAAGACAATTATTAATATTACGTGACTTTTGATATTTAAAATAAAATTCCATAAGCATGCTTTTATACCATGTTTTAGTCCTGGGCAGTTTAATTCAGTTAATCACATTCAAGTATCAGTGATGCAGAGCTGTGCTTGTGAAGAGAATGTCATTGTAAAAGAAGCAAGCGTCTGTTACTCCAAGTTTCACTACAGATGCGTAAACAAAGATTACTGTGAAAGAAGAGGTAAGGGGCAGATTTATAATCACAGAAAGCAAAGAAATCGAGTTCTCTCTTATTCTGTTCTGCCTAACTATTGCACTTGTCTGTGTTCAGTGTGTGACATGATGCCATGTGCTGTCTGGTATATTCTAAAATGAATAGGCAGAATAGGGCAGGTTATAGATGGATGGAAGGTTTTAACTCCATGTTTCTGCCTTTCTGGATTGTCATCAACAAATCAAATGGAAGTTTAATTATTCTGTATTTCAAAATATTTTGCTTATTTTTGCAGTTATATTTTTATGCATATCTCTCTCTCTCACACACACACACTCAGAGAGAGAGAGAGAGAGAGAGAGAGCCTTTCTATTGTCATCAATGGGCACTGGATCAGGCCCTTAGCTCTAATCGAATCTCATAAATTAACCCCCCAATCTATGATAACATTTTTCTCTGAATTTTAGTCTGCAAGTAATACATACCCAGAATGTCATGCAGTATTTCCAGGTGTAGTCAAACCACAGCTCTACAGAGAGTCTCTGCTCTGTGATGCACGGGCTATGTATGCAGCCCCCAATCTTGTTGGTCATTTTTGCTGCTATAACAAATTCATATGAAAATTGCTGTTCACTAGAGCTGGTCGAATAATTAATTTAGAACAACAATAGATGCAAATGTTGACATTTTCTTATGGAATGATTTATCATTAGTATTTTGATTATGCAGCCAGCTGTACTGTCCACTATCATTCTGGATCTGTGTTAGGCTACTCCTTCCTATTCTCTCCTTCCCATTGAATGCGTGTCTTAGCTAATTTTTCCTCAGGTGTATTAGCTTGTATTTGTTATTTGCTGCTTACGTCTCTATTCTTTCAGTCTGATCTTTTTTGTAGTAATTAGTATATGCAACTCTTCTCAGTTAATACCCGTGAATTTCATTAGTATTATGTTTATTCTCTTTTACATAGCACCTTTGTTAATAGATTTGGAAGTGCCTAGTCCTATACGACTGAAGGCTTTAGCATTCACTTCAAAGGATGCAGAATCAATCCCTAAAACCAGACACCTCACTCCATTTTGATATTGAAATAGGCACTCATTGTTTTTGCTTTTACCCAGTTCTCAATGCTTCTCTTACCTAAGCCATTTTGTAATATTTTTTCAAGTGAGTTTTTCTGAAGACGTAGAATCAAATGCTTTATAAAATTCCAATTATGTTGGGCTAGACTTTCAAACCTAGTGCTTGTATTTGTACTTGTAGTTTCGTGTGGGCCTAATTTATGCATACAAGTATCTACTTATACACGTGCAAATCTGCTATTTTGCACACATATGGTTGCTTAGCCTTCAAATTTGTATTCATGTAGTTGCAGCTGTCTAGCTTAGAAAATCTGGTCTATTATATCTATTTCATTCCTTCCACACACACATTTTGTAATTCTGTCAAGAAGAACAATCAAGTTCATTTAGCAAACATTATTCTTTATGAACTCTCACTCATGGTTCTCTTATATAAAGGATAAAGATGTATCAAATCTAAGGGATATTATTTATATTACAGATGCACCAAGAGGCCACAACCAAGATTGGGGCCCCATTGTGCTAGGCACAGTTCCAATACATAAGAGACAGTCCCTGCCCTGATGCATTTACATTCTATATAAGCAAGACAGAAACCAAGAGAAAATGACTTGCCCAAAATCATACAATCAGTCAGTAGCAAAGCTGAGAATAGATCAAGGGTGTCTTGAGGCCCAGTCCAGAGCCTGGTCCTTTAGACTACTGATTAATATCTTTTGACTGTAAATTTTGTTTCAGCCAGTATTCCTGGTACTAAAATAAGGTCTATTGGTAAATAATTCCTTGGATTATCCTAGATTCTCTTTTGAAGATAGGTACAACATTTGCTATGTATCAGTCTGCCAGTATTAGAGTTGATTTTAATGAGAAATTGCATATTTTGTTAACAGCTCAGCTGATCGTGAAACTCTTTCAGAACCGTGGGCAGAATACCAGCTGATACTGGTGACTTTTTACACTTTAGTTTACCAATTTGTTCCAGCATCTCTGACCATTCTGTGTCATCTTTGTTTGAAATGATTAGGTCTAAGGTAGTATCTCTACCATCATCCTCTTTAATAAAGGATTGATACAAAGCAGTCATTTGGCTTCTCTGCAACATCCTTTTCCTGTTTGTCGGCACTCTTTTCTCCCTGATGGTTCATTGGAGCAGTAGTGTAGCTACAAGTGGAAATTTGGGTGGGTCCCGACTTTCGGGTGGACTGGCAATGACAGACTGTGCTAGCTCAGTTTCTCCCCAGACACCACGCTCTGTTCCTAGCCCTGCTGCCCCAGACACAAGGCTTCACCTGCCGAGTGGGGCACATGCATGGGGTGGCTCAGAAAATGGCCAGGCAGAGCTGCTGGAGTGTAGCTTTCTGAAGGGTGGGCATATAGCTCTGTCCTGGATTTCAGGTGCCTGAGTGATGTTCTGGGCCACCATGGCAGCACTACACCCCTGCGCAGATTTTGGTGGACCTGGATGCTAAGTGGTGTGGGCCGCAGCCCACCTGTGGCTACACCGCTGTATTGGACCCAGCATTTAGCTCAGGCTTTCTGCCTTGGTATTGTTAAAGAATTTCTTGGTTTTGTATCCTTGGCTATTTGCATTTCAAAATTCTTCTGAGTCTTTGTGATGTCTATCTTACATAATACTTGCCATAGTTTGATATTTTCTAATGGCTTCATGAAGACCAGATTTCTGTTTTCGTAAGCATAGCTACTTGACTCAAAAAACTCAAACCAAATTCTTACCAATTTACAGTTCATGACTAAAGTTTGAGTCAATTTGGAGCTAATCATGTGTTTCACAATCTCTAATTTTGATTAGTTTTTAGAAAAATAAAAACATTTGAAAATATTGCAATCATATTTTCACTGTTCCTACTAACTAAAATCATGGCTGTGGAAGGAAGGAATAGGTGCATTGACTCAGTTAGGGAGTTTATTGCACCTGAAAGAAAAAGCAAGCTCCTCCTTCCATTAGAAAGCAATTTTGTTAAGAACAAGTATAACATTTCTTTGCATAAATTTATTATGCTTACCATCTAAGAAAGGGAATAAACTACAGGAGGGATAATATTCTGTGTATGCTACCAACTTATGTACTCTATCTTCCCATCTTTACAGATTCCATGTTACTAATGTGTACATTTTTCTAACCTTCATTGTCTTTTGGCTACTGGGAAAAAACAAAAACAAAAAAAAAACCCAAAACAAAACACAGGCCACGTTTACTACTGCCAAGAATATGTGAAGTCAGATCTGCTGACTTCACTTAGGTTGTACCTGCTTATGCCAGCAGTGAATATGACTCCCAAGTCACTTCTACATCACAGGAACATAAGCATGCAGGATACAGTACATGCTGAGTACTTCTATTTCTGTAGTGCCTTTAGCATAAACTACATGTAGTATGTGAAATGTATCAAAGTTGTCATTCTTTCACAATGTCCTTCTTCTACTTCTACAGAGTTCTATTGTTTTTATTTATTTGAGAGAACAGGAAAGGCTCCAGGCCTGGATTATATCCATATAGAGTTCCTATTTCACCCAGGCTCCAAAACTGGCCGTTTCACTTCCTCAGTCAATGTTTCCAGGACAACTGCACCCCAAAAATCTGATGCAGGGCTAAGGTAGTAGCCATTACTATACCAGGAAAACCATTACATGTACCCAAGAGCTATCAACCCATCTTTTTCCAATGTGTCACATCCAAGCTTATGGAGATACTGATTCTGATATACATCAATGAGGTTATCAAACCACAAATGCCTTTTGTTCAGGCTGGTTTTAGACAAGGATGGGTGTACCTAAGATCAACTCATTTGCCTAACTGAAGACATTGAAGATGTCTTGGAGAATGGCAAGAAAGTTGGCGCCCATCTGCTGGATCTGTCAGCTGCATATGACACTGCTTCGCATGTGGGGCTGACTGCCAAGTTGTTGCCAACTATTTCCTGTATACCCATGGTGCAATTCATTATGGAAATAGTAACACATTGGTGCTTCATCTTGCAAGCTGGAGACAGTCTTCTAGCTTAGAAGTCTCTGTAACAGACTCCCACAAGGATCAGTTCTAGCTCCTCTCCCTTTCAACAACTAAAGCAGATAAGTAGGTATAGGTAGATGACATCTGTTTCGCTGATGTGGGTAATGATCTGCATTATATCAAAGGGTCAATCAGCCAGGACATGAATGCTCTGGCCACTTACCTTTGTCAGTGGAGACTTACATTAAAGGAGTCTAAGATGGTGGCCACAAATGTTCATCTGAACAATTGCCTTGCCAATCGACCCCTTACAGTTTGTGTTGAGGATACACTTTGTCTCCAGCTGCTTGTCACTTATGTAGGCGTTAAATTGGACTGTAGTCGAACATACCACTCCAATATAGAACATTTAAAGATAAGATCTCCTACCACCACTTTCTTCTTTCACAGGCTTCCAATGAGAGTTTAGGCATTGATATGGACTACAATAAACTAGTCTTGAGCCCTTTTCCTTGAAGTGTACCCTTGTAATGATCAGAAAGTCAAGGTTTGGAGTCACTGACTGAGATGACAATGGGAACAGGAATAACCTGGCACCTTATTTAAAAAAGCAAGTGAGCATTATCATTGGTTCTCTCTTAATGGGAACCACTCTGCTCTCCCCCCCCAGAGATGCTTTTCTTTCAAGGCCTTTTTCCGCAACCCTTACTTATGTGAATAGTACTTGCTTACCTTAATGGAATCCTTTATGTTAAAACTACTCATGAGTAAAAGTTTGCAGTACTAGATTCCATGATAACAATGGTCCTATAATGTTTACCCTAATGTAGTAGTTCTCAACATTTTTCACCCTACTGGATCCCCTCTTGGGATGGAGTGCCAGATGGGTCATTCCCAAACCAGCGTGTGCTATGTGCTGATAGTTGTCACGATCTCTCCTTTTTTCCTGTCTATTTTCTCACTTCTTTTGATTTACCTTCTTGTCTTTTTTCCCTTCTCTCTTGGTCTATTTGCTCCTTTCCTTTTTGTTTCTATAGTTTCTTCTTCATACTCCTCCTCATCCCCTCTCTGGTAACTCTGGGTCCCCCTCCATGTTCCATTAGCCACTAGAAGTCTAAAAACTGACGGGGAGCCATGACAGTTCCAGCTGAGTTGAGTGCTGAAAACCGAAGCTGGGACCAGCAGGTTGCTGCCTGAGACTGCAGCCCCATAGATGAGAACTATTCCTGTAGCCATCTACATTAAATGCCACAGCAGCAGCAGGGAGGAGAGGCATGTGGCTTTCAAGGAGCCACCTGCCATTTTACCTGTTTGAGGCGTGAATCCTGCAGCTTTCTCCCCCGGCTCTGATCCTCGCCTCTGCTACCCACGCCCAGCTTGAGAGACACTGCTATAGTAATATAAAGTTACACACACACACAACACATTTTAGGGGCATTGGGAACAAGCATCAAATAGTTCAGTATTGCACAAAAATTTTGCGTTGGACCAAGGACAGCTGTACTCCACAAGGGGAAAATCCTCAGACGCAGAGTTGCTCAGATAGCATGTCTCTTGTATGGACAGTTCCTGTCACACTCCTAGGTGAGGATCCAAAGCTTAGAATAGTATCAGTACAGCAGAAGAAAGCATCCTCAACTGCCTAGCATCCATACAGCAGCTTATGAACAAAGCAGAACTATGGTGTCTGCACAGTGAACAAGGAAGTGCACTGGTTTTCATTTCTCTCTCCATGTAACACTGGTTATTGCTGGGATCAACATTCCCCACATAGGAAAAGGTACTGTGTAACTGCAAACCTATTTTCTGTTTAAAATGCATCATTGGGGCCACATAGCTTTAGAAAGCAAGTACAGACAATTTGGTGCTCTCACAGGGAGAAGACAGGTGCATTTTTTCTATTCGTTCAAGATGGTTACTAACTTGGATGTGCACTGTAGCTGCTTAATATTGATATGTTCATAATATAGAGACCAGAGACTGACAAGTTTATGTACTTCTCCAACCCTGCAACATGCCCTGCAAATGAACTCTCCAGATTTGCAATGCCTCTTGTTTCAAAGACGTTGGAGACAGGTAACAGACCCTGAAAGGCCAAGCAGAACAGTACATGTACCATAATAGAACAAAAGGCTGACCTGTTTTCTTTGCTCATTGCACCACCTAATGCAATAGTACCCAAGGCCGAGCAGCTCAAATATGATAAAAAAATGTTATTTGTACTGCTGTAAAACTCTCAGTAACTCTTTATATGCTTCAAAACATGTGCCATTGTATCAGTTCCCTTCAAAAGCCTGTCGCAAACCAGTTATTTTAATAGTTTGCTGTTTTGATTTTAAATGCATTAAATATCTATCAATATACCAAAGTAGTTATTAGACTCTTATTGCCTTAGTGTCTCAGCAAATTCACAAGTATTTCTTGGTAAATTCAAATCATTAATGAATGAGACAGATCATTATGTATATAATATAGTAAACATTTGGTTGTCTCCATTACCATTTGTAATAGGGAAGCTAAATAGAAAATTATTTCATCGTTCTGTTCCAAAGTCTTCTCTAAAGCAGCATACCTAGCAGACTTAACTACACTAGTTATAGCTTCCAACAAATATACCATGGTAAGAGGCTGCTGGCAGCACCTGTCACTTGTACAAGGAACTAGTGGCAGGCAAAATGGAGACAGCAATGGTAATGTTTAGAATGATAAGAATGTCATTAATGTTATTACTGTAAGGATTACTAGGCATTAGGACATGTAGTTCAAAGAGGGTCTTCATGTTCAGCTAGCAGTGTGGCACATACTGTTTGTTCTTTTGTTACAGGGTGCTACTGTTCAAGAGTGTTCTGATTAGTATTGTTAGTTTTCTTTACTTTGTAACCTTCAAACAATCCAATATATATTTATATACAAAGTAGAGAATATCTATCTATCTAAAAAAAACCTTAAGCACTCATTCAGACAACATTTAAGGGAATCCAGAATGGTATGATAGTGCTTCTCTTTTAAAGCTAGGCTCAATTTTTCCACTTAAAGCAAGAATTCATCCTCTTTGTTTTGTATGAAGAATAAAGTATATTTTCTGCACTGTTACCAACTTTCATGATTTTATCGTGAGCATGAGTCTTGAGATAGTGGTATTTTTTTTAAAGCCTTAGAGACTATCATCATGTGAACCACTAGAATCTCAGCTCTCATTTAAAAATAAAGTAAGTTTCCATCCCTCCTTGTTGCAGAGTAGAGCTTGAATACATGAACTCTAAAGGTTCAAACCCCAGAAAGCAAATAAAGAGAACTCCAAGAGTACAATTTTTTTAGTTTTTCAGTATTTAAGGCAATCACATGACCTTGGGAGCCTGACTCATGACATAGGAATTCCTTAGCAATACAGCTAGGAGGGAAACTTTTCTCATCTGGTGACTATTTTCATGAATTCAAAATCATCCATCCACCCTGAAATTTTGAATCAGAATGAAAAGTACAATTTCAAAAATATTTGCACATCAAAACCAGATTTTTTTTTCCATTTTGGAGCAAAATGTTTTATTTTGATTTTGACCTTTTTCAATCTAATTAGCTTAAGTTTCTAAATGAAAAATTGTTTCAAACTGGAAAGCCAGAATATTTCATTTTGAAAATGTCAACTTTTTCCTGCAATTTGTTCAAGCTGGGAAATTAGAAAAGCCAGACCTTATTTCACAAACAGTTTTGATTTCAAGAAATCAGCATTTTTTGACAAAAAACAATTCACCATGAAGTCCCAATAAGCTCTAGTTGGTAATATTTCTTCCATGAATTCACAGTACATAATCTGTGGGGAAAGATATAATTTTCTGTAATTTGCAAGCTTGTCTGTTAATTAGTTCATGAGTTTAAACCATTAAAAAAATTGTGACCGCCATAGTATGGCCAACTCATGATTTTGTCGAGAGTCTTGTGATATTAGAGTTTTTATTTAAAGACCCAGCTCTCAAAGAGAGGAATTTCAGCTTTCATTTAAAAAAAAAATCCTAGCCCAAATGACTGCAGAGAAATACTGGAAAATGTGACCCAAATGCATCTGAAATGCTCAGATACCAGGCAAGTAAAAGAAAAAAGGCAAATAATGCCCAAATCATTATTTTTTTAAAATCTCATGAATTTTAAGTCAGACTTGTGATTTTTAACATTAGGGCATGGCATTACTACTTTTAATTTTTTTTCCTCTAGAATCTCACCTTTTTCAGCCTCCTTTTGCTAACAAATAGCTAGTTCATTATCCTGCACACTTCCCATATGGTTAAAACTCATTGTAAGCCAGTGATGAATGTGCTTTTGAATAAGTTAGGTTATAATTAAGCAGAGTAATTACTGATTCATCCTCCTCCCCCCATCTTTTCCATTATGTTCAAGAATTTCTTTTGCTCAAAATAGCTACCATTTCCCATAATTTTCAGTAGGACTGATGCTACCCACTGGGATTGAAGGTGCAGACACCCTCGGTAAAGATTGCCACACATGTTGCCAACTCATGATTGTTATTGGATTTCTTAAAGCCCCAGCTTCTGAATCAAGAGACTGCATGAGAATCTCAACTTTTATTTATTTTTAAAAGAGCTTCTAGCCCTCATGATTGCAGAGAAAAGTTTGAAAATCCATGCAGCAAGTGCAAACTAAGTAACCAGAAGGTAAATGAAAAGAACCCTTTAAAAAAACTGATTGACCCATGATGTGTGTGTGGGGGGAGGGGGAGAAACTGCGGGGGGTACTTATGGGGGACTTCTGTATGCTTACATAAGTGTTGGGAGAACAGAAGAAGGAGCAGATCCTACCCTAAACCTGTAGGGCTCTTTCTGCTTTTCCTCCTGTGGAAAAATGGCATTGGTTCGGCCCACTTCCTCTCTGTTCCTGCAACTCCAGACTTCTGAATAACACTGAGAGGTTCATAGAATCATAGAATCATAGAATATCAGAGTTGGAAGGGACCTCAAGAGGTCATCTAGTCCAACCCCCTGCTCAAAGCAGGACCAATTCCCAGCTAAATCATCCCAGCCAGGGCTTTGTCAAGCCGGGCCTTAAAAATTCCTAATGGAGGTTCAGCTCCACATGTGGAAGGGATGGGGAAAGAAGAGGCACCACTGGAGTTAAGTTAGTTACCTCTTTTGTTAGCAGAAAGTGATGCAGCAGGCAGGCAGAGTATTAGGAAAGATCTTTACTGAGCATGCAGAGAGGCCCCTGAGCATGCTGAGAACTACATGCTGAACCTCTAGAATTTGAGTGAAAACAGGTTGACCCCAAATTGCACCCAGGGCCCTTCCTGTCTCCCAAATTACATTCTGTGACCTGCTGTGCCTAGGGCACCTCTCACTGGAAATGCCAAGGTCAGGGCAGGCTGAGGATAGCTCAGTGGTTTGAGCATTGGTTTGCTTAAACCCCAGGTTGTGAGTTCAATCCTGCAGGAGACCATTTAGGGATCTGGGGATTGGTCCTACTTTGAGCAGGGGGTTGGACTAGATGACCTCCTCAGGTCCCTTCCAACCCTGATATTCTGTGATCAGCTGACACTCCCAAAACTGGTGGGTAACACTCAAGTTACACTCTTCAGCCAGTCCTGATCCCCCACACTGGTTATCAAGAAAGAAAGAAAGTCACACAACTCCCTTTATTGCATTCCAGTTCTCTGGCTCCCAACCAGTACCTAGCTGCATTAAGGTGAGGAGCTATTTAAAAACTCTTCTTAATATACAAAATGTTCTTCTGAACCCCAAAGAGCCAGCCACGTTGTCAGGTCAATATTAGTTGGATCTTACCCAAAATACCACGCTGCCAGCCAATCCTTTAGAGTCTAAAACTAAAGGTTTATCATAAAGAAAAAAGAAAGAACAAGAAGAGAGTTGTTAAATAGCAAAGCAGTCATATACATACAAAGACTTCAAAGTCCATATATGAGGCTTTTAGCAGTATTGGTGAGTTTGCTGGCTTGAAAGTCCTGCTGGAACACATCCACAGCTTGGATGGTCATTCAGTCCTTTGTTCAGGGCTTCAGTTTGTAGAAAAGTTATTCTGGAGGTAAGAAGCAGGAATGAAGACAAAATGGATATAGAATCATAGAATATTCGGGTTGGAAGAGACCTCAGGTGGTCATCTAGTCCAATTCCCTGCTCAAAGCAGGACCAACACCAACTAAATTCTTTCCAGCAAGTTAAAGAAGTATGGGCTGGATGAATGGACTATAAGGTGGATAGAAAGCTGGCTAGATCGTTGGGCTCAATGGATAGTGATCAATGGCTCCATGTCTAGTTGGCAGCCGGTATTAAGTGGAGTGCCCAAAGGGTAGGTCCTGGGGCCGGTTTTGTTCAATATCTTCATTAATGATCTGGAGGATGTCATGAACTGCACCCTCAGCAAGTTTGCAGATGACACTAAACATGGAGATCTTGGTCATCACAAACCCAACTATCAGTGGCTGACAGTTGAATCCCCCACGATTATTGTCTTTCTCTTCCTAATAACTGAGGTTCCAGATCCTGGAGAAATATAGTTAGTACAACAGGATATCATGACACATCTGGAATGTGGGTCCCAACTATGGGATTATTTCCCACTGTTCCAGCTTGATGGTCTCCTGCCCTGAGACTTTCAACCTCCTTAATTGCCCAGGATCTGTTGGCCAAGTGCTGGGACTGCTCTGCTATGCCCTGAAAGTCTCCACTCTATATACTGCTCTTTCTTTGCGTCTCTAGTTCAGCCACTCTGGCCTCAAGAGTCTGTACTCTATCTCTGAGGGCCATGCGTTGCTTGCACCATATGCACATATATGCGACCTGCCTACGAGGCAGGTAATCAATAACACTGCACTCAAGGCAATAAACTGGGTACCCCTGCCTATCTACTGCTTTTTTGCTTTGATGTTGACAGGTATGGGAGGACAGGTATGTGGGCCCCCTTCTAGAAGACAGCAGTAAGGAGACTGAGTAACAGGGGAAGAAATTGATGGGGGATGGGTGTATGAGCTGCAGAGAAGATTCAGAGTAAGAACTGGTGGAAATCATTTGAGAACTGATTTCTTCATAAGGTTTCTGCCATTTTGAGTAGGATCCTGGGTTTGAATTTGGATCCATGGTACTCTCAGGTTTTGATATAAAGCTGAACCTGCATACTAATTTTGCCAGCATCAGGATCTTGGTTCAGATGCTGGTGCATCAGCCCATCTTTAAGTTCAGTAACATGCCTTCTTAGGTTGCTATGCTATCAGAAAATAGAAGCAAGAATATATTCAGCAACCATTGCCTGCTCTGTAAAACTTTAACTATTTTGAAAGATAGAGCTTGCAGGTCAACTTTGTCTGGGAGGCAATTCATTAATTACAAAGTGGATGGAGTAAAGTTCTGATAAGGAAGTCAGGTTAGAAAAGGTGGTGAGAAATTAAGTGATTAAATATAGTATTTCTGCATGCTATCATTTAGTAGGGTAGAAACCTCTATCTGTATTTTTTTAAATGTACATTCCAACCCTAAAGGAAAATGTATCTATTCCTGAATAATCCCAGTCCCATTCAAGTCAATTACATTTATGTTAGCGGAACAATTTTCTATTTGAAAGACTACCTTATGTGCGGGGGCGGGGGGGGAGGATGTGTTAAAATGTCTAACATCAGAGATATGGCTTAGGATAATAACAACTTCTTCCAGCAAAGGCAGTGATTTCCTCATTCTATTGTGGAGGCCGGATATGAGCCTGTGCAATACCAGGTGCGGCAATATTTAACCTTCTGAACTAAAGCTCTTTGCATTAGCTGCTTGATTGGGACTGTTCCTCAGCAGATAGACTTATGAAGGAACACAGAAGTTTTCAAAGCCGTTGAAAGCTGTTTCCAGTGTATTTTTTTAAAAGATTAACTTAACAGCCAACTAAAATAGTGTGAAATGTGTACAGTCTGATTTTCCATTCTTTCCTCTGCTGAGATACTTTCTGCATCAGAAGGTTAAAATGGCAGCTCCCTAACCGTTCATTCTTCTTTATTATATTAAAGAAGAAGTTCAGTGCTATTTTAACACATTGACTGTTCTTTGTAATTTAGATTTAGTGATTAGAATCTCCTGTTACATATGCAGGGCGCACTGAAGGTCTCATAAACTGTGTCTAAACTTTCATTTTTCTCTGCTCTATGCCAAGAGTAGTGAATATTACTACTATGAGAAGGCCATAGAGGTAAACTTGCTTCTTGGATCTGTTCTCCACTGTTGATCATCTGTATTTCTTGGCTGGCCAACTGGGGGCAAAGTCCAAGAGATGGGAGCTGCAGAAATGAGATACTGTGGGAAGATGTGAAGGAATATGAACAGGGCTGACCTTAGGGAAAATGGCACCCTGGGCTAACTTGTATTTTGGTGTTCCTTCCCCCCCTCCCTCTTCATCCATCCCCCCATTGCCCCTGCTGCCTCCCCATCCACCACCCTCATCTCCCCCAGGCCGTGCTGCCTCCCTACCAACACTCCCTGGCACCCACTGCCTCTCTGGACTCCCCACCCATTGCCCCGATCCCCCTGTCTTCCTGGACATCCAAAGTTCCCTTTTGTGGCCTCGCACACCAGGCCCACCCTGCTCCTTGCCTCTTGACCACAGTTCCCCCTGACCATGGCACTCACATCCCCCACCCATACAGCCAGCCCCGGATACAAAGGAAGAAAAGGACTAAAGGACCAAGACAAGGGAGCTGAGGGAGTAATGGAGGAGGAAGGGACTAAAAGTAGTAGTCAGAGAATTAGCAAACGGGGGAGGATGAGAAATTGGTACAACCAGAGGGGAGAGGGGCAATTAATGGAACATGAAATGTAAGGGAATTGTGTAGTGAGGTTCCTACTTCAGGGCTTTAACACTAGAAGATGTGTTATGCAAAATTCTTAAGCTTATTAGGCAGGTCTTGCACAAGGCTTCCTTTCTTCTAGGGCAGGGGTTGGCAACGTTCGGCAAGCGGCTCGCCAGGGTAAGCACCCTGGCGGGCCGGGCCAGTTTTATTTACCTGCTGACGCAGCAGGTTCAGCCGATCGCGGTCCCCACTGGCCACGGTTTGCCATCCTGGGCCAATGGGGGCGGCGAGAAGCCGTGGCCAGCACATTGCTTGCCCGCGCCGCTTCCCACCGCCCCCATTGGCCCGGGACGGCAAACCGCGGCCAGTGGGGGCCGCGATCGGCCGAACCTGCCGCGTCAGCAGGTAATTAAAACTGGCCCGGCCCGCCAGGGTGATTACCCTGGCGAGCCGCGTGCCAAACGTTGCCGACCCCTGTTCTAGGGCTTTCTTCTCTTCAGACACTAAGGTTTTAAATTGTCCAAAGCCAACAGTTTATTGTAGCAAAGCAAAATATATGAATTAATCTCTGGATTAACTGAGTCTTCACTTTTCACTACAGAGATTTCCTTTTTGGCCATTTTCCAGATCTTCCTAGCCCAGCGGACTTTACACTTTATTGGTTACCTCAAGTGCACCTTTCTACAAGTGCTTTCAATTCAATGGAAATATTCTGAAAGACTCTGTAAAAAGCAACAGAGGGTCCTGTGGCACCTTTGAGACTAACAGAAGTATTGGGAGCATAAGCTTTCGTGGGTAAGAACCTCACTTCTTCAGATGAAAGACTCTGTTGTTACCTTAAACATTTTTACCTTGCATCTATATTGGTAGCAAGTACTTTCAAGGGAACTACTCTGCAATAAATTCTGGAGAAAACTAAGCACTAAACTGCTTTTGGATCTTAAACAGCATTGGATCATGGGGTCAAAGCACTTTGTAATAAAGTAGGAACAAAAGCCTCCCAGTTTGAAGAGGAAAAATGTTATAACTCATTAAAACAAATCTGGCAGGGTTCCAGCTGGTCACTGTCTGGATATGTTTGTTTCTAAATAAAGGCACCCTTTGCTGAGTTTCCTCTTGCTGACACATTCTGATTCATAAGGCTTTGTTAGCACACCTACACATTCTATGGCAGCACAGCAGAAGCAAGGAAGCAAAGAGACAGGAGCTGCAATAAGGAACTATGGCACTTCACCCAGCTTTGTTCTGAACTAGCATTTTTGTCATTGGGCATGGTGGTGGGTGTGATGCTGTATGATTGGATTGAAAATTTATATAATTAATATTGCCACTTTAGATAATTGCAACAAACCTTGTATAAAGTACATCATGTAAGGTGTCAATGGAAAAGTTATTATTTCCTGAGTATGATTATCCTGTGTATATGCATGTGTCATATTTGTATCTGAAGTTATAGATATTGACTATGTTCTGGCATCCTACATATGTGCTATATTCCTTAGTAACACCCACCAGGTACAATCTACTTTTCAAGTTGGTGGCCCATCAAAGAATACTTAGCTCTCACAATGGGTCATAGAAGAAGTTTGTCCCCATCTGATGAGCTTTCCTGTGGACACTTTAGCTAAAATATTGGTAATGGATTGTGATAAATGAAGGGAGGGGGGTAGCTCCCTTTAATAGACACCCAGCCAGTCAATAGCTATAAAATCCCTCTTAGTAGCTGTTCTCTAATTGCTCTACCTGTAAAGGTTTAAAAAGTCTCACTGCCATGCATAGGTAAAAAGAAGTGAGTGGGTACCTGGCCAAAAGAGCCAATGGGAAGGCTAGAAATTTTTAAAATTTTTTAAATTGAAAAAAGATTCCTCTTTTGTTTGTCTGTTGTTGTTCTTCTGGGGAGAGACAGACAGAGCAGCAGCTATGCGGTAAGAAGCTTGGGCCAGGTATGAAAAAATCATCAGTATCATAACTAGAAACTACTAATTTAAAACCCCAGATATGTAAGTAGATCAGGAAATGTCTAGGAAGACGCGATTAGGTTTATCCCTTTTATTTCATTATGGCTTGTGGATTCCTCTGTGCTAACCCCAGGTGCTTTACTTTGCTTGCAACCTTTAAGCTGGACCTCAAGAAAGCTATTTTTGGTGCTTAATCCATGTAGTTGCTCTTTTAAAATCTAGCAACGAGGGGGAAAGGAATCCAGGAATCCAGGAGAGCTGGCTGTATTTTAAAGAATCCTTATTGAGGTTGCAGGAACAAACCATCCCGAAGTATAGAAAGAATAGTAAATATGGCAGGCGACCAGCTTGACTTAACAGTGAAATCCTTGCTGATCATAAACACAAAAAAGAAGCTTACAAGAAGTGGAAGATTGGAAAATGACCAGGGAGCAGTATAAAAATATTGCTCAGGCTCAGAGGAGTGAAATCATGAAGGCCAAATCACACTTGGAGTTGCAGCTAGCAAGGGATGTTAAGAGTAACAAGAAGGGTTTCTTCAGGTACGTTAGCAACAAGAAGAAAGTTAAGGAAAATGTGGGCCCCTTACTGAATGAGGAAGGCAACCCTCTCTGAAGAAAGAAGTGGTTCAGGACTATTTAGAAAAGCTGGACGAGCACAAGTCCATGGGGCCGGATGTGCTGCATCCGAGGGTGCTAAAGGAGATGGCGGATGTGATTGCAGAGCCATTGGCCATTATCTTTGAAAACTCATGGCTATCGGAGGAGGTCCCGGATGACTGGAAAAAGGCTAATTTACTGCACATTTTTAAAAGAGGGAAGAAGGAGGATCCAGGGAACTACCGGCCAGTCAGCCTCACCTCAGTTCCTGGAAAAATCATGAAGCAGGTCCTCAAGGAATCAATTCTGAAACACTTAGAGGAGAGGAAAGTGATCAGGAACAGTCAACATGGATTTACCAAGGGCATGTCATGACTGACTAACCTAATTGCCTTCTATGTGGAGATAACTAACTCTGTGGATGAGGGGAAAGCGATGGATGTGTTATTCCTTGACTTTAGCAAAGCTTTTGATACAGTCTCCCACAGTATTCTTGCCGGCAAGTTAAAGAAGTATGGGCTGGATGAATGGACTATAAGCTGGATCAAAAGCTGGATAGATCATCGGGCTCAACGGGTAGTGATCAATGGCTCCATGTCTAGTTGGCAGCCGGTATCAAGCGGAGTGCCCCAAGGGTTGGTCCTGGGGCCGGTTTTGTTCAATATCTTCATTAATGATCTGGATGATGGCGTGGACTGCACACTCAGCAAGTTTGCAGATGACACTAAAATGGGAGGAGAGGTAGATATACGGAGGGTAGGGATAGCATACAGAAGGACCTAGACAAATTAGAGGATTGGGCCAAAAGAAATCTGATGAGGTTCAACAAAGACAAGTGCAGAGTCCTGCACTTAGGACGGAAGAATCCCATGCACTGCTACAGACTAGGGACTGAATGGCTAGGCAGCAGTTCTGCAGAAAAGGACCTAGGGGTTACAGTGGACAAGAAGCTGGATATGAGTCGACAGTGTGCCCTTGTTGCCAAGAAGGCTAATGGCATTTTGGGCTCTATAAGTGGGGACATTGCCAGCAGATCGAGGGACGTGATCATTCCCCTCTATTCGACATTGGTGAGGCCTCATCTGGAGTACTGTGTTCAGTTTTGGTCTCCACACTACAATAAGGATGTGGAAAAATTGGAAAGCGTCCAGCAGAAGGCAACAAGACTTATGAGGAGAGGCTGAGGGAACTGGGATTATTAAGTCTGCAGAAGAGAAGAATTAGGGGGGATTTAATAGCTGCTTTCAACTACCTGAAAGGGGGTTCCAAAAAGGATGGATCTAGGCTGTTCTCAGTGGTAGCAGATGACAGAACAAGGAGTAATGGTCTCAATTTGCAGTGGGGGAGGTTTAGGTTGGATATTAAGAAAAACTTTTTCACTGGGAGGGTAGTGAACACTGGAATGGGTTACCTAAAGAGATGGTGGAATCGCCTTCCTTAGAGGTTTTTAAGGTCAGGCTTGACAAAGCCCTGGCTGGGATGATTGAGTTGGGGATTGGTCCTGCTTTGAGCAAGCGGTTGGACTAGATGACCTCCTGAGGTCCCTTCCCACCCTGATATTCTATGATTCTATGGAGTTGCCAGTATTAATTTTTAGAATCCTTGCGGGCTCCCACCTTCTGCACTTGAAGTGCCAGAGTGGGGAATTAGCCTTCACATGGCTGCTCCTCTGTATCATCAAAGCATGTAAGTGTATGTGACTTGCTCATGTGACACTGGGCTCCATCTTGTGCCTGTAATTTTCCACAAACTAAGACTGAGACATCCCCTCCAGATGGGAAAAGGTATAAAAGACTCTGGAAACATCTCCATTTAGCCTCTTTCCTGCTCTGATCTCTGGACTATGGACTTACATTAAACGGAGCATTCCAAACAATGGACCGAGGACTTTCCAATCTTTTGGAAGTTACCAGAGACTTTACAAGGTAACTGTTTATTCCATTATGGCTACAAACCTGATACAAGAACTTTGGAATGATTGTAGGTGTATGATTTCTTTAACCCTATAAATAAACCTTTAGATATTAGATACTGAAAGAGTGACAGCACTGTTATTATTGGGTAAGATCTGAGTTATATATTGAGCCACCTATGCAGCTGATCTCTTGAGATCAGAAGAACTCTTTGTTTGATTACATTGATTTTAAATAACAACTCATCATAAATTCTAGAGTCTGGGTGGTGAAATGAGTACTGGAATGCCTGAGACTTCATTTTTGACTTCTTGTTAACCAGTGTGATGAGACATAAGTTTATGTTTGTTACTGGCTTAGTATAACTAATGAAGAATAACCACCAGTTTTGGGGTGTGTCTTCCCTATTTCTCAGCAGTTTCTCCCGAATCTGGTATTCTCAGCTGTGACCCACTGAGGCACGGTGACAGTGGGGGAGTGGAATCTTTTCTTTTCCAAACCTCCAAAGTACTGGTAGACTGCAATTGTGATAGCACCTTGCGGATGATAAATAGTCCTATCATCTGCAACCAGATCCTATACCTGTGCTTTGAACATCTTAGTTTGCCGCTAGAGGGGGGTGGATATACACTCTAAGCAAGCCCCTCCATTTCTCAATACCCACTACCTTCTGTTTTTTGTTTTGTTTTGTTTTAAAGGATTTATTTTTCTCAGATGTTCCCTGGTGTAAAGACTGCTTTGGATATGCAAACAAGGTTTATCTCCACTAGGAGTTCATTTTGGCAGCATGATGGTTCTGACATGCCAATGCATACAGCCCTCCTCAGTTCCTCCTTTGCTGTTTTTTTCTGAATCTGTGGTCTCTTTTCTACTTTGTCACTTAATCTTTAATCTGTCTTCCTGATGCTATTCTTTTTTGCTTCTGCCTATAATCCTTTAATTGCCTTCTTCTTTCAAGATCAATTCTCTCTGCCTACAAAACACCTTCCCCTAATTCTAGTTGCTTCTCTACCAAGCAGTCCCTTTGTTCACTTGTTCAAGACAAGAGATCTTATGGGTGATGCAGCACATTAAAAGGAAATATTAAACATCTACCCATTAAATGAGCACCAAACATCCCAAGCACTCAATGAGACAGGGGTCCTGTGGGAAAAGATACTATGATCATGTAATTAAAAAGTATCATAATTAGAGCTGAGTGAAATCCATGATAGTTTTTTGGGGGGCCAAAAATGCAGGTTGGATTGACCAAAACAATTCATGAATACAGATCGATTTCAGCAAATTGTTTTGGTACAAAAAACAAAATTAGAAATGCTGAACCAAGCCATTTTGACCTTTGATTATGGAGTTTCCCTTAATTTTATTTAAGAAACCATCTATAAATGTTTTTTAAAACCTTGATATCAAAACAAAAATGTGACATTTCTGTTTTCTGAAACATTTTTGTTTCAGGTTGACCACAAATTGAAAAAAAAAATGTTTTGGGGCATGAATCCAAACAAAATATTCATTTATTCACATATCCTAGTTATAATGAATATGCATAAGGAAGCCAGATTAAGGCTGTACAGGCAACTTCAGTTCTGGCATTTCCTAACTTCTGTGTGCTTGACTTTTATAGCCTTAATGTTCTCTTGATGTAGTGATATAGATAGATAGATGGATGGATAGATAGATAAAATCAGTAGAAATAAAGTGTGCTAGATGCTTTCTAAGCACTCAGGAAGATACAGACCATGCTCTAATAAGTTTATGATCTAAATGTACAACATGTAGAGGAAAGGTATATAGCCCATACAAGATGATTATCAGGGGGATGTTTGGCACATGTCTCTTTAGTTACTTGTTTGATTATTGATTTTTTCCCCACAATCCTTCCTAGCTCTCACTGGGCACATTGTAAGCTATATTGTTTCTTTATGTGACAAACAGCAAATCATCCTTAAACAGAACTCTATATACCAATTCTCTCTGGGTTGAATGAGATAGTCAACTTTGCTGATTAATTCTTGCCCAGAAAAATCAAATTCCTCTTCCTAAACTCAAAAACTCTCAAAGGTACAGGGCTGTTTAGATATGTGAATAAGTGACTATGAACTGATAGATATAACCACTCTCTCACACACATTAGCATGCATTACCTACTACATGCATAACTAACCTTCTTTTCTGGTAGTAATCTTGGGATGCACTCAGGGATAGATTCACAAAGGATATTAAGACGTTGCAATGCAGGACTAACACCACAAAAGGATTTAATCGTGTCAATATTAACTGTTGAAAAACCTAACTTCTAGGGACTCCGCTGCCCAGTGAAATTCACAGCCGCAGGTTAAATGTCCAGGGACCCTGTGCATTGTATGGTGGAAAGTTAGGTGGGGATTTTCAAAAGCTAGTATGCTGACCAGGGAGCCATCTAAGCTAACCAAGAGTGAAATGCTGAAGAAAGGACTGGGTCTCAGGGCCCAGATCCACAAAGATATTTCGGCATCTAGCTCTCATTGATCTGGGCCTCTAGGCACAGGTACTTCTCTTCACTCAGGATTCATTCATGAATCCTCTCATGGAGTTAGGCAATGAAACCCTATCTCATGGGGTGAAGGTGGCTTGGAAGCCAGAGAGAGAAATGACACACACCCCCCACATTAGCCCAGTGGCTAGGGTATTCACCTGAAGTGTGGTAGATCTGTTTTCAAGTCCCTGCTCTGCCTGATTTGAAGCAGGGACTTTAACCCAGGTCTCCGACATTGCAGGTAAGTGCCCCTAACCACCTGGATATTGGGTATTCTTGGGTGGGTGTTCCTCAATTGCTCCTGTTGAAACTGTTCCAGTTTGCATAAGTAACTAAATATTCACTGGGAGAGAGAGAACATGCCAGGGCTTGACTCAGTAACCTGGTTGTCCGGCCACTCAGCTAGGATGTGGAAGAGTCAGGTTCAAGTCACTTCTCCAAATCAGGCAGAATGAGAATTGAAACCTGGGTCTACCACACCCCAGATGAGTGCATTAACCCCTGGCCTATTAGGGGCTGAAAAAAACCTCAAACTCTGCCATTTGAGAGCTCTATTATGAGTGAGGCTTAATTTTACTTAGAAATTGCTGTCAGCCTCCTCCGTCTCCTCCTTACGGGGCTGACAGTGCAAGCCTGGCTGCCTGGGACTGACAGCAGAAGCCCCTCTTCATGGGCTTGGCTGTCAGCCCCGGGCACATTGGGGATCTGGCTTTCAGCCCTGGATGGCTGCTCCCCTGCCAGCCTGGGAAGTGCGAGAGGGGACCCCACTGCATTACCCCCCAGGCCTGGAGAGGGTAAAAAACCCTAAGAGAAGTAGAGGTGAGGCTGGGAGGGCTGAACTATGGTCTGGGGGCTGCAGGAGGGCTGAAGTGAAGAGAGTGGGGGATGATGGGGTGGGAGGGTGTATTGATGGTGGGTGTTGAGCAGATGGGCTGACTGCTGGGAGGGTGAACTGAGGGCATTGGGGGTGATGGGTTAGGGGACCTGAACTGATGGAGCTGTAGGACTGAATTGACAGGGGGATGAATTGAGGAGGGTTGGGTGGGAACAGAACTGATGGGGGACTAGAGGACAAGATTAATTGCTGGGCAGGAGGTGGGCAGACGTGGGGGTGAATGCTCCTGCAGCAGGGGCCAAAATCACCTTTTCCAGAATATATGAGACCGTGGGCAACGCTAATTGTCACATGCACACACCCTGGGGATGGGCAGAGGGAGTTCAAAAATCAAGAGACAAACTTAAAAAACAATATAAAAAAATCATGATTTTTTATCTCTTCAAGTTGGCAATACTATAATAAAGTCCCACAAAACAGTTCAATGACCCAACATCAGGTCATTCAGCCAATCCTGGACTCATTATCAGGATGTTTTCATGCTATCTCCCTCAGTAAGCCAGTAGAGAAACCCATTTCCTCCTTCTACTCTAGGTTCCAACCCAGCAGTCACATAGCAAGCAGATAAGATCTACCCCTTCAGACTTCTTAGGCCACTACCTACATCAGCCTACCTCTAGGCCCTTTTCCCGAGGTACTCATTCCACCACAGACTCTTCACCCCTTCCCAGCTTGGTCAGAGTTATTTCCAGCTCCTGTACTGAGCAACGCTTTCTTCCTAGAGACACAGTTCCTGCTTACTTCACCCTAAGTTCTCTCTGCATGTATCTCTCTCTTCCAGAAACCCAATCCCCAGTCTGCCTCCATAGGATCTTACCCTTTTACCAAGCTAACCAAAGGAGTTTGCTCTGCCCCTATGATCTCCCTATATCTCTCCTAACCCTCTAGCAGAGCTTTCTGCTCAGAAAAGGATACTGATACTAAGGCCTACTCTCTTCCCTTCACTCTCCTGTCTCCTTCCTATAGCTCTACTCATCCATAATTCAGCCACCCAGCCCCTCTTCAGATAATCCTAAATTGAGTGAAGACCACCGTCCAGGTGCACACAAATTGCTCTTTGGCTCCAGTTAACTCTTTCACTACCAGTGGGGATTACACCACCTCACAGACTATCTCTGTTTTATTTGTTTGTATGACTGGCAAAATGAAGATCTTATTGGGTTCCTTAGGCACCTGAAATAATAATGAGGAGGCAAAATAACTGTATATAGGAAATCAGAGTTATAAAATACTGATGTATACAATCTTAGAACAAATCTAGGCCTATGACTAATCTGCGGAAGAATATAAGATTTTACTATTTGTCCCACTGTGTGACAAAAAGCCCGGGAAGAATTACTTATAACTTCCCACTCTGCCTCTGTTATTCAGTTTATTGTTGAGTGTTGTACAAACCCTATTCCTGATTGATACTTCATGTTTATTTTACTCCCATTCACGTTGGTCCCAGTGTAATTATCCTGGTACTGTATGCCCACCCCCATTATTACCTTTTCTCCTATATGCACTCTCTTACGCAAATATCCAAAATATTAATGATATTAATAATCTAAATATGTCACCATTCTTACCTTTGAATGTCTCAGATATTCTTTAGTCCAAGGCCAGAATGCTAGTAAGTAACATTTTGGTTTGTATTTAATCTGTTGGAGGTTATTCTTACTCTTCAATCATTTGATGGTCAAATGGCATCTTTTAGGGCCAAACTGTCAGCTGGACTCAGTTTTATGTGTGTGCAAACTCATCTGTCCATGTAAAAACTGCAATTGCACATAGAAGTAAGCAGCAGCCTCTGTGGCCTATAAACTATGGCCATGGAACCTCCAGATTTCAGGAGCTCATAAAATATTATGTTTAATCTCAGATTCTATTTTTTGAAGTATGTTTCTAGACCTTTTGTATTGCAAAGAGAGCCTTGATGCTTAATGTCAACCAGTCACTTGAAAATATAAACCAGTCTCTAGGATTGAAACTTGTCAGTGATATTTTCCACCCCCTCCTTAAAAATCATAGGTTATTCTTGTCCTGCTTGTCTCCTCCACCCTCCTTTTCCACACATACAGCTGTTCAAGGCTGGCCTTTAGGGCTCGGGGTGGAACTCATGTCTGTGAGTCCCCTGATTAATTTGTAGAATCCAGTTCCCTACGGCATGCTGAATATAAAACTAGAGCCACCACATACTTGCTCCCTTCTGGCTGCAAGCCAATTTTCTACAACTGAGCCAGATCCTCTGCTGAGCAGTTAATATAGCCTCTAGCCACAAGGAAGAGAAACCTAATACTGATGAGCAGTATAGGGCTAAACAGGGAGTGAAAGCTAGTAATTCCTACATTCTAATCTTGCACTGACACTGATTACAGATGTGGTCTTGGTAAATCAGTTAACTTTTTTTCGCAGTTCTTCCCATCTGTAAAGTGAATCTAATAACACTTACTTGCTACTTAGATAACGTTTGTTAGGTGTTGCATAAGTGCTAAATATCAGAGTTTGAGCAAAATAAATGAAAGAAATGGGGAGACTATGTAGAGAAAACTGGAATACAGGAAGGAGGAAAAAGACCAATGTTGCCAGCTCTCACGGTCTTATCTCAAGTCTTGTTGAGTTTGATATCTTCTTAAAGCCGTAGTTCCATGATTTAAGTGATTAAGTAAGATTCCTACCTCCTCTTCTTTTGTCAAGTAATCTTCTAGTTCTCACAGTTGTGGAAAAAAACTTGAAATTGTCCCCAGAGTATGACCTACAGACTCAAAAATAGCAAGGCAAATAAATAGAGAAACCAAAGCTTTTTGAACAAGTCATAATTTGTAGGCCAATCTCATGAATTTTTGATGGCTGATTTATGATTGCGGTGGGCAATATTGGGAGACATATCTGAGACTTCAGAGAGCAAAGGAGATGTTGTCCCTACAAAATCTGTTCACCCTACCAAACACCCAGGGGACTGGTATTCCACACTGCAGTGGGGCTAATTAGTGTGAAAGAGAATGAGATAAGGTGATGCTGCTTTTGTAAGGAGAGGGAGTGACCATAAACAGACAGAAATGAGAAGAAATAGGAGAGAAATATCAAGATGGCTAGTCTGGGCTGGACACTGAAGAAGAAGAAGAGTTAAAGAAATGAGAGAAGAAAATGAAGGAGGAAAAAATTGACACAAAACTTAACTTAGTGAATTTATTAAATCATACTTCTCCACATAAAACATATTATACACAAAAAATTATGTAACAGTATATTAATGTTGCAAAGTCAAGCACTCAGAAAGTTAAATGTCTGAATTTAGGTTGTGTCAGAGAAAACTTAATTATCTCCCGTTGTGTGTATGCATTATGATACAGTCTATAATTACATGATCACAAACAATTTTTTTTTCCACAGGACCCCAGCATCATTCATTTAGTGAACAGGATGGATGGTGCTCACTAAATGAGCAGCTGTTCAATACTTTGCTTTCTGTTAGCTCAATGTCTGGCCCCAGGCCTTATGTACTGCACACTATTCAAACCCTGGTCTGAAGACAGAATTATTAGTATCCTCATTGGCTTTTCAATGGTGCTCATCACTATAGTGTCTGTGTGCTTCACAAATATAAATGTTTTATTTTGACGACACCCTTGTGAGATGGGTGGGTATTATCCCCATGCAGAACAAAACACAGATAAATTAAGGTCAAAAGTATCTAGAAATGTCGAGTGCCCAATTTGATGCCTAGACCTATTTTTTCAGAGTAACTAGCATTATAAAGTTATTTATTGTTCAAAGCACAGCTCCCATTGATTTCTGTTGCAGTTGTGAGTGTTCAAAACTTCTGCGAAGTCTCAAGTCAGTCACCTAGAAAATGAGCAACACTCAGTTGCTGGCCACCTATGACAATTTTTATTTAAGTGACTTGCCCAGCATCACAAAGGAACTCTGTGGCAGAAACTGGGATAGAATCCATTTATCCAGGCCAGCATTCAGTTGCCTTAAGCATGAGGCCATCCTTTTTCCCCCTGCAATCTCCTGTCTAGAGCTACAAAATCAATGTTTTTTTTTTCCCAACTGAAAAGTTTTTTGTTGGAAAATGCTGCTTCACTGAAATCCAAATGTTTTGTGGGATCATGTCTATTTTGAAAATATTTTTGATGAGAAAGTTTCTTAACAATTTAAAACTGTAATGGAGTATAATTTCATTTAGACTTTTATAATGGAATAATATAAATATATTTAATATTTTTTTGACATTGAAATGTTTCATTTCAGTAATGTCTGAATCTGAATCAAATTATTTCAGGTTTTTACTTTTCCTACTGATTTAGGACAAAAACAAACTCTGAATTATCAGAATTGCCCACAGGATGGAAAGTCCATTTTCCACCAACTCAACCCTTACATCATTCACTCAACCCTTCACTACACAGTCCTGATTATCCCCTTGACTGAGCCAGGGGTCCTGCAGGAGAAATAATCTATGAGGATGTAATTAAAGTCTGTATCACAATGCGTAGGCACCAGGGGGATGAATTAAGGCAGTACACTTAATCTTAGTTCTGGCATTTTCTTAGTTTGGAGTGCTTGACTTTGCAACCTTAATGTTTTTAACATTTTCAAAAACCTGTTTCCCTAGGTGTTTTAAAAAGAAAACTGAAATAAATAAACAAACAAATTTCACTGTATGCCATATTGACACCCCCCTGGGTCTTCAGAAGGGTTGGAATCTTTAGATCCACTGCACAGACCTCTGCCACTTGAGCTCAGTAGCTGATAGTAGTAACAGGTTGTCATCCTATGTGGAGACCAGCACTACAGGGGGATGGGATACTTTGCCAATGAGTTACACAGATCTTTGCGCATGACAAAAGAATGATGAGAGCAAGAAAGTTGCTTTTATCTGCTAACCACTGGATTTCAGGGGAGCTGAATGATCTCTCTTTGCTCCTTGAACTTCCACTTCTTAGGGAGCTTCAGTTTCCAGTTTGTTCTGGGATCTTGTCCAGTTCCTATCTGAGACAGTCTGTACCCCTATGTTCACCCCTTTTATAGGACTATGATAAAATTTATTTAAAGTATGCCTTGTGAGATATCATTATGAAAACTTATAACTTGCTGATCATTATTATCCTGGTAAAATGTGAGGCAACATTGCAGATAAAGTTATATGATGTTAAAGACACGTTCCAAGTTGGGGGAGGAAGGGAGACAGCCAAAAAACAATTCCCTAGAGACAAAAGTCTAGTCAACGCCTCAGCCAGGTGTCAGCACAATCAAATGGACTATCGTCTGGTTAAAAAGGCCATTCTTTGTCAGGAAAGAAGATGTGGGTGAAAAGCTACATCTTGACGAAGAAGCAGCTGGGCAGTACAAGATGTATATTTCTGGATGAAAGTCTGTGACTGGGAACTTGCTGGTGTTACTCTGCAATATAATACATGAGTGGCTGGTTATAGCACTCACATAACTGGGAGTAAATTGCATGCTGGAGGCTGTGTGTAAGCAGACCAGGATTGGTAGCTCTTACAGCAAAGCTGTATATAAGGCACCCCAGGTTGGAGAACTGAGGGGACACAGCTATTCAACTGTCCTGATTGTAACCTGGATAATGTTACACTGTCATTTGCTTCTTTTTACCTTTTCAGGATTTGTGACCCTGGGTAATGTTTCGGTAGCGAGTGATGTTTTAATCAATGTCTGTTGGTATGATCTGTCTGCAGCAGGTGCAATTGTGAAATAAGTTTGGTCACAGAGAAATTTAGATATAATAAACTATTGCTGACATCTTCAGTAGCTAAAAAGAAGTTCATCACATGAGCATTTCATCAAGAAATAACTGTATATATTAAGATAAATAAAACTTGTAAGACCCCATATAATGCCATCTCGTGATGCCCAATAATATATGATGTAACATGTACTGCAGTAATATCTCACCTATAAAAATTATTCTTTAAATGTAGTCAAGCAATAAGAAACTTTGGAAATGAGTTAGACTGAAACAATCTACTGTAAGTGTAAGTGGCTGACAAGAATTGAGGCATCTAATCATGAGACCATATGGGTCAAAACTATTTAGCTAAAAGCTAATTAAATGTCTTTTGTAAGTACAGATACAAGCATTTTATAAGTACAAAAATGACACATATTACTAATTACATAATTATTTTATTATGGAGCAGTAGGAGGAAAAAATCACTCCAAGTCAAAAAATGTCTAGTAAAGAATTACTTACTGGTAAGGTTATTAGAGTCACGATATGACTTACATAGATTGTTTTAAGTGTTTATAAATTCTATGTAATTCCTCTTCAGCAGGGAAATTTTAGGTTAAGTATTAGGGAAAAAGCTTTGACTAAGTATGGCAATTGAACAAGCTGCCAAGGAAGGTTATGGAATTGTCAACAATAAAATTGTTCAAGGCTAGACTAAACACCCACATATTAGGGTTGTGTGGAAACAATGAAATCAATCATACTGCTGTGCTGGGGCTGGACTAAATGACTCACTAGACTTGCAACTGAAATTATTGTTAATTAACAGCAGTAAAATGCACCAAGTACTTCAGCTCTTAAAAAGACCCCCTGAAAACTCTAATCCATAGCAGCAATCTCACATTCATCAGCAACCCTTCAGTAGCAAAGCAAATGTATGCATACAATGATGAGTGGGCAAACAAAGGACTATATAAAGAAATATACTGTAGATTCAGTTTTCTAAGGAATTAGTTTAAATAATGAGAATTTAAAAAAATAGAGTAGATATTTTGCCACTGTTCTTTTAATCTATTTATTAAGCAAGTAATTAAGCGAAGTTTGCCCCCATACAAAAGTACTTATTAAAAAGTAGTGCCACAAAAGAACCCCATAAGATAAACTGTAATAGGTGATTTGGGGTGGCGGGGGAGAGAGAAAGTCAAAGATAGATTTAATGAAACAGTTATAGGTTTTGTGGCCCATATGACGTACAGTAACTCCTCACTTAACGTCCTCCTGCTTAACATTGTTTCGAAGTTACATCACTGCTCATTTAAAGTTGTGCAATGTTCCCTTATAATGTCGTTTGGCTGACTTTACAAGGGAGCATTGCACAAGTTCCTCTTCTCTGCCTCCTCTCCCTCACTTCTTCTCTCCCTCCCAGCACTTCCCCTATCACCAAACAGCTGTTTTGGCGGTGCTTAGGACTTCCTGGGAGGGAGGGAGCGAGCGAGCGAGTGGGGAAGCTCCCCCCGCCCCCGGCAGGCACGGCTACCAAGGCTGGTGCAAGGATGTTTCGCGCTCTAGGTGAAACTTCCACCTTGAGCCCTCCCCGCTCCCCGAGCCCTGCGGCAGCTCCCCTCCCACCCTGAGGCGCCCCCCCCCCCCCGTGGCAGCTCCCCACCCCAGCTCACCTCTACTCCACCCCCTCCCCGAGCCCTGAGGCAGCTCCCCACTCCTTCTCTGCCCTGAGGCACCTCCCCTTGGCAGCTCCCCCCCCGTGCCCTGAGGCGCCTCTCCACTTGGCAGCTCCCCCCTCGCCCGGGGAGCCATGCGGCAGCTCCCCACCCCAGCTCACCTCTGCTCTGCCCCCTCCCCAAGCATGCCATTGCTGCTCCACTTCTTCCGCCTCCCAGGCTTGCGGCGCCAATCAGCTGTTTGGCGCTGCAAGCGTGGGAGGGAGAGAAGCAGAGCGGGGTGGCGTGCTCAGGGGAGGAGGCGGAGCAGAGGTGAGCTGGGGTGGGGAGTTCCCCTGCGTGCCGCCTCCCCCCCACTTGCTACAGGCGGCCCTCCCTGTGCCCCCCTGCCCAGCTCCCTCCGCCTAAATGCCGACGACGACCGGGGCGGCCGAAGCTCCGGCTGCCGTGGTCGCCGCTGAAGAAAATGCCGCCTCTCAAATTCTAGCATCCTAGGTGACCGCCTAGGTCGCCTAATAGGTTGCACCGGCCCTGCCTGGAACACAGGGGCTTTAGGGGCTGCAGGGCCCTGGGCTAAGGGGGCCCTGGGGCCCTGGCCTGCAGCTCTAAAGCTCCTTTCAGAATGTGGCCCTGCGAGCACAGGCTGGAGGACTAAGGAGGAGCAGGTGCAGCTGCACAGCCAGCGGCCGGAAAGAAGCAGCGCCCTCCCGCACCCTAACTCCCTCCCAGACCCTGCACCCCCTGCCCTGAGCCCCAGGGGTAAGTCAGGGGCACCTCCCCACCACAGTACAGTACTGTACAGTATATAATGCCTTTTGTCTGCCCTCCCAAAAATTCCTTGGAACCTAACCCCCCGCATTTACATTAAATCTTATGGGAAAATTGGATTCCTTTAACATCATTTCACTTGAAGTTGCATTTTCCAGGAACATAACTACAACGTTAAGTGAGGAGTTACTGTGTATAAGTAGTCTCAGTCTAATTCCTACAAGTGCTCAGATCATAAAAACAATCATAATTGTTACTAAATAGCATAATTACTGGCAGTGTCAGAGGTCAGAAAATGAATCAGTGTGAAGACTTAACTACTCTCTAGAAGTAGTACCTAAAGATCAGGGTTGAGGCATATGTTCTACCTTCTCTTTGGAGAGAGAGAGAACTTTAGTCTTCAGAGCTGTCCATGGAATGAAACATAGACACAACTAACTTCCAGTATTTAATATATTGGTGGGACATGGAGAATATTCATAATGTAACAATTTGGAGGATTAAAAAAAGGCTTCATTTTCTAGTACTGAAAATCTGGTATGTCTCAGGAGTGTTAACTTCACTTCAAAATAAGAAGTAGGCTAGAAGGTCCTTACTGGTGTTCTTGAAGCTCTCAGATGTTTGTTTTCAGTGAGAGACTGGGGAAGTGTATGGTAGCCAGGAAAATCAATTACCTGACAATGTCAGATATATCAGTTAGGTCCTTGCTCTCCCAGTAACTGAATCCAAGATAAGTGCTCCGAGCTTGAAAATCTCCTCAAATACTTCCAAAGTATTACTTCTCCAGAGGAGGTGAGGTAACATGATAGGTTTTGTTCCCCTAGCATAAAATAAAAAGGATAAAATAAAACATTAGTTAGAAATAACGCCATGACTAAAGAGGAGATTCCCTTGTGAAAGTAGAGAACATAAAAATCAATATAGATTAAAGACATAGATGTGCAATGGGATCTGCTAGTATAGACCCTGGCACATGTGCAGAATCTCCTTGACTCTGCAGAAGACCAAGGTGCATGTTAGGAGTTGCTGCTGCAGGATGGGACCTATGATAATTAGAAAGAAAGCTAAACAAAAGAAATCTACAAAATTCATAGATAAATGCCCAGTGTTGCCACCTCTTGTTATTTTATTAAGAGTCTTGTGATATTTTGGTGTTTTTAATATGGCCCTAGCTCCTATAATCAGATGATTGAGTTTCTACCCTTGTGGATGAAAACATGACCAGAACATATCCTAATAGTCACAAAAAACAGAAGACAAATTATTTTAACGAATTCTATGATTTTTGAGGGGCCTATTACAGGAGTTTTGAACACCTGGGGGTGGCAATATGGAATTTCCAATGTCAATTTTAACTCCACCCTTGCAATTCTTCCACCACCTTCCCTCGATGAGCTGGAGAACTGCACTTAATGGGAGACCCTTAGGAGGACCACTATATATTTTTTTTTATTAAGAAAGTTAACAGTACCCTGTGAATAGAATTGAAATATATATGTTTTAAAGTCTGCTTTCTTTCTCATTTTTGTACTATTTTCATTTCTCTTAGCTTTGGTAAGGAATATGAACTAGTAATTTTTATTGTTGTCTACAATCAGTTTAAAGTTGGTTTCATTTTCTGCCTCTGTTGCCCTAAGACAGTACTGCCATGTCTTTTGGAAATACTGTGGGCCAATATTTTGTTTTTGATTTTTATGTTTCTTAAAGACACATATTTGTATTGATCCTAAATCTTATAAAAGCTTACTTGAACAAAATTTAAATTCTGGACTATTGACAGAGTCATAGAGGCCACTTAAATACACCCTGTTGAGTTCATGATGTACAAAGTCTGATTTTTAGTTGTAAGAGAGGCAATGTGCTCTAGTGAGTGAAGCATTTGCCTGGAAGCCAAGCATTCCTAGTTTTAATCCAAGTAATAAAACCATGGTTCTTCTCTGACCTTGGCCAAATTGCTTACCCTCACTCACTGCTTCAGTTTCTCATCTATGTAATGAAGATAGTACTTAGACTGAAGGGATATCATAAAGAATTAGTTATTGTTTGCAGATTTCTCTGTAGAAGTAATGTGGTAAGTTAATACTAAATACTGTGTAATTCCATAGAAGATATTGTTCATAGAACATTGAGGCAGCATGTTTATAAAGCATTGAGGACTCACTATCATGCAAATATTGCCTGGTTTCATCTTTTCTGAGAAATAATCTGGGATCTTGTACTTAAAGATAGTAATATCACACACAGGGCCGTCTCCAGGCACCAGCTTAACAAGCAGGTGCTTGGGGTGGCCAGGGAGAGGGGCGGCAGCTGCGGCAATTCGGGGCGGCAGGTCCCTCACTCCTTCTAGGAGCGAAGGACCTGCCACTGAACTGCCACCGCTGATCGCGGCTTTTTTTTTTCCCAATTGCCGCCGCTGATCGCGATCGCAATTGGAATTTTATTTTATTTTTTTGCTTGGGGCGGCAGAAATGCTGGAGCCGGCCCTGATCACACACATATATGGGGCTGAAGTTAGGATTGTCCATTCACATAACATTGACATTTTTAACACAATTGGCCTCAAATTTTCTAAAACTAATTTTCCTGAGGGCAGATGTTAAATGTGACAAATTTCAAACTCAACTGAAGTCCTACTACCCCTCTTGAGAAAGTTGGAGGAAGTGTCAAAAGGAGGCTAGGACTGGAATTGAACTTTGGGTTTTAGTTATACCAAGGATCGGGAACCTTTGGCAAGCCCCCTGGCGGGCAGGGCCGGTTTGTTTACTTGCCACGTCCACAAGTTCAGCCAATCACGGCTCCCACTGGCCGCGGTTTGCCACTCCCTGAGTTATACAGACACTAATCTGATTCCATAATGTGGATTATAACGTTAAACTGATATTACATATACTTTCCAAAATCTGTGATAGTTTTTTTAAAGTTTCAGGAAAGTAACTAACAAAATAGAATAAGAGGTAGATAAGGGAGAGCACAGGTTGCAACGAATGCTCCCTTGCATCTGCCTGTAGGTCCTATGTGAAAGGCAGGATGGTGAAGTGAGAAACTTTGATTTATTGATTTTTTTTGTATTGATAATTAATTTATATGACAAAATATGTGGCTCTTCCTGTGTAATGCTTTTGTTTTAAATAAATACTTTGCTTGATGAAGGCTGACTGAACACTGGTTAACCCTGCCATGACCCTGGGAGATAACAGGACTGCAAGTGCTGAAGTATCCTCAGGCTTGCTAAGGTGATCACAGTGTAAGGAGGTTGCAATCCCTCATGCCCTATCTGGTTTGGAGGGAGAGGAACACCTCAGACAGGGGTGGCTGCCTTAGACCTGGGGGGGGGGGGGGAGTACTCATGAGGAGGCCTTGAAGGGGCCAGAGGGTCAGTGACCCCAAAACTATGATAGGTATGGACCACAACAGAGTAAAACAGAGATGAGGCTTTATAAATAATGTTCTATTTCTTATAGCACCACAAACCATTCCCATTTCACTCACTCTGTTGCTCTCATGTTTCATAAGGACACGTGGTTACATGGTGTGACAACATGCTAAGGTTATTTCAACTGTGAGTGATAACCTTATTTGGCTGGTGAATCTAACTTTTTTCCCCCCACACTGGTGGATTTCAAATGTAACGTAGGCTTGGTCATTGCCCTCAAATCTAGCTATGTTGAGAGTGAGACTTATTAGGTATTTTATGTAAAATATACTGGTTTAGGTCAGATATATCATTTATCTTCACTTGTGAAGAGACCTTAGAATTCACTTTTTGCAATGTCACTGGTGACTTCTTAGTCTCATCACTTGTGAAGATAAATATCATATCAAACCTAAGTCATTATGTCTTCCCTATACATATGAATCCAGAGAGAGAGAGAGAGAGAGAGAGAGAGAAAGAGAGAATCAGAAGATATTCCCAGGTGGTGTATGGTAAAAGGATGTTAAACTTTCTGTTGTAGAAATTGGACAGTTACTTTAATAAATGTTTTTGGTACATTTGTTCTTTGACACATCGCTTCTGGTAAAAGCCACTAAAATACTCAGGTGCTTCCTTCGGACCTGCTGTGTTCTAGTGATATCAACAGTGAATGGTAGAAACTGTTTCCCAAGACTTCAAGCCTTCTTAGAGGAAATGAAACTGGGAGGGACAGGGTGTGCGTGTGAGAGGGAGACTGGCTGACTCTCATTTGTCAGATTCACAGAAGAGCACAATCCCCATTAAGAAATGAAACTTGAACACCACTTAAGTGTGTCTTCTGTCCAATTTCATGTACTTTCATATATCACTCAATTTATAGGAAAAACCTGAGGAACCAAGTAGAATAAAACAAGATTAAAGGTTGAACATCCTCCTGGTACCTCTCTGGGGGAGGCTCTGTGTAGATTTGGTTATGAAATATAACAAACCAGGTGAATGTTGTTTTCTGTTTTGATTCCTGGTTGCTGAGAGCATTCCTGTGATGGGTAGTGTACAATGCCTGGAATTAACTTAAGCAGTGGTGTGACAGCTTGAATTAGAATCAGTTCAGATACAGCGTTTGACATGACGCAGATTCACAGGAAAGTCAAAAGGGGTATCAATGGTGGTGTCATAATTCAAATCCCCATGAAATGCTCTAACAGCTGGAGATGTGTAGGTTGTCAAGATACCTGCTTTGTCAGACTATTTTCTGGTAAACAGAATGCCCTCTTCTTAAGTACAGAACACTTTCTCTGTGCTCATAAAAACAGATGGAGCTAGCATACTTTATTTGGATTGATGGACTACAGCAGGAAATCAGTGCCTGTAAAGCAGGTTTAATCTTGAGCTTGATTTCAATAGAGAGAAAATCTAATTGCCTCCCAGGCACATGTTTATTACATTGAAACCCATCATGTACTAGCATGACAGTTAAGGTCAGCTAAGGGGCTCAAGCTGGCAACTTAGATTTAATTGTCTGAGCTGGAAGCTGGATGATCTTAAGGCTCTAGTTTCCTAAAATCATTCCTCTGACGGGTCCAAAAGAGCTCGTTTGTTCTTCAGAGCACAGTTCTGCATCCATCTCTTTCCTCCTTCATTTCTCTGAGGGAAGGATGACAGGAAGGGAACCCTTTATTCTAGTATATGTCCTTTCCCACCCATTGTTTTGGCTTATGAAACGGGAAAGGAGCAGGGACCATGTATGTGCACACTGAGGCATGTTGTGTTAATTTAGATGAAATAAAGGGACAAAAGGTGTTAACATACCCCAGACACTGTCAAATGTTAAACAAGGTTTGGTATACAGAGACCTCAGCCTGATTAGTGCCATGGCATAAACATAATTTAAAAATCTTATTAACCTTTTATTAAAGATACAGAAAAGGGAAAACAGTTAAAGCATTAAATAAAGCCTTTGTTTTAACAACATTTCTTGTTCCCTTTCCCTTTAGCTGGAGAGAGTTTTAGATGGAGATCCCCCACCCCGGACCCTTGTTTGACAGTCTCTTAGATGGTAACAAGCATGGTAATAACTGTCTTTTTGGATAAAAGAGAAGATATTAGTTGAGATGGGCTGGAGCTTTTACTACTGATGCTGTTAAAGTCCAATTTCATTTCATGCCAGTGTGACGGGTTGGATCACAGAAACCCCCTTGGGAGCTGCCAACTGATGTGCCAAGACCACTTCTATCCCTGTTTTCCCTGCCAGCTCAGGACTCCAGCATCCTGTCTTGCTGAGCCAGACACTCCCGTCTGCTCCAACAAAGACCCAGGGTCTGAATTACTTGCCCTAAAGCTGCAGGTTTACCTGAAAACAGCTCACAGAAGTGTGCTTGTCTTTAGCACTCAGATGCCCAACTCCCAATGGGGTCTAAACCCAAATAAATCCGTTTGACCCTTATAAAGCTTATGGAGGGTAAACTCATAAATAGTTCGCCCTCTATAACACTGATAGAGAGATATGCACAGTTGTTTGCTCCCGCAGGTATTAATACATACCCTGAGTTAATTAATAAGTAAAAAGTGATTTTATTAAAAACAGAAAGTAGGATTTAAGTTGTTCCAAGTATTAAAAGACAGAACACAGTAAGTCACCAAGCAAAATAATATGAAATGAGCAAATCTATGTCTAATCAAACTGAATACAGATAATCTCACCCTCTGAGATGCTTCAGTAAGTTTTTTCCTCAGACTGGACACCTTTTAGGTTTGGGCACAATTCCTTCCCGTGGTACAGCTCTTGTTCCAGCTCAGGTGGTAGCTAGGGGATTCTTCATGATGGCTTTCAACCTTTGTTCTATTCCACCCCTTTATATATCTTTTGCATAAGGCAGGAACCCTTTGTCCCTCTGGGTTTCCACCCACCCCCCTCATCAGAAAAGCACCAGGTTAAAGATGGATTCCAGTTCAGGTGACATGATCAAATGTCACTGCAAGACTTCATTACCCACTTGCCAGCACATACATATACAGGAAGAGTCACAGGTAAAACCCAGCCATCTGCAGACAATGGTCCTGGTTAATGGGCGTCATCAAGATTCTAAACCATTAATGGCCCACACTTTGCATAATTGCAATAGGCCCTCAGAGTTATATTTCATATTTCTAGTTCCAGATACAAGAGTGATACATTTATACAAATAGGATGATCACACTCAGTAGATTATAAACTTTGTAATGATACCTTACAACAGACATTTTGCATGAAGCATATTCCAGTTACATTATATTCACTTATTATCATATTTTTATAAAACCATATAGACTGCACAACATCACAGCCAGGTGGCATTTAGAATTCAACTGGAGCTGGTAGAAGTGGCATTGTTATCAGAGTCCCTTTCTGTGGCCTGGTCTGGTAAGACATCTCTCAGGAGCAGAATGACAAAGGCTCTGGATCCCAGGAAATGGCGAGAGTGGCAGCCATGATGATGAAGTTTGCTCCCGTAGCCTTCATCCATTCTTTTGTATAAGACCTGCGAAGGGAGCGATGGATAAAATAGCCCATGCCCTCATTATTTTGTCCACCATTAGGCCTGTCATCCGACACCAGTTTGGGTTCATCAGTTTCCAGTTCCACATCTTCTGTTTATACCAAGCATGATTTCAATTTAGTCCTTGAATTATATCAATATGGCCTTTTTTTGTTTGGACTAATTTGGTCTCTGTCTGGTTATCTTGCACCTGTTTATAACATTATTATTGAAAACAGCTTGACCTGCTTTCCATCAATACTTGCTATAGGTTATTGCAATAGATTATGAACTTTCACATATTTCTTAAAATTGTGCTCACAGTTTAGAGTATGTGTGGCCCATTTATCACTAGAGGCCTCAATATCTGATTGGAGCCTTTGTGTATTACAACAATATAAATAATTTGTGTGTGCCTGAGACATAGTCAGAGGTTACAAGTTAGAGATCGAAAAATAAGTCAATATGATCACAAGCCCCTGAGCCTATTTGTCTACTCAAGTAGGCATGATTAACTTAAATCAAATCTCCATTTTATTAGGATATCTGCTTTAAAAAAATAGTAGATGTTTAACTATCCATTATTTACAGCATGTCTAGCTTGACTTCCAGGTTTTAGTACTCTTCAGATTTTACAAGAACAGCCACACTGGCACACTGTTTATGTAGGGTTCAGAGAAACAGTGTGAGTGATCTGAATAGAATATAGACATGGATTCAGCTTGACAAGCTTCTTTCTTTTCTCCTTGGTCTGGTAGGCCTCACTCGCGGCAACCAGAAGGAATTCAACCCCCAAGTCAAATCTTTTCCCATAATGCTGCCAATGAACTAAATCCCTATCTGATAAAATATGCATGCAGCCTTTCACCCCTTCTATTATGATTAAAAGTCAGTTCTCATTATGGCATGGAGTGAGTCAGATCACAATACTGTAAGTGCATTAACTGATTTCTTTCTTTCTTTCTTTTTTTGCAAGCTACAAGGAGATTCAGACAATGTCGGATCTTTTACTTAATATGATACTGTCCCTCTTTAAAAGTTACTTTAATGTGACATTGTCCAATGTTTTGCTTGTTTCAGGTCAGAATGAGAATTTACCCATCCCTTAGTCCTTATAAAAGGGCGGGGTAGTGCTGCTCTGATATGATGTGATTCAGATTAGCTACAGAACCTAATATGCTGCAGTGTGCAAGAGACTTTAGCACAGGGGTCGGCAATGTTTGGCATGCGGCTCGCCAGGGTAAGCACCCTGGCAGGCTGGGCCAGTTTATTTACCTGCTGACACGGCAGGTTCAGCCGATCGCAGCCCCCACTGGCCGCGGTTTGCTGTCCCGGGCCAATGGGGGCGGCAGGAAGCGGCGTGGGCTGAGGGATGTTCTGGCCATGGCTTCCCGCCGCCCCCATTGGCCTGGGACGGCGAACTGTGGCGAGTGGGGGCCGCGATTGGCCGAACCTGCTGCGTCAGCAGGTAAATAAACTGGCCCGGCCCTCTAGGGTGCTTACCCTGGAGAGCCACGTGCCAAACGTTGCCGACCCCTGCTTTAGCATACAGTATTAAAAAGTATTAGAGGGGTAGCCATATTAGTCTGTATCCACAAAAACAAGGAGGAGTCCAATGGCACCTTAAATTTGTTGGTCTTTAAGGTGTCACCAGACTCCTCCTTGTTTTTGTATTAAAAAGTAACTTGCATCCAAATGAGTACTGTATTTATTAATAGTTGGGGGACAGGCTGTCAAACACTTCTGGTTAGTTCAACACATTTGAATTACAGCAGAAAGAAAAAAGGCAACTCATTCAAAAAGATATTTTTGACATACTGAGCTTGGCTAAAGAATAACAAAGCAAGAAATCTCAGAAAATTTCCAAGTAATCAACAGCATTAAATCAGCTGAGAAACAGGACCTTGTTCATACTTTATTAAAGCAGAATTCTATGGGCCAAAACTTCCCAGCCCCACACCTAACCAAGCCTGAGTAGCCAAGGTCAGTTAAGAGTATTATGTGAGAGTTGGGGGGAATTCTCCTCCCACTCTTCCTTTTTCAGGTTGCAGAACTATTTCATAAGTGTTACTGAATCCCTGAAGCTCTGGTAGCTCCTACTGTAACCTCCAATCAGTAGGGATCATTGGCCATGTAGTGGGTGATAAGTCTCTAGTGTCCCCTTGGGGAGATGGTGGGCACTACTTCTGTATTGTAGTCAGAGGCACAGCCTTACATCTGTGCCATTCAGGGCATCTGCCCCTTTGCAGGGGGGAGAGGATGGGAGTCATAGCAATCTAAACCAAAGATTAAATATGCTTGTGCAGACCATAAAAAGTAGATTCCTAGGCCTTCAGGAAGTCAAGGTGGAAGGGGGAAGTACCAGACCTTCTTGTTTCTGAGAGGACCTGTGCAGCCAAGGCCTTTAAGCCAGTCAGCAACTCCTGCTTCCAGGGACAAGTAAACTCTGAGTTGCATTCCTGCTCCTTCAGTATGCTGCCCTGCATTGAGCAGGGATCCTCCCTTTTAAGTGCCTGCCCATCTTCAGGCTTGGTAGGCCTCACAGGTGCACCAGGCTGGGGCAGATTTTGCCCAGAGGAGCTCTTTAAACCCTCACTGACTGGGGTGGGGATCTCCTCCACCACATACCCTGCCTCTCAAGATGGAGCTTGGATCTCCCCATCCTATCCCAACTCCTTTACTTTTGCTCTGTCCCTGTGTTGTAACATAAAATTATAGGGTTGGAGCATAAGGCATAAGAGTCTCTATCATTGTGTTTAGCCATTCAGGGGAACATGGTCTGTAGTGAGGGAAATGGCATTACATACCAAATAGTATCTTAATGATTCTATGGCCCATTTGACTGCTATTGGTTCCTTTTCAATCACATAATGGGCCTTCTTCCAGGGGAATAGCTCCCACCAAGGTACATATCTGGGTGCTCCTTACCATTCACCTCTTCTAGCAGTATAGCACTCAGGACTACATCTCAGATGTTTATAATGTAAACTACTTTGAAAAACCTGAATTGAAGAGGACTGGCCTTCTTATCATTCCAGTGCACCTTCTTTGGAATACCACTGTTTCTCAGGTCCATTGGAGAGCCTGTGATGGTGGCAAAACAGCTTGTAATAGTCAGGTAGTCCAAGAAAGCATCTTACTTTATTCTTCATTTGAGAGACTGGACATGTCTCTAATGCCTGTACTTCACTAATTAGCAGCCTAAGTTGGCCTCCTTCCATGTAAGTAACTTCTTGTTTGGTTAACTTGCATCTGGCTGAATTGGTCATGAGGCCCACCTCAGCCAGGGACTGGAGGATGGCACATGTTGGTTGCAATATAACACTACATTGGCAGTATGCCATTGTATGTGTGGCTTGAGCACTTGGCCACTGAACATTGCAGCTGTTCCTGTAAACCAAAAGGCATTGTCCAGAACTGGAAGAACGCTAAAGGTGTCAAGAAGGTTGTCTTTTCTTGTGATTCAGGAGACAAGGGGTTAACTCTCTTCTTTCTTTGGGGAGTTTAGGTGATGGCTAGAATACAATATACAAAAAACTAACTCTTCACTGCTGTTGAATGTGGAAGTTGGTGTTAGAAAACATGCGTCTATGAGGTTTTTCTTTTTTTTCAAATTGACTTAACTGTAGTGTGGGTAGGATGTAAACAGAGGCATTAAAGAAGTTAATGTGAAAATTGCAGTTATGGTATGTACTTTCATCCTGCCAGCTCCCTCAAGCTAAGCAGGGTCAGAGTGGGACAGCGGGGTAGGAAACTAGTCTAGTAATACTTAGGAACTGTAGGGAGTGATATCACAGCATGGTGAGAAAAGGTCCTAACCAGGTTGCACTTCCTGTAAGAGTAAGGGTCTTAGCCCTGGTATCCTAGTCAATTGCCAACCCGGGTAACTATGTTCTGTGCATCTAAATGCTCTGCAGTTTCAAGTGCATAAGGCATTTTTCACTTCCTGCTGTAAATTACTATTTGGTATAGCTGTGCCGTGTTAGTTGCTGCATTTCACACAATAGATTTTCCTCTTTAACGGTGGATGAAGTGATTCTCATATATTTAAGTTTTGTGAATGACTCAGAGATCCTTGGAGATGAAAACTGGTAAATACAATAAATGTAAGATTATAACCATTAACTACCACACTTGTAAACTGCTCTATTTTTGCTGAAGAATATGCCTTTATTCTGAATCAGTCTCTCAGTAAACATAGTCTAATGTTCCCTAAAATTCTTCAATTGCAGTTTTTTTCTCTAAAAATAGAGAAATCAGACTTTATTTAAAAAAAAATCAAGGAAACTATATTTTTATATAGTGGGAGTTTGATTTCTTATTTATAAATAGAGGAAAATAACTAATGGCATAAGCCTGCTAGTCTAAAAAACAGCATATTACAGATGCACTGAGACTCTGCATAAGAGATTACTGAGTGGATACATTCCCCTAGAGGGACACGATGAATATTTTATTTGTACTTCATCTCTGAGTAGGATTTATTTTCTCATAATCTACTTGTACTCCATGGTCTGGTGGCCCTATTGAATGGGGGAAGCACACCTGGGTCTCCCAGTTCAGGCTGCTTTCACAAGGTAATTCCTGGGAGCTCCACAGAGCAGTGTTCCATGTGAGAGCATATATACAGATTATTGATGCAGCCTGTTTTGTGAGAATGTGCATATACTAACTCTTTTTTTTAACATGGCAATTTGCCAGTGATAGACTACAAGTAGCAATGTTTGTGTTGTCACAAATTGAATGTGTAAACCAAAACTGAAATGATTTTCCTTGCATCTTCTGTAGTAATTGTGCAAAGTAATTGTTGTTTGGATTTTGCAATGACTTCAAATTAATAGCAAATATTCACGATCAATTTGCATTGAAACCGTTGTTAGATAAATAATAATTACTTGGCAAAGTACTTGTTGAAAATGCAAAGTCAATTAACTTTTGCATTGTTTTACATTCAGTTGTAATTTTGAAATAATCAATCAGTGTTTTTCATGGTATTTAGGCATTTTTAAGCAATCACAATACACAGCTGACATTTAACGCTTAAGGAATACCTTTTAATATTATGGTAAAGCTCGGGACTTTCAAATGTTAAATGTCAACAGTTTAATGACAGCCACTGTATACTACTGCACTGTTTGCTTATAAATGTAGATGAGCATTTACTCAGAGAAATGTAGTAAAATAAATTAATATATTAAAATAGCACATGTTCCTATTTCAATGAAATTGGGCCAGATCCTGTAGTCCCAGTCAGGCAAATCTCCCAGTTACTCAAAGGTAGGCAGTATTAGTCACCGCCCAGAGTGATGGGCAGTGCAGAGTCACAGGAGAGAGCATCTGGAGGCATTCTGTCTCAGAGGCAGTGTGTCTCCATGACCTGGTCAGCATCTAAGGGGACCGTGACAGCTGCTTCACCTTCCATCCTGCATGTGCAACGGGCTCCTTTCTGTTCACTGGTCTCACTCCATGGGCCAGTGGTGGCCATGGCTTTATCTTGTACTCACTCTCCTCTTTTCTGTGGGCTGCTGTGTGCCCCTGGTGTGTAGGGACAAGATCCATCCTCTTCCACACTAGTCCAGGAATGGAACTGGTGTATGGAAGGAAGCATACAGTCCCTCTGGCCCTTAGGCAGGTTATTCAGAGTGTGGGAACAGAAGGTTCCTTGTACACTACTCCCAACTCTGTGTCCACAGAATCTGATCCACAAGGGCTACAGAATCAAGCTCATTATTGATTTATCTTTTTTAATACACAATCAATATTTGCATAGCCAAAGCAATCACCTCATCAGAAGCATTGTTTTTGATGCATAGGAAGCATTATTTGTGATAGATGGTGTCATAACTATAAAGGGAAGGGTAACAGCTGTCCTGTGTACAGTACTATAAAATCCCTCCTGGCCAGAGACTCCAAAATCCTTTTCCCTGTAAAGGGTTAAGAAGCTCAGGTAACTTGGCTGGCATCTGACCTAAAGGACCAATAAGGGGACAAGATACTTTCAAATCTTCGGGCGGGGGGGGGAGGGGGAAGGCTTTTGTTTGTGTTCATTCTCGGGACTGAGAGGGACCAGACATCAATCCAGGTTCTCCACATCTTTCTAAACAAGTCTCTCCTATTTCAAACTTGTAAGTAAATAGCCAGGCAAGGCGTGTTAGTTTTCCTTTGTTTTTCTCAACTTGTAAATGTACCTTTTACTAGAGTGTTTATCTTTGTTTGCTGTACTTTGAACCTAAGACTAGAGGGGAGTCCTCTGAGCTCTTTAAGTTTGATTACCCTGTAAGGTTAATTTCCATACTGATTTTACAGAGATGATTTTTACCTTTTTCTTTAATTAAAAGCCTTCTTTTTAAGAACCTGATTGATTTTTCCTTGTTTTTAGATCCAAGGGGGTTGGATCTGTATTCACCAGGAGTTGGTGAAAGGAAGGAGGGGGAAGGGTTAATTTCTCCTTGTTTTAGATCCAAGGGGATTGGATCTGTGTTCACCAGGAGTTGGTGGGAGGAAGGAGGGGGGATGGTTAATTTCTCCTTGTTTTAAGATCCAAGGGGTTTGGATCTGTATTCACCAGGGAATTGGTGAAAGGTTTTCTCAGGGCTTCCCAGGGTGGGAATCTAGAATTGGGAAATGGTGGCAGCGGAACCAGAGCTAAGCTGGTAGTTAAGCTTAGAAGTTTTCATGCAGGCCCCTACATTTGTACCCTAAAGTTCAAAGTGGGGATCCAGCCTTGACAGATGGTCACACACTTCATTGCTTATGTAGGCCAAGCTTAACACTCAGCAGCCACACCACCACTCTGATCTGAACTTTGGCTGTAGTGAAAACCCGGAAAAGCTTGACATGCTTTAAAATAAGACTTTTCTGATATCTTTCACCAAAATCAATAAGGTTATGACCAAAGGGTGGGGAAAGGAGGAGGGGGCCTAGTTAAAGGGAAAGCTAGCTGGGGTGGAGTGAGGGTCCCACTAACCCTCACCCTAACTGAAACATCTCACTTTAACCCTGAAGTCACTATTTCACATGTGCCTCTTGAATGACTTCAGTGGAAATCAGGGTTTTCCCATTTTCAATTTTTCACAAAAATGAATAGGACTTAGATTTAGAACATTTCCTGAACTTTTGGAGGTGATCGGATGCAGCTTTCAACAGTTATTGCATTATGTACAGACAAACAGAATTGACATAGAGTTGAGTGTAGGACTTCATTTCACTCAGCCAAGAATCAATAATTTATATAGCCAAATCTAACATCTCATCAAATGTTTATTTTTGTTAGCCGCTATTAACCTCTTTAAATGACAAATTGTTGCCTACACTTCTAATTTTGTACATTTAAAAGATTTATGTATATAACGATAGTAGTCCCTATTAAAAGTCAACTACTGCCAACAGTTACCACACAGTAGTATCTGGTATACTCAACAGGATATGGTGCAAAGTCTGTTGCTCTGATTTATAGTAACTATTTGGTAAGTGTTTTGATATTTTACTGGCAACTATTGTTTGCTGTGAATTAACAATTTCCTATGATTCTGACTTACCTACAATTCTAAAATAAAAATCATTCTGCATTATTTTCTCTTTCCTTGTTAATTAGTGAATGTGAATATTGTAAAAATAGCCAGTTAGCACAGTGATGGGCACAGCAGAAGAACCTAGATTACCAAATAGTGTCTATCTGTTATAATATAAATAATCCTGTTTGTCTCATCTCTACCATCCATTTAGATGAGTGTCTGAGATATGAGATTTCAAAGCTGTTCTAGGACATTTAGTAGCTGCTACTAGTTCTAATGGAAATCATATATCTAAATCTCCTAGACAGTTTTGAAAATATCACATGTGATTACTGGATTGTACTTAATGAAGGTTAAGTGCCTTCCTCCTAGGAGCCAATCTACAATAATTCCACTGTATTGACGAGAATCCCAGAAATCAGTTGTATGCATCTTTATAATGGCCAGCATTAGACATTCACTTCTTCAGAGGCAGAATGAACTTTCCATTTACAACTGATGAGGATTTAGATGAGGTTAAGGTCAATATTTGTTTTAAACTGTAGGCCTAAAACTATGCTTTTAAATCCATTTTAGGCATAATAATTGTCCCACTGTACTGAGCAGACACAACTTTACATTTACATTAATTTAGTGCCAAGTATCAAAGGGGTAGCCGTGTTAGTCTGTATCCACAAAAACAAAGAGGAGTCTGGTGGCACCTTAAAGACTAACAGATTTATTTGGACATAAGCTTTTGCGGGTTAAAAAACCACTTCTTCAGATGCATGTAGTGAAAATTACAGATACGGGATCTGAAGAAGTGTTTTTTTCCTCCACAAAAGCTTATGCCCAAATAACCTGTTAGTCCTTAAGGTGCCACCAGACTCCTCATTAATTTAGTGGATGCTCAGCACCTGTGAAAATCACTGGAGTTTTACTTAGGTACCCAAATATGGGCTTGAGAGCCTACCACTAGGCACCCAATTTCTGAAAATCTTCACCTAATAGTTAAAACAAACACATCCAATGAGCTTGGGGGAAAGAGTGGCATTCCAGACAGAAAGAGTTTAAAATTACATTGAGATAGTGGAGTTGCCTACTTGTTCTGCTCTTTTACTGTGAAAAGTTTTTGCTTAAGTGCTGAATAGTGCACCTTAAGCCCAAAAGGCCACTGAAATGGAAATAGAAAACATCTGTTAGCCAAGCTTTCATATCTTGCCTATTAACAGTGAATCTGCACCCTCAGTAAACAATTGCTGTACTCAGGCAAACTTTACAAAATGTAAGATTTAGCCAAGCATAATGTCTGGCAACTCATGTTCTTTCCTAGGGCTAGACTGTGAAATGTGCAGGTAGCATGGAGCAGTACTGACCCAGCGGGAATGTAGGGAGACATCTGCTTCCCTAAACTCCCCAGCGTGCAGGGAGGTGCTTGCTACTTCATCCTTGCCATGTTTCCTGGAGTGGCTCACAACTGAGTGCCAACCTTAGGGCAGATGGTCCCAAAGGACCAGTCACTTATCCCAGGTCAAATGCAGATCTGAAACCAATGTTTGTAGCCAATCCTATAGTAAATTTAGGATTTTTTAACTAGGAAAAACAAATGAGTTGTTTACAAGGTTAAGGTAAGCATACATGTACAGTCAGGTTTCCAAAGGTAATAACTTCTGTAGCAAGGAGACTCTATAGATCCTTTAAGGCTAACCTAGGCAAAACACTTGGGAAGTCCTTGCATATGCTTAAAAATTCTCAACCCTCAGAGTTCAACCACAAAAGGAATAATTTCTCCTTAACAGGCATTTTTATTCCCTTCCCCAGCATTCAAGCTGTAATGAGACAAGAGCTTGGGCACATACCCTCTTCAGGGCTGTGGGCTGGGCGGCTCCAGGCACCAGCACAGCAAGCGCATGCCTGGGGCGGCAAGCCGCGGGGGGCAGCGTGCAGGTCACCATGAGGGTGGCAGTCAGGCCGCCTTTGGCTGCATGCCTGCGGGAGGTCCCGCGGTTTCGACAACAATTCGGCGGCGGGTACCGGCAGATCACCCGCAGAAAATGACCAGCGTGCTTGGGGTGGCAAAAAATATAGAGGCGCCCCTGGGTGTGGGGGAAGAAATTAACAAAAGCTTTGTTCCACAATGGCCCATTTGGATTCAATAACTCTTCCTCATGGGCAGGAGAACACCATTTGTAGGAATCCAGCACTTTGCATTAGGTTGCCCCCACACCCATCCCCAGTTGGTGAGTTACATAGTTTCAGAACAAACATTATAGTGTTAGAGCAAACACTTATGTTACCTTATCGCAGGGGATATAGAGGTTATAAGTGAAATTAATGCATGCAGCAACTTACGAGCATTCCATAGTCTAAACACATTGTTATAACACTATCTATTTTAAGGTGAACCAGATTGGTGTCCAACTATGCATTTATCAACATTCAGTGAGGCCCAGGCCTTGGCTTGGGCTGGCACCTGGTCTGCCAGCATCTCAATCCTTTTCTTAGATTCAGTCTTCTCCCCCTGCCCTCTGTGCCCGAGTCCAAGCATAACCTTTGCTCATCTTCATCCCTCACCCTGCCTGTGTGCTCTGGTGTGGATGTGGGTGGAGGAATGAGGTGGATCAGTTCATGCTTTTGCCTGAAGGCAGGGACTGCAGTTCTGTGTGGCCCTTCCACAGTTAATGTGGGGGAGATGAGTTTGTTGCCATCCCCAATCCTACTGCACATAGGCAGAATTTGGCCCTTAATATTTACCAGCAATCATGTACAAATGACATTTGAAATCTATCATTTCAAGTGAAAAATCCCACTGAAGGACATGGAAAAACACCCAACGATTTTTGCCTTTTTAGTAACATTAGCTCATTAAGATACTAAACAATTATGGTTATCAGAGAGTGCAACTAGAGACATTTATCCTCCACTTGATGCATATGCAGTACTGTATAAAACCCATTAAATCTGATGAGATTTATGGATATTCATTAAAGGGAATAATAGACCCCTGTGGGTGGTAAAGAGAGAGCAGAAGTCTGAGCACAGGACCAGAAGCCAAGAACTTGAGTTCTAATTAGTGCTGAGTGAACAACTGGCAACAAATTATTTGTTTGGCAATTTTTGTGCCTTTTTCTGTTTTATGAATTAGCTGCCAACTACTCATGATATTCATGAATTTGTTCTTTCTTTACAACTATTTGGTGAATCCCTTGTTTGTATTATACAAAAAAAAGAAAAAAAAAAAGCTTAAAGATTCTTTGAGAAATGTCCACATTTGTGAACATTGTGTTTGTACTGTATAGTCACATGGTACTGTTTCTAATTCATGAGTGCAATAGGTAAACTGATAAATAAGAAGGGGTCCTTGAGAAAACCATTGTGGCTCTGATTCCTTCAGGGAGAAGGTGAAGTGGGGGGAGAGAGCTCTGGGAACATTATGAGAAGATAAGAGGGCTAGCATTTTAAATCTTTGCCTTGTCCTCTATTACACAAAGAGGCTTCTGGGCATGTACTGTACATAGATCCCAAATTTAATAATATTGAGTTATCCCCTAAAAGTGCCTGTATAATGTAAATTAATTGTCTGTCCAGCAGCCTATATGTTCACTCTTCTCTTGTCACATTCTATTGAGTGTGTAAGTAAAAGTGATATTAATTGTGAAGGTTTCAGCCAGATACTTTTCTTCCTCATTTAATTGCTTGTATGGCAGGGCTCTGACCAAGAGATTTAGGGACCTGTTGTACATTTTCCCCAAACCACGTGCAGCACTACATATTACTTCATGTATTTGTCAAGTGTGTAGATTGGATCCATTAGTCTACATCTCATGTCACTGTAAGTCACCACAATAATGGTTCATTGGTGCATGCACACTGCTATATGCAAAAGATGTGCTGATATATTTTATCCCCACTTGTGTTCACTCTCTGTTAGTGACAGATCTCTTGCCTTGGCTTTTGGAATAGTTTCTTACTGCTATCTTAAGTGGTCTGCCTGATATACAAACATGTTTCATGTGTATTTCTTGTATTTATTGAATTTATCTTTGTTCAATATTTATCACTTTCATCACAATCTCTGCCCATTTGCAAATGGTATGTGTGATGGGTTCCCCCTGAAGTGCCATTGAGCCCGCCTGACCCACCAGCCTCGGTTCCCTTAATACTGTGCTACTGTGCAGCCTGCAAAGACCCTCCTTCAGGCTTCAGACTGCACTTTACCAGCACACATACAGGTAGGGACCCACCCGGCTGCAGAAATACACAGACATTGAAATCAACTCTGCATGGGAAGGTTCAGCTAAGGAACTGCCCAGTACTCAAGTTCATACCCCCCTCTGGAGGGTAAACACAAAATTATAATGGCTGGCACTGTACAGTTAAGCTCGTGGAATTCTCCCCCTCCCTCAATGTGGAGAGGAATATATACAGTTTTCTGCCCCCAAGTTATGATTTCCACACACACTGATTTTAGACAAAACAAAAACAAGTTTATTAACTACATAAGATTTCAAGTGATTATAAGGGATAGTAAACAGAATAAAGCTCATTACCTAGCAAATAAAACAAACATGCAATCTAAGCTTAATATACTAAAAAAATTGGATATGTGTAGCAAATTCTCACCCTAAATGTTGTTTTAGGCAGATTGCAGAGATTCTTGAAGGCAAGCTGTACTTGCTTGTTGCTTAAAACTCCAGTTATTCCTTTCACAGGCTCGACAACCCTCTAGCCTCAGTTCAGTCTTTCTTTGTTTTTTCCGGTGTTTCCAGAAGTCTTCTTTCTTTGGTGGGGAGTCAGTGAAGAACCTACCATGATGATGTCACTCCTCTGCCTTAAATAGTTTTAGCAGGAACCCTTTGTCTCCCAGTTTGATTCCCAGGCCTGGTCAGTGGAAAAACACTAGCATTGTGATGGAGTCCAGTATCAGGTGACTTGGTCATATGTCCCTGTAGGGCCACCGCAGCCATGACTCAGAGGCTGTTTGAGGGTCCCCAGGAAGGCTCCCTGGTGGGAGATTAGCATCTTCCAAGACCTATTGTTCTCCCTAATGCCCCTGCCCAGCCAGTCATCTAGACTGATTGCATTTTGCCTAGTGGGCTTTTCCCAGGTGTAAACACATTTGTAATAGATGCATAGACAATATTCCTAACTTCAGATACAAAATTGATACATGCATACAATAGGATAATCATATTCAGTAAATCATATTTTTTCAATGGTATGTCACATGACCTATCTTGTATAAAATACATCATAGTTATGCCATAATCATATCTTAACAATGTCTCTATGAAGAATATGGAGTTGTAGTGTTTTAGTATGATTTGTCAATCTGTCTGGAGTGGCTCAAGAGCATAAGTACCAACCTCAGGGCAGACTGTAGAGAACAGGGCACAACCCCCAAATTGGTTGTAAATGCTGTACTTAGAGTCCACCATCCAAGTATCTAGTGTAAACTCCTGGGGCACTAGAACAGCATAACCATGGAGTCACAGACAGTCCCTTTGGATACTCCAGTCTATCTTGCCACCTAGCAAGCTTGCCTTTGTCAAATATGGTCCCTTACACCGAAAATCACAACAATATTCAGACTAGTCCTAGTCCCAAAGGACCAGTCTCACTTCAGGTCAATTGCATTTTAGCTCCTATACCACAGACAACACTTGTAGCCAATCCTATAATATAGTAACTAAAGATTTGTTAACTAAGAAAAAGAAACGAGTTGTTTACAAAGGTTAAAGCAAGTAAATATACACACATAAATGAGTTAGATTTCAGAAGGTAATAGAAGTTTCTATAATAAGCAAGCTCTATGTCCTTCAGGGCTAACCTAGGCCAAGCACTGAGGATGTTTTGCTGATCAGCGTCTAAGCAGCATAAAGATAGTCTCTTCTCATTAGGGATTTTTATTCCCCTTCCCCAGAGTTCAAGCTGATGGAACAAGTCCACATGCATGTCTTCTCTTAGTAGGTGTGTGTGGAATCAATCAACAAAGTCTTTTGCACTCTGATATTCCACAATGGTTTGTCTGGTGTCTATGGGTCTTCTTGTGTTGGGCAAGAGATAACACGTCTTGTGGCAAACTAGCATTTTGCACTTGGTAATACTTCTCTCCTGATGATGGGATTTTACAGTTACAGAGCAAACACTTAAATATTACTGTCATACATGGGATACAGATGTTATAAGTGAGATTTAATGTATGCATCAATCTACAAGCTGTGACACTGAGCCAGAAAGGTTTAAGCAACTAGCAGGCTAAATGACTCAAATTCAACCTTTAAAGACCTATTAGAAAAGTATATACATGGTAATTAGGGCCATTCCTTTTAAATAGCTAACAAAGGCATGTTACATAGACTAGAGCTTTGAAATGTAAACTTGTACTGTTAGAGAATTAGAAGAAGATACTGATTGTATTTGTCTGTGTTTACTGATATCTTGTTAGAGGGTAACAATGTAACCAGATGGTTCCTGTCTGTTACTATATTCGATTTATTCAGAGATCAAAAGGGAATATTAACATTTTAGACTAAACTTGGGTGTAATATCATTGTCTAATTTTCTCTTTGAAGTTTTTACTACACTTTCTATGAACTACTTAATGGATAATTACCTTATGCTGATGAATGCAACTAATTACCTGCATATAAGTAGGAAATAGGTTTACTTCAAAGCCACACTGTATATTACCCATTCTTCACCCAAGGAATACATGATATCAAGAGGCCACTGATAGTCTGCAGAAGATCTATTAAAGAACTCTAGGACCTGATCTTGTTATCTCAGATCTGCTTCAAACTTGGTCAGAGGAAGCTTGAGTCACAAGACTTAGGTCTCCCGCTCCAGCCTGGTTGAGCCTTCTAATTCTCATGGAAGAATGAAAACAAACTCTATATATGAACTGCCTATTTGGGCTGTCACCTACAGAATTGATTCTGAAGGAACTTTTTGCAACTCAGCAACTGACCATCTCTACTATGAAACTGACCTAAGAACTTTGTTCATATCTGTATGAATAGTGATCTTTTAACCACAATGCTCTTTTCTTTTTAACACATTTTAGTTTAGTTAATAATAATTGGCTGTATGTGTACACTTGGATAAGATTTGAAATATTAATTGACCTGGTGGGTAATGTGTCTGATCTTTTGGGATTGGTAGATGTTTTGGTAATCATCTTTGTATTTGACTTGGCTGTCTGGGTGGAGGCTCAAGGTTGATTTGCTTTAAGGGACCTGTGTTTTGGGCTTCTGGATAACAAATAAGGTATTATAGAAGCTATTTTGCTGCCGCTTTGGTGAATCTAGTTATTGAATAACCACCAGTTTTGGGAATTATCTGCCCCATTCTTTGTAGTTTGCCCTGATTGAGCAATCTCAGTGGACACCCCTCCCATCCCCCCATGAGATGAGGTATTATCTTTTATTAGACTAACTTCTAATTTCTTGCTGCTGCACTTCTCCCCATTCTTCTTCTTGGGCTTGGTCCACACTATATCATTACTTCTGTATAACTATGTTGCTCAGGGGTGTGAAAAATCCATATCCCTGACTGACATAGTTATATCGACCTAACCCCCAGTGTGGACGGTGCTATGTTTGCAGGAGAGCTTCTCCCACTGACATAGCTACCACCTCTCACAGAAGTGGTGGTGTTAAGCTGATGAGAGAGCTCCCGTTAGCTTAGAGCATCTTCACCAGACATGCTACAGTGGCACAGCTGCATCAGTGTAACTGTGCCGTTGTAAATTAGGGTATGTCTATACTTACCCACTGGTTCGGCGGCAAGCAATCGATCTTCTGGGATCGATTTATCGCGTCTTGTCTAGACGCGATAAATCGATCCCGGAAGTGCTCGCTGTTGACGCCGGTAATCCTGCTCTGCGAGAGGAGTAGGCGGAGTTGATGGGTGAGCCTGCCTGCTGCGTGTGGACCCATGGTAAATACCTTTAAGTTCAAACTAAGATGCTTCGACTTCAGCTACGTTATTCATGTAGCTGAAGTTGCGTATCTTAGTTCGAACTGGGGGCTTAGTGTGGACCAGCCCTTAGTAGTGTAGATCTGCCCTGGCTGTTGCTGCCTTTCCCTCCACTGACTGCTGCTTTCCATTCACCATCACCATGATAGTCATTTGGAGGCACAAGCAGCCCTCTGTGCTCAGGTTGGTGACAATGCTGGCCCATCAGCGTGCAGTACATCACAAACCCCTTCCCATTGACCTCTTCCCAGATGTTTTAGAGGCTGTAGGTCCTAGGGAGATCATTATCCCTTTTCCTTGTTTAGATGTCTTCCAGACACACATGCATAACCCATCAAAATGCTGCCTCCTCTCCTGGTGGTGGTGGTGATGATTGCAAACTACCCACCGTCCTGTTTCCTACCACCTCCTTGGTACTGTTGCTAATTTATTTAACTCAAAAATATTTTCCTTCTCTTCAGTAATCTCAATCACTCCCTATATTCCAGCTCCTTGCCCACAAAGAGCTTTCCAAATGGTTGTAGGAGCACTTCTGAGGCAAATATATTTTGTGCTAATGTTTGTGAAGCTTTTGCTTTCCAAAAAAAGGGGAAAAAATCCTTGCAAATAGACATCACACTCCCAAATGTGCAGTGATTGCCAAAACGGACTAAGTCAATTGGCTGATTTTATTCACAACAATATGTAAATACTTATTTCTGCGTTCACTGAGCTCCAGTTCTAATTCCAGCTCTGACTCAGGCTCCCTCTGCAGGAAGTTACTTTACTTTACTTCGCTTGAGTCTTAGTTACCTCATCCATATAATAGGAGATTGTGATGCTTATCTACCCCTCAGGGCTGTTAGGATTAGCAAATTAATTTAAGTGCTTGGAAAACTAATTATCTTTCTCTAAATTCCATATTCTGCTATACTTTTTGATGAAGCATGTTTTATTTTTAATGAAAATATTTGGATTTATAAATGCAAAAAATGAGACTTAAATTATGCTAAATGTACAAAACTCTAACTGGATGACCAAGCACATCCCATTGAAATGCTGGCAGGCTAGGTACCTCTCTGGCCCACTTTACTTTTTATTATGTATAGTTACCTTACAACAAGTAACTATTAAAGGTGATTTATTCTTTTGTATATACAGTCATTATAATCCTGATCTTTACCAGCACTTCTATTATTTACTTTCACAACAATCTCCTCGGCATTACAATCACTAGCCTTTCCCTCACAGGTAGAGCTGGAAAATACAACTGCACTAATTATTTGCCTTTAGTCAAAACTCCCTCCTTTTTTCTTTTATTTCCTACTGTTTCTAAATCCTATGAAAAGAAATTTCTTCAGTCATGATAAACTTACATATTAGCCAAGGGACTTCAGAGTTGCTACTCAAGGCATCCCTCTACTGCAAGATACATGGAAATACATATTATAATTTCTGGTGGATAGAACATCTTAAAATATATCATCCAATGTATCTTTCATTATGCCAGCTTGCTGAAGTATATCCATGATTTGAAGTTGTGTGCAGTGTAAATCTTTACCTATTGTTACATTTCTAAATTTCATCCTATTAAGCCTATTGCACATTAATGTTATCCAACAATATATACAAAAAAATCAGTGATGTTTCATCACCATCTACAAGACATAGTAGAGAAATTCAGGGAAATCTGGGACCTCTTCTTGAACTATATAAATCCAATCTATTAAGTTACATCTCAAGTCTAAGTAAAAATACATTCCATACTCTATCACAGTCAAATACTCACCTATTATATGCATCCATCAGTGTGCATATATCTACGCAAGGAAATTCCAGCACAATTTCACTCCAAAGACACTTCAGTATGCCTACATGAACTTAATACTTAAAGAATATGAACAGTGTTTGATCTCACATATGCCACACATTCTTTGGAGTTTAGGTTTCCTTGAATAATTGTTAGCTCTTTGCTTAGATGTTGTTTATCTGATGAAGCGATACTAGATCTTGTACTGTATATTCAAAAATGCTGAAAAAATACTTTTTAAATATCTATTGATCACTAACCCACTCATATGACTGTAATACAAGTGCTCAGTAAAGAAAACTGAACATAAAAGTGTTTAGTCTTTCCATACTGTGACATGCAGAGATTTTTGCATACATTGCATAATAAGCTTTGACTTTGTATCTTATCTTAACTGAGACTTCGAAACCCTCCTAAGACAGACTGAGTAGGCAATGCAGTGAGTGTGGGGGGAGCTTTCAGCACTGCAGATAATCAAAATCATTTTCACTTGTTCTCTCTCTCTCTCTCTTGGCTTTATTTCTTCATGTCACAAAACCCCCAAACTTTGGCACTATTTAGTTGGTAATTAACCTCTGCTCAGGAGATACCTAGAGCTTCAACACTAGAATTGTTAATGGTCCAGACAGAGGTACATTGTAAAATATGCCTAGCGCTTCTATATGCCTGAGTGAGCTCAGTGCTAATAGTCCCTTATTATCAAGAGTAGGTTCCTTAATAAAATAATAAAAAGACAAGATAAATCTGTGTGCATAGCTAGCTATCTCCAGTTACCCCACTACTGTTGTAGCCACATGCCTTACAATCTTATTTCTCAGAATACCCCCTCTGTGGTAGGGAAGTGTTATTATCCCTATTTTACAGATGGGGAACTGAGGCACAGAGAGACCAAGGTAACCCAGGAAGTCTTTGTGGATACATCTACACAGCTGCTGGGAGTGAGTGCTGCAGCTTGGCTTGGCAGGTTCATGCTACTGGCGCTCAGGCTAGCGCACTAAAAATAGCAACATGCATGTTTGGCTTGGGCTGGAGCTCAGGCTCTGAAGCTGGAACATCCACATTACTATGTTTAGCATGCTGGCATGAGCCCTGATATCCCAGGGAAAGAATTTCCCCCCCAGGTCAGATGGGCAGAAACCCTGGGTTCTTTTTGACTTCCTCTGCAGTGTGGGGTATGAGTCACTTGCTGGTTTGAGCTAGAATAAATGGTAAATTCTCTGTAACTTGAAGTCTTTTAAATCAAGATTTGAGGACATCAGTAACTCGCCCAGAGATCATGGGCCTACTGCAGGAGTGGGTGGGTGAGGTTCTGTGATCTGCAATGTGCAGGAGATCAGACTAGATAATCATGACTGTCCCTTCTGGCCTTAAAGTCTGAGTCTGAGGTCTATTGATCCAGAAGGTGAGACTTGTTCCCAGCAGCTGTGTAAGCATAGCCAGGTGGAACATGGAATTGTAGCTGTGTCTCCTGAGTCTGAGTGGCACCCTAACCACTGGACCATCCTTACTCTTTCCTTGAGCATACAGCCAACTATGTGTGTTGGGGATAGTAATATGTTTCTTATACTGCAAGTAAGGTTGATATAGTTTTAAAAGTTTCACACTGTAAGCATTGTACAAATAAAACTGTTTTTAAAGACATGTTTACTCAGGTTACTGTTTTGCCTTTAACATGTAAAACATCAACCTCTTTAGTATTTGAAATTTGGATTAATATTACAGCAGGGACAATTATATGTGAAACTTCCAGATGCAATTACTTTTCTGTTTAGAGGTTTATCCAGCTGAAATATTTTGTGACTGTCTATTCCATGGATGCTAGCAATTAGGGCTGTCAAGTGATTACAAAAATGCATCACGATTAATCACATTGTTAAACAATAATAAATATTTTGGATGTTTTCTACATTTTCAAATATATTGATTTCAATTACAACACAGAATGCAAAGTGTACAATACTCACTTTCTATTTATTTTTTATTACAAGTATTTGGACTGTAAAAAAACAAAAGAAATAGTATTTTTCAATTTACCTAATCCAAGTACTATAGTGCAATCTCTTTATCATGAAAATTGAACTTACAAATGTAGAATTATGTACAGAAAATAACTGCATTCAAAAATAAAACAATGTAAAACTTTAGAGCCTGCAGTCCACTCAGTCTTACTTCTTGTTCAGCCAATCACTCAGACAAAACAAGTTTGTTTACATTTGCAGGAAATAATGCTGCCCTCTTCTTGTTTACAATGTCACCTGAAAATGAGAACAGGCATTATCATGGCACTGTTGCAGCTGGTGTCACAAAATAGTTATGTGCCACATACGCTAAAGATTCATATGTCCTGTCATGTTTCAAGCACCATTCCAGGGGACATACATCCATGCTGATGACTGGTTCTGATCGATAACAATCCAAAGCAGAGTGGACCAACACATGTTCATTTTCATTATCTGAGTCACATGCCACCAGAAGAAGGTTGATTTTCTTTATTGGTGGTTCTATAGTTTCCCCATCGGAGTGTTGCTCTTTTAAGACTTTTGAAAGCATGCTCCACACCTCGTCTCTCTTAGATTTTGGAAGGCACTTCAGATTCTTAAACCTTGGGTTTAGTGCTGTAGCTATCTTTTGAAATCTCACATTGGTACCTTTTTTGTCAAATCTGCAGAGAAAGTGTTCTTAACATGAACAACATGTGCTGGGTCATCATCCGAGACTGCTATAACATGAAATATATGGCAGAATGCAGGTAAAACAGAGCGGGAGACATAAAATTCTCCCCCAAGGATTTCAGTCACAAATTTAATTAACACAATATTCTTTTAATGAGGGTCTTCAGCATGGAAGCATGTCCTCTGGAATGGTGGCCAAAGCATGAAGGGGCTACGAATGTTTAGCATATCTGGCACATAAATACCTTACAATGCTAGCTACAAAAGTGCCATGCAAATGCCTGTTCTCACTTTCTGGTGACATTGTAAAGAAGAAGAGGGCAGCATTATCTCCTATAAATGTAAACAAACTTGTTTGTCTTAGCGATTGGCTGAACAAGAAGTAGGACTGAGTGGTCTTGTAGGCTCTGAAGTTTTACATTGTTTTGTTTTTGAGTGCAACTGTGTAACAAAAAAAGTCTATATTTGTAAGTTGCACTATCATGACACAGAAATTACAGTACTTGTATGAGGTGAATTGAAAAATACTATTTCTTTTGTTTATCTTTCACAGTGCAAATATTTGTAATCAAGAATAATATACACGTTGATTTCAATTAAAACACAAAATACAATATATATAAAAACATAGAAAAATATCCAAAATATTTAATAAATTTCTATTGGTATTCTATTGTTTAACAATGCGATTAATCATGATTATCTTTTAAATTGTGATTAATTTTTTTGAGTTAATCATGTGAGTTAACTGATTAATTGACAGCTCTACTAGCAATTCAACTAGTTAATCTGTCCAGGATAAAAAAACTGCCCATTGGGAAAATCCAAAACCCACAAACACACTATCTCTACACATAGTAGAGATCAGTGGAGTTGCTGAACTATCCAGCCACAACAGACTTGGACACGTCTGTTTTTCCCTGTTGAATGTTAGGGAAGCTGCAAGAATTAGCTGTGCTTTAAGAATGGGAGGTGACTGTTCATTTATTACCTCTTCTCCTTAGTTCTAATAATACTCCCAGTTCCCGTTACAGGCCTTAATCTCTCCTGTTAGAAGATAACTGTAAAAACTTGCATTGGCTTCAGTGGGGGCAGAGTTAGACTGATGCTGAGTGCTTCAGGAAATCCCATCCTAGATATCTGTGTGTGTGTGTGTGTGTGTGTCTGGTTGTGACTCCACAGTTGAGGTTAGGTTGCATTTTCACTTCATACAAAATAGAAGCTGAATCTCTGTTTTAAGTATGTATTGTGATAGACCCAGGACAGTTGGGTACAGCAGAGTAGTAGAAGGCAGATATACTGGCCAATGGATAAGCAGTTTTCTGTTCCCTGACTGACCAGAGCAGGGGCTGCTCCAGGCTAGGGTGGACACATGACTCCAATTAGCATGCAAAGAGTCAGGTGAGGCCGTTAAGCTAATGTGAACAACTGACTCTAAGTAAGACCCCTCTGATACTGTAAAAGGGCTCACTCTGGTCAGGTCAGGGAGAGCCAGGGAGCCAGAGGAGAGGAAGGGCAGCTGAAGGGCAGAGTATTGAAGACACCCTCAAGCCACTGGAAAGGGAGCCCTAAGGTAAGGGTGAAGAAGACGTTAAGAGAGAGAAGTGGGAGAGCTGTGGGGAAGTGGCCCAGGGAAGTGTAGCAGCTCTGGCGGTGAAAGGTCAGCTACCAACAGCTGCTGCCACTAGGGTCCCTGGACTGGAACCTGGGGTAGAGAGCGGGCCCTGGTTTCCCCCAACCCGCCACTACAGAAACACATCCTGGGAGGGGAAGTCAGGCTCCTGTCAGGACAGGAGGCTAAACTGTTCTTGAATAAGCCCGTAGGGACAACAGAGACTGTGGGAGTTCTCTCACCAGCCTCCTTGCTGGCTTATGATGAAAAGGGCTCAGTAGACTGAAACCCTGGCCCTAGAGAGAGAAGGGCTACATTGAGCATCTGAGGCTAGCATAAGCTGCCTGGAAGCGAGGGACCCACAAGGACAAGGTCGGAGCTCTGCCACAGTATATAAATAGTTTGAGTTATTAGAAACTTTCAAAAGAAGGAATATTTTAACTGTATAGTTCCAATAAGAGTATCGGCTCTTCTTTTTTCATTTTATCCTTATGCTAAGATAATCTGATACATTTTCTTTGTTACTGTAGCTTTGCTCTTATTGATGGTTCCAGTGACTTTGCCTCTAAATCACCAATATTTTACTCTGAGTATCATGGACTTGGATTGAGCACAAACAATACTAGAAAATATAAATGTCTAAGGTCACAAACATATTTACATATCATCTTATTTTTAATAACCTTTTTCTACATCTGAATTGATGCTAAAGAATCATGCTATAGTTGAAGCTAACACTGAAAGTTGATACTTGCAAAACAACGTCTTGGAGCTAGGAGAGATAAGGTAATAGATAAACTAAGTAATTAATGCAAATGATTTTTACCGAACTTTAAATCTTCTCCAAGAGAAAAGGCATAAAAATGGAAAGCCTGTGGGGAAAAATAAGAATTATTCGTCATGTTAAAGAAACCATTAAAAACTGTTAAACCTTAGGAAAGATAGCAGGCATGATTAAGCAAACATTTGTCTCTGAGAGTACTGCTAAGGATCCAGTAGGATGGGTTTGGAATGAATCATTAAGTACACTACAGAGAAGTTAATTCACATCATGTGGCAAAACCTTGCAGTAACCAATGACTGCCCCCACATATGAGATCAAATCATTGTACAGTTCACTTTTTTTATACTTGCTTTTAATACACAGATACAGCAGGAGAAATTACTTTGGCCTTAATGTGCCCCACATACATTACTTTTGTAAGGTATACATTTGCTTAATGTAGCAGTGACCAACAAGGTTTCCGGGGTACAAAGAGTAGGAAGACATGAACACAAATCAGGACAGGCAAGTGAATGCAAATAAGATAGACTGCAAAGATAGGAAAGGAAGATAGGAAGGGATATGATGGCAGTGCTTTGGCCAGAGGCTTGTAAGCATCATTGTGTTTCAATTTTGAAATTCTTATGCAATTACAGATCTTTTTTAATGATTCACTTAAAAACCTCAATGAACCAGTTATCGTAATAGCATGCCCTCCAAAGACACTGATGTATGCACAGGCTATTGAAATGGAAGCATTTTAGAAGTACGAATTGAGAGAACTGTAAAAGAACCAGCCACATTAACATCTGTATATGCAAATTATCACATAGTATTTCCTGTGATTAAACCCTTTGCCTTGAGATCACCAAGCGTTGGTGCCTCTCTCCTTGCAAATCTCTGTCAGCATTTAGAAGTAAGGAGACTTGCACCCTCCATAAGGTAAATAGCTGAACTCTTGGAAAACACATTGAGCAAGTGGAATGAATTGATTTAAAAACAAATCATTAATATAACTTTTGTAAGAATAGTAGGTGAAATCTTGGTTGTATTGAAATCAGTGGGAAAACTCCCATTGACCTTAGTAGTGTCAAGATTTCACCCTATGTGTGTGTTTATTATCTCCTGTATTCTGACCTGTGTTGACTCTGCTGTATTTTCTTACCTTGTATTTCTGACACTGTTACTGTTTATGGAAGGAAATTAATGTATGATGTGAACATTTCTGTTCAATAAAACTTAGTTCTTAAATTGTCCTAGTCATCATCTGGAATGCAGGCACCAGGTGTTAAATCAGCAATTGCATTTATTCAACATTCCAAGATTTGCCATTTAAATATATTCAAATCACTCACTACAGAATTTGAATCTCAACAGAATCTGTAGGATGTTACTAAGAGGCAGAGTTGAGCAATTTATGCCCAGAACACAGTTGTACAACCAAAAGTAAGCATCATACTAGAGGAGAATTAATGGCTAATTTGGATATTATCCCAGATTTTGTTTTGGTGGATTTCTTTGATGTTTTGAGGGTCTATTGAAATCCTAATGTTGGTATATATAAGGGGAAGGTGATTACCCAAAGTAGTGTTGGATGAAAAATACAAAAATATTACACTAAATTGCTTCACCCATGTTACTATCCTACTTAAGCTTGCTTTCCATGAACATTTGTGTGATCAGATTATTTTAAAATGTGTGTGAAAAGCTAATATTAAAGTAGTGAGTATACCTGGAAATTTTAAATTTGTGTACAAGTATTTGCACTGCACATTTCTCAGTTGGAAATATAAATACTATGTAACGATTTGACTAGCCACAATTATGCAACACAAACTAAATTTTAAATATTCATGATAAATCACAAGAGTAAAACAATCAAACATATTCCTTGAATAAGTATACATATTAAGAAATGTAAAGATATTGTGATTTTTTTCTCAGACGTCCTGTGAGTAGAAGAGACTGATGTTGAATACTTTATTTGTTGCAGGTTATTTGTGCAGCTCTAGAACAAAGCCACATTGTGACTGGCCAGTCAGAACTTTTCTATGTCACTAATCATACATCCATTCCTAATAATGCAGTTAATTAATTCCATCCACAAAAAGAAATAGAGAACATGTATATGCCCATTAGTTTAGTTGGTGGGAAAACAGTTAAAATGTTGCTTTTTTTCTTCATTATCTCCTATCTGATACTCTGCCATTTTACATTAACATTTAAAACTCCCAAACTTTAGGTGGAAAGTCCGATATAGTGCATAAACTTTTCTACTTTACCATTCACACTCAGCTACCTTTAAAGAACACCATCCTGGGAAGATGTGTTTCATAAACCCATGAAAATCTGTTGTAAAAATATTTTTGGAAAACTAAATATAAATTTTGATGCCATCCTCTAGTAATAAGTCATTTGGAGATGTGCAAAAGAGTATTGGAACTCTTCTTGAGTTGTAGTAGTTACTATGTCTTGATCTGCATATACAGTGTAGGTAGATATAGGTCAGATGTCTGAAATAAACACACCCTGACCAACATAGCAATGCAGAGCAAATCCCCAGTGTAGACCCAACTGTGTCTATGGAACACTTCTTCTGTCACTATAGCTAATTTTGTTCGGCGACGGTGTTCCAACAAAGTAGAAAAACCACTTCCTTCAGTGTAGACTACATCTACACTATGGAGTTATAACTCTTCATAGTCTGCTTTGGACTTAACTATCTTGAGTAATTTTGTATTGTCTTGAAATATTCCACCTCACTGTTTACCCATTTTTTCCAGATCATTCATGAACATGTTGAATAGAATTAGTCCCAGTACATATCCTTGGAGGACACCACTATTTACCTCTCCAATCTGAAAACTGATAATTTATTCTTATCCTTTTTCCCCTTCCTATTAACCTGTTACTGGTCCATGAGAGGACCTTCCCTCTTATTCCATGACTGCTTAAGAGCCTTTGGTGAGGGAACTTGTCAAAGGCTTTCTGAAAGTTCACGTACACTATATCCACTGGATCACACTTGTCCACATGTTTGTTGACACCCTCAAAGATTGGTAAGACATGATTTCTCTTTACAAAAGCTGTGTTGACTCTTCCTCAATGAATTGTGTTCATCTATGTGTCTGATAATTATGTTCTTTACTACAGTTTCAACCAAATTGGCTGGTATTGAAGATAGTTTTACTGGCCTGTAATTGCCAGGATCACCTCTGGGGCCTTTTTTAAAAAATGGCATCACATTAGCTATCCTCCAGTCATCCGGTACCAAGGCTGATTTAAGTGATAGGTTATATACCAAAGTTAGTAGTTCTGCAATTTCATATTTGAGTTTCATATTTCAGAACTCTTGGGTGAAGACCATCTGGTCCTGGTGACTTATTACTGTTTAATATATCAATTTGTTCCAAAACCTCCTATATTAACACTTCAGTCTGGCACAGTTCCTCAGATATGTCTCCTATAAAGAATGGCTCAGGTGTGGGAATCTCCCTCACATCCTTTGCAGTGAACACCAAGGCAAAGAGTTCACTTGGATCTCTGCAATGGCTTTAACTTCCTTGAGTGCTCCTTTAGCATTTCGATTGTTCAGTGGCCCTACTGATTGTTTGCAGGCTTCCTGCTTCTGTTGTACTTAAAAAAGGTTTTGTTAGTTTTTTTGAGTATTTTGCTAGTTGCTCTTTAAATACTTTTCTGACCTGTCTACTTATACTTTTACACATCACTAGCCAAAATCTATGCTCCTTTCTATTTTTCTCAGTAGGATTTGATGTCCACTTTTTAAAGTATGTCTTTTGGCCTCTAACCACTTTTACTTTTGTTGTTTAGCCATAGTGGCACTTTGTTCCTCTTACTACATTTTTTAATTTGGGGTAAACATTTGATTTGAGCCTCTATTATGGTGTTTTTAAAAATAAGTTCCCATACAGCTTGCAGGCATTTCACTTTTGTGACTACCATTTAATTTCCATTTAACTAGATTCCTCTTTTTTTTTTTGTTTGTAGTTCTCTTTTTGGAAGTTAACTATTACTCTGGTGGGCTTTTTTGGTGTTTCTCTCCTCCCCCACCCTCCGTCCCCAGGATGTCAAATTTAATTATATTATTGTTGCTATTACTGAGTGGTTCAGCTATATTCACCTCTTGAACCAAATTCTGTGCTCCACTTAGGACTAAATCAAGAATTGCCTGTCCCCTTGTGGGTTCCAGGACTAGCTGCTCCAAGAAGCAGTCATTTATGGTATCTAGAAATGCTATCTCTGCATCCTGTCTAGAGGTGATATGTACCTAGTCAATATGGCAATAGTTGAAATTCTCTGTTATTGAATTTTCTATTTTTATAGCCTCTCTAATCTCCCTGGGCATTTCACAATCACCACCACCATAGGCACCAACTCCATTGGTACTCTGGGGCTGGAGCACTAATGGAAAAAAAAAAGTGGGTGCTCAGCACCCTCCTGCAGCCCCGTGGATCAGCTCCTCCCCTCAAGCCCACCCTCCCACCTGCCGGCGACCCCACCAACCAGCTGCTCCTCCTTCCTCCTAGTGCTTCCTGCTTGCTACGATCAGCTGTTCAGCAGTACGCAGGAGGCACTGGGGGGGAGAGAGGGGGATGAGCAGGGGCAGGAAGAGGCAGGGGGCGGAGGCGGGGTAGGGGTGAGAGCTTGGGGGAAGGGTTGGAGTGGGGTCAGGGCCTGGGGTGGGTGGTCTGTAATAATTTTGCTACTAATTTCTTCTTATTCATACATGGATTTTTTAACCATAGAAATTGTATGGTACAATTTCATTCATTTAAGATTTTTACTATATTTGACTCTATATTTCCTTGCTATGCTTGTGAAGCATCCATAATGTAGACACATCCTTCAGCCTTTTTGGATATACCAACTTAATTGATTTATAAACTAATGTAGTTAAATTGGTGCAACCCCCATGTGTGTATACTATTGAGTGCCTTGCATCAATTTAACTTAAGTTGGTAAGGAATTGACTTAAGACAAATTGATATAAAGCTAGGTTTAAATAGATTTAATAGCCCCTACATTGGGATTTGCACATATTTAACTGTGTATAGACTAGGCCTAAATGACTTGCCCAAGGTCCCATAGATTTTGGAATAAATTTTGATTATCTACATAGAACTATTAGCTGTATATGTGGTTCAGTATGGCTTTTATCGAATACAGAGTGCCTCTGTCTCATTCCCTTAGTTAACATAATGGCATCTAAGAATTTTTTGTGAAGGCAACTGAAGATACAGTATTCTAATTGGAGTCAGAGTATGGCCCAATAGCTCCTCGCTTACAAACCAACTGAACCACTGAAAGGAGCATTAGTCTTTTTTTCTTTCTTTCTCTAAATGTGGCATTCTTAGTTGCCATTACATGCTCCAAAGAATGAGAGTTACAGTCACTGTTGACTGAAAAGCCATCTTGTCCTATAAACCAAGATCATAGCTCTGTGGTTAAAACCAGAGTTTATTCCAAAGACTAAATTAAGATTCACAGGAAAAATGAGAATAACACGCTCCACTTTTTGTCCCAATCTTACCCTCTCCAAAGAGATTTAATAGTATACTCTAAATCACAGAAAAGTGGTGAGGGTTTATATAATCTGAACCCAATTAGTAAGTGAATGTCTCCCTTTTTGACATAATATCCATTATGCAGAAAAGAGGATGTGGGGGAGAGGGTAGCATTAAAATAGATAGTAGCTTTGACACAGTTTCCTATCAAAGTATAAGCCTACAAAGCTAAATATTAGTCCCCCAGAGAACACAACACTACTCTCTACTAGTTTGACTGGACTGCCTTGGGCCTAGAGAGAGAGGGCTTCTACAGGAGAATGTAAAAATTGCCATGCTAGACTACATCAGTATCCATTTAGTCAGATATCCTGTCTGCAATAGTGGCCAATACCAAATGCCTGAGAGAAAGATGCAAGAACCTTGTTCAGAAAAGACAGGTGGGGGGGGGGGAAGGGAGGCAGCGTTGCATTATACATCAAGAATAAATACACTTATTGTGAGATCCAGAAGGAGGTGTGAGGCAGATAGTTGACAGATACATGGGGAAAAGAACAGGGGTGATGTAATGGTAGCAGTCTCCTATAGACTACCTAATCAGGAAGATGAGGCATTTCTGGAACAAATAACAGAAATTTCTAAAACACAAGAGGTAATAATGGGGAACTTTAACTACCCAGACATTTTTTCAAAAAGTAATGCAGCACAATGCAAAATGTCCAATATGTATTTGGAATGTATTGGAGACAATTTCTTGTTTCAGAAGGTGGAGGATATAATCAAGTGACAACAATTTTAGAGTTGAGATAGACTAAAGGAGGAATTGGTTGTGAATCTGAAGGTGGAAGTCAGTTTGGTTAAAAGTGATAATGAAATGATAGATTACACGGCTGTAAGGAACACAAGGGGTGAGAGCAGCAGAATAAGGAGAAAGAACTTCAAAAAAAGCAGACTTTTAACAAAGTCAGAGAAAACTGGTAGGTAAGAGCCTGTGGGAAGAAAATGAAAGGGATAAAGGATTTCAGAAGAACTGGCAGTTTGTCAAGGAGACAATATTAAAGTTGCAACAGCAAACTATACTGATCTGAAGGAAAGATAGGAAGAAAAATAAGAGTCTAAGATGGCTCCATCAGTAGCTCTTTAATGACCTGAAGATCAAAAAAAGGATTCTATAAATGTGGAAACATTGAGAAATTGCTAAGGATGAGTACAAAAGATTAGCAAAAGTATGTAGGGACAAAATCAGAAAGGCTAAGGCACAAAATAAGTTACACCTAGCAAGGGAAATAAAAGGCAATAAGAAGTTCTATAAATATTTTAAGAACAAAAATAGACTAAGGAAAGTGTAGATCCTCTATGTAGTAGGGAAAGAGAGATAATAACTGACAACACCAGAAGACAGAGGTGTTTAATGCCTATTTTGCTTTTGTCTTCACTGAAAAGTGTAATGCCAACCAGGTACTCAACACAATAGTAATGATGAGGCATAAGGAATAAAAAGTCAGAATAGAGGAAAAAACAGTTTAAAGAATATTTAGATAAGTTAGAAGTTGACGTGGCCTGATGAAATTCACCCTAGGTACTTAAGGAACTAGCGGAAACAATTTCAAAACTGTTAGTGATTATCTTTGAACTCGATGGGTAAGGACCTGGAGAACTGGGGAAGGGCAAACATAATACCCATCTTTAAAACTGAGAACAAAGAGGAGGCTGGGAATTATAGAGCAGTCATCTTAACTTTGATATGGGGAAAGATATTGGAACAAAGTCTTAAACAATCAATTTGTAAGTACTTGTAATAGATTAGAAGGAATAGCCAGCATGGATTTGTCAAACACCTAATTTCGTTTTTTGCCTGGATTACTGGCCTAGTGGATCTGGGGAAGTTATAGACATAATATCTTTATGAAGGCTTTTGACCTAGTCCCACATGACATTCTCATAAGAAAACTAGAGAAATGTGGTCTAGATGAAATTATTACAAGTTGAGTGCATATTAAAAGATCAAACTTGGAGTAATATCAATGGTTCACTGTGAAACAGGGAGGACATATATAGTGGATTCTACAGGGATCTGTCCTGGTTCTGGTACTATTCAATATTTTCATTAATGACTTGAAAATGGAGTGGAGAGTATGCTTAGCGGATGACACCAACCTGGTTGTGGTTGCTAGCATTTTGGAGGACAGGATAAGGATTCAAAGTGACCTTAACTAATTGGAGAATTGGTCTGAAATCAACAAGATGGAATTCAGTGAAGACAAGTGCAAAGTACTACACTTACAAAGTAAAAATCAAATGCACAGCTACAAAATGGGGAATGACTGGCTAGGCCAGGGGTCGGCAACGTTTGGCATGCGGCTCGCCAGGGTAAGCACCCTGGCAGGCCAGGCCAGTTTACTTACCTGCTGACGCGGTGGGTTCGGCCGATCGCGGCCCCCACTGGCTGCAGTTCACCGTCCCGGGCCAATGGGGGTGGCGGGAAGCCGTGGCCAGCACATCCCTCCCCCACGCCGCTTCTCGCAGCCCCCATTGGCCTGGGACGGTGAACCGTGGCCAGTGGGGGCAGCGATCAGCCGAACCCGCTGCATCAGCAGGTAAATAAACTGGCCCGGCCTGCCAGGGTGCTTACCCTGGCGAGCCGCGTGCCAAACGTTGCCGACCCCTGGGCTAGGCAGTAGTGTTGAACAGGATCTGGGGTTATAATGCTATATGTAAGACATGGCAGGTAATTGTCCCACTCAGTGCTGGCGAGGCCTGAACTGGAGTACTGGGTCCAGTTGTGGGCTCCATGCTTCAAAAAAGATGTCGACAAATTGAAGAGGGACTAGAGGAGAGCTACAAATCTGAGAAAAAGTTTAGAAAACCTGACACATGACAAAAGGTTAAAAAAACTGGTCTTAATCTTGAGAAAAGAAGACTAAGGGAGGATCTTGTAACACCTCTTGACGGATTTGAAGACTGTTAGCAAGAGGACAATAATCAATTGTTCTCCATGTCCATTGATGGTGGAGATGTAATAATGGGCTTAATCTGCAGCAAAGGCAATTTAAGTTAAATACTAGGAACAACATTCTAACTATAAAGATAGTCAAGCATTGGAATAGGCTTCCAAGGGAGGTTGTGGAATCTCTGTCTGTGGAAATTTTTAAGAATAAGGATGGCCTAGGTATATTGGCCATACCCTAGTACAAGGATCTGACTAGATGAGCCCTTGAGTTCCCTTTCAGCCCTACATTTCTATGATTCTGATAAGTGTGGACATTCTAATGATTCAATTTTTAAAAAATTCTAATAAACTCTTGTCTTCAATGACGTCTTGTGGCAATGAATTCCACAGGCTAATTGTGAGTTGTTTGTTTTTTTCAAGCCTTTTCTTCATATCAGTTTTAAATTTACTGTCTGGGCAAACCTGTACTCCATTATTAAACAGTATAAGCTTGATATTCTGTTTCACTCAGATGCTTTTTTGGGAAGAAAGTCCACCACAAGGTGGCAGACAAATAAAATTAATTCAAAAAATTTGCGGTAATATTCCTTTTCATCCCAGTATTCATTCTGCATTATTTTGTCACTTCCTATCGGTATGGATTGCTGTCAGAGTTTGCATCAGAGAAAGAAAAATGCTTGTGCCCAATTATTTTACACCTCTAACAACAGCTGGACTATCAGTCTGATTTGCTTTTGTTTTTGGCAAGTATCTTATTATTCTATTGATAACATTTTCACATTTGGCTTATCCGGCCACTAGTGTCCTGGCGGGGAGGGGTACTTATTCAATTTGATTTCTCCTCTTCTTGACCATGCTGAGCAGTGGATAGAGGCTGAGTATTTGACCTTTTGCTGCTTCACATGGACTAATGATCGAGTGGATTAATAAGGTTCTTCCAGCACCAGCCTGTGTTATTGTCCCTACCTGGAGCAGAAAGGTGGAAGGCCTAGAGAGCAGTGAGATTAACTTTGTGCTGCACAGTGCTCTCCTTCCTGTAATTCCCTTAAGGCCATCCCTGAGATTTGCTTTAGGTTTGTGTTGGCATTAAAACAGGAACAGTCCCAAATGCATTAAAGCAAGGCTCATAGTGCCAGTATTGACTGCTTTGTTATATTGGCCAAAAGAGCTGTTGCAGCATGAACATTGATCCTAGCACTGTTTGAGCTCTGGGGCAATCTATGCAAAACATGTAGCAGATTCTCTGCTCTTGAGAGTTCATAGTCCAAAGGCTGATGTTCTAGCAGTAGAAAGCAATTCAATAAACTACCATACAACACAAAGATGGAGAGGCAGGTGGTAATTAGCACTGGGAAATGCCATAGGACAGGTATGTGCTGGATTGGTGCACGTAAGGGACGCATATGAGTTGATTCTCAGAATTAAATATGAGCTAAATTTACTGGAAGATTTTTGGCTTAGTCATAACTTGAAAGTCATTGTATTAGGCTGAAATCAGAATGAGCTTCTGCTGACAGTGCTTGCACTGACTGAAAGAAGAGGATTTTGTTAATAGGGCTAAATACGTTTGTAAAAGAGCCACGTTCCAAACTTCGCTAGAATTACAATGGGCTGTATTTGGGAATCCAGATTCAGTAAATGGCAAGACAAGTAACCCATTAATAGTGAGTAGGTTGAGAGAAAAGCTGAAATATCAGTTTTAATGTGCTTTTTGAAGACAGCCCTCTTGGTTGTAACTGGGATTGAACTGTGAACCTCCAAAACTGAAAACACTAGCATCTACTACTTGAACTAACTAACTAGATCTTGTAGCTGGGAACTATAATACTCTTACTTTCAATGGATGTGTAACACACACTGAACAATGGGTTGCACAGTCATGCCCAAGTGAAACTGCCAAAGAGGGAGGGGGTTGTGATGGCTGTTCAGCAGGAAGGGGTTAGTGTCAGTGTTGTGCCGAACTGCACTGGGACTTGGTAGTACTGATTAATTTACTTGGCCTCTCTAAGCACTGAGCTTGACTCCACAGAATTTTAGAAGCTTCACTGTGTGGAGCTCTTCTTTATTAAAACATTTTGGATGTTTTCTTAGACCTTGTGTCAACAGGGATTTGTGTGTGCATATGTACCTATGTCTGTTATCTATATCAATTATAAAAAGGGTGTGTTATTTGTCATAAGAAGCCACTTCCCTATATAGAAATAGGAATAACCAGTTCCTGGAATCTTGTCTTGATTTAAGAGAGAATGGGCTATCTTCATCAAAACACTATAAAGTGTCAGTAAGAACTGCTTTGGAATAGAAGTCTACAGGTAATGCAGTGACCTGTCTTCCAGAGAAAAGACTCCTTGATTCCCAGAAGTCTGGCTCTTTGCAGAGCAGGTAGCCAATTGATTGGTGTTAAAGAGTGTTTAAAAGAATGTTTTAACCTTCAATTAGGGGAGAAAATGGATACTCCCAGAAGAAGAAAGAATCAGAACTAGAAAAATAGTTTAGAAATTCAAGCTAAGGGTTGGTGGGGAAGCGATGGGAGGATGAAGCTCTCTCAGCACAGTGTGACTCAGACAAAATGGGTATCTATTTAATAAGACGATTTATAATATTTCTTGTAACAATTCATTCTTATAAGATGTTAGTCTAAGTCACAAGGACATGCTGAATTTCTTTTAGTATGTCTTATATGCCTTTCAGGACCTAACACCTTTTTGGCTATTCCACATGGGAAAAGGGTCAGAAGAGAACCAGATAAGATTCAAATTACTTCTTGTTTTGCTTCCTTTCCCCCTTCTCCTGCCAATTGTTTTTCTCTTGTCTCCTTTCTTTTGTTTGTCTCCAGAGTTAGTTATTGCAGCTGTGGTAAATTGTTTGAATTAAGGAGAACTTTAATTAAATTGTGAAAAAACTACATACTTGTGTCCTCAGTCTCCCTTTCTCTAGCAGAAGAATGGAGCATCTAATTAACTTCCCAAACAGGTTGTATTCACAGTTAACAAAACTCCAGTCCAGGAGCCAAACTTTCTGTTTAGTAAGAATACAGCCTATTATCTTGACAGGACACCTGGCACAAACTCAAATTAGTTGATTAAAAAGGAACGGAAAATTGGGCAAGATCTAATTCTGTGTGTCTGCTCTACTTCTGCTGCCACTACATCAGCTGACTCACCTCTACTACTACCACTGCAATTGCTCCTACTTCTCCAACATAAAATCTCATGAGACTTGTTAAATGGTGTTAGAAGTACTTGTGATCCCTCCCTTCCTTTGTTGGACTACTGCTCTGCTTTTTACACTTTTGCATGGTATTGCTGTCACAGTTCCCTAGTTTCACCTTTCTCATTTGACTCCCCTAACAGGAAAGATCTAGTGCAAGAGAATCTTAGTTCACTTCTAATTTCAAAATGGAAAAACAAAACAAACAAACAAAAAACCTCTGGGGAAAACAGCTTATCCACAGAAAACAATGTCTTTTTCCAGAGATGGTATCTTTATACCCTGATTTCATTTGCGAGATTTGTCTACAAAGGCCTACCTCCCCAATAGCCTCTGTTTGAGAATCTGAGTGGAGCTGATTACAAAGACGTTGGTTCAAATTGCCAAAACAGAAAGTGAAATTTATACTCTGCCCTTTTAGCTCACCCTCTGCCACGACACACACAGTCATTTTTTTCCTAAGCAAAGATCAATTGTACACAGATAAAAGATGGCTTTTCACTATAAGCAAAACTCCAGAGACTTTTTTGTTACATTTCTCCAAACTGATAAACAAATAGACCTTCAATTTTTCATGATGATTATTTCATTATGAATCTTTTCAGATAATAGCAGGAAATAACACACAGTAATGCGCTATTGAAAATTTGCGATATCTTGTATTGTTCTGTTTGATTTTTCTCATTCAAATTACTCAAAGGTCTTTGCTCACATTTAAAAAAAAATATTTTCAACTTTTTAAGTACACTTATCCTTGAGCAATAAAAATTATACAAGCAATTAGCCAAGTTCAGATGTAATGGAAGTGGGCACCGTTCTGTTTGTAGTCAATGGAGCTGTACTTACAATAGATTGGAATTTGCCTGAAAGTGTAAATGAGGATAAGTGGACACCAGTGATGCCTTTCTCACTAACAGCATCTTCAGGCTATATTTGCAATTACTGAACACCAACAACCAAAACAGATTTTCAAAAGAGCTCAGCTCCCATGTTGCATCTATGGCCAGATAAACCCATTTGAAAATCTGGCCAGAGTTGGTGCTGAGTATTAAACCATAACTGTACTAATATGTGCAATATACTAATGTCCCAAAAAAGTGCAGACCACTGGGAGAGTGCAACTTTTGGCTTTTAATTTCTCCAACCCCTTAGTGGTCTTCAGTCTTTCCTTTTGTACTGACCTTAGCCAGCAATATGCAGCACTTCCTGGGGACAGGAAGTATTGGCCTACATCTCAGATGGAGTGCTCCAGGACAGGCCTTTATTATTCCCTTGTCTGTCTTGACGTGCCCCCAGGAGCTGTTGTGTGCTAATGAGGGATCTCTAAGAAAACCATGGGTCAGATCCTAAAGTCTGGCCTTTGTTTGGCTGGCACAGCTCTGGCAGAGTTTGGTGCAAATTTAACTTTAATCAACCTTTGCTCTACTAGCTCTGGGACCACTCAATACTGGGTCTGAAGGCTGTTTTGCCTTTTGCCATATGTTTGGGGTACCTAAGCTGGGGATCATAGGGATGTAGGGACACTCCAGCCACACCCTGGGGAATACCCCTAGCATAAAAGCCTGGGGAGAGTTTGGGACATAACCACTGTAGCAGTTCTATACCACGAGAGTGGCACAAAGCTACCAGTATATAGAGGAAGATTTGACTCTGTCTGTCCTATAGATGGCTAGGTCTACACTAAGGGGGGGGGGGAGGGTCAACCTAAGATACTCAACTTCAGCTACACGAATAGCGTAGCTGAAGTTGCGTATTTTAGGTCGACATACCTGGCTGTGAGGACGGCGGCAAGTCAACCGCTGCCGTTCCCCCGTCAACTCTGCTTCCGCCTCTCGCTTCAGTGGAGTTCCGCAGTCCATGGCAGAGCGATCGGGGATCGATTTTATCGCATCTACACTAGACACGATAAATTGATCCCCGATAGATCGATCACTATCCGCCGATCCGGCGGGTAGTGAAGACGTGTCCTTAGAGTTGTAGTATGTGCACCTCGCCCTCCCACTACCCTTATTTTAGTTTATATAGAGAGATTTAAGTAAGCATCACAATTTTTGGAATGTGTGTTCAGTCCTAAAGGGTTATGTCTTATATCTGCATTATTGGTATTCACTTTTTCTTTTGTAGTTTGTTGCCATGGAGAAAGGCAAGTCTGGTAGTATCATGATTTCTCATCTCAATTTACTATATTCTATGATTTCAAGACATCTTGTGGGGTTCTCATTTCTTTCATGTTGCAACTTTATTGTATTGACTCCTGGCGTGCATTTTGTGTGTCTTAGCAGTGTTCTAGAAATCCTCTTGTTCAGTCTGAACATCTTAGCATTTTTGTCATCTTTATTCATCTTACATTTATTCCAAAAAGAAATGATAAATGTTTGTCACATTCTGTTCTGATAGGATGGCTCACTATACTATATTATTAGTAATAAAATCACTTTGCACTTCTGTAGGAACCATGGCCCCAGCTGATGATCGCAAATCATTTTAAATACATCTGTCATTTATATCTTGCAGTTCCCTGAGATGTAGGTGTTATTTCTTATCCTCATGTTACAGATGGGAAACTGAGGCCCAGAGAAATTAAGTGACTTGCCCAAATCCACCCAAAAACCTTAAGTGATAGACCCAAGACTCAAAGTTAAATCTCTTGTTTTCTTGGCCTGTTTGTCAACAACAAGATAATTCTTTTTCCGTAGCATGCTGTTTAAGATTTTTTTTGGTATTTTCTGTGTGTTCATCAGAATCATTCTTCCCCTCTTTTTAATTCCTTTTGACTAACTTTCACTGTTTCTCTGGTTAGATTGAAAGCACTACTTGCTGAAGAGATTGAAGTTATGTCTTTAAATTTAAAGTATCTTTTAATATGATTGGCGTGTCAGAGGCTTACATGTTTTTTTTCTAATTATAAAGAAATGAGATAGCTATATGCTTCTGCTATATGCTAGTTCTGTTGAAGCGGTTATTTTCTATATTTATTTTTCTTGAAATTTGTTGTAAGGTACTCAGAGAAACATCTTATCCCACTTAGTGGATTTCTGTTTTGTGTTAGCTTTTTCATTTTTTCTCAGGAAGACATCAATTCCATTTTCTGACTAAAATGTATATTTTGATGAAGTTTCTGTCATGTTGATGATCATTTTTGTTAGTTGGTGTCTCTGAAAGAATTTTCTCCCCCACCACCCATCCTGAATAAAGATTTCTATAGAGGATGGCATGTCAATATTATCCATCTTCTTCTTCTCTTTTTTCTCTATATTAAAGCTGACTTCTTTTTAAAGTATGTATGTTTGTCTAGTTTTCTGGTCAGTGCATCTTTGGGTGCAGTATCCAAATACTGAAACTGGTGTCAAAATTGTCATATTGGATTGCTTAATAATCTGCCTCCTCCCCACCTTAGTGGAACTACTAAACCGTGAATTTTTGTTTGACTCAATCTCTTCTGATCACCCTCTTCCCTTTGTTCTTCCCTTCTCAATACCTTTCAGCACTTTTTTTCTCTCTCCTCCCCCACCTTTCTATTTCTGTATTGAGGCGAGGAAGAACAGCTCTTTGGCTTGCGCCTTGTTGATGATGTCTAGAGTCGGGCAGGACACTGAGGAATCGCTACCCATGGAGCTGAAAGAAGCCAAGGAGTTGCTCTGCTCTCTTGTGTAGGGGACAGAAGCTGGGGAGTGGGCTGAGCTTTGTTGTCCAGCTGGCCAATGTGAAAGGAGCATGTCTGGGAAAAGTGATGTCCAAGTTGCTTCTTTCACTCTTAGCTAGTTACAACATGAACTGGGGAGCCGAGTCCACGATGCTCTTTGGTTTTACCTCCCTCCTTGAATGATGGAATTCCAACTTGTTCTAAACTCTGCTTCCTCTCCCTTTCTGCCTCCTGGGAGCTGAACACTTTACTCAACTGCCTTCTGTTCCACCAGTTTATATTCACGCTGGGAAAGGGGAGAAGCAGCTGTGGAGAAACTTGGGCTCTCTTCCTTGGCTCATTTGAAAGGAAGGAGTTGGAAACAGAGGAGATATGAAGCAGGTGGAGCTCTGCTACACTGGTACACATAAAAGAAGCTGTGTTTCCAATCCAGTCAACTGGAGCAGTGCAGTGAGTGCTGAGCAACTCTGAAAATCAGGCCATTTAAGTGAGGTGTCTAAATATAGATTTAATGTCGAATTTTAGGTAACCAAATCTGAAAAAGATATACAGCAATACAATATAAATGTGTAGTGACTTCACTTACTCCAGCCCATGAGTCTTCAGTCACACAAACAGTAGTCTGCATGTTCTGTTTGTACCTCTGTCCTGGGTAAGGTGTCTCAGAAAGGTACCAGAGTGAAAAAAATACAGCTGCTGCATCCTATAAAAGCTGTGGATGACAGTCTTCAGAACCACAGAAAGAATCCTCTGCTGTATGTTTGGAGTCCTTTGCTGACCTTAACAAAGGTCATAAAATACCCCAGTTGTGTCAATGTCCGGTGTTCAAAAAACAAACAAACAAAACACATAGCAAAGGGAAGGAGAGCCAAATGTGCACCTGGTAGAGAGGCTGTGAATTTTCCAGGAGCAGAATGAAGTACACTCCCTCCAAGAGTGCAACAACGGTTTAGCCATTGGCTGCTACTACAGCCTTGTAATAGCCCTTGCTACTTCTGCACCCCAGCTCTTTGGTGGGGCAATGGCTGGGGGGACACATATCATTGGATCTATTAGCTATGCCCCAACTCTTCTGTCTAGGTGCTTAGATGACCCTCATCACCATAGCATGTTAATGCCTCACAATCACTAATACGTTTAATTCTCACAACATCCCTCTGAGGTAGAGAAATCTCATTCCTATTTGGCAGGTAGGGAACTGAGGAACAGGGCCAACTAAATAACTTGCCTGAGGTCATAGAGGAAACCTATAGCTGAGATAGGAATTGAATTCTGATGTCCTGTATGCAAATCAAGTTTGCTGCAACTGAAGGGTGTGAAAGTGATTTAATCAAGAAAGTTTCAGTTCCTAACAGCCAGAAATTTTCTGTGGTGAATGGATCCACTGACTTTCCTTTTGAAGATCCAGTGTGGACTGCTTTGAGAAGGTCTCAGATGGAGTAAAAGCTGTTAAGAAAGTTGAACAGCCCTATAACCAAGTGGCTGTGCTTGACCAGCTTGTTGGAAAACAAGGTTGTTAAGAGAGGAATGTCTCCATGCTAATTATTTAAGTGAGCAGTCTGAGCTTCAGGGTCTAAGGACAGATTTGGTTACTGGGAATGGCGAACTGTGGCCACTGGAAGCTGCAAGCCGCCGTACCTGCAGACACTCAGGTAAATGAAGTATCTCATGGCCCACCAGGGGCTTACCCTGAACAAGCCATGAACCAAGTTTGGGGAGCCCTGACCTATGCCAAGAGTTACAGCCTACCTAACCACACTTATGCTAGCTTACTCTTCATCTAATATCTTACAGGATATAGCATACTGTAGGTTTCTTGACTTACATCTAAATATAATGAAAGCAGATAAATATTATGAAGGCAAGGCAGTGAATATAGTAAAGACCAGCTAGCCCTATGGACTTCATAGCTTTTAAAACACATTTTTAAAGAATGATTATTTAGATTAGAGAGCAAGAACCATCTTTTAAATCATGTGTCTATAGTGCCTAGCACAATGCCCTCCCCATCACCTCTGATCCCTGATTGGGGAATTTGGGCACAACAACTATACAAGTTCTAATTAATATTAATTAAAAATATCCTGATGTGTATCTGTTTCAATCTAAAATGAGTTCAGATGACTAAAATGAACTATACCAGTCTTATTTAAAAATAGTGGGCATATCAGCAGTGCGTGCTAAAAGTGCATGTGCATGCTAAAAGTGTATTTTTCTGATTTGAATATTTCCACATATTTTTCTCCAACTAGCACCAATTCATAAAAGGGTTAAACTATCAAAATAATCAAATGAAGATACATCATCATTTCTCGTTTGCTTCTCTTTAAATTTTAGACTCAGTTGAAACAATTCTTTTATCTTAGAGTAGAACTATTTCTCCAAATAATTAGTTCTCCTGCCAGAGAGTGTTTAAACTCTTTACTAAATTATTGACTATCTTTGCCTTTGCCACCATTTTCTCATGCAGCTTTGTGGCCTTTCATTGAACCCTAGAGTCTGAAATTTAATCTTTGTACAGTGCTTTGAAGCTCAAAAGTGCTGTTTTATGTGAGAGGTATTTATTATAATTCATTTTTTTATGTTTTCATTTCTGACTTTGAGGACAGAATCTGAGACTTATAGTTTGTAGGAATAAGACCTCACTTTTCTCTTTCAATTGGATAAAACAGGATGTATTTTTGGTCAGTTTTCAGAGTGAATATATCATGTTTATTTTGCTGGCTTTTCACAGAGTAGCCAGTGAATGTATGGATTAAGATGGAAGGATTATCCAGGGTTATGCCAACTATGGAGATACTAGATGAAGCTGAATTTAGACTTTCATTATAAGCCTTGTTTTTAATGCTAACTATTGCTTGGAGCTAGTGATTTCTTTCCAAATTTGTGTGTTTAAAATAGATTAGGGTATAATTTTACAACAGATTTTCTAAAATTTCCAATTAAAGACTTTCAGATGGTAAGTAATCAGAAATTACCTTGTTTGAAAATTATATGTTGCTTCTCATGAGCTATAGGTCCATATGTTCTCAGAATATCAAATGCTCCAAATTTCACAAACATTTGCACTCAAGTATACACATACACTTACGTATAAACTAATTTCTGAGTTTCTTAGAAATTGTAATTGACAGATATATAATCCGTCTTGTTATGGACTAGATCTCCAGCAGCCACTTAGCAATTAAAGTTCTAATCATCCAGTAACTAACATTTTAATTACTAAACAATTAGCACTTGCAGTTTAAAATTCTAAAGCCTGATTTTTGCAAACACATGGAGGTGAGGGAAGATTTCCACAGGCACAAATGGGAGTTGGATGCACAATTGCCACTAACTTTCAGTGGGAAATAGGTCCCTGACTGCCTTTTGTACTTTTGAAAGCTTCTCCGCTTGGTGTTTACCTGCATTTCAGAACTACCAAGAGCCAAAGGCATCAGAATTCACTAGGCAAGCTTTGTGATTGGTCACCTAAGTCACATGCTGTTGTCTTTGTTCCCTGATTGGCTGATGTAACCTTTTATAAACCTCTTCCTTCCAAAACTAATTAAATTTCATCATGAAATGAATTGTGTTTTAAGAAATCACAGCTGTAGGTTTGAAGTTTCCTTACTGCAAATATTTTATGAACAAAATATCATCTATGGTTCCCATTGTGCAAACATAAGTCTAGAGTTTGGAGCAGCCTGAGCATTATTAAGTGTTAAAACCTATCCACTTTGAATGAAAAAAACTAGCAGCAGGTATAGCAGAGGAGTGATAAGATAATTGTGCTTATTGAAATGGAGTATTTGTTTCACCTGTCTACCTGAGGATACTGATAGCTCCAAAGGCAGTTTCATAGCACTGTATTACTAGTGGGCCACTGCACCAAAGGGACCATTTTGATTTTTTTACTGTCTTTGACCATCATTACAGTCCCAAATGTTCTTTCATATAATCTTCTCTCAGGTTATCTTTGTATAGAGATCTTGTATTTCCTGCTGAGGGCTCCTTTTGGTCAGATTTAATGTATAAGGTGATTCTGATTCTAAATTGATTGGCTGTTTCTGGAGGGGCAAATCTGTATCTGGAGGGGAGAAATGACTTTACTGTCACTGAGTGAGTGTTAGCCAGTTTCACTTACTGAAGTGCTAGAGTGACTGAGAGAGCTTTGAGTTCACAGCTGCAAGACAGGTCCATGTTCATGTTGAATCCATTGTTGGTGGAGGTAATTAATGATTTCCTATGGGGAAAAAAAAAGATGTTAGTTTCATTCAGTAACTGCTTTTAAGCTACTGCTGATGAAATAATCTCTCTACTTTGATTTTGCTAACAATAGCTCTGTCGCTATCCTGCCAACTTGAAAAAAGCAACGGTCAGGTAACTGAGTCATTATCAAAAATCCTTGGATTCCTTGGCACCTTTCAGTTAGGCTTCAAACCTGGATAGTATACAGAGAATGTGCTTGTCTCTGTGGCGGTGATCTATTTCCAAGTGCCTAGCAGAAAGAGGAACTTTTATAAGCAAGCTAGTTGAGGATTAATCCATGAAAGACAATAATGGTGTCAGTTGTTCAGGGAAGCAGTCAGAGAATGTGGTGGGGTTGATGTCTATCCATGTCATTAATAAGATTTGCCTATCCCTTATTTTCTGGCATTTTCTATAGAGCCCTCTATTCTGGAATTAATTTCACCAATTTTGTTCACCAACAAAATCCAAATCAATTTACCTTCAGAGCACTAAGTAAAATGATCTGTTTGTCAAGCTTTTACCCGGAGCGATGGTGATATGGTACAGCAAAATTCTGTGGAGCTGAGCTGCATTTTGGATAACCAGTTGGGATTGGGATGATATTTGGACTCTTCTTCTTTTGGGTAAGCATTTGCTAATTTGAAACAAACATCAAATTATCTTGTGTGCCTCTATCTTTTAAAACCATATCTATCTTTTCATTCAATATATGCAATTTTGATACATTCAAAATTTGGACATACCTGAAAGTCAGGCAGGTGAAATCAGATAAAATGATGGGGCTGAGGGAAATGTCTTAAAATCTGTGAAACTTTATCTGAAATGAATTTCTTGGCTCATGCTCACTCCCTTTATCTTTTTTTTTTTAATCTCTGGATGGAGTCTATTATTTTTAGTTTAAAATGCTTGACTATTATGTAATTTTTAAGATTACATTTTCTCAGATATAGTTGCTATGATCGTTTATATAACTCAGAAAAATAAAACTAGTGTAGTTGTTCAAAGCTTAAGAATCCCAAGTAAATTCTGTAACTTTCAGATTATCTTTAAAACCCAGCCCACTATTTTAGGTAAATAATGTATATAATGTTATGTTAGTTCCTACACTTCCTCTATTAGCTTAGACTGTAAGTAGTATTTCCAGTTTTATTCCTTTTTGTGTTAATCTCTGCAATTAAACCTAGCTGCTACAGCAAAAGGCACCATAGACATTAGTACAATAATATTTTTAAACGACATTGTCTGATGGTTCTGTTTTGGGGTCTCATGCATTAAAATCCCAGAGAGCTGAGTCTCTGCTGTCTGGTGGGATGTTGGGATAAGAGAAATTTTAAAGCATCACTTGCCCTGGGAATTTCTGTGGTGGGCTACAGGTCACATGGTATTCCTGGGAGGATTTGGCAGAGGGAATGTGTTAACTAGCCCTTGATGTCCCTATCTATTTTATCTGAGGATTTTATACTGCTGTTCATCACCAAGTGTCTGAAGGACAGATTTTTTTTTTTTAAAGTACATAGGCACCTTAAGATACATATAGGCACCTACTGGGGTTTTCAAAAGCATTTAGGTACTTAAATACAATATGAATTAGGTGCCTAGGTACTCTTGAAAATCCAGCTGGTGCAGTTAAATACTTTTTTTTTAAATGACCCTGAGTGCTTCTGGCAGCCTCTGTTGCTGAGTCTCTCTATCCTGGTTACTGGATCTTTGTTCAAGGGCCATTCCCATTGGGGGAAATTCTGTGGAGGATTCTGCTCACTTGGTGTTTGGGGCGGGGGAGGGGGGTCAAATATTGCCAAAATCTTAGCTCTGTGAGGGATGGGGGACTAATCTCATTTTAGTCCACTAAACCTTTCCTTATTTTATGAGTATGCAATTAGCTCTGTGATGTCAGAGGTATACATGGTCAGAATATTTGTGTGTGAGGGTGGGTGTGTGTGGGGGTCATCCATATTGACTTTTCAATGAAAAATCAAAAACAGATTTCTTTTTGGTTGAAAATTTTCAGCAAAAGAGTGATCAGGTTTTTTTGAGAAAATACATGAAATTTTCTGGGGAGTCCAGGCACTATTTGCACCTCGCCCCCCCAAAAAGTTTAAAACAATTTTTTGTCAATAACCCATTTAGATGGATGTTATGGGGTGTACTACACCCCATGGTAGCAGTGATAGGGTAAAGGGGAGCCAGTGAGCCCAATTAACCCATTCTGTGGTACCTGGAGGGGGGAGAGGTAATTAAAGCTTTGATTTAGCTGGGGAGAACAAGACTGGATGATTCCTATCAAGAAAGGACTGCAGGGCAATAGTGGGAAGAAATACAGGAGAGAGTCAACTGAGAGTTTTCACACTGTAGGAAAGGAGCCACAGAGGAGAGACGCCTGTAGGAAGGAGCTTGTATCCTGGAACTGCCCCTGGAGGGAGAGGACCATGCTTAGAAGGAGACTCTTAAGGCAGACCTGGGAGAAGAGAGACTCCTGGGAACAAGCTCTGAGGGTTAGCAGCTTGGGTGGAGCTGGGCCTCTAGGGAGAAAGCCCTGAGAGACCACACTCTGTAACAGGATGGGGAAGAACTCTGAAGAGCTCAGGAAAGAGGCAAATAATCAGTGGAGTATTAAGCCTGGGAAAGATGAGAGTTTTCGTTCCTTTGAGTTTGGACATTGTTACCTAGAAGTCTGGGGGAAGAAAGTGAAGCACAGGGGCTGTAACACTGTCTTTTTACAAGGAAATGCTCCAGGATGGTGAGTCTGACAATGGAAAATGTTCAATCAACAGTAATCAGAGCATTGTATTGTGACTTCATCTTTCATACTAATGAAGTCATTATTATTAATTTGAATTATCGTGCACCTCCGAGCCCCAATCATGGACCAGCACTCCCATTGTGCTAGGTGCTATGCAAACACAAAGCAAGACAGACCCTGACACAAGGAGTTACAATCTAAGTATAAGGCAACAGAGGAGTACAGACACCATAAGGAGTAAAAGGAAACAATGAGACAATACTGGTCAGCATGATAGGCAGTGGTCTCAGCACTCTAACACCCTATCCAAGGTCAAGTTTTTTTGTAGGCTTCCTGGCAAAGGAAAGTTTTAAGGAGGGTTTTGAGAGAGGATAATGAGTTAGGTTTGCAGATGTTTACTAGAATCTTCTCCCAAACATCACATTTGCTGCTGGCTTAAAAGAGCTCTGGATGCTAAAATCCCAATCCTAAATTTTAAAGAGATGTTTGATTTTTTTAATTGAGCTTCATGTTGACCCAAAAGTTTGGAAACATTAACATTTCCAAGCTTGTTCATCTCTAGTAACTATTCATTTGGAGAAACTTCTGTCCAACCTATCTTTTAAAAAAAATATTTCTTGTGATATGTTATGCCCATTGTCATATCTGGCCTTTTGTTTTAATATGGGGAATATTTTAATGTTAATTAGTTAATAGTTTTTCAGCACTAGGTTGGAACAATGCAGTTAAACTAAGTGGAAATACTCTTGATAACCAAATGAAATGGCCAAATTTCCTGATCTCTGAATGCTACTCCCTGGCACCTCAATATAGGGGATCTGGAAGTTTCACTTCATAATAAGTACATAAAAATGCAACAAAGTGGGGAGAAGGAAGTGGGCTGGAATGGAAGAAACAGAATGGACGAAGTAGAGGGAGATAAATAGCAAGGAATGAGAGCTATGTTTGCCAGAGGCAGCACATAGAATTGGAGGGTGTGAGGAGTATGAAAAGTGATATTTAATCGGAAATGGAGGGTACCAACTTTTCACACACACACATTCTTATGAAATGGGAAAATGTCTTTTATGGAAACAGACTGGAATTGAGTCCACATGGTTTATTCAATTTGTAAACTGAGTGAAACTTGATTCAGGCCTTCAGAGGTGAATGGGTAGTAACTTGAATCACTGCAGAGCCCTAATTTATCTTTATTTATCTAACTTGCCATCATTGTATGGAGTTGAAGGTCATGATTTCCAGCTTGTATTTATTCATATCGATATTGTAGCTCAGCTCAATGGACAGACAATGAATGAATCTAGTCTATTATTTTTACAGTAGGTGTATGTCTCCACTCATTATTCCTTATTCAGTTTTCTCAAAGCTATTTTACGACTATATACTCTGAAGTCTAGAGTTTTACTTTACTGCTGTGATACACAATCAGCAGGACAAGACACCCCCTGAGGCTTAAAATCTTCACATCAACTTAATCTTTTTTTCCTCCATTTGTCTAGCCAAGTGGAACTGTTTTGCTTGAATATACCAGGAACAGTATCTAATAGGGTAGACCATATGATAGTATTTCCTTTTTTCTTTGTTTTGAATTAAAGTAGTGATTATATAAATAAATACAAATGTGGCTTATGGAAATTCAGTAAGGAAGCTAGATGCCACACTGTCCCTACACTCTCCTTGCTCAGAAACTTGCATTCACATCTGCCTATGTGAGTGCATTTGGTAATTTCATCAGGCCTTTTTTAGGCATTAGTACAAACAAATCATTTGATAGTCTGCTCAGGGGAAGCCTGTACTGAAACAACAGAGTACTCATGGCAAAAAATTGGCACATTTTCTAAGCTATCTAAGGCCTGGTCTACACTAATTCCCCAATTCGAACTAAGGTACGCAACTTCAGCTACGTGAATAACGTAGCTGAAGTTCGAAGTACCTTAGTTCGAACTTACCCCGGTCCAGACGCGGCAGGCAGGCTCCCCCGTCGACTTTGCGGTACTCCTCTCGCCGAGCTGGAGAACCGCAGTCAACGGCGAGCACTTCCGGGTTGTACTTATCTCGTCCAGACAAGACGCGATAAGTTGAACCCAGAAGTTCGATTTGCTTGCCGCCTAACTACCGGGATAGTGTAGACCTACCCTAAGTTTATAAATATTTGCCTATTCTGGATTTTTTTGGTCATCATTTCCAATTTCTGTATCTCACAAATTCTTCACATTATTCCCCTTTCAAACTTAAATAAAAAGAGGGAATCTTCTTTCCTTTGAAATGCATTCAGCTGAAATGTATTGAAATATATTCACTTATTACAGAATAATTTATAGTATTAAATGATTGATTTCTGTTTCCCATCAGTCTATGGAAATTAAAAAAACAAACAAAAAAATCACATTTTATACCAGGTCAACAAGCTGTTGCAGAAAGATCAGAGCAGAGGATGTGAGTCTGTCAGAACTTAGAGATCTGTGGGGTTTAACCATGCCATTACTGCTAATGATTTGGGACAAAAGTCTTTTTTGTTCATTGTGGAAAAAGAGAATGTAGTTAAAAAGTAATTCTCTGAATAGAAAACTAAATACAAGTACAAAATGACTGGGGGGGAAATATGTTTGAAGGAGGTCTGAGTTCAGCGTACAAAAAGATGCTACATTTGCACACAGTCCTGAAGCCTTAAAATACAGGAAGGGGGTGAACAAAAAACTCACCATCAATGGAGAGGTGGAATTTTTAAAGTCTAGAGCTATATGCTTTTATATGTTTTCATTCTACATGCAGTTTCTGCAGATGCCCATATAAATGGTATTTAGAAATCTAACTTTGTGCATGTGACTGTGGTAATGCAAAGGCATCAGGTGTAAAAATGCATGTGAAAATACAAGCCTTGATCCACTGTAAATTTGAACCTCTAACCTCTCAGCATTGAAACTGCATTAATGGCCACCATATCTTTCCAAATGGAGGGGGGCTACAGGGTGCCAATTTCATAGGAGCATCCTTAATTTATGTGAGTTTAGGTTCCGGTATAGTTGTGCTCTCTTCTTTTCTCTGTTCCACCCACACTTGCCCCCAGTACTCCCCTTATGGCAAGGTAGGCAGTGGACATCAGATGCAGGAGGTGGCAAAGCCAGTGATCAGTTGCTCTGCACAGGGATAAATCTCCAGTGGCTATTTCTGGCCAGTTTAAGACCACTTTGTGCTGCTTACTTGCAAAATGGCATTAGTGGACCAGAAAACCAGGTCCCCCATTGCTTATGGTCATCCAAGTGGCCTTTAGTAATAGCAAAACTAAAATGTAGGACCAGAGCTTCAGCTGGAGTAAGTTGATGCAACTCCATTTACTCCAATCCTAAACATTTTTGAGTGTTTGCGAAAATTAGCTGTATGAAAAACTGCCTCATTCATTACAGATCCCATTCATCAGCATCTGAAACTGGGTAAATTCATTGCATTTCTGTGATTCACTTTTTAATCCTTCTCATTGGCCTGTTTTTTCTTATGTTTTCTTGTTGTTTCATACTCCAAGCCCAAAATCCCATTCCACCCTGCACTTTATTTTTTTCTCTCCCAAAAGGGTAGTACAACACTGTCTTTCATTTTATTTTCAAATTCCAAAAAGAAGGGGGGGGGTCGGAGGGATGTTACTAGATAAGTGATATATAAGCAGCAGCATTTGTATCCACCCTCTTTCCTGCTGTAGATATTCTCATTTGGAAAGTACGATTGGACTCATTCATAATAGTGATTTTCTTCACAGAACATTTTTTTATAAGCAGACATTCACAATAACTGTGTGATTGCATATTGCAATATTTGAGGATTTCCTTTACACTTCAGCAGAAAATGTATTTCACTAGTGTAAGCCTGAGTTCACTGTAAGTGGCTGTTATTTTTACTATTAATGTTACAAGGCACAACCCTTTGCGTTTACTGGGTCAGCACCCCTAACTTGCCTGGTCTAGTTTCCCCATGAATTTGTGCATTTACCTGGAGGTCAGCTGTTCCATCTTTTTCTTCCTCAGAGAGAATTAGTCCATAATATATTTTTAGGTTGCACTACATGAGGGTAAGTTCTGTTCAGCTCTGCCTTTGAGTATGTACTTTTACCAGACACAACTATGGGTTAGTCTCTCGCCCATCTTATAGGGGGAGTAAATTAACCTGTCCTTTAGTCTAGAGATCCATAAATCAAGATGCCAAAGAAATGGAATAAGAGCATACAGGAGCAAGTGGTTTGTCATCAGCAGGATCTGTTGGCCCATGGACTTTCCATTTAAAATGCCAGAATGACTGAGTCAGTCTCAAGATGATTAGCTATTATTGGACCTGTAGGTTCTATACCTAATTTTCTGAAACCATGAATATCCATCACCAGCTTAATCAAGGCATTCATGAGCCAGGAAATGGTGCAAAGTGGCCACTTCTGCAGGAACCCAATCCAGAATAGCCCTTGAAACCTATTCCACTGTATATGGGGAAAAAAGGTTCAGTGATAATGTGACTACTGGTGTTTCCCAAATGGGTAGTACCACACACTAACCCTGTGATTTCTAAAGTGTATTGACCATCCAAATGCTGCCCACATTACATCCTTGGCTAACTGTAACCTAAGGAGAGTGAAATATATACTTCAACCATTTTTATTAGTACATGGCAATGAGCGCTGCCTCCTAGTGCTCATGTGAGTGACTTCTGAATTATGTTCAGGTTGCATATACTCTGCAGAGATGTACATGAACACATATGTAAGTATCATTACATAGCTGGACAGATTTACATTATGGAAACGTTTAAGATGAGAAACAAAATTAAAAACACTTCAGAATCACAAAAATGTAAAGCTGAAAGGACCGTGATAGGTAACCCACTCCATCCCCTGCGCTGAGGCAGGGCCAACCCTAGTTTAATTCTAAATAAAAAGTACAGTAAACAATATTGTATGAAATATAGTCCATCAAAATGTTCTCTGCTCCCTTCCCACCAGCGAACAAAAAGCAGGGAAGAGTGTAGGTTTGAATGGTTCAGCAATTTTTTTGAAAGATGGAACAAGTCCTTAACCACTGTATTACTGTTAAGATTAAGTCTCTTGAAAATGATGCAATGTAGAGAAATTGACACAAATATACTATTAACAAAGAATTTATTGATCCACTTACTAGAACGTACATTAATAAAAATAAGTCCTCACACAGTCTCAAAAGGGGGAGGGGAGAGCATGGTTGGGACGACTTCACAACTAATTGATATGATTTCTAAAGGCTGGTTCACAAAATCATTAGTGCTAGAAATTAATCTTTGAGCTATATTAGCTCAGAGACTCACACTTTCTTCACACTTTCCAAGCACAACCAAACTGCCATTAAGTTCAAGGTGCCCTCCATGATGCTTCTTCAGAGAAGTGAACTCATTTAAAAGAATGGAGTTTTGTTTCAGCACCGCATAGCTACAGATGGAATAGTATTTTGCCATGCCTGGAATGATAAATGGCTTTATGTTCATAGAATGTGCCAAATTCAGCTCTTTTACACTAATGCAGCTCCATGGAGATCAAGGGATTTGTATACATGTCAGACGCAGCTGGATTTGGACTATTTTAGGTCAGTCAACTTCTGTTATGACATACTGTATAAAAGATAGGGTTTTAGTCCTTTACCAAACTGTCACAGGAACAAACTTTGCCTTTCAGGTTTGGTTTGGCTCAGAGAAGTACCAGAACATTTTTATTAGTGCCCCCCTACTTTTTCCCTCTCTGCCACTGTTGTTCAAGGTGTTGGTCCTCCAACTGGATTCAAGAGAGGTGTAACAGTTCTTTTTGGTACTTGGTCTTTAGGGGAGTCACCACAGTCCTTCACTTCCCTCATCCGTCCTGTTCTGGGTGGAAGGTTCCATAATTCTTGTCCAGAGGACTCATTTAGTACTTGAGGTGAAAGTTTTGCACCATCCTATCTGCCCTCAATACACACAGATGCAACACAGTTGAGTAGCAGGCTCTACTACCCTAATTTCCTCCACACTGCTTTTATCAGCAACCAGTACTAAAGTGAGTTAGTACTACTTTGCGGCCCCATTTGAATTCTGCACATCTAAAGTTTCTGCTCAGAAGTGTCCAGGCCTAGGCAACCCCAGATAGTGTGATATTAGGAGCTTATCAGAAGGGCCAGGGCCCCCAGGCATTCTTGGAAGGTAAACTACAGCTGGCGGTGGCAGCAGGTTGAGTTTCTGCCACCAAAAGATGAGGTGAAAGTTGGCATAGGACTTACTGTTTAGATAAAACAGATTACCCACTCCTAACAGGCACTTAACTAAAACTCAGTGGGGGTGTTGGCTAGCTCCCAATACCAAAAATAAGGGGAAGGGTTGTTGGGAAATCAGGATCCTGAGAGTGACAGTCCCCAGGAACAATGGGGACAGGTCAATGCTCCAGGTCAGCCTGATTGACAGGGTGGGCAGGCTAATCAGGGAGTCAGGAGGCCGGGGGGGTCCCATCCTCCATGTAAGCTGGAATTGACTGGATCGGACAGAGTGGGGCTGAGCTAAGGAGAGAGCAGGGGCCGAAACTGAGCTGGGGAACAGAGCTATGCCAGCCAGATGGGCCAGAAAAGCAGCCCAGGAAGCAGGTCAGAGCTGGGAGCAGAGTCACAAAAGCAGCCCACAGAGCAGACCTGTGCTGGGAGCAGAGCTGTAGCAATCAGAGCCAGAGAAGCAGCCCAGGGAGCTGGAGGCAGAGCAGCAGCAGCAGCCATGCTGAGGCAGAGTGGTGGAGCTGGAGCTGGGTGTGGTGAGCAGCTGGGGAGAGTGAGGGAGGTCCTGAGCGGCACGCGCAGCACAAGGAGATGCCCCCAGCCAAGAGGCTCTGCAGGCCAGACTTGGGGGGGGGGGCGGGGCGCGTAACCTGGGCAGGGGCGATGCTGGGAACCTAGAGCCTGAGAGCGTGTGGCCACCGCCAGAGCACGTCTCCAACCCGCAGCATCCTGGCAGCACAGCCAGGGCCTGGGACTTGTGAGGAACAGACTGAACTACCCTTACATCCCAGAGATGCTGTTTGTGACGTCCCCATGCCACAGAGCGGAGTTATGTGTTTTCCTTTAACTTCCCATTTTTGTCCATGTTTTTTTAAATTGATTACTGTTTAATAAATTGTATTTGCTTTGAACTGTATGTAATGATCATTGGGGCAGGAAAGCAACCAGTGCAGAGAGAGCACCCCGGAGTGGGGACACCCTAACCTCTGCCCTAAGTGACCACAACAAGGTTGGGGGGGGGTCAAGCCCCACCTCCCCCCCCCCCCCCCCCCCAGGAATCGTGGGCCCAGCCTTGTTGGGGTTACAAGGACTTTGACACACAAGAGAGTGGAAGGGGAGCCCTTGAGGTCAGGCAGGTCTCTGGGTAAAGGAAGTGGAAGCAAGGACTCAGATGCTTTCGCTAGCCCACTTCACCGGGGTAGTGTGTAAGTCAGGAAAGTTCCCCACAATAGTGGGACCAGTCCTCTGCTTACATATGCAACTTGACAGCTATAGGAAATGGGGGGATGTTCACAGTGTAGAAAATAGGTAGGAATCCATCCCAAATTAGCTTAATTGAACAACATGAGCAGCTAACTATATGCTCTTAAAAGGAGCTGTCAAACAAAAATCAGGTGTACTGCATGAGTGATATAAAACCCTGGGCAACTCTAACTTGCTCCAGATCCAGAGCTCAAATTATTGTCAAAACATCACACAAATCCACCCTGTAACTGTTAAACCATTGTACAAGTGATCATTTCAGAAGGCTTTAATCAGTGGAAATACTCTATGGCAAAGTGCAGGGTTTTGGCTTCTCCTTGGATGTATGTTTCAGAGCCCTCATTGTTACCTCATTGAGGGGGAAACTGAGGCAGCCTCAGCAGAGCCACACTGAGCTTCAAGGGGGCACTGAGGAAGTGATGGTGATCCTTTTTACAGGAAGCTTCTTCATAACATAGTCAGTTAGTGGTTAAAACAAGAGAGCTTATGTTACAGTATATTATAGCTGGGAACCCTTACATTGTCCTATTGAATTCAAAGGAGTTCCATGTGATCTGTTGTAGGAATGAGACCTGGATCACAAAGAGAAGAGGACCCCTTGAAACCAATCATATCCATATTCTGCTCTTCAGCCAAAAGTAGAGCTGGGTGAATAACTGACTTCTCAGTTTGGTAGACATAAGGTGGGTGAGGTAATATCTTTTATTGGAACAACTTCTGTTGGTTAGAGACAAGCTTTCAAGCCATATAGAGCTTGTCTGTCTCACCAACAGAAGTTGATCCAATAAAAAACATTACCTCCCCATCCTTGTGTCTCTAATATCCTGGGCCCGAAATGGATACAATTATGCTGCATTCTCAGTTAGGTGGCAGTTCCAAAAAATCAAAACAAAATGTTCAGCTTGACTCTAATCAAATCTGAATTTTTTCAGAAAGTCCATTTTGGGCCAATTAAAATGTTTTTTCTTAAACTAAACGTGCTTGGAAATGAAACATTTTAAAGGACTAGAATCTTAAAATGAAGGAGGGAGTTGTGGTTGTAGTGGCTCCTTATAACATTTATTCCAGTGATTAGAGCACTCAGCTAAAAAGCTAAATTCAAATCCCTGTTCCAGAATGTCGATCTCCTACATCCCAGATGAGTGCCTTGAGATTATAAGGAGGAGGGGAGGGCACTACCAGTAGTTGCTTCTTTTGCTATTTTGTGAAAGTATGTAATCCCTTTGTGAATCTAAGGGTGTTTTTGTGTGTACATGTGTAACACCACCAGACCCCAGTCGTCAATGGGCAGGATCAAACTAGGGCCCTCTGGAGTTTAGTGCATGAGCCTCTACAATTTGATCCAAAAGCCAACTGGCTCTTAGCTAGGGCTGTCGAGCAGACTCATTTAACTCTCTCTCTCTCTCTCTCTCTGTGGTCTCAGTGCCACTAGATGGGACAGAACACCACACCCAGGAGGTGTGTGGGTTACACATTTCCCCTAGCTAAGGAAGTGCATCCTGAGCTTCAGAGACTTCCCAGTTGAAATCCTGTACGCACCCCACCTTGTAATGCCGACAGACCCCAGTTGTTGATGGGCAGGGGGGATTGAACCTGGGACCTCTGGCGCTTAATACATGAGCCGCTACCACATGAGCTAAAAGGTGGGTCTGTCTGTCTCTTTCCCTGCCCGCCAGCCTGCCAGCCACTAGATGGGACAGAACACTACACCCAGGAGGTGTGTGGGTTACACTTACGCACATGGTGAATTCATGAATAATTCTGGGTTGACTGAAACTGGATTTTTATTGGGTGAATAAGCTATGTCCAAAAAAACTTTGTCCAGCTGTACCCAGGAATCTTACCTTATTGCATTTACTTCTCACTTATTCTTTTGGAACTCAGAGGTAGACTTTCCAGAAAGATCACATACTTGTGCCAGGAAGTGAATAAAAGAACATGTCTCTGAAGTCATTCTTGATCGCTTTAGTCTCGCTGTGCCTGCTGGCTATGTGTTTGGCTCTAACATGAGTGACAATAAGCTTCTTTTCTCCAATTGCTTTTAAGATATCAGCCAGTCACTGTGAAACATTATAGACTCCAGCTCTCATGATGAGATAAAAACAAAATATAGGACAGGCATGCATACATAATAAACTAATAAATTGTCAAAATCATCAAACTCATGCAGGCACACAAACCATAACACTCACTGAAAATACTTATGTTGAATGTACTAACCCAAATTCCTATATATTCTATCTGGCATGCATTCTCTAAAGAAAATACTTTTTAGTACCATTTCAGTCTGTTTCCTGAGGAGAGGCTAACTTTTTTTTCCCCTCTGACGTGAGATTTGACACATCCCAATATTTTTTCCTTTGGTTAATATCTTTCATTACCATATAACTGCAACATTGGCTATTAGATTAAAGAAAAACGTTATAGAATTAATATTTACTTGCTTGTTTCTAATTAATGCATCAGGTGCTGTAGAGAGGAAGAATACAAAAGAAGACAGGATCTCTGACCTAAACGCATTAATCTGACTTTCCAAGGTCACCTTCTTTATGTAATCTTATCATCATTGGAACTGCATTAAAAAGTTGTAACCTGATCTATAGCTTATGAATAAGAATTCCCACTTATCACTTTAGGGGTAGACAGGTTTTTGACACTGTACCCCATATTCTTCCCAGTGATATTATGATATAATTATATCATAATTATAATGTATTTTATGCAAGATAAGTCATGTGAGGTGTCATTGGAAAAGTTATGATTTGCTGAATATGATTATCCTATTTGTATGCATATATCATTTTTGTATCTGAAGTTATGAATATTGACTATGTATCTGTATTTCAAATGTAGTTACATCTGGGTAATGCCCACTAGACAAGATGCTTTCAGTCTAGATAGTGGGTGGGGAAGCGCCTATTCAGGGCAATGGGCCATTAGGAGAAAAAACAGTAGGCGTTGGGAGAAGCTTATCTCCCACATGAGGAGACTTCCTGAAAATGCTACAGACAGCCTCCAAGTAATGGCTGCTATGATTCTACAAGGACATGTGATGAGACCACACGTCTCTGGACTCGATCTTGGGATGTCAGTATTTTCCACAGACTGGTCTGGGGCCCAAGCTTTGAGAACAAAGGATTCCCGCCATCTGCAAAAGCTATATAAGGCAGGGAGTGACATCTGGTGTTCTTCACTCCCCACCCAAGAAGACTCCTGGAAACACCTGAGGAACAAGACTGAACCGGAGGGAAGTGCTGGACCCAGGCCAAAGGGGATTTCTAGCCTGTGAATGAAATAGCTGGGGATTCCAAGCCTAAAGCAAGTGCAGCTTGCCCCTTAAGAATGCTTGTATCATCTCTTAGGCTGGATATGAATAGCAGATTCTCACGCTATTTGGTATATTGAGCTTAGTTAATAAACTTGTTTTTGCTTTATCTAAACCAGTGAGCTGGAGTGAAGTGAAGTGTGTGGGAATCACGACTCGGGCAAAGACTGTTGCATATTCCTCTCCACGTTGAGGGAGGGGGTGAATTTTATGAGCTTATGCTGTGCAGTTCCCTGTGCAGCACAAGATGGCATAATTTTTGGTTTATATTCCAGACGGGGTGTGTGCCTGAGGATTTGGGAGTTGCCTTAGCTGTAGCCTTCCTATGCAGGGGCTAGTCAGAGAACCTGCATGTAACTGCATCTGGGTGTCTTCCAAACTGTATTCATGCTGGTGAAAGTGCAAGCTGGAGGGCTTTGCAGCTTGTCACAGCAGTAATGTGAGAGGGAGCCCAGGCTGGTGGATCAGGGGGATCAGTGTTACCCCTGCTCCAGGTGGGACCCTGGGGGGAAACCCATCACAAGGTTCTTGTCCCAAGATGAGGTCCAGTATTAAAATTATTATATAGTTGGGAACCCCGATGCGCACAGGTGCAATACTCACACTATAGGAACTCTTATATTTACAAATAAATAATTTGCTAATACATTTAGCAAAGTCACACACACTCTAACTCAGTAAGGTAGATAGAGATAATACAGAAAGTACGTCTGAACATCCATACTGACACCATCCCTTGCAGAACAACCTGAAATGTTAGCCATTATCTTCCTCATCACCATCACCTTCCTCATCTTCACCAGTGGGCCATCATTCTGTCCCCTCACAAGGGCTACATCTCTCTCTCTCTCTCCTCCCCCTGCTTCCCCCACCCTGGGATGCCACTTTTATAATATATAATGCTGAAATTATCATGCCCTCTTTATTTGTATTTCCTCCCCTTACCAATTTTAAGATGTCCTTTTTCTATAGGTTATATATTTATGATTTCACCCCATTATCATATGTCAGTTCATTGCCATGGCACTCTTGAAGGTTTTGGACAGAACATCCAACCGCAAGAATCTGGTGTTCGTGTTTCTGTGTTTGACTGATCGCTTTATGGATGAAATTTACACTTACGTTCTAATTCCAGTTTCCCAAAACTTATGGGTTACCTAAATTTATTTATGGCAAAGCTTCATGCTAACTGCTGAAGCCAATGTCTTACAGGATACAGGCCTGTAAGTTCCGTACGTTACTGCTGAATATAATAAAGCAGAATATAATGCAAAACAGTGAATATAATAGAGGTAAGTTCACTGGGCAACAAAGTGTCTCCTAAAACTGATGTAGTTGCAGTTAATAGCAGTTTGCAAGTTGCACTGCATTTTAGAGGGACAAAGATTCTTTTGGGAGGTTATGCAATGAACCTTTAAGTTTATTATGTTTTATTCTCTCTAAATGTATAAATATCAGTTTCTGCAGGAAAAAATACATTCTTTCATTTGACTTCTATAGGTCAAGTAATCTTTAAAATCCAGTCTGGGAATTACATTATGCCTATCCAGGGTATGGATATAATTCTCTCCTTTGCTTTATGTATTTAATATCTAGCTATTAAATGTCAATTACTTCTCTGAACCTATATATGCTTTATACACTCTACAATCAATATAAGTACTGACTCTGAAGATAAAGTAACCCATACAAGCAATGGCACATACTGTCAAAAGAAATTTCAGGTTTTAGCTATCCATCAAATCTTATTCTGCTGATCTTTAAAACTCACATGAACTTCATTTGGACTTGCATATATATGAAGACTGTAGGAACAGTTTCAATATATAATTCAGAGTTCTAAAACAGTATTAGTCATAAGTTCACGTTTTACCAGCTGAAATTATAAATTGTATACTGGATCGACACATTCATACTGATATAGATCCAATGTGATTTAGCCAACATATTCAAAAGTGTGCTTTAATTTTTGGTGCCTCTAACTTTGGATGACCAGTTTGGCTTGGTTTAAAGTATGTTCAGAAAGTGTTGAGCACCCAGCCTGGTAATTGAGTCCCTTGTGCTTGTGTTATGTGATACTGTCTTTAATTACAGGACCACATACATTTGTTCCACAGAACCCCTGCCTCATTCATGTTCTGATCTCAAGCCCTTTAAAATCAACAGGAAAGACTTCCCTCTGTGCACAGAATAGGATGTACAGGGAATCTTAATTCTGGCATTTCCTAACTTTTTAGTGCTTGACTTTGCAATCTTAATATAACTTTACTGTATTTTCTTGTACATAATATATTAAGGCCCAATTATGCATTCCCCAATATTGCACATATGTCCCTGAAGTGGGGTTTTGATATAAAATTGTTAGATCGTGTTACTAATTTTATAATTTACCCATTTTAATCTCCAGATGCACGCTGCAGTTTTGAAAGGTAAAGCTTAACTGGTATTGTCTACTGTTGGAATTATTAATATTTCAAATTATTAACATGGGAAACCACCAGACACTCATTTAATCATAATTATTTTTTATTAAATGCAAAAGCCAAATAGTATTTAAACAATTGCTCTAAACATGCCTATAAAGCTGAAATAATAAGCAATTTACTATATCCAAACAGTAATAAAACATTTATAGGTACTGGGTATTTAGTGATGATACTTACAAACCGGGTAAACCCAGGGGGTGCTTAGATGCATACTGGTCGCCTCAAACATGATCAGGCAGGTATTAGCAAGGAATCTTTAAGAGTTTGCTTTTTATACCCTTTAACAATCAAGTTATGTCTTTGACAATTACTGTCTTCAGCTAAAAAAGACAATTTGAGACGATTCACTCTTATTTCCAGTCTTAATCCAGGCGAGATTCACAACCTCCTTTCTTCCCAAAGGCCTTTCCTCCCTATCTCCTCCCCCAGAAGAAAAGTGGGAAGGTTTGTGCTTCGTTTCTTTTAAGACTATTTTTCTTTGTCTTGTTACTGTAGCTCTTTACTTTATTATTTACTTTTTGAACCATACATCCTTCCCACACCATAGGTAATACTACTTATTCTCATGGCCTTCTTTTACTTGCTGATTGGGACCTTTTATTTACTAGCCACGAACCATAGAACAAATATATTGTTAACTTAAGTTTGGTTAAGAAATCTTTAGTTATTTTTATAATTATCCTTATAGGTATCATACGGTACCTGAAGTACTACATTTATGAGGAATTGCAACCATTTCTCAGGCCTTAGCTTTCATGTCTGGTGATTGATTGATTGATTTTATATATAGTGTGTGTATGTATAATTTCTAAGAAATGAGACCATTTTAATTATAAAGGGCAGATGTTCATTGTTTGTCTATCTTCTATTGGAGAGAGATCAGACTTGTGTGTCTTTCCTGGGTGCCTTGATATCTCTTCATTAGTATATCTCAGCACTTGATTGAGGGGAAAATATGTTCACTATTTTTTTTCTCTTATGACGCTGCATTAGTTTTTAGTTGTGCAAAGAGAGTTCTTGATTTTGTGACTGATAGACTTTAAATATTTTATATATTAAATACACAATCCTAAAACACTGGAATAATTTAAATTTGTAGATTCCATCCCATGTTGCAAGTCCTATATTATAAACCTTACAGCATCTGAAGTAGAATGAACCATCAACTCATCAACAGTGAAACAGTAAAAGGGGAGAGCAGAACTGAACTGTATGTATTAATGCTCAGCAACAGTTCATTGACTGATACTCAGGATACTTGGTGGCATAAAAATAGGGGGAAAATACGTTTTTTCCCCAATAAATCACTCTTATTCATAGAAATGTATTTCTGGAAGGGAACTCAAAGAGATCATCTAGTCCAGACACCTACACGGACGTCTCTTGAGTATGGGCAGAGTATCTTCAGCTCAACAGAGGTGGCTTTCTCTTTCCCTATAGCTCATTTGAAGAAAAGCCGACTACCAGACAGACACTGATTGTTTTTGTTTTTTTTAATCTTTTTTTTTTTCATTAAGCAAAAAATCAAGATAAAAAATGTGAGCATTTAGTCAGCTGTTGAGCTATCTTACTGGTGCAGAGGTTTTGCTATTTCAGCTTTGTAAGTAAACAATGATTTCTATTCTATGAGGCAAGTAGTGTGTGTAAGCAGTGGTGAGTAGAGTGACTTACTCATCAGCTGGGGAAGTTAGCTTGAAGGGGAATAAAGAAAGAGTATTCGAACTGAAGTGAAAGAAATAAGAAGACTCCATGGGATGCACTGTATGATATCTTATTTTAGTGAATAACGCTGTTGGACAGCCTTTGTGTTTTTAAAGCATCTCAAGGTAACCGAATGTGGTCACATACATATTGTCACAAGTGGCCTTTTGAATGAGTTTGCTAGGAATTTCCCTGGCTGTGTTCCAGGGCCTCTTTGAACTTTCTGCGTAGACTGTGTAGACTATCGGTCCTTCATCAGTTGAGACTGAGCTGATCACAACACGTCTTCCAATCTTCTCTCGCTCTGGCCATCCTTCACCATGTTTGTCCATATCTCATTGTTAAGAAATCATCTCACCTCTTTGGAGGCCGACCACGTGGCCGTTTCAGTTCTCACGGATACCACTCAGATATAGCTGCAGTCCATCTGTTGTCACTGAGTCGGGCCACATGTCCCATCCACTGCATTTTGCTGAGCCTGCTTTCAACAACAACATCTTGGACTCCAGACTGCTGCCTAATTATTTCATTGGGGATGCGATCACAGAGTGAAATGCCCAGAAATGTTCTTTCCATTGCCCTCTGTGTGACAGACAGTTGATGTTCTTCAGTCTTCGTCAGCGACCATGTTTCGCTGCCATATAGCATCGCTGGAAGCCCGGTCGAGTTAAAAAGATTCGCACAAGCTGTTTTGCTGATCCATCCTTGGAGGATGTCCCTGATGTTGTTGAATGCGCACCATCCAGCTTTTTTTCTGCGTGACAGTTTGCCTTTTTGATCGTGGCGCATGTTGACTTACTGGCCCAAATAAACGTATTTGTCGACCTCTTGGATCTGCTCTCCTCCAAGAGTTATTTGGGTTCTTGGCAGAACATCCGATCTCATATTTCGTTTTTGACTGGTTCATTTTTAATCCGACTTGACTACTTTTTGCGTTCAGTTCTTTAAGCATTCTCTCAAGCTGGACTGTATTTTCAGCTATCAGCACTACATCATCTGCAAATCTGAGATAGTTTAGCCGCTCGCCGTTGATATTAATCTTGCCTTTCAGGTCTGCTCATCGAAAGACCTATTCAAGCCATGCTGTGAATAATTATGGTGAAACTGTATCTCCTTGTTTCACACCTTTCTCGATGGGGATTCGGAGAAGAGTATCTAACAGTGATATATCCGTGCTACAGCCAGAGTTTGCTTCCTTTAATAATGAGATATATTTTGCGTTGATGCCCTGTTCTGAAAGAACTTCAAGAATGGCGTTAGTCTCCATGCTATCAAACGCCTTCTTGTAGTCCACAAAGGCAATGCATAAAGGCAGCTTTTTCCCTTGAACGCTCTAGTAGTTGGTTTAGAGTGAAGATGTGGTCTATCGTGCTGTAATTTCTTTGAAAATCAGCCTGCTCTCTAGGTTGCTGTTCATCCAGGTTTCATGACAGTCAATTTGTTATTATTTTGGTGAACAACTTATAGACATGCAAAAGCAGGCAGATCAGGCGATAGTTCTTTAGATTTTCTCGATCGCCTTTCTTATGCAGCAAGATGATGGACTCTTTCCAACTGGACGGTATCTTCTGGATTTCCAGGTAACAGCTGAACCTTTGGGTGAGAGCTTTCCAGAGTTCCTGACCTCCCGCCTTAAGCACTTCTGCTGTCAGACCATCCTTGCCTGGAGCCTTCCCCTCTTTCATTTGATGGACTGCGTGACGGACTTCGCTGATGAGAACCGGGAGTATGTGTTCATCGATTTGTTGCAGTGATGGCATTGGGATGTCTATACGGGATGCAAAGAGCTGGGTATAGAAATCCCTGCAGATTGCCTCCATCTGTGTTTGATCGGTTACTGATTCTCCATCCTTGTTCTTCAAAGCCGATAATGATGACCTGTACAGCGCCAGTTCCTGTTTGCATTTTTTGAGAATTTTACAATCTTCAGCAGCCTTTAGGAGCTTTTCGGTTCGAAAATTCTCGAAGTCTTCCTTCAGCCTCATTCATATGAGCTTGCAGAAAAGGGAGTACTCAAGCCTGTCACTGCCATTTCTTTTCATTTTCCTCCTCTTCTCCAATAAGGTCTTTGTATTCTCCGAGATTCTTCCACTAGCTCTTTTTGGTCTTTCACACTCAGCTGATTTCACGCACCATTCCACTCTCTTGCTGAAGTTCTCATAATCGTCATCGCAGTCATCCAGGAGGCTCCAGTCTTCCCTGGAAATGTTTTCCTTCAGGATTTCCTCGTTGAAAGCTACTGGTTGGTGCCTTCTGTTCGCCATACACAGCGCCTTTTTCTCCACCTTCACAGTGAACGTGAGTCTGGCTCTCAGTAGGCAATGATCACTACTGATGTTAAATGATGGTACTACTGAAATATCCTGCACAATGCGTCATCTATCGATCAGAAAGTAATCGATTTCATTCTTTGTCTTCATGTTCGGTGCAATCCAAGTCCATCTTCTGTTGGCCTTCTTTTGGAACCAGGTGTTACCAATGAACATTCTCCTTATCTCTGCCAATATAGCTAGTCGTTCTCGCGTGTTTCGTTCTCCAATACCGTACCTTCCTATGAACTTTTCTCCTTCTCTCCCTCTCCCAACCTTGTCGTTAATATCTCCCATTGCAATCGTATATGTGGAACTCTAAGTGAGGGTTTCCTCCAGCTCCTGATAGAATTATTCCACATCATCACCTTCACATGCACTTGTGGGAGCGTAGAGCTGGATGATTTTGAGGGTGCTGTTTTGGTTAAATCGGAGGTAAAGCACCCCGAAACATGATGACTTCAAATGGCATGAGATGATTTTCGAAGACCATTCCTTGTTTATGATGAATCCGACTCCTCCAACTGTCCTCGTGCCTTGTCCTTTCTCTAGAATGACCGTGCTTCCATCCCTCCAACTGACCTCCATCTCCATCTTTCGTCGTGTTTGGAAAACACCCAGCACATCGCAGGCTGTCTTTGCCTTTTCCTCCATGAGATGGTTTATCAATTCCTCCCTCAATGTTCTGCAGTTATAAGTGCACACTGAGAGAGTTGTCCGGTTTCCTTTTGGCAACCTGGCACCTGAGATTCTTTTTAGCCTCTGGTCAATCGAATGCATCACTGCCTCTGGAGTGGGGATCAAGGGACGTGCGGAGAACTGAGACTTGGTTTTCCGTGTTGTTTTAGCCATTATTTTAAGCCACCCGCTGTCTGGGCTGTCAGTGGCGCGTTTACCTCCTCAACTTAGCTAGCTTACAGCCTCAGAAAGAGGGATTATACGCCCCTCCACGGAGGAAGCAACCTTCTTGCTGGGCTGACAGTCCGACACCTTAATAGCCTGGTTAGACCTGCTGGAGAATACACTCCGCTACCATCACTGTCGAACAGCCAGGGTCACTGCTGCGCCACATTGAGGCGTCGAGGTAGATTTTTGCAGCAGATTTGAACTTTCTGATCAATCATAAACCAGCTTCGTGTCTGGCTGTGCCATTGGTTTCTCTAAGGAGCCCTAATATGGTCTAGGAGGGCACTCCTCCATGCCTTCCCATGTTTAGAATAAACTTGGGAGGAGGAGGAGAGGGCTATTCAGGATCTCCTGGGCAATTTTTTGTTTTGTTTTCCAACCAATTCTTAATGCTCATGAAATTGAGTTATGAGTACTATGGACTAGAGCCAGGCATAGTGCAAATTTCTCCCCTTGTCTTTGCCAGTGAAACTCCATCTAACAATGTAACACTTTTCACTAAATCATCATAGGGCTCTTCTATGCACAGAGGTTGCTCCAGTTTAACTAAAGTTAATTTAAAAACAGATTTAGTGAAACTGATGCAAATCCCTGTGTGATCACACTTATAATGGTTTAAAACTGCTTACAGGGCTTGCCTACATGATGTGATAGTGCACACTCTGGGGATATGATTTCTAAAGCTCACTAAGGTGTTGCACATTAATTGGTCCACAAAGACTCTGCTGATGTGCACTAAAGGTTCCCTAGTGTGCTGTATGTTAAAGCATATCAGGGAACCTAGACTGTGCACCAGCAGGGTCTTCATGGACCAATTAATTTGATACACGTTAGTTTAGTTTTAGAAATCATACCTCAATACTGGTTGAGTCACACAGTGGACTATAATGGGATTACTAAATTGGTTGAAAAGCACACCTTTACTTAAACCAGTGTACCTTTATGTGCACCACCTCTTAAAGTTACATACTCATACAGATGTACAAACTCAGAGCAACAGTTTGAAAACTCTTGATGCTATTTTGTGAATTTTATTGAAACTTCCAGCAAAAGCTAGAACTCTTTTAGCAAAATATATAGGTGAACTATATAAAAAGCAAAAGTTTTTTGTTGTTGTTGGGACAGAGGAGACTCAGTTTTCCAAAAGTGCACCAGGGAAGGAGGAATCAACTAACGAATTCACCCAGGATTATAGATTTAATATAAACTATTGCACACCTAATTTATAATGTATAAAGTTGTTCTTTTTCAACTTGGAGCTTTTTCATATTAAATGATGGCATTGCACAATACATTTTAATATATTTAAGGTCTGTCAATGTTTTAAACATGAAAATGGAAAACTTTTACATTACTATATTTTAATATATAAGTAAATCATTTTTGTGAGGTGGCTATATAACCAATATTATGGGAAGCTGATTTCTAATGAAGGATAAGTATGGGTAAGGTTTTGAGGTTTTTTGTAGTATATCTACAAAGAATAGGCTTATTGTGTTGAGATGGTTTGGAATACGATGGAGTTCCTGATATAGATCATATTAAATACTATTGAATTCTACGACTGAGCTAGAAATNTCACACTATTAATACAAACAAACAAGGGTACAACACATTAATGTATGTGAATAAATAGAGTTTTATACTGCCTAGGATAAAGCTAAAAGTTATCAAAGCTCACACTTAAATCAGGAGCTACTTATGAGCAATTTATTACTACTAAAAGGAGCTACAATGCCAATCCTGGGGGGGGGGGAAACAGGCATAATTTTGCTCATGTGAGTAGCCCAATTGACTTAAATGGACCTACTTACATGAGCAAAATTATGCCTGATTTTTTTTTTTTTCCCCAGGATTGGCATTGTAGCTCCTTTTTGTAGTAATAAATAGCTCATAAGTAGCTCCTGATTTAAGTGTGAGCTTTGATAACTTTTAGCTTTATCCTAGGCAGTATAAAACTCTATTTATTCACATACATTAATGTGTTGTACCCTTGTTTGTTTGTATTAATAGTGTGAGTTCTGCAGGATAATTATATGTTGTATAAAGAAGCATATCCTTCTATTCATTATAAATCTGTTACCTCTCTATATTTAATCAAGTTTTTCTTTTTTGCAAGCTAGGCTTTAATGCTGATTTCCTAGTTTTATTTTTAATCTCTCTGCTAATTATCAGGGTTATGTATAAACAGTTGGTGGAAGATCCACTATCAACCTCTAATTGGGGTCAATTCTAATGACAGTAAATTCTGGGTAGAGCTGGTCAGAAACTTTCTGACTGAACATTTCTGTCAGAAAATACCAATTACTGTAATTGAAATCAAAACATTTTTGCAGGAGCATGCTGATTTTGATTAATATTCCAACAGAGCATAGACAGGTTTCAAAACTTACCTGCCAAGCAGATCTTCATCAGAAACCTGCTTGGTTTCTTGTCAGCTTACCCACCCAGCTCCTCAGCAGCTTGACTCAAGTTGGGAACTCAGTGATTCCAGTGTCCCTGTTTCCAGGGCAGCCTGTCAGAAGACTTTCTCAGGATTGGGGACCCAGGGTTTCAGGAGCCTGAAATCTTTCTGGGTCCAGGTTTCCAGGTCTGCCACAGGGAGCCTGCCATGGAGTTGGGAGCCTGGAAGCCCTGGGGACTGCAGTGGAGCCAGGAGCCTTGGAGACCCAAGGGGGAATTTTACTTTGAAATTTTTGAAAATATTTTTGAAATTTCCCTTCCAAGAGCAATTTCAGAATTTCTTTTTTTCATTCCAAAATGGAATCTCCCTCTTCTCGCCCCCTCTTCCACCTCCCCCCAAGTTTAGAACTTGCAGCAGAAGGGAAATTGTGACTTTCAACTAGCTGTAATTCTGGGTTCTGTCAAACCCCTCACAAAGTGAACTTAAACTTTCCTACCTGTCTACATCAGACACAAACCTTTGTCAATACCGTGAAGGTCAGCAGATTCAAACTCTATCAAACCAGTGAGGAGAGAATTCCAGAATCAAGAACTCAATTAAAGAAAATTCTCAGTTAGCTCCCTCTCTGTTAAAACCTGGTTTCTGTTAGTATGAATGCTGCAGCCTATTTCAGATTCCATAGCATCACAGAAAGAGAATTTGTCTCTATGGTAACTAGAATCCAAACCATAGAGTGCGTTATAGGCTGAGTTCAATGCCCTGAATTGCATTCAGAAATGAATTGGAAGCCATTGTAGACTATTGCGAACAGATGTCATAATCTCCTTTATTTAATTTTCCCAGACAGCCCCATGTAGAGAAGCTTTAAATAACCAGGCAGCTACAAACTTTGCTAGATGAACCTTTCTAGTGTTTTTTCCAAATGAATACCCCTATATACTCTGGAAGTGATGACAAAGGTATCATTCACTGTGTTGTGATCTATATTGGAAAGGATAGGGTCATCACAATCTCCTACACTGGCGTAATGTAAATGAGGGGTCGGAATCTTGACCATTGCTGATATTAGCCATGAATGCAGTAGAACCTTGATGTTGTGAAACTTAATGAAAAAAGGCAGGTAATACCCTCTCCCCATCTCCGTCTCTATATTATAGCATCACCTGTGTCTCACTTGGATTGAACCTCAGATCGACACAACAAAAACTGAGAGATTACTCAGGCAGATATGATGAAAGAGACCTAAAGAATATCATCTATATAGTGAAGGCTGCACAAGCTACCTCAAAGCACTATATGGCAAAATTAGCAGCACTAGGAGAGGACTTCCTGAGTAAGTTCCTACCACAACTTGTTTAAGATCTGCTGACATCCTATTCTCCTTCAGTGAAGCATGAAGATCTTGGGAGACAGACCTGTCCTCGCTTACAGACAACCCCCCAACCTAAAGCAAATACTCACCAGCAACCACACATCACTGAACAAAACCACTAACCCAGGAACCTATCCTTGTAACAAACCCCGATGCCAACTCTGTCCACATATCTATTCAAGTGACATCATCATAGGACCTAATCACATCAGCCATACCATCAGGGGCTCGTTCTCCTGCACATCTACCAATGTGATATATGCCATCATGTGCCAGCAATGCCCCTCTGCCATGTACATTGGCCAAACCGGACAGTCTCTACGCAAAAGAATTAATGGACACAAATCTGACATCAGGAATCATAATACTCAAAAACCAGTGGGAGAACACTTTAACCTGTCTGGTCATTCAGTGACAGACCTGCGGGTGGCTATATTACAACAGAAAAACTTCAAAAACAGACTCCAAAGAGAGACTGCTGAGCTAGAATTGATATGCAAACTAGACACAATCAACTCCGCTTTGAATAAGGACTGGGAATGGCTGAGCCATTACAAACGTTGAATCTATCTCCCCTTGTAAGTACTCTCACACTTCTTAACTATCTGTACTGGGCTAGCTTGATTATCACTTCAAAAGTTTTTTTCTCTTAATTAATTGGCCTCTCAGAGTTGGTAAGACAACTCCCACCTGTTTATGCTCTCTGTATGTGTGTATATATATCTCCTCAATATATGTTCCATTCTATATGCATCCGGAGAAATGGGCTGTAGTCCACGAAAGCTTATGCTCTAATAAATTTGTTAGTCTCTAAGGTGCCACAAGTACTCCTGTTCTTCTCTTTACATGGCAATCCCAAATGCAGAGGACAAATAAGGGTATCCCAATGCTCAACTGATCACAATTTAGAGAAACACCCAGGATCAGAGGAATGCATAGATGGTGTAATGCCACCTTTGACCCCTACCACTTAGGTCCTGTCTCAAGTGCAGTGCAGTCAGACCCCAAAATAGAGGCTTCCATATGTAGTGAATTTTGTGTTTGTAGATAACATAGATATAAGAGAACTAAATTCCACACACTGTGTAGCTGTTCTATATTCTTCCTGGGCATCAGACGCTTACAGTTTAAAGTAGAGAACTTTTCTGCCAGATCTTTCTACTAGGAATGTCCTTGTAGCTGTTCAGCTGGAGCCAGCTTTTTTTGAAGGAAATAGTCATTGTTTATTCCTTGGCATTATATAGATAGATAGCCAGTCAGACAACTGTTCAAAGCACAGGGATAAGCTACTCATCTGTGGTATATAACAAGCTGAAGATATGGATGTCACACTTCCTACAGATTGCAAACAGACAATGAATTCAATGCTGTGTGCAACTTTGGTTGATCTTAGCTGTGCCTACTGATAAATGGAATATCCTCCAGTAGGCAAGGTAACAGATTGCAGTTTGCTTCCTGAGCAGGCGGGTCTCTCAAACAAGCTCTCCTTGGGGAAAATAATTCAATTCATAAAACATTCTCTGCTTGTGAGAGGCCTACAAAGGGAATAGAGGTCATACAGGTCAGAATTTAGGGGAAATGACAGAATGAGTGGTTTGGATAACACTTGTGGAACCTGGCTACAACCAGTCTCACTTCAATCAAATTGACATTAATTTTTAAAGAAGGGAAAATATTAAAATATTTCCTGTTCAGCAGAGAGTTTGAATTCAAGGCATACTTGACATATATATATTTTTGGCTGTTTAATTTAATCTTGATCATTGCCCTACTGTAAAGGCCTAATGTAGTCTCTGTAAATTAATTTTGCTTAAATTAGGTGAAAATTACCTATCAGTTCTTGAGTAGTTTTTATTTACAGGCAAGTGCCACTCCGTCCCCCTCCGTTCTCCCCTCTTGGAAGAAAAGGTGATGTGGGAATTTTGGAAAGAGAAGAATAAGTGAAATAAAATCACAATAAGGAGCAAAACGGTAAAGGACAAGGCAACTCCAGGGGGTGACAGAAAATAAAATGTACCAAAACCTCCAGTGTTCCATACAATCACTTCAGAGTCTGGGAATGTTATTCAGGTCTTTTGAATGTTCTCTTTCTGTCCCTGCAGAACTGAGACTTCTTTGTCAAATATTTCACACTGACTACTTGTGCTGAAGATAAACCCACATTTTCAGATCCATGAGTCATGTTTAAGGCCCTACCAAATTCACTGACCATTTTGGTCAATTTCACGGTCATAAGATTTTTAAAATGGTCAATTTCACTGTTTCAGATGTTCACATCTGAAATTCCATGCTGTTGTAACCTATTGGATCCTGACCCCAAAAGGGGTGATGTGGGGGTGAGGGAGTTGCAAGACTCTTGTAGGGGTGTTGTGGGGTTGCCACCCTTACTTCTGCTCTGCTGCTATATGGGGCACTGCCTTCAGAGCTGGGCAGCTGGAAACCAACAGCTGCTGGCCGGGTGCAGAGCTCTAAAGCCAGTGCCACTGCCAGCAGCAGCTCAAAAGTGAGAGTCACAGGGTACGGGGGGAGGGGTTACCATATGACTGGGTTTTCCCGGCAGCCTCCTGCCCGGGTCAGGGGCTGACAGTTGGGGCCGCAGCCTCTCCATGCTGGTCCGGGGCTAAGAGTGCAGATGTGAGGGTGGCTGCCTTCAGAGCTGGCCTCCCAGCCAGCTGCTGCAGAGCTACCTGCAGCCGGGGGAGGTTCCCAGTGGTGGATCTGACCTGGCTCTGGGAGTGGCCCTTGCAGGGGAAGAGACAATTCCATCCCTTTCCAGCCTGGGGTGAGATTAGCAGCTGGAGCCCAGTACATGGAAGGAGCCTCAGGCTGGGGAGCCCCCAACTCTGCCCCCCTCTCCAATAACCGATTTCACAATCCATTACACGTTTTTTTTCACAACCATGAATTTGATAGGGCCCTACTCATGTTACTATAATGGAGCCATGTTGAGTCCATGATATGAGCTCAACGGGGCTATTTGTTTAAGGAACGTGCTGATTTGTGTGTACTCATGTCCCCTTTAGAGGCTGTCTTCAGTGAGGATAAAGGACTTACTAGTACTAATTCCAAGGAACATCTGAGTACTGTAGAAAGTGGTGTTGGTGATTCAGTAGGTGGCACTCTTCTCTGAATCATTGCTGAACCATTGCCCCAGTCTTGTGCTAAGGAGCACTGTGGACTTGGTGATGCCACCAGTTGAATGACACACAAAATGGAAAATATGCCTCACATAGTCATTTAAGCTCTCATGGCTCTCTCCTAAGAGTATAGATGTTAGTTAACCCTTGGTAGCTTGGCCAAATTCAATTAGGGATAATTGGTTACTCCATTTTTGTCTCCCTAAATACCCTGTGCCAGTTCAGCTGGATAAAGTGTTTTTTCACTTCCTCAAAATTGCTACCTTCTGTTTCTGTGAACAGATGCTGAGTTACAGCTCTTCCTAGTGGAGTCTGCATTTCAATGGTGACTGAAGTGATCCCTTTACATAGTTATTTGTAGTTATTTTTTTCACTAGCAAAAGAAGGATGTGTGGAGTCTAGGGGCAAGCGTGTGGGGAGAACTGGATTAGCAAAAATGTTCAAAATCTAAAATGTTTGATAAAATGTATGTAAGTTTTTGAATGAATAAAAAAATCATTCATTTTTGAAATGCGTAGATTGAGAAGAACTTCAAAATCTCTTGAGGTGTTGCCTTTTCACCATCTATTCTTCCCACCCCCACCCATTTGTCAGCCCAGCTCTACTTACCAATATAGCTCCAGAGCCATCCTGATAGGGAACTGATGACAAGGATGGGAGAAAACTTAGCTCCCCCTCTCTGCCAAAAGTAGAGTAAGAGTTCCCTGCTTGGCCTGTGCAGTGAGTGCTCCCCGTCCTGTTTCAGTCTCCATTGGCTAGTTACTGAGGGAGCACCGGGTGGGAGTCAAATGGCAGCATGTAGGAGCATGGCCACCACACAGAAGGCATAGTCTTGTCTCTGGAGGATTCCATGAGATCATTAGGTTCCAGAGGCCAATTAAGTAGGAGAAAAAAAACTTTTTTCAGACTGTCTGTACTGAGCTATCTTGATTATCACTTCAAAAGTTTTTTTTCTCCTACTTAATTGGCCTCTCAGAGTTGGTAAGACAACTCCCACCTGTTCATGCTCTCTGTATGTGTGTATATATATCTCCTCAATATATGTTTCACTCTATATACATCCGAAGAAGTGGGCTGTAGTCCACGAAAGCTTATGCTCTAATAAATTTGTTAGTCTCTAAGGTGCCACAAGTACTCCTGTTCTTTTTAAAGGTTTTCTGTTTGCCATTTTGTGAAAACTATTTTGCTGGATGCTTACCCCACTGGGATTCTAATTAAAACGAGGTTTTGATATTGGAGATTATAGTACCGGGGTGCCAGATCCTCAGAGTAACTACCTTGATTTCAGCTGTTTCACTAACAAGAGTAGAGATCAGAATTAAAGATGTAGCTTCCCCTTCCTGCTTTCCTCTCTTAGTACTATCTTCAGAAAGGTCCAGAACTAAGAGTAGAAGTCAGAATTAAGACAGCAGTTTTCCCGTCCCCTGCCTCAGTACTGTTAAGTTCCAATCACAAAAATTTCTGTCACATCCTTTTCTGGTGTAAATTAGTGTAGCTCTGCCAGATGCAGATGTGGCAGAAGATTTTGTGATTGGATCACTGGATTGGAATTTAACAGTACTAAAATGAGGGAGGGAAAATTTGTTGCTTTTAATTCTGACCTCTATGTCTTGAGCCTCTTAAAGAGACATTTTTACAAATGACTTTTCTAATAGAAAAGAATCACATACTTACAAACTCTACCAGCTGGTTATCTGCATTCAGCTGCCAGTTGGAGGCTGGCACAGAAGGGAATCCAGGCTATTTCAATCTCATTAATTAGATGGAGAAGTGACTGGGGTGGATAGACCCATTTACTCAAAATCTTCACCTGCATTCAGCTTTCTGTGTTAGAACTTCACATCTAAGAGTTTGAGCAGCCTTACTGCTTTTGGGAATAAATAGGTTATGTGGGTTTGTAGCCAAGATCTGTGCCCTTCTGCAGTACAAATGACCATAATCATTCTGATGAAATCTAAGTGTTTTATAAAACACTGACATATTTTATTGTCAATTGAGTGATTCTTCACAAATTTGAAACTGTCTGGCTCTCAGAGGGATTTGTGCCCTAATTGGTAATGATTTCAGGTTTAATTTTATTAACATAACTACATTTAGAAACCTAAATCCATATTTAATCACTAAATAGGTGGCTTAATTTCCAGAGGCGCAGAGCACACACAGCTCAGCACCTCTGGAATTAAGGTAATCTATTTATGCCTAATGATGGGTTTAGATGCCTAACTTTAGGCACTCCCCTCTGAAAATGTTGGTCTCACTCTTTCAAATGGCTGTTAATAAACACAGCAATGCCATAAAGCAAACAATCAAACAACGGGTGTGTGCATGGTATGGGGAGGGGGCGGGCAAGGGATCTAAAATTGCTGATAAAATTAGGCATTAACAGTTTCATCCTGCATTTACAATGCAGGGAGAGTCAAGTATGTAGTTGTGAACCTGGATTTCTTTTGTGTTTGCTGTGCTGCAAATCTAGACTTCTTGCACTCTTTCTGTGAGTAAAATTCAGCAGCCATTTTGTTAGTTGAACGCCAATACAGACTGCCAGAAAACAGATGTGTGTTTTCTATCTCTCTCTCTCTCTCTCACAGAGACTTTTATGCATTCTTTTAGATTAAAGAACAAAAAGAAATTATTCAAACTGAAGGTATATTTGTATGGGAAAATGTATCATGTCAAATATGGTTTTAATACTAATCTGAGGGAATTTGATTTGGACCATGCTATTGAAGTAAGAAACTCTTTTTTCACTTTGAATACTAGTTGGTAATTCACTTTCTTATGTGATGGCCACCACCTTGACTGACACTTTGAATTGCAGAAATAAGAGCAGAAGTTAGTACAGTTTGAGTTAGAATTAAGCTTACAAGGTGAGAGCTGTAACAGACTGCCATCCTCTTTGGATCAATCTCTGTGCCAGTAAGGTAATACACACTGACGAGTGGGTTACGTCATAATAGTTGCTTTTTAGTTTTTCAATAAACATGAACAATCAAATCAGTGCAGTAAAACAGAGTACTGTATTTTAAATTTAAATGATGTCAGACAAAACAAGCAATATTTGCAATAGGCAAATTATCTCATTGTAATTCTTAATCAGATACTTGACCTGAGTAAATGCTAATGGAGTTATACATACAGTGGACACCTAGAGGAAAGCATACTGTATTTCATTGTTTACAGTAATCTGTGCAAGCTTCACTTTGCTTTCAGACTCACTAAGCGATTACCCTGTAACTCAGCTAATCTGCCAAAACCTCGCCACTAGGGTGCAGTTATGTAGCACAAGCAACCATATGGAATTTTTATAAATAGGTCTTGCTGTCTCAAGAGGCTTTTTATTTTTTTAATGTCACTAACATTTTGACAGTGGTTTAACCTTCTTAATAGTTATGTAGTAGTGCAGTGGGAAGCAAGGAATTCTGATTTCGTAAATAGAATAACTAGTCATCCTTTCTTCAGAGAGGCTTATAGAACCTGTTATAACTATTTATTATTTCTATAGCACCTGCAAAAGGGATGAGTGTCACATTAACAGAGCTCTGTAGCTCAAAGTAGGCTTTGGTTTAATACGTTTTTTGTTTTTGTTTTTTTTTAAATCTAGATGCAGAATTTAAGGAATAAAGAGCTAGAGTAGTAGCTGGTGTAAACAGGTATAGCACCATTGGATAAAACTATGCTGGGGATCTGCCCTGAAGTAATGTGCTCAGAAGCCTGAAGCCAGCTTCCATGGTAGCTCCCCCCCACATACCATGATGGAATTTGGTTCTAAGTACAATTGTTTCATGTTTAAACGTTGTTGTTTTTGTCGATCCACACTGAAACACATTTGTTATAATGTTTACTTTAGTGTATTACTATTGGGCAGGGACTTTATTTGTCAGTAAAGAGCCATCATTAATGCTATGTAAATAATAATTAGCCAATGTGTGCTTATACAAACTTCTAAACAGTGAACAAATACATTTTTGTTACTGCATTTTTGTTGTAGGTAATAAACAGTCATTGGTAGCCAACATTTTTTCTTTTCTGCGAGCAGTCAACTGGCCATGTTTCCAGTATATAGAGTGCAAATGACTCATACTGTGAATGGGAAATAACATGTCTGGTATTGAGATAAGAATACATATATTCATGGAATGATCCTTTTCGTCCATCCAATGCTCTCTTTTTTCAGTACACTGCCCATACTGTTACAGCTCCCTCCCTCAAAAAAAATTAGTTATTGCACACATTGTTATTCCGTATGTTTCACTATTTTCATTTTTACAAACTATAGCTGGATACTGCAACCCTTTCTCATGTGATTAGTCCTAACTCACGTGACTGTCCAGTTGAAAGATGGTCACGCTTTTGTTGCTGCTGCTGCTGCAGATTGAGTGAATTGAATCAGTCAGGAGCTCCTTGCATTCCTCCATTCCATCTGCCCTTCCAAACACTCTCCCTGCATGCCACCCTCCCATTTCCCCCTATTTCAGGGGATGCAAAATCTCCCTGCAATCCCCCCCACCTTCTGGGATGCCCTATTTCTCCCCAATTGCAGGGCTCTGTGTGCCCCATCAGCCCACCCAGGCTCCCCCTTCCACCACATTCCATGGTCCCCCATATGCCCCACTTCCAGGGGTTGCTCCCTCTCATTCCTCACTTCCTCTCATCTCTACCATTCTTTCCTTCTCCATCATGTGAGTTCTTTGTCCCCCATACCATTCTTCCCTCATTCCAATGGCTCTGCTCCATAGGCGCCAACTCCATGGGTGCTCTAGGGCTCAAGGACTCACAGAAAAAAAATAGGGGTGCTCAGCACCCATGAGCCATAGTGATTCCTGGCCCCCATCCCAAGTTGGCCTAGTCCCAGACAGAGCTTGAGTGTGGAATGTGATAAGTTCTGTGCGGCTAACAGCTTCTGCCTTTGGGGCAGGGAGTTTGTTTATAAACAGAGGCAGGATGATTAAGATAGCAGAAGTCTTGTCATTAAATTAAATTAAGGATGGTTAGATGATCCTGAAAGTATTGCCAGGCACGCCAGGTGAAAGATAGGAAACAAAGGTAGGAATAACTGGTCCATTTTCAGAATGGAGATAAGTAAATAGTAGTATCCCTTAGGGGCCCGTACTGGGACCAGTGCAGTGCAACATTCATAAATGTTTTTGAAAAAGGGGTAAAGAGTGAGGTGTCAAAATTTACAGATGATACAAAATTGTTTAAGATAGTTAAGTCCAAAGCTGACTGCACAATGTGACAAAGGGATCTCCTAAAACTGGGTGACTTGACAACAAAGTGTGAGATGAAATTCAATGTTTAATGCAAAATAATGCACATAGCAAAATACAATCCCAACTATACATACAAAATGATGGGGTCTAAATTTGTTGTTATCCATCAAGAAAGAGAACTTGGAGTCATTTGCAGTGTTCCAGAGTACTGCAAATTTATAAGAATCCTTCTCACTGTGCCTGTAGAATCCTAAACTGTGGAACACTCATTATACTAAGGCTCTGTGTTTTCTCACAGAAGTCACGGATTCTGTGACTTCTGTAGCAGCCCGTGCGACTGGCCCGGGAGCAGCTCAGGCAGCCCCTGGGCCAGTCGCACTGGCTGCTGCTGGGGCAGTCTCAGGCCCTCCTACCCCCCCAGCAGGAGTTTGTGTGTGTGTGGGGGGGGCTTAGGGCTGGGGATTGGGTTGTGGGGAGATGCTTACCTGGGGGGGCCTCCCTAGAAGGGCGACAGAGGCTCCCCTCCCTCCGCTCCTAACTCCATGTGCCGCCTCCACCTGCAGGTGCCGCCCCCGCAGCTCCCATTGGCCTTAGTTCCCAGCCAATGGGAGCTGCAGAACTGGGGCTTGGGGCAGAGTGGAGGCAGTAGGTGGAGTGAGGAGCTGGAGGTCGCCACGTCCTAGGAGCCAGTAGGGACCCTGCCCCAGCCCTGCCACGCCATCCCTCACAAACAACATCTCAGCACCTCCCCGGGCTTCCCCACCCCCAGTACCCATGGCACCCTCAGGGCTGTGTCCCTCTCCCCCGCCAAGTTTTAGTCGGGGTATATTGTAAAAGTTACGAACAGGTCACGGGCCATAATTTTTTGTTTACTGCCCATGACCTGTCCATGACTCTTACAAAAAATACCCATGACTAAAATGACAGGTTTCAGAGTAGCAGCCGTGTTAGTCTGTATCTGCAAAAAGAAGAACAGGAGTACTTGTGGCACCTTAGAGACTAACAAATTTATTAGAGCATAAGCTTTCGTGGACTACAGCCCACTTCTTCGGATGCATATAGAATGGAACATATATTGAGGAGATATATATACACACATACAGAGAGCATAAACAGGTGGGAGTTGTCTTACCAACTCTGAGAGGCCAATTAATTAAGAGAAAAAAAACTTTTGAAGTGATAATCAAGCTAGCTTAGTACAGACAGTTTGATAAGAAGTGTGAGAATACTTACAAGGGGAGATAGATTCAGTGTTTGTAATGGCTCAGCCATTCCCAGTCCTTATTCAAAGCGGAGTTGATTGTGTCTAGTTTGCATATCAATTCTAGCTCAGCAGTCTCTCGTTGGAGTCTGTTTTTGAAGTTTTTCTGTTGTAATATAGCCACCCGCAGGTCTGTCACTGAATGACCAGACAGGTTAAAGTGTTCTCCCACTGATTTTTGAGTATTTTGATTCCTGATGTCAGATTTGTGTCCATTAATTCTTTTGCGTAGAGACTGTCCGGTTTGGCCAATGTACATGGCAGAGGGGCATTGCTGGCACATGATGGCATATATCACATTGGTAGATGTGCAGGTGAACGAGCCCCTGATTCCTGGGTTAGTGGTTTTGTTCAGTGATGTGTGGTTGCTGGTGAGTATTTGCTTTAGGTTGGGGGGTTGTCTGTAAGCGAGGACAGGTCTGTCTCCCAAGATCTGTGAGAGTAAAGGATCATCTTTCAGGATAGGTTTTAGATCTCTGATGATGCACTGGAGAGGTTTCAGTTGGGGGCTGAAGGTGACAGCTAGTGGTGTTCTGTTATTTTCTTTGTTGGGCCTGTTGTAGGAGGTGACTTGTAGGAGGTGACTTCTGGGTACTCGTCTGGCTCTGTCAATCTGTTTTTTCACTTCAGCGGGTGGGTATTGTAGTTTTAAGAATGCTTGATAGAGATCTTGTAGGTGCTTGTCTCTATCCGAGGGATTGGAGCAAATGCGGTTATATCTTAGAGCTTGGACTGGGAATGGCTGAGCCATTACAAACATTGAATCTATCTCCCCTTGTAAGTATTCTCACACTTCTTATCAAACTGTCTTTGTACTGGGCTAGCTTGATTATCACTTCAAAAGTTTTTTTTCTCTTAATTAATTGGCCTCTCAGAGTTGGTAAGACAATTCCCACCTGTTTATGCTCTCTGTATGTGTGTATATATATCTCCTCAATATATGTTCCATTCTATATGCATCCGAAGAAGTGGGCTGTAGTCCACGAAAGCTTATGCTCTAATAAATTTGTTAGTCTCTAAGGTGTCACAAGTACTCCTGTTCTTCTTTTTCCATGACTAAAATGTAGCCTTACTCATTACTTCTGGAAGAATTCTCTGCCACTACACATGCACAAAGTTTATGTCCCATGCAGATTTCTTTGCGTCCCTGAAGAAAAAATACTTTCTGCTGGGGATGCAAAGGGAAGCCACAAGAGTGGTCATGTGACCCTACCCGGCAGCAGTGGCTTCCCCAGGAATTGAAATTGGGGGGTGTCAGGGCCGATGAGGAGTGAGACTGTGAGGGTGAAAGTGGGCTGTATGGCACCATAGTAAAAGCTGGAAAATGTTTCATGAGCATTTATTAGATTTAACTCACGTTTTAAAATCATCACACAAATTAAAGTTGGCTATTCAAACCTTCTATGAAGCACTACGTCTACATCCTTCTTGGTTTCTTGTTATAATTTTGCACAACTCTGTTAATTAACTTCTTGAATGCAAAGTGTTCATCTTTGGTGGCTTCTCATGTGTCCGGTATTTCCATTCTTTCAGTTGATATGCTCATTAGTTCATTCACATGATCAGACAGAAGGTGATTTCTTACAGAACACAAAATTCTATTCAATGATGAAAAAGAATGCTCAACTGTAGCTGTTGTGACTGGGAGTAGCAAGAGATGAATTCCTACTTCTTTCATCCCAGGAAACAGAACACAAAGATCGGGTTGAGCCACTAGTGATGATAAAAAAGAAGTTGAAGTCAAATCTTAATTCATTTGTCGTATGATAGTCAAATTCTCCATTCTGTCCTAATCACATGGCAGCCCCAGTGCTGGTAGTGTCTCACTCCACTCAACTGTTGGTGTTTTATAGGACAGTCATCTGTAAAACCTATGGAGAGGTTGAGTAAAATCTAGAAGTCACTGTTGTAGATTTTAAAGAATCAAGTCTGTGTACTTTTTCAGTTATCTTAACAAACACTCCTTCACTTAAGGATTCAATATAAATGCCTTCATTAGTCAACTTCTGGACTGAAGTCTTTGCTTCTTCCAGTACTTTTTCAATTGATAGATCTCTGATTGATCCAAATGTAGCTTCTATTGTTGGACAAAGATCTACTACTGTTGTAGCAGATGCCTGGATGTCATTGTTTAGTGACCCAAGTGGTTTCAACAGTAGACTTACAAGAGAGAGAATGGCAATAGTCTTCTCTGAACGTAGTAGCAAAAGTAATCCACCAGTCCCACTACTTAGATCCATCCCGTCTTGGTAGATACTTTCCAAAGCCAGTAATAATGGCTGGAGTAATTTTAAGACAACAGCCAAGGATCGCTCATGAGAAAGCCAGTGGGTTTTTCCAGGTTGGACTAATATGAACTTCAGTCCCAGCGTATCTTCTATATTTTCCAAGATATTCAGTCTTTTTGGACTCTTGCTGAAAAAAGAATATAATGAAGACATTAAATGTATAGCTTTTTTAATGTCTTTTGAAGATTCTGCAACTCGTACTAGTGCTAGTTGGAGTAGATGGACTCTGCAGTGTGTATAGGAGAGATTAGGGTTACACTTTTCTCTGAGCAAAGCTTGTACTCTACCAGGTCTTCGAGAGAAGTTTGCAGCTCCATCAAATGCACAAGCAGCCATCTGTTTGGGGTCCAATTGACAAGCATTTAACTCTTCTAAGATGTAGGTTGTCACAGATGCAGCCAATGTGTCTTCTATAACTTGAACATCTAGAAATGCATCTACTGGCCTACCCCTGACATCAAGATAACATACACAATGACTTAATACTTGATGCCCATTTGCATCGGTGCATTCATCAGCCACGTATGCAAATTTTTTTAATGTGGTGAGAGAGTTCTTCACTTTTTCAACTGTTGAGTCTGTTCATACTTTTCATATCTATTATACTTTTTCAGATACATGTATTTTATCATACACTGTATATGCTTTTAAAGTGTGTATTAATGTTTCAATTTCAATTCAAATTTCCAAACAGTCACTAAAATTAGCATGTAACTAGTTCACAAAACTGGGGGGGTGTTGGGAAAATTCAGGGGGGGTGTAGGGAAATCACTGCCTGGCAGTATGTTTTGGGTGCCCAGGGCAGCCAACAGAAAGGGAAATCACTGTGGGGCGGGGGTGGGGGAGGAGACTGGGGAAGACCCAGTTGGTGGCTTCTACTTTGCGCCATTAACATTGCACCCAGAACCCCCCAACAAGCCTCTGTGCATCCAGATTTCCCCACTGAGCCACCCACACCCAGATTGCCCCCAACAGAACCCTCTCAACCCACACCTGTATCCCCCCACACTAAGACCCTCCACATTTGGATCCTGCATGGCTGAGACTACCTGCCCACACCTGGTGCACCTGGCACAGAGGGGCTGGGCCCTGGGGTATTTCTGGGGCAGGTCCACTCCTTGCACTGTGTCAGGGTTGGGTGCAGCCTCACTGCTAAGTCCATGTCCCAGAAAGGGGAGGGGGAGCTGCACAGTGATCTCCCACCTCTGTGCCTCCAGTGGCTTATGCTCCTCAGTGCCATGCTGGAGCCGCCACATCTATTTGACAAATAAATATTTGCAGAATTTTTTAATGTTTTGGTGCAGAATGCCCTCAGGAGTAACTCATTCTCCAGGTTCAGAAGACTTAAAAATTATCTCCAGTCATCAATGGGACAGACACAACTGAATAATGTAGCTGTCCTTAACCTTAATGCATCAAGACCATACCAGGGAACTAGATGTAAATAAGATTGCTGACAGTTATCCAAAAAGCTACAGTGAGACGTAATGTCTTTAAACTGTACCATTAGTGAAGACATTGGTGATTGCAATGATTTTAATATATTGTAATTCATGATAATGTATTTCTGTAGTTCATAACAATGTAATCATTACTAAAATAGTAAAGATACCAATGATAGACACACATTCAATAACTAGAATATGAAAGAAGTGTATAAATATACTGAAAATAGCGTTCCCCCCAAAAAAAGTGGCGGAGTCCCCTTGCCCCCAAACACACACACCTCTTCAAAAGAACTCACTGGCAAAACAAAAATCAGTGCTTGTGCTCTGCTCTCTCCCTTCCTTCTCTACCAGGGTCCCCATTCTCTACCCCATGCCTGGGGCTTTTTGTGCACACATTCTATCTCCCCCTTTCTTCCCCCCTTCCTTCTGTCTGGAGGACAAGTCACTCAGGGTGTTAACATTTTTAACTGTTTTAGGAGGATGGGCAGAACTAAAATGAGGGGTATTATTATGTTGGAAGATGTTAACATGTAGACTAACATGTTCTGAGTAAATATTACAGTAATGCACAACTGTTTCTGTCGGTAAATTCAGTAACTGACAGTATATACCTGGGGGTTGACAAATACCTGTTTAAATGGCTTTGTTACCACTTGAATGGCTCTTTAACAGTTTCAATGTTGTGCTAATAGGTGTGGAAGGCTTTTTCACTTTTAAGTACTAGATTTCTCCCCGCCCCCCCTCCCCCCAGCCCCCTCCAAGGAAGACTCCCCAGACTGCAGCAGCCAGCTGTGGTGGGAGCCTGCAGGAAGGGTCAGAGCAGGGATAGGAAGAGATAGGATCATGGACATTAAGACCCAGGGTGCCCCAAATTTCCAGGTGCCCTACGCAGCTGTGTATGCCTAAGAATGGCCCTGCCACCCCCATTTCCTCCTTTCAGCTTGACTAATGGAGAAACAGAAATGTCATTTAGTTATGGAAGACCTCACTTAACTTGGCCAGTAAATGGAACTATCACATGAGCCTAGTATGATTTAATGGTTGTAGGACTGGGCACAACATTTCCAAACATAAAAATACACAACAGACTTGTTTGTGGCAGTTGTCATTATTTTAGACATTTCTATTTCCTTCAGTCTGTCAAGATACTTTCCTACTGTCATGTGGATGCAGAAATGTGTAACTGATGCATTTCAGTCATTTTCACTTGAATTTCCATCCAGAAATTCCATCCAGCTGAAACTGTGACAGCCCAAGAATATGAAAATAATTTCCTACTTGGTGGCTTGTCCTCCAACATCACTGTGCAGAAATCTCTCTTCACATTTTCCACTGACATTTTCTCCATGATTGGGTGGAGACCATGCAGTATGTAGAATATTATATTGAATGCAAACATTTATGTGGCCGTCAGTCTATCACTTACTGCCTATCGTCTTGTAGGTGCTTACCCTTTTTTATTTCCCATGTGTGTTCTATGTTCCCTTTACATAGTGTAGTTGAATTTGTGTCAGTCCCCGGATATTAGAAAGGGTGGGTGAGGTAATATCTTTTATTGGATCAACTTCTGTTGGTGAGAGAGACCAGCATTGGAGCCACAGCAAGCTCTTTGTCAGGTCTGAGAAAGGTATGTGGAGCATCACAGATAAAGGTAAGGTGGAACAAATTGTTTACCATTAGTTAGCACATATTCTAAGGGACTATTCCAGGTAGAGTGGCCCATTAATGCCTCTGCAGACATAGGACAAGAACCAGGGGTTAGTGGGTTACAGATTGTTGTAATAAGCCATGAATCCAATGTCTCTGTTCAGTCCATGATTTTTAGTGTCTAGCAGAGTTATGAGTTTAAGTTCCTGGACTCTGTCCTAAATTTTCCAATGTCTAGAAAATAAAACCTCCTCCATCAAGGCTTACATTGGTCTCTAATTATTAGGGGGTAAGAGAAGATTTCCATTTGAGACAGGTTCCTGGACTGATTAGACCACAGTCCTTAACCAATATGGTAATACTTATGTTCCTAATGTATATGTGTGATCTTCACAAAATACTTACCCTTCTGTTTTACCTGCTTTGAACAGTGAAATGGTTAACAATGTTAACTTTTAATATATCATAATTGGCAACTGATTCACCGCCCATTGAAATAAATGAGGCAGTTCACATGTTTCATAGCTATTGTTTTAGGCTCTCTGAAAACTCAGGCAAAAATCACTTCATCAGTTACACACTAGGGTCACGCTTCCAATATATATATATATATATAACAACCATAACAGCTGGAAAATTCCCTTTTTTTATCAAGAGCACACACCACACTTTAGAAAACCTCAACTTCCTCTGTGAGTGGTCTCACTGAATTAAATAGGGCTATTGAGAGTAAAGTAGTACCCACAAAACTGGCTGGCACACACAAGCTTTAAATAAAACACACATAACAAAAGTGGTACATTTTTATTAACAATTTAAAGAGATAGTAAACATATTTCAAAATATTTGGAGTTTTTTAATATGTTGGCTTTTTATTGAGGTCTTTGGATATTTAATATGCTGTTTCCACTAGGAACATCTCATTTCATTATTTTTTTTTTAAAAGTAAAATTGGCATCTGTGATGGAATGCCAAATAGAAGAATTGCTTTTCCCTTCACCCCCAACTTTCTTTAAGTTGTACAAGTTTTCAGATTCTCTGCAATGCATGGCAATTTTCTTCTTTGATGTAGGTTTGGTTGCTTGCTTTTAATATGTATTTCTTTTAATCTCAATCTCTCTCTCTTTGTGTGTGCAGTTTTTCTCCCTGTTTATAGTTGTAATGAAATGAACTGAGCTAGAATAGTGACATCTCTATCAGGAGATTTGTTTTTGTTTGGATGGTTTATTTAGATTTGCATATTGTTTCTTGATCTTGAGTTTGTTTTTTATTCCTTACTCTGTGGTGATTATTTTCATTACTAAAGGTGTCTTCCCCCCCACCCCGAGCATCTGGTGGAGGGAAGGGTGTGAGTGAGAGAGAGATTTTCAGAACTTTGTTGCCTTGCAGTGGTTGTACATAGTTACACCTTGAGGGTGACATTTCAAATCACACATTTATATGATCACTGGAAGAAATTCTATGCAAATGTTGCCTTCTAACAACATATGGTGCTGGTCTGTGATTACCAACCCCATGGGTTAGGGGTTGTTTTAAAAAAAATTGATTTAGGCAACATTTAGAGAAATTGGAGTGAAGTCCATACTCAGGAGTCAGGTTTGTCAGGAGAGAAGGTGTACCCTGTTTCCCCGAAAATAAGACAGTGTCTTATATTAATTTTTGCTCCCAAAGATGCGCTAGGTCTTATTTTCAGGGGATGTCTTATTTTTCAGAAATGAAAAATGCCTTATTATCGGTGGATGCCTTATTATCGGGGAGGTCTTATTATCGGGGGGATGCCTTATATTACAACGAGAGGCAAAACTGTAAGTAGGCCTTATTTTCGGAGGATGTCTTATTTTCGGGGAAACAGGGTAGTAATTTCAACTGCATAACTGTTTGGGTCATGCTTCTGGAACCATGTGATTCACACTGGGCATACTCAGATGCTTACCTAAGATATAGTCACTGCCATATTAATTATATCCTATTTCCATAGCCACTCTCCTACCAGTACCTATCTTGGTAGCTGTGAGGCACGACAAAGAGGACCTTTTATACTCACTTACCAGCTTCCAGATTCCTGGCACCTCCTATGTGCTCTAATGTTCTTACTAACTGTGCTGATGGATTTTTGTCTTCATGAAGGGAGAGTGTGGCACCATCAATAAATGGGAATGGAGGATGAGAGGGATATGTTTTTGTGCATCACACAAACAGAGGACAAAACACTTGAACATTATGTGGAAATAATTCCTTGCTCCTATTTGTATATTAGCAGGGTACTGATAGCATGTGTTACTTTTTGAGGTTATTTGGTGTAATGTAATTAAGGAGCCAACACAATGAAGAACATACTGCATTCAGTGATTAAGAAGATACTCATTTCAGTCAGTCTAATGATCTGCTATAGTGAACTTACTTCGCAAACACTGCGGGGCCTGATTATCCACTGCCTTGCACCTGGCAAATATGCCTGTGCAAAGGGAGGGAGAAATGTCAAGTATAAATGTCTGTGTTTTGTACCACTTTGCTGGGGTATAACTGAGGTGTTTATACCCCTGCAAGGGTATAACAGGATTTTTCACACGTTGCCAGCTTTTCTGTTTGTCATGTCGCCAGATTTACTCAGGTGACCTACATTAGAATATAGCAGAGAGGAAGTTTTAGAACTTTTTCAATCTGCAGAGCCATTTCTTGCACATGATGGACTAGTTTCCCTAGGGCTTGTAGGTTGGTGAAAGCTATACATCCCTACATCATGGAGGCCCTCTGTGCCCCATAGGGGATTTTCTGCAAGAAAAGTTTTGTTACCATACTCTATAGAATTTTGTTTTGGGGGGCAGGTGGGGTAGAAGATTTCACTTACAGTGGGGACCCACAGCAATGCCACAGTAAAGGCTACAGAGGGAATGCACTGGACTACTATATCCCCCACTGGTTCTGCCCTCTGTGTGTCCTGCATTACCAACTTTTGGACATGTACCTGTCTTCTCTAGAATGTTCCTCACAGCCAAGTGCAACTGACGCTGCAACTGCTTTGCCGTGCCTCAAACTTTCCCAGCTGGAGTTTCTACCCCCGGGAGTCTGCATTGGCATATAAACAGTGAATCTGCCCATGTCTCTAAAAGGGTATGATTTTCATTTTCAGAGAGCCACCCAATGGACATATCAATTACAAAACCAAATGGGTGATCTTTGTAAACAGTCTGAATCCCTATGCCAGGTCCATGAGAACTTTCAGACGTCGAGTTAGCTGCAGAATCACCCCCTTCATAGGGTGTGGCTTTATCGGTAACTCAAAAACTTGAACCTAAACATCTTCTCTGAGTTTAACTGCTCTGAGTTTACCTACAGGGTCTCCTCTGAAGCTCCTTAATTTCCTCTGGGCCTAAGAGAGATTCCCTCTTCACTATGTCCTTATTGGAGCCATATACAGGCAGTCATTACAGTATGTGTGTGTTGGGGGGCAAGAGACTTGCTTCCTAGCCTGGGGTGACTCTTATATTCCCCTCCATGTACTTTAATGCTGCCACCCCATTAGTCTTGCTATAAAACCTTTTTATATGCTCAACTGCCTATATGCTCCCAAGATGCATGTTGTGAGAGCACATACTCAAAACTGGTTAGAGTTGCAGCCTGTAGCCCTTATATGCATGGCTTCTCCTATGGTCAGCTGTACTAGTGACCACAAGAGAGACTGCTGGATTTCTACAAGCTGCTCACAGGAGCATGGGTGTTGGGAGTGCTGCTGTACCACCTGGCTTAAAGTCATTTCCATTATATATAGGGTTCACACAACATTGGTTCAATAGCTCTTAGCACCCCCACTATACAAATTGTTCCAGCGACCAGCACCCCTGCACAGGAGTACATTTGCAGAAGGGAATAGTAGCATGCTGCTCACCCCATTCTCATTGTTTTTCTTCCCCCAGACTAGTCTGGCACTGTCCGATTCAGAAACACTGGTCTAAGGAGTAGAGTCACAAAAAGTGTATGGGGGAGGCATTTTCAAAGGCACAAATGGAATTTGATTACCTAATTCACTTTGAGAGTCAATGTTGTGGTGTTGGGGGCTGTGCCTTTAAGAGCTGAGCTTTCCAGCAAGAAAATATCGGTGGGAAGGTGAAGCTCTTGTTATTAGGCACAGCTATGTGGAACCAGATACTAAATAAAGTAGATCTCTTGCAAGCGCCTTAGTCACTGAGTGGTCACAGAACACTGCATGGCACCAGGAACAAGAAGAACTGGAGAAAAATACCCTGAGCAGAAGAATAGAGAAGTTAAGAGCTCCAAGAGCTGCAACTCTCTGGAAATGTAGAAGATAACTGGAGGAAGTTCAAACAGTGCTTTATTCTGAAACTTCATGCAATGTGTGCCAGTAAGAGTAAGGTGGCCTTTTTTGGATAGTGGCTGGTTTTGAAGCACTTGATGTGTTTAATAGTTTTTAGTTAGTTCATGCGGAGGAGGCTAACTATGAAACTATTACAGAAATTTTGAGGAGTACAGCGCTCCATGTAAAAATTAGACTCCTGAAAAATGGGTGTTTTAATTGTCGGGTACAAAAGGAATATGAAACGGTAAAAGAGATTGTAACAGAGCCAGAGGTGAGGCTGAACAGCCAGTCTTGCAATTTTGGGAGCAAGTTCCTGATGATGACCCAGATCACTATGGAACAAGTAATGGAAGTCACCCAGTCCAGAATGAAGCTTATGGAGGGTTAGGGTTGCCAACCCCCCAAGAATGCCCTGGAATCTCCAGGAATTAAGATTAATCTTTAATTAAAGATTGTCATGTGATGAAACCTCCAGGAATACGCCCACCTAAAATTGGCAACCCTAAGAAGGATAGACAGTGCTTTCATACAGGAGACATGATAGAGAAGCCAAAATAGTACAAGAAAAGAGACCTGAGGCAGAAAGGCCTATTGAGCTCAAAGTCAGAGTCCAGCAAAAACAGCACCTGGAGCTGCACTTGCTGTGGCAGGCAGCACAAGCTAAGACAATGCCCAGCATGTGAGAAAAGATATAACAACTGCCTTTTGCAAGACTATGCAACCACTAGCAGAGTGTGGACAAAGAGGAAGAAGACAGCACCACAAGCTCAGATTACTTTTTCATTAGTGCAATGGATATTATTTCAGCACAAGGAGAATGGAGTATCAATCTGAAAGCCAATGGAACATCTGTTCCTTTAAATGGGACACAGGTGCACAAGTACACATGTTGCCAGAAATGCTGTTAGTAACACTAAAAGAAAAGCCACAGGTAGAAAATAAATAGGTAAAACTCAGGGCTTACAGTGGTGAGTTAATCCCTACTAAGGAAGCATGTGAACTAAATGTAGGGGGTAAAAATATTGGAAAAGAAATAATTTTGTAAAAGAAAGAGTGCCCATTATTGTGTTTAAAAAAGTGTGTCAAGTCCTGCATCCCATCAGGAAGATGCACTCACTGGAGGGATAGGGAACCAAAGCAACTGAGAGAGTTTGAGGATGACTTTCAGGAGATAGGGAAACTCACAGTGCAGAATAGAACTGAGAGAGCCCAACTATCCCACAATTCACACCTCTAGGAAACTTGCCCTGAGGCAGAGACTAAAATTGGAGCTAGATAGACCCATTGCTCTAGGAATCATAGTGAGTGAGTAGAAAAACTGACAAAGTGGATAAACTTGGACAGTGTAGGAAAAAAAGATGGAAACCTTTGCTTATGTATAGACCCATAAAATCAAATCTATAAAAAGGGAACACTTTCTACTACCTATAGGGGAGACATTTTTTGGGACATGGCTGATGGCAAATATTTTTCTATTTTTTAAGCATCAGTAGAGTTCTGGCAGGGGCCCTTACAAAAACAGACCACACCACCGTGCACATTCAACAACCTCTTTTGGGAGACACTTGATTTGTAGACTGCCATTTGAGTTGTGTTCAGATCCTGAAATGTTTCACTGGAAAATGCAACAAATGTTTGATGGTCTAGAGGGTACTAAGGTTTAGATTTGACTTCTACTCCCCCCTCCCCCCGACCAGCTCAAGACGAGCGTGACCAGGGGCTCCAAGGAGTTTTGGAAAGAACCAAAGCTGCTGGGTTAAAGCTAAATGAAACTTGTGTGCAATGGAAATAACATATCTGACAGATACGTTTAACACAGAAAGGTATATAGATAGATCACAGGAAGGGTGAAACCATCACCAGTGTACCTGCCTCAACAGACAAGGAAGAGATTCAAAAATTCCTTGAAATGGTGAATTATGTAGAGAAATCTGTGCCTAATCTAGCTGTCTGAACCAGCACCCAGAGAACATTACAGTTAAAAGATGTCCAATGGACATGTTGTAAATTTTAGTGAAGAATTTGGGAAACTGAAATAGTTAATTAAGAGCAGGGGTGGTGGAAGCATTCAACAGTGAGGGAGCCACCATGGCCCTGCCCCTGTACCATCCTCAAGGCCCCGCTCCCACACTGACTCTTCCCGCCCACTCTCTCTGTCACTCGTCCTTATGGCCGGTAAAAAGTGGCCCTCCCTGTTCCCACGGCCCTGATTAAGAGAACATTGTCCTGAAGTACTATGACAGTAAGCACAAAACTAAGTTGTCCACAGATGCCTCCAAGGACTTCTCACTTCCCTGAGACCCTTCCTAGAAGATGATACAGCTAAGCAGATGATTGTGCATAGTAAATCCAGGGATTGCAACCTTTGGCCCGCGGCCCACTAGGGTAAGCCCCCTGGTAGGCCGGGCCAGTTTGTTTACCTGCTGCATCCGCAGGTTCACCCGATTGCGGCTCCCACTGGCTGCGGTTCACCGCTCCAGGCCAATGGGGGCTGCGGGAAGCGGTGGCCAGCACATCCCTCGGCCTGCGCCGCTTCCTGCAGCCCCCATTGGCCTGAAGTGGTTAACCGCAGCCAGGGGGAGCCGCAATCGGGTGAACCTGCGGATGCAGCAGGTAAACAAACTGGCCCGGCCCGCCAGGGTGCTTACCCTAGTGGGCCGCGGGCCAAAGGTTGCCAATCCCTGGTAAATCTATGTTTTCTAGACGAGGTATACCTGGCATAGTAATGTTTGACAATAGGTCACAGTTTCAGTAGTTTACAGTGAAGAATAGGTTTAGACATGTAACCTCTAGTCTCCGTTATCCCCAATCCAATGGGTTAGTGAAAGATTGTGTCAGACTAATAAGCGCCTACTGAAAGTCTGTAGAGTCAGACTCTGATCTGTATTTAGCACTGTTAAATTACAGAATGGCAATAGTGAAACATGGGTTGTCAGATGCTGATGATGTGTTCCATGGAATACAAGAATGCCAGCACTGCTAGAAACTCATGTCAGTCACTTGGGGGGATTTTCAGATGTATCAAATTGGAACAAGATTCAGAATAAACCACGTCTCTGGCAAGAACCTTAATTACTAAGTGATTGCTGAACACTACAAATGGGAACAGGGTTCCTAACTACCCTTTGTGCTTGGGGTTAAATGGCTATAATTCTTCTTTGGAAAATAGCAACTTAGATTTCTCATCCTATGATTGATGTTTTAACTGACACACTGGTAAGAAGTTCAGATATCAACACTGAAATCTGAGCTGCTATTTGACATCACAGAGACTGTTTCAACATAATTTTCTTTGCTAGTTACAGAACCATGCAGATGCACATTTGGTGCCGGAAACTGCAAGAAAAGTGATTTAGGGGCTACTTTTATAGACAGTTGTTCAGCTGCTGGTGCACAGATGCTGGTCAGTGTCAAAATACTTCCATTTAGCTTTTGCTGCACTCCATGGAGTGAGTCTAAATCCATTCTATGCAAACATGCAGAGAACCACATGCACCATTTGCACAATTCCCAAAGTTTATCCATGCCCAGGAAACAAAGCGATGTTCTGAGGTAAAAAGTGCATGCCCTTGCTCTGCGACTGCTGTTCCTTATTCTGTAGAAGCTTCATTGTCTGTGTAGCAGGTCAGAGGGTGCAGAAAAATTGCTTCAGACTCTGAGATGGAGTAACCTACACTGTAAACCAAGGTGCCTGCAAGGGAAAGGGAAAACAAACAAAAAATCCACCTGCATCACAATAAGACCAATCATGCATTCTCGCCTCCTGCACCTGCCCGCTTTAGACCTAGTGGTCATTGTCAGAGGTGTGCATGGTAAAGGGCATTGTGCACACATGTCTACATTGTTTAAAAATTATAGTGTATGTAGACTTCCATGCAGATCTGGAAAATAATCTAAATATCTTTCACAATCCATTGACAGAGAAGTCATTGTCAGGAAGAGGGTGAAAATGCACGAGAAAAATTACCCAGTTCTAGTTTTGGCTGTCTTTTAATAATATAATGAAAACAAAAGAAATATTCTATTAAAAGAGGCCCACCTTGTTAATATACTGACTAATAGTCCAATGTGGATTGTTCAGAAAAGGGCCCATAGTTTATCTTTTCCCCAAGCTAATGTATTAATTTACTTTACATTAAAGACTGAGGGGGAGCAGAAAAGCTTGTGTTGAGTGAGAGACAATTTTCTTAAAAGGATAACATATATGGAGGGAGGGAGAGAGATATGATATAGCATGAAACACTCTGACGATGATTATACCTGCTCTTAAGAGTGCACATGTGCGTGCGCTCTCTCTCCAGACTGTCTTAATGATTGATGTACCTGACTCAGATAATCACCAATAAGAACATTATCATTTTTACTAATGCTACTCCATAGTTTTCATAAATCAGGTAACTCACCCAGTAAAGAGATTTAAAATCTAAGGTTGTTAGTTAAACCCATAATGGATTATTTCTTCCACACATTGTTAGAACCACTTAAGCTCCACCTTCAAGCGAAGGAAGTTTAATATTTATATTATTAAAGTACTATTAAAAGGTAAAGTTTGAAGAAACGTAAGACACTTTTGGATTACTATTTAGAACACGTGAACCAATCCCTGTAGCAAACCTCGTTGCCTACTCTGTCCCCATATCTACTCTGGCGACACCATCAGAGGACCCAACCACATCAGCCACACCATCAAGGGCTCATTCACCTGCATATCCACTAATGTTATGTATGCCATCATGTGCCAGCAATGCCCCTCTGCCATGTACATTGGCCAAACTGGACAGGCCCTCCGCAAAAGAATAAATGGACACAAATCAGACCCCAGGAATGGTAACATACAAAAGCCAGTAAGTGAACACTTCAATCTCCCTGGTCATTCTATTACAGATTTAAAAGTCACTATCATTGAACAAAAAAACTTCAGAAACAGACTTCAAAGAGAAACAGCGGAACTAAAATTCATTTGCAAATTTAACACCATTAATCTGGGCTTGAATAGGGACTGGGAGTGGCTGGCTCATTACAGAAGCAGCTTTTCCTCTCCTGGAATTGACACCTCCTCATCCATTATTGGGAATGGACTACATCCACCCTGATTGAATTGGCCCTGTTAACACTGGTTCTCCACTTGCGAAGTAACTCCCTGCTCTCCATGTGTCAGTATATAATGCCTGCATCTGTAACTTTCACTCTATGCATCCGAAGAAGTGAGGTTTTTACACACGAAAACGTATGCCCAAATAAATCTGTTAGTCTTTAAGGTGCCACCAGACTCCTTGTTGTTTTTGTGAAAACTACTTGTTTAATACCATAGTTTCATACTGCAAATAAATGTTTAACTCCTTTTTTATTTTACCTTTAAATTACATTATTTTCTCTGTACACTTTGGCATTAAGATCTCGCTGGGCAAAAAGCAGGTATACATAGTTGTGTTGGTTGAACCTTTTTATGGGCTGAGTTAAAACTTCATTGAAATTGGTGTGTGTGAATGTGCCCTTCACTTAAGATAGTTGTGAGACCATTAAGTGGCCCTACCTAATAGAGGCTGCCCAGGAATTTTGCACTGTGTGGAGGAAAGGTCTTTTTTCTGAGTATTATTTTAGGTAAAGCGTGTGAGGGAAGAAAGAACAGACAGAAGGTGAGAACAGACAAGAACAGAGAGGGAAGCAGAGGCAAAATACCAAGAAAGCCAGTGAGCACAGTGTGTCCCTGGAAAAGGTTTGCGAGCGCACCTTCGGATTTGCTGGCTAAGGAGTCTTGTGGCTGTGACCCAAGAAACTGCTTCCTTTTGTTCCTGGCTCTTGATACATTCAGAGAAGCAGGAAGTGGCTATTCCTTGTAAATACTCAAGACTGCATCAAAGAAAATACCAGACTGGAATATTCCTGGAGTCTCACACTTTCACTAGCTGCTCAGTTCACAAAAGGGCAACAGTACAATATGTACACATAGTTCCATCAACTTAGAGGAAAACCTTTTTATGGGCTGAGTTAAAACTTCATTGAAATTGGTGTGTGTGAATGTGCCCTTCACTTAAGATAGTTGTGATATAGTTCCATCAACTTAGAGGAAAAGAAACTCTCCAACTTTTGTGTGTGCTATGTTTTTCCCCAGGATAAAATCAACTTTCAGCCAACATTTTCAAAAGTGGCTACTGATTTTGGGAGCCCAACTCAAGACTCCTTAAAATGGGCCCAAGCTGTAGAGGGAAGGCACTCCACTCTTTTAGAAAATCAAGTTCCTTTAAGATATCTCAAGTTGCGCACTCAAAAAAGGAGGATTGCCATTGCATTTAGAACTTGGAAAACATGGAATGTTTTCATGAATGTAGCTACAGTGAATCCCATGTTGAGGATTTTGATTATCGGGATAGAGACTCTGAGCTAAACTCTATATTCAGTGCACTGTTGGAGTAGGGCCGCCACAGGGATGGATCCATTCTGACCTGTTTTGCTAAACACACAGTTGGCTGAGTTTTCTTCCAATGTGAGTTTTTCAGTGGGCAGAGGGAGATTGTTTACCAGAATAACAAGTGCTGTCTTGGTGTCATGCTTTGGCTTGAAGTCTGAGTGAGCAGAATCCATGATGTGGCAGCTGACCAGTAGTGACATCTTTTTGTGTGTGTGTGGTTAACTTCGTGATTAGCTTGCTTAGAAAAAGGAAGTTAAACCGTGGTTGTTAGTTTATGCCAATTGTAGCATTAAGTGGTCAATTTTTTAGTGTTGCTCAGATTGAGTTCTTTCAGATGGGTGTAAGGTGTCCCTCAAGAAAGTAGATCTGACAATCTGTGTTAATTGGGGTCCTAGACATCCTCTGCTCTTTTACAACCATGAAATGGCAGGAGGAAAAATCATAGACAATGGACATGATTGCAGTCAATTCTTCCATGAATTCTTGTGGGATTGAACCTTGTGCTGCAGGGTTAAAACCAATCTCTAACTATTAGAGATTGGAGGGTGGGGAGATTATTCCACATCTGCCACTGTAGAGATTTTACACCTTCCTCTGAAGCATCTTGTTCTAGCTACCGTTAGAGATGGGATACTGGACTAACTGTACCTTGGGCTTGATCCAGTATGGCAATTGCTATGTTCCTATGATTGGATTGAATTCATGAATGTAGGTCATTGTATTTCTGGACCTTCTCTTGGCTCCTTTTGGTGATGTATAGGACCATCCGAGCTGTAGGTGATCATCTTGCTGAATTATGATGATGATTCCTCACAGTGAAAATTAAATGTCTGAAGGATATTAGAACCAGATGAAATCCAGGTGTGATGATGTAACACATTTCTGATACACAAAAAAATCACCTGACAATAACACATGAATACTCAAAATAGTCATTCCTGAATCCAGTGTGAGATTGGAAATTTATCAGGAAATTCTGCTATTACTGTTTTATCATGTGATTGCAATTGATGAGATCTGGTATGATGTACTAAAAATAAAAAAAAGATGTAGCTTTCTGAGAAGCGTCACTCTAGCTGAGTGCAATTGGCAGAAAGGTGTAATCATATAGCAGGGCAATTTTGTGCTGAAGAAATGACTCTCCTCCCCATTTAAAAAAAAAAAAATCTGCATTTTGGCACACACAATAAAGATTTGGGAAATCTCTTGGTGACATATTTCTGTTTTTCTCCTATAGATGAATACTGTAAATCAGAAGATGCAATGTACTTTAATTGAGTCACTTAAAAAGCCCTTAGAACTTCAATCTAATTTTATTTACATCAGTTTTACTCTAGTGTAAAGCGTTGATTTCAGTGGAGTGACTCCTCATTTACACACTTGTCAGAGAGCAGAATCAGGCCCATAAAGATTTGCAGCCTTTTCCTGCTCTTTTTTAAATACAGACTTTGCATTCATAAGGAAAAGATAAGTTTAGGAGATACATTAAACAGATGTCATTATCAAGGCTTGGAAAAAGCTGAGCTACTACTTATAATCATTCGAATTAAAAGCTGTTCTTCAGAAACCCAAGCATTTGATAATTTATTATTGTTATGATGGTTGTCTTAGAATACTCATTTCCTAGCTCTTAATATGTAGTGATGTTCTGAAAAATTAAAAAGGCAAAAACATTTTTTAAAATTGATATGTAGAGTTGAAGTTAAGGGAAATAAGTGTGGAATTAATCATGAGCCTGTTCTCTCTTCCTAGCAAACATTTTTTTCCATTTAGATCTTAAATTTAACACTTCCTACCAACTGCTCATAGATTTTTTTCATATTGATATTCACAATATTTTAAAAACATATGTATATTCAAAAAGTAGAGTTTTCAGATAAATAATTAGAAATCTGACAGATTTCTAAACATGCCCTACTTAAACACATTTATTTAAAAGAAACAAAGACCAAAGTGAACTTGTTAAAGCTGGGAGCAGTCCAGAATTGGATGTGAAGCATTACAGTACAATACAGGCTGGAAATGGAATTTGCCACTAATTAATAAATCCTTTTATGTAATTCCAAATTATTATTCAATAAAGGTTGCCCACCACTTTCTATTATCAGACCCTACTTTTGGTTGTCTAGAACATTGTCAAACTCTAACACAGGGATCGGCAACCTTTGGCCTGCGGCCCGCCACGGTAAGCCTCCTGGTGGGCTGGACCAGTTTGTTTACCTGCTGCATCCACAGGTTCGGCTGATCGCAGCTCCCACTGACTGCGGTTCACCGCTGTATGCCAATGGGGCATATGGGAAGTGGCGGCCAGCACATCACTCGGCCCGCGCCGCTTTCCACAGTCCCCATTGGCCAGGAGCGGCGAACCGTGGGCAATGGGAGCCGCAATTGGCCGAACCTGTGGACATGGCAGGTAAACATGGCAGGGGGCTTACCCTGGTGGGCCGCGGGCCGAAAGTTGCCGATCCCCGCTTAATAGTTTGGGCTGAAATTTTTCACAATGGTTATGTTCCTCAGGATGATTTTTCTTTTTAAAATTTCAGCAAAAATGGTTCAGCCAGTTCTCAGAATGAGATTAGGGAAAAATACATTGTTTTGTTGTTTAAAAAAAATGTACAGCCATCTTATTGAGAAACACTGGCATCTCTATACTTTGAACCAGGAACTTGAAATTTGTCAGAGGAGTGGTCCTGTCAAGGATGCACCATTCCTGTGAAAATCTGATCAAATGTAGCCAAGTCATGAGCCTCTGAAAAATCTCAGTTCACATATGCACAATAAAACCTTGCCAGACTGTTCCATCTGCATTGAGGATACTCCATCTCTTCACAGCACCTAAGTGCCAGCCAGACTGCATATGTTACATCCCCACAGAGCAACTGTGCATACTCCATCCTGAGACTGAGCAGGACTTCCCCTGCAATTGCTGCTCCTGGCTGCCAGGGGCTGCTGTGGGAAAGATCTGAGAATACAAAGACTCTCTCCAATGTTCTCAGTACTCCCCCTCTTGGAGCCCAGGTAGTAAAGGGTTGGGGGGGAGAAGCCTGACTGGTACGCAGAGGAGTGAGGAGCTGTGACAGTGCCCCCCCCCACCCCCAAGGCTTTATGGAAATATGCTTATGAATGTATATATGACATAACTGGAATCTGTTTTATGCTACATATGCCATGTAACATATCTCTGTAAAGGTTATGATCTACTGAATACTTTCCTCCTATTTGCATGCATGTATCATTTTTGTACTTGAAGTTATGAATATTGGCTGTATACTTGTTTGATTTCTAAGTAAGCTTTGCAAGGCATTTGGTCAGCTTCTTTAGAAAGGAATTTGCAAAGTTAAGTGCCCAATCAAGAAGCACTTAAGGAACAATGAATCTTGGAATGCTGCAATCCACATGAGGACGTTCAAGGAAGCATGTGAACCATGGCTGCTACCCTGTAAGTTCTGAGTCATGCATGGAAATGTGACTTGCCCATGTGACTCCAAAACTCCATCTTGGAGCTGGACTTTGCATAGGAATGAGGCGGGGGTACAGTTCTGGAGTGCGTGCCTGTTGAGCTGGGGTTTATCTTGGCTGTAACCTCTCTATTGTTGGTTCATGCAATGGCTGGTCAGAGAGCCTGCATGTAGAGCCTGCCGCTGGTCGTGTTCCTACCTGTGTGAATGCTAGTGGAAGTGTAGGACTGGGAGCGGGTCTGCAGCTTGTCACACCAGTGCAGTGTGAGAGGGAGCCCAGACTGGCGAGTCAGAGGGCTCAATGGTACCCCAGTTCCTGGTGACACCTTGGGAGAAACCATCACAACCATGTCATCCACTCTGAGGCACAGTGACTCCCAGAGCTGCTCCTGAGGTAGTGAAGTTATGCACAATCACTTACTCAGGGATGCAAAAAAAAAATGCATAATCTAACCATTAATTAATTAAATGGATTTAGTGATTTTTTTCCCTCCTCTTTTTCGTGTGGAGAGAGGCAGGCAGAGCACTAGTGCCCCACTCTCTGCATTGGCTCACTGAAATCTCTGGCAATGTATTCAAAGCCTTCCATGGAAATTTCTGTAGCTACCTGAGGATCATCTTTTCCTCTTCTACCAGGACTTCTCACAACAACTGAATTTCACTGAAAAAATGAATCTCAACCAATATGAGAGAAACTGTCACAGGAACTAGATCTGAGCTATGGATCTCAGTCTTGCAAAAGATAAGAATGACCATGGAACTAACTAGTTTCTGAATTAATTTCAAAACACCACTTCCTTGACTTAACTTTCTCTCAATAAGTTCTGTGTGCCCGCATACAAAAGAAACATACAAAAAATATAAACCAATCCAAGTTAGTCTTTAGACAAACTGGGAAGAAAGTACAAGAGACATTGTTGTTTGTGTTTTTCAGTATTTGAAAGGTGCTTACAAGCTGTGATGATGTCGGTGGGCCAAATATGTATCTAGATAGATTTGGTGATAAGGCCCTAACCAGAGTTTATTAAGAGCTGGCACTAAAATGCTTAGAAAATTTTCTGATGGAACAATTTTTTGTTGGAAAATCGTGATTTATCAAAATTGAAATGTTCTGTGGGAATATTTCCATTTTGACAAAATTTAATTTAGAAAAAGAAAACAAAATGACTGTCAGAATTAAACATCAAAAGACAAAATTGAATTAAATGTGTTTTTTTTTAATTCAAATGTTTTCAGAATTAAATGTTTTTTTTTTAATTAAATGTTTTGATTGGCCTCAAATTAAATCTTTTGAAAAGTTAATTTCATGGGAAATTTCAATTTTTTTTTCATTCTGATTTTGAATGAAAACAAATTTCAAATCTGCAAAATTTATCTGTGCAGCAGCTAGAGAGGATGTGCCGAAAGGCCCCAACTATATGGACAGCCATATTCTTAATATTAGTTTGTGAGGCAGGGAAGGGGAATGTGCGTGCACACACATGTGGACATGAAGAAGTAAAATAAATAATGCCCTAATGTTTTAGGGTAAACTTTCAGGTCAGAAAGAACTGTAGTAAGCAGAATAGATTACTCCCAAAGTCAATGTACCATATTGTTCATGTCTAATAAAAATGCGGTGCATAGAAAATCTGTGCTTTCAGATATGAAAATTAATGTTCCCATATCGTGCACTGTACTTTCATGCATTTCCTTTGGCGATTTGTTCAGGTTTATATATTTTTAATAGAGGCTCTCAAATGACTAATGTAGAGAATGTACCATTTGTACTAATCAATTGGGAATATTCTTCCAACTAAATGGATTTATTTTCTCTATATAATTTGTGGACTTTCTTGATAAATTCTGATAACTGTTGTCATGGTCCTGCAGTAGGCTACACCTTCTGACACCCTTTTCCTGTCCTTCCAGTGCACCTTTTTAAAATGAGAGGCCCATGCCTCCACTTCTCTGTGGGATGGAATTAATTCAGAACACATGACTTAGCCTTGGTGCCTTCCATTCTCTTGGGGGTGGAAATTGTAGCCTGCTTTCTGCAGACCATGCCTCTCTGTTAACCTGCAGCTGCTGACAACTTTCCCCTTCCCTTTCTACAGGGAGGATCTTTTAACTGATCAGTTTCTTCTGATCTCACATTCTCAGCCTTGACAAAACAGCTATGTGACCAGGGTTCCAACAGAGAAGTTCCCTCGTCACAGCTATTAATATGTGTTACCAGATTTGCCTGTTACTTTGGTGTATGCTCATTTATTAGGGTTACTCTTCTGGGTGGGGGAGGGTTCTGTAATTCTATCAATGTACTGCTTGTGTCACTTGTGTGTTCATATGGAGCTCTTCTCTCTTCTTCAAGTCCCCTCCCAATGGAGCTATCCTGCAGGACCTAGGTTCCCCAGGGCTGGGTTCCCCCAGACCCAGAATCAGATGTGCACACGTGCGTGCACACACACACACACACACACACACACACACACACACACACACACACACACACACACACACACACACACACACACAGCAAGTCTGAGTGGACCGGGTCAATCAGCATTCTCAAGCTGACCCCTTATATGTCCCTGGGCTCAGTGGGCTGCGTCAAGCAGTATTTCCAAGCTGCCACACTTGTATGCCACAGGTACCACACCGGAATTGAGTAAGCCTGAGCAGGCTGGGTCGAACAGCACCTCTGGGCTGCCACCCTTATATGCCCCTGGACTCAGCAGACTGGGTCAAGCAGCAGTACCAAGCTACCACCCTTGTATGTCATAGGTTCAGCACGTCCCTATCCCCACTTTCACGCTACAATTGTTTGTAGTAACCCACTTGATGAGAAAATCCCACAGTAGTTTGGTCGTTACAGGGATCTTTAGCTTAGGTAAGAGGAGTGTTGCTGCAGAGTAAATGGGGAAACCAAAAACACAAAAAAGTAAAGTTCAGAAAGGGATGGAGGGAAGCAACCAGCTTAACCATAAAAGTTATTTATTGAATAATAGTGATCACCACACAAGGAGAGCCTAAACCAACATAAGTTACATTATTAAAGGTTACAAAAGTCATATGTAGAAAACTATACCTTATCAAACAAGTCAGGGTTAGAAAATTATACCTGAGGTAGAAAAGAAACCAGAGAGAGAGAGAGAGAGAGCTGGGGTCTCACCACTCCATGAAGCTTGAACTGGTTGGGATTCCCAGGTGATGGTGGTAGCTCAGGGTCCTGAGCGCTGCAGACCCCCCAGCATGATCAGTCAGGAGAAGATGGAGTCCCAGTGGAACTGATGCAGAGTTTAGATCCATGCATCAGAACACTTACTTGTGCGTGGGTAGAGGTTTTTTCGGTAGGGAAACAACGATGGTTCAAGGGAGAACACTAGATTTGTTTATGGGTAAACTGATGATTCAAGGATCGGGGGTAGCCATGTTAGTCTGTATCTACAAAAACAACAAGGAGTCTGGTGGCACCTTAAAGACTAACAGATTTATTTGGGCATAAGCTTTCGTGGGTAAAAACCTCACTTCTTCAGATGCATAGAGTGAAAGTTACAGATGCAGGCATTATAT